>NC_046286.1:31287492-31900992 GCF_004115265.2 Rhinolophus ferrumequinum
TGAAACAACACCCACCATAACCTTGAAAAAAGTTTTGAAGAACATTCAACAGACTATTTCCTGTTGTTGAGTTTCATATCATATCTTTTTCAACTGTATCATCCCCGTGGGTGGTGTATTACCCTTTCAGGGACTATGGAGCTCTTTGTAGCCTAAGAGAGGTAACCCAGTAAGGGTTCCCTTCCATTCATCAGCTTTTAGTGACCTGTTACAGATAAGACTACAGACAAATTTACATCTACTAAGATCTTACCTACCCTAGCATGCATTCCTGGAATTATTTTGTGTGTTTTCACAAGACGCATGAGAATTATAAACAGGATATAAATTATTTTTTTCTGGATCAGGTCAGTTATTTTGGAAATGTTCTGGAGGAATTCTTAAAATCTATTTGTACAGTTATCTAATGATTACAACTAAACTTTCATGGGGAAAGAACAGGAGGATAAACTTAGCAAACTCCAGGTTATTTTAATGCAATGCCTTTATGTCTAAAATTTAGAAAATTAAAGAGAGATAATATAGTGAACAGTCTTGCTCCCATTCACATTCAAAAAATCAATGTACAATTCACTAGAAGACGTGACAGAGAGAATCATCTTGGAACATCTGAGTCAGAGCATTAGAAGTGATGAAATAGTTATGAAGTCACTGCCCTTCTTTATGTCCTTAGATGCTCTGTCTCTTTGCTTGGTTGGACATTATAGACAAGAGGGTATTTTTGTTTCCAGAGAACTGTGAAAGGTACAAGAAAGCTAAGAGTTTTCCAATTCAGAATGTATTATGGCACATGAGCACTAAGGAATTGAAAGTTTGAAGAAAAACAGTAAAGTAACCATATTATATCTGCGTGTGTGTCTTGAGCGATTTGTCTCCAAATTTGATGTGGATGCATATTAAGGGGATGTGGAGCGTCTAATTATTAGAATGCATGTTCCTAGTTTATCCCTAATTTCAAAACTAATGGAGCCAAGGAATCCACATTTTTTAATAAACATCTCTGTCATTCGAAAGTAGATCCAGAGAAAACACTTTGAAAACATTAAGATATCAAGATGTAAATAAGATACTATGTGAATTGAATTTATTCAGAACTTAAAAATACCAAGGAAAAATTAGAGAAACGTGGTCTTTATTTATTTTTATTGTGACTGTTCTCTTTTCTGTAACCAACTTCCTTCAGATCTCTGCTCAAATATTATCTTCTTGGTAAAGCCTTCCCAACATACAAAATTGCAATCCATCCCCTTCCCACTCTTTCCTACTCATTGTGATTTACTTTATATCATAGCACAGGGTACTATTCAGCATATTATATATTTACTTGTTTATGTTATTTGTCTCTCCCCTGGCCCACTTCACTATAGTTAAGCCCATGAGGCAGGATTTTGTTTTGTTCAATGTTGTATTCCCAGTGCCTCAAGGATACCTGGAATGTAACAGGAGTTTATTAAGTGATTTTTGCATGAATGAGTAAATAAATGGAACAAATTGTTTTGATCATCTTCCTGGCTCTCTTTTCTGAGTTATGTAGTTTATGTGAGTAATTTACCATGATGAAATGTATTTAAAGTATACCACAGTAAAATTCACTTATGAATGTCCTCCCAGAATCATTGAGATTGAGGACTAGAAAAGACATCAAACTCCTTATTATGTATATATATATATATATGAAGAAAAGTTATACAGATCAAAGGAAAATAGAGAACCACCAAAGGAAAGGAGGAAAAAAGAAAAGTTATGCAGAACAAAGTAAAAGACAAACCTGGTGCTATATTCTAAAATAGCTATATCTAAACAGATATATTAGTTTGATTGTTGTGGAAACAGAAGAGAGAAGTAAAAGAAAATAGGAAATACTATTAAAGACACTTGAAAGTGGCATGTAGAATATCTATGGTAATTTGGATATTTGGGTCATGGTACATTTTTAAAATGCTTAAAAGTGGGTGAGTTGAAATGTTTAATAAGAGTGTAATTTTGAATGGAGGCAAGAGAAAAAAACTTTTTTTGCTAAAAATGTGTTTTTCAATAATAGCATATTCTTTCCCAAAGTTTTCAAACATATGCAGTTTTAATATTTCAAGCGTCAATTATATTGACAGCTTTGTAAATTAATCTTTAGCCCACTTGTCTCATTTACCTGACAATTTTTGTTTTCTTACATTTAAGCATTTCTTAAATCTATTTTTATAGGTTAGTTCACAGCTTGCCTCTTTTCCTCTCGCTCATGTCATTACATTTCGTCACTGCTCTTCATCATTGAGCTCACTTTATTTCCTGGTATTGATTTCCCATGAATTTCCCATAACAGATCTTAAAGCAGAGTACCATTGAGAAAAGTACCTGAAAATTGTAGCAAGTATTTTACAAGTGGTTTCCTAGCAGAATCTTTTAGCCCTTTTTGTGTTATTTAAAACTAATCCATCTTTTTTTTTTCTTTATGACCCATTACATATTCTTATATTCCTTAAGTGAGTGGTCTGTCCAGGTACTGAGATTCCTCTAATTTGTTCTGCTTACTTTTCTAAATTTCAAATATTTAAATAATTGACCTCAGCTCACAGTACATATCTAGTTACTGCATTAAAATGAATGTTAGCGGGTTGTCTGTCTGTCATGTATGTCCCAGAATGTGTAGGGAAACATAAGATTAAGTGGTCCATTTTGGAACCTATAATATTCTCACATGTATGCTTTTTAAATGTTCACAAAGACGGAAAAAAAAAGAGAAGCATCTAAGAGATGAAGGGTAAAGAAGGTACAGGATAAAGCTGACGAATGAAAAAGGCATGGGATAAGAGTGGAAGAAGCATTTCTTATCTTTATTTTTATCTGAAAGTAGAAATCAGTTTCTTTGGAGGAGTGAAAAGGAAAGGGATACCCAAACGATTTAGTTCATATAATATTTCTTTTCTAATATTATTTTATTTTGTTGTAATCTGTTATGAACTCTAATTTTGAAATATCAATCATATAATTAGCATTCTGTATTGGTTTATATAGAGATTTAACTTAATCTACCTCGTACATTACTAAAAGAAGTGAACTAGATATAGAGGATCTGTTATCTCAGGTTCTTCACATACATTTACTTTCTACATCCATGAAATACATACTACCATACCTTTCATTGTAATATACCAAGGATAATTTATTTTCTATAAAGTACTCTCAGCTCTTTTGAGTAAATCCCTATACACACACACACACACACACACACACACACACATATATAACATGACTTTGATACAATATTGTGTTCTGCTGAGGATTTCTTAGGAAGTCACAAGCTGTATGCAAATTTCAGGTAAAACCAGATAGGGTCTCATAGAACAAATGAGGAAACCAATTTCACACACCATTCCACTCCCCATCCCTGTAACATCCATATCTCTGTCTCCTGTAAAAACCAGCTAAGAACCCACTTCTTCCATGAAACTTGTTCTGACAGGGTGCGTATTCACCTATAGGAAGAAGCCAGTACCTGTTTCAGAACTGTAACTTTTACCTGCCTTGGCCTACTCATCATTTTATCAATGACTTGGTTGGAAAAGGCAGTATATATATATATACACACACACACACACACACATATACATATATATATATATATATATATATGTATATATACACACATATATTCTGTTTATTTCTTCATCCTGTAAGGACACAAAGCTTGGAAGCAATAATGAATTTGTGGGATGCACAAGTCAGGATTCAAAAAGCTCCTAAGAGATTTCAAGTATGAGCAATGCCTGTTAATCTCAGGAAGAGACTACCAAATATCTGATACAGTCTCGGATTGCATGTATTACTAAGAGCATGGACCTCCATCGGGCAGGCAATAGTACTACTTCGTTCTGCACAAGTAGGACACAAGTGAATGGTTTCTCTAAACACATTTTAAAAGTGTGTGCTGTGTGCTTCAGGAAATGAGTGATGTGGAGGATAAGAGAATTTGAAACCAACAGAGTATGTTTAATAGAGAAAAGAAGACTCTTCAGAGGTATGATAGAATCTGCAGATATCTAAAGATATTGCCTAAAGGAAGAATTAGTAGGTTAGTTTCAAAGGGAAAAATAAGAGCCAATGAATGTGGACAGGCAGACAGGGAAAAAAAAAAAAAAACTTTCCAATGATTAGTACTTTTCAAAATAGAAAGTACTTCCCTGAATAATCAAGTGTAAAAAAAACTCATTGTGTCATCCTGAAGGTCATGGTGGCTGCTAAATACATAATACTTAAACCTAATAAAAATAAAAAGCACTTTTTTTCTCATAATTTCATTAGACATGACTCTATATAATCAGTTGATTAAGAAGGTGTTGCAAATCAACAAACTCTCTGGAAATTGACAATTAATGCAAATGTCTCTTGCCTGTAGGAAGCTGACCAATTAGAGGAGGAAGAGGAAGTGGCAGTGGTGGTGGTTGCACATGTGCCTATTGCAGGATGTTTCACTGCGATTTAAATATTGTAAATATCTTGGTCTTCTTAAAGGAAACAACCCAGCAATGAATATTTTAGAGAAAAATAATATAAATCATCAAAGTATGGACCTTTTATTATATGAGAGCTTCATTTTCAAGTTTCAAAAAAATAAATACAGGTTATAGTATGGTGAATAAATAAATTGTTTTCATGGGAATAAATAAATTGTGAAAGGAGTCACCAAATCTATGAGAAAGGACATGAAAAATTTTTATGCAAAAAAAGTGGAATTTTAAAGTATTTTACTGCAATTTAAGAGTTCTGCCATTCTCTTTGAATTTTACACAATCCTTTGATTTTTGTATGTATGTATTCAAGATACATTTAATCTTTCTCTGCTTATTTTTAGGGTACTTTGAATCCCTATTGTGTGTTATGGGATGACTCAAAAACGTAAGTGACAGATGTTTTCTTCCATTACTTTGGACTAAATATTCAAAGCACATTAAGTTATTTCAGCTTCCTGCTAGTCAATAGGAATATGATAAGTTACTGGGGTGTGAGTTACACTCAAAGAGAAAACATTTTCCTGTTTTGAATCTGCAGGACAGCATGATGAATGTGTTTGTGTGTGTGATGATGCCATCGGGTTACGTCCCGAGATAGGATCGCATTACTTAATGTGTAAGGCACATTGTGATGTGAATTCTATGAGGATTTTTTAAAAGCTCTGATATTTTAAAATTATAGAAGCTCAAATGCTTTTTCAACATTTGGCCCTAGTAATTCAGTTTAGCATTGCAGAATAAAATAGCAATCTCTATAGTCATTTAGCCAATACATTTCTTGTGTGACCTTGAATCTATTATCAGAGTAATGCAATATTTATGTGGCCCTTCCAAATTGTTTTGTTATAAAAATGTTGAGTGACATTTAATTTGCTTATTCATATATCTTATGAAATTCATGAAGACAAAAGAAAATAATTACAATAAATAAGATGAATAATTCTTCTATGTATCCCTTTGTTTGTTCAAGTAATTGCAATATATCTGGTCAAAATCATCTTAATCTCTTTGGTAATTCTATGAATTTTAAAGTCTTAAAGAGCAGAAAAATCCATGATTACATCTTAATTAGACTCCTATACTTTAAATACTTATGTAGCTTTATTTCAGCGTAGTAACCAGATAATACAGTCAGGTTTCATTTTGTTTTGCTTTATGTGGAGGGGAGATAAAAACCAATAAATCCCCAAAACGAATACCACCATAGGTATGCTGTCAGACGGTACTATGTTGTTGGGTTCTATGTATTCTAAGATTTTCCCGTGTTCTTCACCCTAAATCTGATCAACATCTGAGGTTTTATTACATGATTTGTCTCTCACCAGTAGTTATTGGAGAGTCTAGAAGAGGAGCATTCTTAGCATTTCTAGGTAAAGAGCAAACCTATAGGCAGTGTGCTCATTCATTCCTAGGATACTAATACGTACAATTTACAGTTATTTATGTGGTTGAGAAATCAATGATATTAAGCACATTTTTCACTATAGATTCTGATATTTTAGGGATCCTCTTCTATGAACCTTAGTGCCATAAGGAGAATCCCAACTTGCCCTGGTGATAAGATGAGCTGGATGTCCTTACTGATGTCAGTATTTTTTCTCTTAGAAATCCTACAGGAAAATCCATGGTAGTAAAATTTTTGTAAGCTTTCTTTTTAACCAGTAGCCACAAAAGACTTGATAGTATATTCTAAGGCACTGCTTGGTATGTTGTACAGCCAAGAGAAAAATAAAATGCTATAGAAATCTATATGACTGTTTTCTATTCAAGAAAAATAGGCCATCTTACAGCTACTTGCATATCTCCATGAATACCAGCTTTGATTTAATTATCTTTTTAGTGGGTAGAGTGCACTTCTATCTTGACCCAAACAGGGGAAAATGTTAGTTATTCCAAAAGACCTTTAGGACTGTTAAAGGGATACTACAAAAAGAAACAGAATTCCCCTATTTTGTGTCTCTTGAATTCCTTTCACAGATGTCTAAGGCATTGTTTAATTTCTAAAACTATTTGTGTTTGAGGTCAGCTTTAAGCTTAGGAATCAATCACGCTCTACTTTCTCTAACATCTGCTGATAACATGACTCTTATCCATTACAAAGAACTTGTCTTAGTGTCACAAAATTTAACCTTTAAGTTGTCCTTGAAGAAAACAGTGAGAGGAAGTGTGTTCATCTGCCTTTCAAAGCAGACTATCTCAAGAGATCAGTGTAGTTCATGTTTCCTTGATGTATCTGTTAAGTGATCAGAAAGCTTTCCACTGCCACAGAACTTCTGTCCCATTTCACTTCCTACCAGACTGATTAATCATTCAATTGTTTTCCTGGATGAGTTTTAAACAATGAAGGTTAAGACCACTGTATTTCATTTTTTTCACATCTGTTCTACTGTGATCATGTTCATATATATATATATATATATATATATATATATATAATAGTTTATCAATGCAGTGATCTTAACATTGAGTGTAAATACTCCAAGTATAGTTAATAGTGACGAGATATAGCTACTTCTTTTTATACAGAAAAGGGTTGACTTAAATGATGATCTCAAGATTGTAATACAGTTGAAATTAAAAGCTGTCTTTTAATCTTGGTCTAGGCTATCAAATTGCCTTACTTTTATTTTTTTTTAATTAATATTTAATTATAAAATAATGCATGAGTATATTTTACTTGTTAAACTTTAACATAAGTGCTAAGACAAAAGGCCCCATTAATAATCACCACCTTCGATCTCCACACCCACCCGTCACACCAAGGTCCCTCCTATTTATATTTTGCTATGTATAATATCAAGCATCCACTTATGCATTGACATATGTATGAAGCCATAGCATAGAAATGAACAGTATTTTAACATAAATGTTATCATACTGTATGTAACACTTGACATTCTCAATTTTTAATTCAATAATATATCATGGAAAATTTTTACATTTTACTACCGTGTTTTCTCAAAAATAAGACCTAGCCTGCAAAAGACTCTAATGCATCTTTTGGAACAAAAATTAATTTAAGACTTGGTACATTATATTATTATATTATATTATACTATGTTATGTTATATTGTATTATATTACCCTGTCTTATATTATATTAAAATAAGACTGGGTCTTATATTAATTTTTGCTCCAAAAGATGCATTAGAGCTGACGGTCAGGCTAGGTGTTATTTTCAGGGAAACACAGGTATATATATATTGCATAGATATATCATAATCGATTTAGTATTCTCAATATTGATGCCATTGCGGTGGTTTTCAATTCATTTCATTCTATTATATAAACTGTGCTTCTGTGTTTCTCCTTGAGGTTGTCTCTGACCACCCAGTCAAAAGCATTACTCTGTTGTTCTCTTTATATTACCCTATTTTATATTCTTCATAGCATGCTTTCCTACTTTCTTCTTTGTTTTTGTTTTCCTATTGTCTGTCTCTCCCACTAGAAAGTAAGCACCATAAGTGAGATACTTTGTCTTTCTTATTCACTACTATATTCTCAATCCCTAGTACACCTGTACATAGTATACATTCAAGAAATATTTATTGGTTAGTTTTGTACAAGAATGAATGTTTGAATATTTCTCAGGTACCCTTGCTATTTAAAACTTATTTCTGTTTATGTTTTGTTTTATGAGTGACATATATTTTTAGAAATTAATAGACCTAACATTGGAAGTTTGAAGGGAGACTACATCAACTTGTTACATAGTAAGTTCCATTATAAACAGTTAATTTCATTTCTAATGGTAATCTACTATCCTAATAATCCCAAAGACATTTTATTTTGCTCTGTCTGATTAGACACACTAGTTTTAGACAATTTAAAAACATATTTTCATTGTACTTTGGCTAACTAATTTCCAGGATTTAGAAAATTCTTCATCATGGCTGACCCATGAAATACATTAAAAGCCTACTGCAGAAATAAGCTTATTTTAGTTAGGAGAAAACTTCCTTTGTAAATGTTTTATTTTAATGTAGCTTAAAAATCTGTCATTTGGGTGAATGATAATTTGCATGTGTTTTGGGTTACTCTAAATTTGGATTTTGAGTATTGGATCACTTGTGGTGACTACATTTCCTGGTAAACCTATAATTCTTTCTTTAAATTAGCCTGTGGTCTTTTACCATGGATCTTAGTAGCACCATGCGATGCTATCAGGTCTGTAAAGGATCATGTTTCTTTTCAGAAATTCTTTCAGAGTTTTAATTGCACACATTTTAATTATAACTTCATAATTATTGCTAAACTGTTTTATCAATCCATTTATAACATATTTGCTTACTTATAGTTGAAAACAAAGAACAAAGACTTTAAGGATTAGACTTTCCATTTATCTGTATTTCAAATTGATTTATTGGAGCCGAGAGTAGCAATAATCACAACTTGATTGAGACTGACTGACACTCTGGTTTTCTGTCAAAGTTCAGTATTTCAACTGAAGTGATTCCTCTCCTTTGCTTCTGTTATCCTTAGTTCTTCATACCCAGGACATTTTCCTCTTTTTTATCATTCATATAGGAAGTCACCCTTTTGTTTACCTCCGAGTATGATTCCTAGAAAATGTAAAACTGACACTCTAGCCTTATCCCATCACTCCAGAAAGATTGGCATCATGTTCTTTTCTATTCAGGTGACTGACACACCTGTGCCATTAGGGAGACAAAGTATTACACCTTTAGAAACATACACTTTAAGAAAGACCTGTTAGCTCTTAGAAGCCAAAAGCAATTATGCAAAATATTACTATTATTGGGAAAACAACCTTTCCACTCCAAGTAATAACCAAATGATAAAGCGCTTTTTAAAAGTTCTATCCAAGTTATGCTAGCCTGGGGTCAAACTAACATGGACAGAACTTAATATTCTTACTCTTATTATAAAGGAGCAAAAAGAACAAGGGAGAGATCTTGTTGAAGACTTAATTTATACAATAGTTAAGATATAAAATGAACCAAGAACAGATCTGTAAAACAGTAATATGATGGTCGTATTGTTTTAGGGGAAATATGGAAGTATCCTTTGCAGACTTTACAGTTACCTGACACCTTAAGCAGCAATGAAAAAAGAAACGGAGGATGGTAAAAGAGAATAAAGGGGGTTAAATATATGGTGATGGAAAGAGAACTGACTCTGGGTGATGAACACATAATGCAATATATAGATGATGTATTATAGAATAGTACACTTGAAACTTATGTAATTTTACTAACCAATGTCACCCCAATACATTTAATTAATAAAACTAAATTTAAAAAAAAGATCATGAAGGGTTTGACTTTTATTCTAAAACAGTAAAATGCCATCAGGAACTCCTTTTTAAAAATTAATCAATTTTAGAGCAGTTTTAGGTTTCCAGAAAAATTTAGTGGAAAATTCAGAGTTCCCGTATTCCTGTATAACCTCATCAACACTCACCTGTTATATACATAGTTTGCCCTATTATTAACATCTTGAATTAGTGTGGTAATTTGTTACAATTGATGAACTAAATTGTTACATTATTATTAAGTTTGACAGTTTACAATAAGTTTCATTTTTTGTATTGTACATTCTATGGGTTTTGATAAATGTTTAATGACATGTATGTACCATACAAAAAAAAAAAAGTCTGTATTCAAAATATTCAGTGTACTTAAAGCCATGATTCCAGTAGACAACTATTTCTAACTTCTTGGTGATTCTATTAATTAGAGACAGGATTTTAAAACTAACTTAAAGAAGTATGATTACCTTTATTGTACAGATTGGTATGTTTAAAACATGTTAAAATGTAACTGAATACATCATGGCAGTCAACACTTTAGAAAGAAATTACACGATTACTTGAAAAACATGATACTCAGTCTTCCAAATTAACATTTTATGTGCAACTTCTAATATGTCCAATATATGTCCTAGGTGTCAACATGTTTAATTTTACCGGATAGTCTCCAAGTTCATGTTTGCTTCTCCATAATCAAAGTGCTAAGAAATAACTCTTTCTGACTGGCGTATGATATAACTGCCTCAGTGGGTATATTCCACTGAGAGCCTGTGTAAATCCAACTGCAGAAGCAGTGAAGTTAAATTTTTGTCATTTCCATCTAAAATGTCAGGATTCCATGGAACTTTCCATTATCTATTCAAGCCCAACCACCAATTCTTTAATAATATGAAAATAAGTTATGCTTTTTCCCTTGATTATGGTCACACTAACAGAAATGAGACTATGAGAACTTTACATTTGATATCAAAACACTAGTCCTTATAAATTAAAATTTACCCAATCTATAAAAAATTAAATATTGTATCATTGTCAAAAATAATCATGACCAAATTCATACCAGTTATTGGTGTTCAGATTTACCATTGATAAAATGTTTGCTTCTGTCTGCAAAACAATCGTGCTCTGTTGAAAATACTGCAGAACGCACTAGAAAAACCTTAATTTTCTGAGAAAATAACAATGTAATTAAAGATTCATTGGTAGAAACAATAATAAATGGAGCTTTCTTTACTTTTGTTTTTCTGACTTAGAGTTTACATTACTTTTTGAAGTTTTCTGATATCCACAATTGTGTGTTTTCTCATAAAGCCATTATAATTTAAAATGCCCTTGTTTCAGCTTCCTTCAGGGAAATTTTCTTTTTCATATTTTAAAATGTTTTAACTTTTCTTTAGATTGTTTTAAATTACATCATAGATTTTATGGTATTGAATCTAATTTCCTGAAGGTGTATTCTTGTATTAGTGTATAACAATACCTTTGTAACTGGTAAATATAAGTGCTTCTAATATTATTAACAACCTATTATGTCCATTACCATGATCTATGAAGTTTAAGAAACATTACATTATTCATTCCACGCATATTCTGAGGCAAATCTTGGGAGTGAAATGGCACCACATAATCTATTTTTGTTATTATTATTATTATTAGTAGTAGTAGTAGTAGTTTCAGGTGTACAAAACAATGTAATAGTTAGACATTTACATCCGTCACAAAGTAATAAACTCTCCCCACAGTGTACTACCCCTCTGACATCATATATAGCTATTACTATCCCGTTTACTATATTCCCTATGCTGTACTCCACATCCCCTGACTGTATATATACCGGTGGTGCCAAAAAATATATATACACATGACTTGTATTCATCTTTTGTTGTCGGTATATATTGAGTATTACAATTTTAATACAGTTTTTCCTTTCTTAAAATGTGTATACATGTTTTTGGCACCCTCTGTATATATTATAGTTGACATTTGATATTATTCAGCTTCAGGTGTGCAGTGCAGTGGTCAGGCATCTACACCATCCACGAAGTCTCCCTAATAAGACGAGTGCCCATTTGACACCCTACAAAATCCTTACAACACACATATTTTTTATTGTAACCCTCACCTTGATCCTCCAAAGTAGCAGTTGGTAAACTCTACCCTGCAGATTGTGGGACAAATCTAGACTGATACCTGTTTCTGTAAATAAAGTTTTATTGAAACACAGTTATGCCTGTTTATTTACCTACTGTTTATGACTTCTTTTATCCTACAACTGTAGTGTTAATTTATTGTAACAGAAACCATATGGCCCTCAAATCCTAAAATGTTTGCTATCTGGTCCTTTACAGGGGAAAAAAAAAGGCAAATTCTGCTCCAGTGTTTTCCAGCATTCTTCACATCTTGGCACACATAGAAAATAACTATACAGCACACTGGGGTAAATGAATGAAAATATTTGCAAGCAAAGTCAAGATACGGTGCTCAAGGGGATCAATATCTCTATTAGGCCTGGAAATTTCTCAGTCATTATTTTTGCAAATACAGATTCACCCAAAATCTGTCTCATCTTCATCTGAAATCCTA
The DNA here is from genome assembly GCF_004115265.2 of Rhinolophus ferrumequinum. Classification (NCBI taxonomy): domain Eukaryota; kingdom Metazoa; phylum Chordata; class Mammalia; order Chiroptera; family Rhinolophidae; genus Rhinolophus; species Rhinolophus ferrumequinum. The sequence goes on from NC_046286.1 coordinate 31,299,853, forward strand.
AAGAAAGTTGTTTCCTCTTCTCCTTGTATCCTAACCTCTCTTCCATATTTTCTGCTATGTGTTTTCTCAGTGATACATTTTGGAAAATTTTTTAACTTAATATTCAGTTCACAATTTCTCTATTTTTGTCCAACTTATTTAATAATTTGGAGAGTTTTGAATTTAAATTATCATTTCTTTTCTAAGTTCTAGAGTTCCCATTTGCTAATGTTTTTAATTTATTAGATTACTTTTTAAAGATTTTTATTAAAACATAGCTAACATAAAATATTATAATAGTTTCAGGTGTACACCATAGTTATTCAATAGTACCACCTGGCATTATACATAGTTATTTCCATAACATTGACTATATTCCCTATGCTTTACTTTACATCCCCATGCCTATTTTGTAACTACCAGTTTGCACCTTTTTTTCTTGGACTTCTTAATAACTTTTTACACTCTGTCTTCAACCCCCCTTCCATCTGTCTCCCAGAGAAATCTAGTACCCTTCTGACACCATACATAGTTATTACAATATTATTGACTATACTCCTCATGCTATACCCTATATCCCCATGTCTACTGTGTAAAAAACCAATTTGTACTTCTTGGTTTTTTTGTTTGTTTGTTTGTTTGTTTTTTCTTTTAATCCAAAATGTGTTTATTGGGATGGTTCCTCACTCATCTTGACTCAGGGTGTTTTGGTACTGTTTCCTTCTGAAGGAGCATCCTTTCTGTAAGCCTTGCTTTTCCTCCGTAGGCTGACAGAGGACCATGGAGCAGCCAACACACAAATCTACCATTTGTGCCTGGCTAAAGATGGTGGTAACTTTATAGCATCCTGGGCATTTCATGACCATGAAGTAGGAATTGGGGCTATGCATAAGGTGCTTCTTCTTATGTTTCCTCTTCTCCTCTTCTGGAGAGGGATGAAGGAGATCCTTAGTGAGAGGCATGTTTTTGTGGGGAGGTCATCACCACCGGGAAGCCAATTTGTACTTCTTAATCCCTTGGCCTTTCTCACCCGCTCCCAATCCCCCGACCATCTGGCAACCATCAAAATGTTCTCTTTATCTATAAATTTGTTTCTGTTTTATTTGTTTATTTTGTTCTTTAGATTCCACATATAACTGAAATCACATTGCATCTGTTTTCTCTGTCCGACGTACTCCACTCAGCACAATACCCTCCATCCATGCCTCTGCAGATGGAAAGAACCCGTTCCCTTCCGTGACCGAGCAATATGCACTGTATATATGTAGCACCTACTCTTTATCCAGTCATCTATCAACAGACACCAAGGCTGTCCACATCTTGGCCATTGGAAACAGTGTTGCGATGAACATATGTATACACATGTCCCCTTGAAGTAGAGATTTGGGATTCTTCAGATAAATTACCAGAAGTAGGATTACTGAGTCCTTTTTTGTCTCTTATTATAGCGTTTGTTTTAGTCTATTTTGTCTGGTATACGTATTGCTATGGCAGCTATTTTTGTTTCCAATTTCATGAAATATCTTTCCCCATCACTTTGTTTCTCTTTCGATCTGAAGTTAGTCTCTTGCAGGCATCATATGTAAGGGTCTCGTTTCCTTATCCATTCAGCCACCCTATCTTTTGATTGGAGCATTTAATCCATTTATATTTAAACATTGTTGATAGATATGTAGTTGCTGCCATTTTATTATTCATATTTTTGATTCTTTCTTTTTTCTTTTTTTTTCTTTTTGTCTTAAAGAAGTTCTTCAAGATTCCTTGTAATACTGATTTAGTGGTGATGAACTCCTTTAGCTTTCACTTGTCTTGGGAGCTCTTTATCTGTCCATTGATTCTAAATGATAGCTTTGCTAGGTGGAGTCATCTTGGTTGTAGGTACTTGCTTTTCATAACTTGGAATATTTCCTGCCACTCCTTTCTTGCTCACAAAATTTCTGTTGAGAAATCAGCTGACAGTCTTATAGGGACTCCCTTGTAGGTCACTAACTGCTTTTCTCTTGCTGCTTTTAAGTTTCTTTCTTTGTCTTTAATCTTTAGTATTTTAATTATGATGTGTCTTGGTGTGGGGCTCTTTGGGTTCATTTTGTGTGGGAATCTCTGTGCTTCCTGGGCTTGTATGTCTCTTTCCTTCACCAGGTTAGGGAAGTTTTCAGTCATTATTTCTTCAAATAGGTTTTCAACTTCTTGCTATCTTTCTTTTCTTTCTGGTACCACTATGATGCAAATTTTGCTATGTTTGATATTATTCTAGAATCCCCACTTTTTTAATTCTTTTTTTTCTTTTGTTCTGTTTCAATGTTTTTGCTATCTTATCTTCTAAATCACTGATTCAGGACTCTACTTCATTTGATCTACTGTTGATTTTCTCTAATGTATTCTTCGTTTCACTTATTGTATTATTTATTTCTGACTGGTTCTTTTTTATGTTTTCTATCTCCTTCTTTCTGTTTTCTATCTCTTTGTTGAAGTTCTCCCTGAAATCATAGAGCATCCTTATAACCAATGTTTTGAACTCTGCATTTGGTAGATTATTTGTCTCCATTTTGTTTAGTTATTTTTCTGAAGCTTTGTTCTGTTTTTCATTCGGGACACTTTTCTTTATATTCTTCCACCTGTAATTATTGAATAACTCACCATATCCTTTAGCATATCTGTTGGGAATCACTGACATAAAATACTTTATGTCTAGATCATTGTTAACTCGTATATTTTTCTGCCTTATATTATAGCAATTTGATATTCCTTTCTAGAATTTTAAGTACTTTAGGGACTGGAACTGTGTCATATTCATATTTGTAAATATACCAAATAGTGCTCATTAAACTTATCAATTCATGTGACACATATTTCTGGAGATCCTATTATTTGTTGGGCTATTCAATGTGCCTGGCACTAGAGAACAGACAAAAATACCTACTTTATGGAGCTTGGATACATGATTCGAGAAAGGAAGGTGATAAGAACATAAGTATATTAGATAAATATAGTGTGTTAAAGGGGTAAAATTTTCATAGGGAGGTGTTATCAAGATAGGAGAATAACGAATGACATTTAATTTAATTGATTTCTTTCTATTCATTTGATTTAGTTATTCCAAGATGCCACCATATATTACACAATTAATATTTATTTGACAAGTGCCCAAAATATACTAGTTAATACTTCAGGATACATTTCTGGTTACTCATATTTGACCAAGTGCTTTTCTAAGCCACCTAACTAATTGTGACATTTGGTGGTAGAGTCCTGTGTTCATTCCAGTTAGTTTTCCCTAAGTGTTTGGCCCTCCATCTTTATAGTGTGTCTACAGTTTAAATGTCTGTCCTTTTGGCCCCATAGTCTGTCCCTTTGGCCCCAACTTTCCAACTAAATTGTGTAAAATTGAAACATCTAAAAGTTCTGGCCAAAAGATATCCATATTATATAAAATGAAAAGTCTTTTAAGTAAAAAAAATAAAAAACAAAAATAAAGAGGTAGAGTTTTTTCTTTAAAATTCATTTTTTACATGCTATTAAAATTCAAACTTGAAAACTTGTTGGCCTTATTAATACGTATTTCTAAATCCAAAATATTACCAATAACATCTAGATTTAAAATTTTCTATAAAAAATTTACATACACATGAATAGTAAGACCACATTTTTTTCCCCCCTGAGGGGTAGGGACATAGCACAACATGGGGGCAGGACTCATCCACACATACCCCAGAGGTTTTCTGTTTGTGTTTTTTTTTTTGTTTGTTTGTTTTTAAGATTTTATTCGGGAATATTGGGGAACTGTGCTTCTCCAGGGCTCATCAGCTCCAAGTCATTGTCCTTCAATCTAGTTGTGGAGGGCGCAGCTCAGCTCCAAGTCCAGTCACCGTTTTCAATCTTAGTTGCAGGGGGCACAGCCCACCATCCCACGTGGGGATTGAACTAGCAACCTTGTTGTTGAGAGCCCGCGCTCTAACCAACTGAGCCATCTGGCCGCCCCTCCCGAAGCTCAGTGGCAGCTCGTTGAAAGACCACAATTTTTGAAAGAAATAATATTCTACAGTATTCCTCATAGTTCATTGAAAATACTGTAGGAAGTAGGGGCTCCAAATTTGTCAGTGAGGCTGTCTATTTGAGTATATGAAATTGAAAATTAGCTTCAACTTTTTAGTCAGTAACATAGAAAAAATTATGCTAATAAATATTACTACAACATATCTAATAACTCTAAATGGCAGATTTCTTAAAATTCAAAATGAGCCTAATAGTGCCATTTGCATGAAGTACTTGGTCAAGAGGTCAGCAGAAAAAGTGCTTTACCGGGGCTCATCCCAGTGGCTAAAACATTGGCAGGTGCTCAATAAAAGTTTGGTGGTGGGTGAGTTGATTCATTGGTTGATTGGTTCATTGGTTGGAGAGTCTAACATGGAAAGATAGCTATTCATATTTTCTTACCTGAACAATTAGCCCCATGTATCTGGAAAAGCAATTTTTTAAGGTATCAGATACCTTGAGAAAGGAAAAAAAAAAAAAAACCTGGATAAAGTAAGGCGAGGAAATGCTGGCCATAGAAGTCTCTCATTGGTGTTTACATGTGCTCTGCACCTTACTCCATCTTCCCTCATGCTCCCTCTCATCCTCACAAAGTCATTGAATTCAGTTTTCAAAGTATTTACTTCAACTAAATGTTTTAAAAATCAATAATAGCAAAACTGGGAATTCATCCAACATTTCTCACCAATTTATACTGTTCTTGGAGGCCCTGGGATGTTTCCAACAGACCTTTTTGACAGGATTTTTTTTTAATTACGTTGTTAAAATATTAATGGATATAGTATTAATAAGAGCAACCTAGAGTGAGCTGTTAAGGATAGCCCCCTAGTGAACCTCTTAACTTGCTCATGTCTGTGGTTCTATTTCTGAAAAGATCCAGGTTTAAGTTGCTGAGTGTTCACTTTAAATAATTTAGAACTGTATTTTTCAGTTATTTCAATGACTCGGGCTAAAAATTTCCCCAACTATATCCTCTAAACAGCAGATTGGACATTTTTCTTAATAGTTAATTTTCTATTTCCTTTTGTTATGTTAAGCCTAAAAACTGCCCATTTGCACCATAGTTAATAATTATTTTACAGCTTTGGGGTTAATGACATTTAGTAATTACAGGTAGCTAATGTCATCTCTCCTTAGATACCATTATTTAGGCATTTTTAGGCATTTTTAGGTATTTTTAAATATCTCTCAAAATCCTTAATATTATTTTCGAAAGTATTTAAAATATAGATTTGAGTGGACATTAACAGATGTGAAATCAATGTAAAAAAATTGTTTTAAAGTTTGGTAATAAATACATAGGTTATAGATTTAACTTTGGAGGTTGCGAGGAAAAGCAATAGGAAAACAATGTACGTAGTAGTAATGATATTGGTTAAAACTTGAACCTACTTTTTATCAAACAATGATGTTTGATATAATGGACAAAAGTAATTATATTTGAGGTGTAAATCAAATAACAACTTTAAGCACAATATCTTACAAATTATACGTGCAGTCAAATTGAGTTCTTATTGCACATGATATCTTGCAAAGATTAAAAACAAGTCACTATAAAATAAAGCATAGGGAATATAGTCAGTAATATGGTATATGTGCCATATGAGTACTAGACTATGTATAGTGCCAGGTGAGTACTAGACTAGTCAGGGAGATAACATCTTAAATTATATTAATATCTAATCACTATGCTGTACACTTTAAATTAATATAAAATAATATTAAATATCAGCTATAATTGACAAATTTAAAAAGGGAGGGAAAGGGTGAAGGGGAATCAGAGGTCCAAATTTCCAGATATAAGACAAATAAGTCATGGGGATGTAATATACAGCATAGGGAATATAGTCAATAATATTGTGATAGCGTGGTAGGGTGTCAGATGGTTGCCGGACTTATTATGGTCATCACTTCTTTAGGTATATAAATTTTGAATAACTAGGTGTATTCCACCTGAAACTAATATACTACTATATGTTAGTTATATTTTAATAAAAATCTTTAAAAAATAAAATTACAGTCATACCTCAGAGATATTGCAGGTTCAGTTCCAGACGACTACAATATATTGAATATCACAATAAAGCTAGTCACACACGTTTTTTGGTTCCGTAGTGCATATAAAAGTTATGTTTATAGTGCATATAAAAGTTATAGTATAGTCTAGTAAGTGTGTGATAGCATTATGTCTAAGAAAACAATGTATATATCTTAATGAAAAAATACTTTGTTGCTAGAAACTGTTAATCTTCTGAGCTTTTATCAAGTCATAATCTTTTTGCTGGTAAGGATCTTGCCTCGATTTCGATGGCTGCTCACGGGTCAGGGTGGTGGTTGCTGAAGGTTGGGGTGGCTGTGGCAATTTCGTAAGATCAGATAGCAATGAAGTTTGCTTTATCAGTTGATGTTTCCTTTCACAAATGATTTCTCTGTAGCATGTGATGCAGTTTGAAAGCATTTTACCCACAGAACTTCTTTCATAATTGGCGCAAACCTTCTCAAACCGTGCTTCTGCTTTATCAACTAAGTTTACGTACTGTTCTACGTCCTTTGTTGTCATCGCAACAATCTTCACAGCATCTCAAGCATTTGTAGCTTCCTTCTCAAGAAACCACTTTCTTTTTTCCTTCATGAGAAGCAACTCCTCATCCATTAAAGTTTTTATTCATTTATTTTTTTTTTAGTTTCAGGTGTACAAAACAATGTAATAGTTAGACATTTACGCCCCTCACAAAGTGATAACCCCCCTAACCTACTGCCCCTCTGACATCGAGTATAGCTGTTACAATTCCATTGACTATATTCCCTATCCTGCTGTATTCCACATCTCGTGAATATATATATTTATTCACCAGTGTAGGTGCCTGACCACTGCATTGTACAGCTATACACCTGAAGCTAAAGTTGAATCATATTATAATTATAATTATAATTGACATTTAATATTATTCAACTTTAGCTTCAGGTGTATAGCTGTATAATGCAGTGGTCAGGCACCTACACAGTCTGTGAAGTGTTCTCTCTAATAAGTCCATTAAAGTTTGATTATGAGATTGCAGCAATTCAATCACATCTTCAGGCTCCACTTATAATTCTAGTTCTCTTGCTGTTCCCACCACATCTGCAGTCACTGTGTTTCCCCGAAAATAAGACCTAGCCAGACCATCAGCTCTAATGTGTCGTTTGAAGCAAAAATTAATATAAGACCCAGTATTATATTATATTATATTATAATGTTATGTTATGTTGTGTTGTGTTGTGTTTCGTTACGTTATGTTGTGTTGCATTGCGTTGCATTATATTATATTGTATTATATTATATTATATTATTATACCTGGTCTCATAGTAAAATAAGACTGGGTCTTATATAATATAATAATCAATTTTTGTTCCAAAAGACGCATTAGAGCTGATGGTCCAGCTAGGTCTTATTTTCGGGCAAACAGGGTATTTCCTCCACTGAAGACTTGAACCCCTCAAAGTCATATATAAGGGTTGGAATCAACTTCTTCTAAATTCTTGTTAATGTTGATATTTTGACTTCTTCCATTGAATCGCAAATGTTCTTAATGGCATCTAGAATGATGAATCCTTTCCAGGTTTATAATTTATTCTCCATAGATACATAAGAGGAATCATTATCCGTGGCAGCTATAGCCTTATAAAATATATTTCTTAAATAATAAGACTTGAAAGTCGAAATTACTTCTTAATCCATGAGCTGCAGAATGGACGTTGTGTTAGCAGGCATGAAAACATTAGTCTCATTGTACATCTCCATCAGAGCTCTGGGGTGACCAGGTACATTGTCAATGAGCACTGATATTTTGAAGGAAAATATATGTGTGTGTGTGTGTGTGTGTGTGTGTGTGTGTGTGTGTGTGTGTGTATTCTGAGCAGTAGATCTCAACAGTGGACTTAAAATATTTTGTAAACCATGTTGTAAACAGATGTGCTGTGATCCAGGCTCTACTGTTCCATTTGTAGAGCACAGACAGAGTGGATTTAGCATAATTCTAAAGAGACCTCAATTTTTCAGATTGGTAAATGGACATTGGCTTCCACTTGAAGTCACCAACTGCATTAGCCCCTTAACAAGGGTGAGCCTGTCCTTTGAAGCTCTGAAGCCAGGCATTGACTTCTCCTCTCTATCTATGAAAGTCCTAGATCTCATCTTCTTCCAGTATAAGACTGTTTTGTCTACACTGAAATTCTGTTGTTCAGCATAACCACCTTCATTCATTATTCTAGCTTGATCATCTGGAGAACTTGCTGCAGCTTCTACGTCAGCACGGGCTGTTTCACCTTGCACTTTTATGTTATAGAAATGGCTTCTTTCCTTAAACCTCAATGTAGGTCCTGTGTTTATAGATCTTTTCAGCCTGATTTGAACACAGATCATAAGTTATTGAAATGTAAGTTCCCTTTAAAAAACTGAGGATAAGAAAATGTATTTTCTACAGAACTTCTGCAAGCTTCAAACTTTTCTTCTGCAGCTTCCTCACCTCTCTCAGCCTTTACAGAATTGAAGACAGTTAGGGCCTTGCTCTGGATTAGGTTTTGCTTAAGGGAATGTTGTGGCTGGTTAGATCTTCTATCCAGACCACTAAACCTTTCTCCATATCAGCAATAAAGCTGTTTTGCTTTCTTATCACTTGCATGTGTTCACTGAAGAAGCACTTTTAATTCTGTTTAAGACCTTTTCCTTCACATTCACAATTTGGCTGTTTGGTGCAAAAAGCCAAGCTTTTGGCCTATCTCAGCTTTTGACATGCCTTCTTCATTCAACTTAACCATTTCTAGCTTTTAAATGAGATATGTGAGACTCTTCCTTTCACTTGAACACTTGGAAGTCATTATTAATTGGCCTAATTTCAATGCTGTGTTTCTCAGGGAATAGGGACTCCCAAGGAGAGGAAGAGAGATAAAGGAAAAGCCAGTGAGTAGAGTAGTCAGAACATACAAAGCATTTATCGATAAAGTTCACCGTATCATATAGGTGTGATTAATGATGCCCCAAAACAATTGTAGTAGCAACAACAGAGATCACTGATTACAGATCACCATAGCAAGTAATAATGAAAAAGTTTGAAATATTATACGAGTTACCATAATGTGACACAGAGACATGAAGTGAAAAAATGCTATTGGAAAAATGTGCCCAATAGGTTTGCTGAATGCAGGGTTGCCACGAACTTTCAATTTGTAGAAAACACAACACTTGGGAAGTGCAATATAGTGCAATAAAATGAGGTGCAATGAAGTGCAATAAAATGAGGTATGCCTGTAATTTGGAATCTACATTGAAAAAAATTAATATCTTCAACTTAAAACTACAATGTTATATTGCCAATGAATAACATACAAAAGATTATCTGTCTGTTCCCTTTGCTTTCTACAAGCTTTCATGTACTGGTGTCATTAGGCGACTGCTTTTTAATGCTGTTTGTAGAACTGTATTTTGACAAGAACTGGGTGAGTTTTATTGCTTGAGTTTTCACGAGCATCGTAAGCCAGCACTGTTCTAAAATGGTATACTTAGTAGGCTAATTCTAAGTGGATGGTATTTTTCCATCTCACTAATAGATATATTTATGATGTTTAAAAGTGTATGGTTTAGTTTGCTAGGTTTTATGAATCTGTATTTGAGAATATAACCAAAGACATGAAAACTGATACCAGGTTTTTTGTTTGTTTGTGTGTTTGTTTTGTTGGGTGGTTGGTTGTTTAGAGCCGGGGCACAGGGAATAGGAGTAGCACTGAAGACAGTCTTCCACTAGAGTGTATTTTAAACCACTTCAAGCAGTGTTGTGGCTGCTCCCCAGAATTGCTATGTGTGGATGCCTGCGTGCTTGAAATATACATTCAACTATGCAGATTCTGAAGTTTTAGTAACTCAACAAGATCTGCTCTCAAAAATGTCCTCTGGTCTGCAAGGAATACTTTGCATACAGCCTAAGTATTTTACTAGAATTGTAATTGTAATAATGTGCCATGTCATCTCAGAATTCAGTCCAACAAAGTATCAATACTACTTACCAAAGTCTACAACCACTCTTCGTTTTGGGAATCATACACATATATAGACCCTGTACAGCTTATAACTTGAGCCTAGACTAAAATTGCAGTCAGAGAAGAGACTGAGACCACCTCCATACCTGTTACCTATAAAGGGAATCTCATTTATTTTCTTTAGTTTTTGTCAACATCATGTCCCAGGACAAGCTAGCTGAGATTTAGAAGGCAACGAGTTTAACATCACTGTTCTCATTTCATTACCATCTACCTCTCCTAAGTTAGGACGTGTGGAAAATAGAATATCTAGTTATCCAAACTGTTACATACTCACCTGATGTTGGAAAATCAAAATAAATTATGCAAAAGATATTAATAGAGAGAATCGGAAAATAAATTATGGATAACTAGCCTGTGCTCCAGCTAAAAGTAATATAACACCTTTCCTTGGATAGACCTACCTCACATTCTCCATGAGTCTATGTCACAGATGAACAACAATCCTTTGAATAATTAATTAAAAGATATTTAATTAAAATATATTTATGCCTCATCTCAATGTAGATCCTGTTTATAGATCTTTTCAGCCTGATTTGAACACAGATCGTAAGTTATTGAAATGTAAGATCCCCTTCAAAAGCTAAGGATCAGAACATGTATTTTCTACAGTTTTACACATTCAAAACTTAAGATTTGTTGAATGTCATTGGCTTTTTCAAGGAAGGCTCCCCTTAGCCCTTTTTTTCTTGACTCCTCTTGCCCTATGACTTCATTTCTGTTTAGCTGGTACCTAGCACAGTTCATGGAGCAGAGTAGGTGTTTCATAAATATTTACTGAATTAAAATTGAATGAAGTGTTCAATTTTATAATAAATTCAAATAGGTTAATTCCTTGCCTATATAGACACATGTGCTACACAAAAATGGTAAGTTTTATGAATATATATAAAGAATAGAATAGCATTTCAGAGTTCATAGGTTGTCTATTAATAGCTCAATATATGCTTGTATTGTATAGCAACTTATATGTTCCTGAAAGTTAAAATGCTCTTGTTCTTGTTCTTTTTCTTTCAAGAGAGAAATAAGTGTTCTTTTTGCCATAGAAAATACAGTGAGTGATTCAGTGTTCATGGGAGGAATTCATAATTCAGGCTCTGATTTTCACGCTGCCTTTCAACAACACCTACGCCACCCGGAATAATAATGTGCTAAGCTGCAGTGGCTGCAAAGATTTCAATAAAAGAAGGAAATTATTTTCATAATTAGTGATAAGTTCTTAATTTGTTCTACTAAATGGTAGATCAACCACAGTTGGCAAAAAAAAAAAATATGTGTTGATATTACAGGTTTAGAAAAGGAGGCTTGCAGTTGTCTTGAAATGCTAAGGAATGATAATTTCATTGTAAGGAGATAAAGAGTTAGTAGAAATTCTTTGACGCTCTAAAGTTGAAGTATCACATTGCCTTCTCATATTTAAGATGCTCAGTAAAGCCATTTACGGATTTTTACTATTATTGAAAGCAGACAATTGTCTTTTTTAGAGAATAGTATTATAAGATATCAGCAGGACAGAAATCAGTTCCAACTATAATTAAACTTGTCAAAAATATTAACACGAGCTATTTATTGAGACCTACCCTGAATATAGGTATAATCCTTAACTTCATAAAAAAAGTATACTATTTTCTATTTTTTCTGATATACACCATTTAGATACTCGATAATTATTTGTTAAAAGGAATATGTTGAATGAATAAATGAATGAGTGAATTTACATACGCATCATTTTTTTTCTGAGCCAGTCTATCCCTTGCAGTATACCTGGGACTATTAGGAACTCATCTAAGTCTCCATTTTAGGGTTAAGTAAATTAGTGATTCAATAACACCTCATGTATGCAGCATTATTAGGGTATGAAGTGATCCTGGTAAAGGAATTTCCAGTTAAGTGAAGAACCATTCTACAATCTATCCTACTCATTTAATCTAAATTTTTCTAGGATGCGCTTCACCTTCTCATGACTGTGTCATGGGCATGGTCCAGGCTGAGATAGTTTTCCTGCCCTAGAGCACTCTCTCTCCCTCTCTCTCCCAAGTAGCAGTGTCTCTCAACCTTGACATTATAGGATGTTGAGCAGCTTTCTTGGCCTCTACACACTAGATCCAGTGGCCCTTCACTCCTTAGTTGTGACAACCAACAGTATCTCCTGGTATTGCCAAATGTCCCTGAGGATAGAGAGGGACAAAAATCATCCCTAGTTGAGAACCAGTGATATATGAGTATACTTGTTGAAAATGCACATCTTTACCCCAAATCACATCTACTGAATCGCAAGCTATGGGGGCTATGTAACTACTGTGTGCTGCTTTAGCAGATTAAAATTCCCAAGTAAATCTAGTAAACACTAAATTTGAGAATTGCTATTCAATTTAGCCCTCACTGCTTTCCATTCTCTAAACTTCCGTTACCTAGGTGCAAAATTGAATAGCCAAATTGCATGTATAAAGTTAATTTTACATAAACGTGTTGGTCCTCTTCTCCAAGTAAGTTCATGGACTACGAAGGTATAAATTTCCTTGGTACCTCTGGGCCCTCACCTGTTGTTGAGCTTGTTAGGAATCCTGAGCACTGTGAAATTTGATGGTAACATGATGTAATACACATACCTCAGTGATGAGTGATGTCACTGGACAGACCATCCCTTGGCTGGAAGTGCACTGTGGCCTTGTCTTCCAGGACTTGTGATGAATTTCCTCAAACTGATCAAATAAATAGCAAGCATGGTAGATGGAGCATAACGTCCATCCATTCATTAATTAATTCATTCACTCCTTCACTCTCTCTGTATTGTTCAGTTATTAATTTAATACATTTATGCATTCATTTATTCAAGAACAATTTGTCCGGTACCTACAATAGGTTAACGACTAGGGATTCAAATAGTGAGCAACATATGGAACTTGGAATCCATAGGGGAAATGTTAGAGATGTGGCCACAAAGTCAAATAAAGCCTACTTGACCACTTGAGAATTAAGACCATGCTCTTCATTAGCAAGGGGCTATAACTGAGCTAAGTAGCCATGGGAGGTTAATTAGTAACTTGTTTGTTCAGCAAAGAAAATAGTACCCTAGTTGTCTGGAAATGATAATTTAGTAGCTAATGTTTGCCCGGGTCACAACTAATACCATAGGGGAAATTAGCTTTACAGTGCTATAAACATATTTCCTACATTTTTGCTATTGGGGAGACGACATTTTCCTGAAATTTAATTAACATAAGAGTTTAATTTTAGGCATAAAAGAATGTTTGAAAATAACCTTTGCACCTTCTATTAATTCTGAATTAAAAAAATCATTATGTTAAAAGTTTAGAGTATTTTGGGACAAGATGAGAAAAACGTAGAAAAAGGTAACTTTTACTTGAGAACTTGGAAAAATAGTCATCGAAGGAACTGTTTGTTTAAGTTCCCATCTAGAGCCTGTTTCCCTTTAAGCAGTGTGCGGGTGGCCCCATCTCCTGGGCCCTGGATTCCACTTCCAATAGCTTCTCTCAGGACTTTGCTCCAACAATTACATCCTCCCCTTGCTTTTCTTCAGCTTGGCCCTTCCCTCAGGCTTTTACCCCTTTGCAAGCAAAGACCCTCAAGTGTCATTCACCTTACAAATAAATATACTCTTTTTAACCTGTTCAAATTTTGTAGCCATCCTGATAGGCTGGAGTCATCCCTCTCATTCTCTCCATGCTTCTTCATGATCAATTAATTGCCTTACTGAGCGTCAGAAACGTCTGGCTCACTTATATCACTTCTTATTTATTCTGGAGAGAGATAGTAGAGCTGACACCACATCTTATATATTTTGAATGGTTTATTTGAAATAACATTTCTAATGAACTTCATGAGTTTACTTCTCTCACCATCTAGATTGTAGATTCCTTAGGGACAGAGTCTACATTCTATTTATATTTGCATCTATTTCTACCCCCACCCCAAACTCGCAAATATGTTTGGTGTGCAAGTCGGTGCAAGTCACTGAGGACACAAATTAATAAGCACAGACCCCTCCCACAAGCAGTTTTAGTTAGTGGTGAAAAGTGAAAAGTGAACCTATGGGTACAGTTGATGAGCAAAAGATTACATATAGAGCAGAACCTGTCAGACTAGGGTATGAAGGGGCCGTCTCTCAGAAGAGATGATGCCTGAATTGATTCCTGAAAGTATTAGCGTCTTAAACAGATGGGGTGCATTGGTGAGATGTTGGGGGACAGAGGAAGAAAGTTTTCAAAACATAATAAGCAACATGTGTAAAGGTGTCAAGGGTTGTGTTAGAGTACCTAGTTTTTTGAGAATGCTTAGAGCTGAGTTCAGGGGGTGGTCAGTCCCAAGAACTAGAGGCCGTCAGAGCCAGAGAGGGGAGAGCTGTGTTTGCCTTGCAGACTTTTTCTTAAAAGTTATGGAAAACCCTGGAAATACTTTAAACCAGAGAAATAGACAAAGAAACATATTTTTTAAAAATTAGACAGTGATGGAGAAAGAAACTGGACCAGAGGGATTAAGGCTGCAGGTAGGAGACTTCTTCAGAGGCTCTTAGGGGATCCAGGCCATACAGTAAGAAGTTTGGACAGTGGAAGTGGGATGAAGACATGTGAACAGATCAGAGTTATCTATGACCTAAAACCTGAGACCAGGACGTGGTGACTAACTTGACCTAGGACAGAGGGAGGGAGGGAGTCCAGGATGACTCTCAGGTGGGCCCAAGCAAAGGGTCTATATAATACCTTGTCTACGTGGGCTCTTATGCTCTTTTGAAAGGAAAGGTAATCGATGGTTTTTAATTAGACAGCAAAATTTATGACATCCTCATGCTAGACCTAATAATTGTTGTAATGATTAAAAATGAAAATTCTTCCTTTCAAAACTATTCCCTTACTGGTTCTGTGTTTTCTAACCAAAGTGTTGGTTGTGATGTTTATGAGGCCAGACTACTTTCTGATTGAGCACAAACAGTAGACTAACCCACACATGCTAATTGATATTTAACATTTGTGTATGTATGTGTGCATATATATGCACACACACATATATCCAAATTAAATTGGCACCCAGAATAGGAAAGAGTTTATTCAGTTGATTTTGAATGCTATATATCATTCTGTGGTTATAATTGTGATTATCGGATGTTTGCTTTCATTATTCCATTGAATATATTTTCTTTTTCATATATCATTCAAATATTCATGTTTGACCATCTGTACAGAACATAAGATTAATGTTTTTTAAAATTGAACAGCTTATATAAAATGAAAAACAATCTAATTTTTTAGTCAGATAATGTGGCGTAAGGTCCACATTTTCCCTATTGCAGGGAAACTACAAATGCTTAGATCGACCCTCCCGAGACCGAAAATTTATTTAGAGCAGTTCAAGATACAAGTATCTGCAACTTTTAAGAGGGCTTAATCACAAGTGTAGTGCAAATCACAAGCTAAGCCTGACTTACACTACATGAAAAGATCCAGAGCCATGGATCTCTGGAAGGCATTGATGTGGCCTTTATGCTTTCGGACTCTGTTAAGTACAGAAATACTTCATAACGGAATCCCTCTTGGGTGTATATTCCTTTGTTCTAATTAGCCCAAGTCAGAATTAATAAAGCCAGTGTCTTTGAAAGGACTTAATGATTTTTGCAGACTGCTTTTCAGATAGGGCACTTACTGTGTCTGTGGGCTGTTCCAACATTCAAGAAGAATCTGGATTAAATGCAAGAATAAGTAGAAGAGCAGTAGGTTTACCGAATTCGATTTGTAATTTCTCATGGTTTTAAAACAGCATTATAGCAAGATGATGGGAGGTTTTCATCAAAGAAGAGTTCTGAACTGGATTTTGTGAAAATAGAGTGCTCTGGAGGCACTTGCGGATGGGCCCTGGGGGCCACGGAGGACAGCAGCTGATGCATTGTGGAGGGGATCGTAGATTTGTGCAAAGATACAACCACTCTAGTTAGTTAGTGAAAGTAATGATAATTAGGCTAGTAAGGCAGGGAAGACCGGTTAGTGAGTAATTTTAAAGTCCAGGCAGGCTAAGAAAATTGGATTTAGCAATAAGATTTTTCAGTTTGCCTAGATGTTTTAATAGCTTCATCTGTCTGGAAGAAAGTACAGTGCTTTGGGAATTTTTTTATACATTTTGGTTCATGAGTTCTGGGCATATGAAAGACATTTATTTACCTCACAAAGTAATCACAAAGTAGTTCACAAAACTAGGCAGAGTTGCCTATTGAAATTTATTGCTTCAATATCACAGGATGCTATAACACACACACACACACACACACACACACACACACACACACACACACTTGTCTGTACTGTTATATTGAATACTGTTTTTTTTCCTTTTGAATGACCTGTATCACACTAATTTACACAATTTCTTTAGTAATATTATATAGGCACAGAGCAGGTACAAATAATGAGCAATAATCTAATACAAAGAATAGGGTACTTAGAATACCTTTTAAAAAGATAATTAAAAATTAGCACTTGTATACATTGTTCTGTCTCAGATTTTTCTGTGATTCACATTGCATTTTTAGTGGAGTTTTCCATTTCATTCTTGAACTTTATAAATGTTCCAGTTTGAGTGTTTCTAATATAACAAAGTTTGGAAGTCCCTTTAGGTAATAAATGAATATTTCAGTTTTCCAAATTTTTCGCTACAAACTGTTATAGTCAAACGTTTAAATTTTAATTTAACACTTTTGTATGATAATGCTTACCATCAGGGTATAAAACCAACCGAAGTCCCAAAGTTACGCAAGCTTGCTTTAAGTCAGGGGTGTCCAAACTGCGGCCCGCGGGCCAACTGTGGCCCGCAATCTATTTTTAATTGGCCCGCAGCAAATTCCAAAAATATATTTAGTTTACTTAAATAAATCAGGTGAGGCAATACGTACATCACCTCGAGTGAGTGGCCTGCCTATTTATGTATTTTACTGCATATGGCCCTTGGTAAAAAACGTTGAAAAAAGTTTGGACACTCGTGCTTTAAGTGAACACAACTGTATTCTGTTCAAGAAAGAGATTTCTTCCCTTTCCTGGCTCATCACTATTAAATGTATCTGTCGTCTGTTATATGTATCTCTTATGCACATCCAGATTTTCCCTGAGAGTAAGAGAAGAATCAGCAATTATATTAAATATTTGATGCTACTAAAACGCTTATAAATTAAAAGAAAAGATCTCTGAATAGCATTAGCTCCCCCACTGCCTTGTATTAAGAAGTACCTAAGTTCTTACCTTTTTCACTTGAAATCTGATATTTTCCTAAACCCAAATCACATAATTTTGCTTAGAGTTTGTGCTTAACCTTTTTCTTTATAAAAGCTTATCTCTGGTCACTTCTACTCATACGACCCTGCTTTCATAGTTACTATCTAATTTTAAAAGTCGCTGAGACACCCTGTCCAAATACATTAAATCTCAACCTCACCATGGAAGGTAGCAGTACCTATCTGACCTCTGGAAGTGCCTCATATAATCTCAGGTAACTTTCAGGCACCTGGACGTTTTGTTCTCCTGTGTTTTAACCACGCTACACATTTCAAGTGAAATGTGAAGTGAATTGCAAGGTTTCGAAGGAATCCAAATGGAATGTTCATCGAGTCTTTGAAAGAAAGTGAAATCACATTCTTTCTTTGAGTTGGCTATTTAAGTTCTTGCTGCATGTAAATACGAGAAGCTGACCCTGATGTCCTCTAACTTTAAGAGAAATCTAAGAAAGAGATTTCATTTTAAAGCTACAACTGGTAATGAGAGTTAAATATTATATTATGTTTCATTTTACCTTTGGGAACGTTCAGTAATTTTTAAAGGTAAGTCATGTTGATGCCACTTACCACATCATGAGATTCGAGTATCTGTGTTTTAGATTAAGGTATATGCAATGAGCAGCTTAATAAGAATAATACAAATGTACCTATGAATTTGAACATTTTAAATGAATGACAGTATTACTAAGTGAACAGCTTTAAGCCAAATGATTTCACTTAAAGTATTTTTTTTTTTACTAATGGCTAGATCATGAGTCAATTTTCTGCTGACAGCACATTGAATTTTTGGTTATCTCTGTAATTGTTAAAGGAGAAGCATTTCTGATATATAACCAGATACAAGTTGCCTAACCAATCAGACATGTGCTTGAGACCATTTGTCTTAATAGATGCTACATTTCTCTGCAGTAGCAAGAATAACTCTAAGTTCAAAAGCCATCTGTAATACTAATATCACCACATGCTTTTCTTAAAGCTACATACTAGAGCTATTGCATGATTACGAAATGATTACACACACACGCACACATACACACACTGTACATATTGTAGGCTACTGCAGATGTTGAAAAAAAAACTGGATATACCAAGCCCTTTGGAAGTGTTTCCTAGAATTCTTTTCACAAATACGTATTTTCACCATAAACTGAAAAATTGTAGCCTTCCCTCAAAACACACTAGGAAACACATAAAGATCATTAATTTAAACATTTATGAGTTAGTTTAAATGAAACAGTTGTAGTAATCCATACGAAAAGAAAAAGTAAAAATATAATTATTTTAGTATGAAAATCAGATATTCCATTGCCCTCATTTTCACAGTTGGATTTAGATCATTTAGATAAGTTGGTTATTTTCTTGAAATACCCTATGAACAGTTTTGAACTTGAAGAAACTGCCTCAACTTTATCAATTATATTCCAGTACTTTATTTTACCTTGTGCACTACACACACACACACACGCACACACACACACACACACACACACACTTTAATTAAAGTAGGAATACAGCTTATAAGAGCTATACTACATTGACTACCAGAGTCATAACTGAAACAAACTACCTACTTCAAGAATTGTTGACTTGGGACTCTATGAAGACAGCAAAAGAATTGTTTGATAATGAATGAAGCCACTCTATGAGATGTGCTGTCATGCTTACTATTGGGATGTTATGACTTCCCAGCAAATTGTGACCAACTTCTTATTTTACTAGAAAAAAATCCAAATAAACCTGTATATTATCACCATAAAGACATCAAAGAAAGGACACTTTTCACATAAAATGGTAACTTTTAAAAATTAAGTTGAAAAATTATAAAATACCTCATGACCAAAAGTCACTACGTGAAAATTAATTAAAATGTGGTCTTCATCAGCAGTTCAATGAAATGCCATAGGCCAGTGTGAGACAGTCCAAGGGCTGATTCTGCTTAACCATTCCTTGTATCATGTAAGTTGAACTAATTAAATCAAGCTTAATAACATCACCCATAGAGGTTTACATACTGAATATGCAGTATTTTTCAGTCCTTTGTTTCTTTATGTGAATATTTGTGGCTCTTGCATAAAATCCATTAAGAAAAAATTGGAATAATTTCAAATGTAGAAAATACTGTTAAAGTCAATTTTGAAAACCCTATTATTAGATGTAGACACATCAGCCATTTACACCTGAACAAATTAAGTAATCAAATTTCCTATCAAAAAACAACTCCTATTGGTCTCCCTCTAGATGATATTTTAACTTTTATTAGAGATAGCAATTTGCAGAGGAATATGTGTGAATGTGTTTCCTTCCACTGGGGAGCAGAATTCTCTGTAAATCACTCTGTGTACATCTATAATTTTTAAATGTATCTCATATGCTAACTTTTTCTTTTAATCTTCCTTACTTTTTGGTTTTGTTTGCTTTTGTCCTTCATATCCTGTGAAACACACATATTATTCATTATTCACCTTCAGGGCTGTAACTAGATGCGGACTACCTAAAAAATAAATAAATAAATAAAAACCAAAAAACATTTGTTCTAATCCATAAAATGTTCACTGAGAAAATAGTGTCTACAAAATGAATCCCAGAAAGTTATTTATGTGTTGAGACACGAATAACCTCAAACAAACGCTGTGTATTTTATGCTTCTGTTTATTCTGTTGTACAATTGAGCAGTACATCCAATTTAGTACAGTGTATATTAGGTTCTTTTTACTCAGAGTGATAACCAGAGAGACAAAGATATTCACAGCTGTGAATTGCAGCATCTAGTATAAAAGATGAAAAATGCATGCTTCTCTAGACAAATATTTCTTTATGTGACTTAGATCCCTAAGAAAAGTTGCTTTTATTGAGAGAGAGAGAGAGATCAAGAGAGAGAGAATCTAAATTCTCCCTTTTTAAAATTAGTAACTGGGAAGCTTTTACTCAAGTAAAACAGTTGACTTTCTCCCATACTAGATGCTTTGGGGCTATATGAGCCAATGAAACATAAGCAGACCTATCCTCAATCACACATTGGCTTCTAATTTCAAGTAAGCTAAGGCCCTGATACCATTCCAATTGCCTGAGAGTTTTGAAAAGTTACCCTTAAATTTTGTATAATAATTCCAGAAAAAAAATTCCCGTTAAATGCTTGGCCTTTAAAGGTCTTTAACTTTAATTTCTTTCGTGAAAAAGTATAGATTTAATGGGAAGAAGGAAAGCAGGGAGGAAAGGAGGAAGGGAAGAAAAAAGGAAGGAAGGAAAAGACGTAGGAAGGCAAAAATAGGCTTATTAAGCCTGGACAAACATTCCCACACATGGAGACCACTGATGTGCTATTATGGTCCTGGAAACAGGAGAAAGAGCATTTCCTAAATTTCAGAATGAGATTATTTCCTACAGATTAAGGGCAGCTTGACCACTTTTTTGTGGTTTCTGTGATGTCTAACAACTCTTCTCAAGTAATCTAAAATGCTTGCCTAGTGAAAATCTGTTTAAACGAATAATTTGGTTCCCTGGGGTGCTGGAGGGTGCATATAGCGTCTATGGGTTATTGCTCTTTAAAGGGCTGTAATACAGTAAAATGAAATTTTGCCTAAACATTTTCTTAAAACGATTTTATCTCTTTGTTTTGACTTCGAAGGTTTTTGTGAGAACTGAAGATCATTGGGGCTGTAAGTGCAAATACCAGATGCAGTCAGTATCTTGTATGTCACATCAGAACAGTGAGCAAAAGAGGAATATACAGGGGTCTAAGCTGAATTGGCAGGAAACGATTGTGGCTTTCATTTGCCATTCATGTCTTTTTTATAAAAGTAGACTACGAAAGAAATAGATTTTAACTTTGATTTACCATATTGTGCAAGAAACATATGGTACTTCCTATGTGCCTGGTATTGTTCTAAATGTGTCTTTAAATATATAAAAATATTTAATCTCATAAAGCCCTATAAAATAGTGTCATGCCCATTTTACACAATAAAAACTGAAGCTCGGAGAATTTAAAAACTTGTCCAATATCACTCAGCTAGTGAGGCTAGGTTGGGATTTGAATTCAGACAGTCTACTCCAGCATGAATACTGTATTACCTCCTAATATAATATGTTAAGAATCTGCATCTTAAAAATATTTAAATACAAAATTTGCGTAGTCAGTCATTTTGAAGTATTCTCATTACAATCATTTTAATTTGCTATAGTGAACTACATAAAGTAATCCTAAGCAGCAGAGAAATACTTTCTTGAAATTCTTATAAATAGGATTAAATAAGTCAGTATGGTGAGTACTTTAGAATAAGTACTTTTAAATTTTGAATAAAAGTACTTTAGAATCAGTACCTTTAAATTTAGAATTATACAAAATTTAAATGTACCTTTAGAATAAAAGTTACCTTTAAATTTTGTATAATACTTCCAGAAATATAATTCCTGTTAAGTGCTTGGATAGTTCAAGTATGTGTATTTTTGTACATGTTTAATGTTTTGAATATAGTTTGGAAACTTCTTTCAATAAACACCAACCTGTGTCTGTAGTGGATTTTAGCTTTTAAGAAGCAGCCTTCTAAATACATGACATTAGCGATCAGAGGTCTCTGGCACTGTGTTTGAGGCCACCTACTCTGGGATAACTAGCAGCCCAGGCATTCATGTAACCATGAGTACAAGGTGATGTTAAGGTATGAATCAGTGAACAGTGGGCCTACAACAGTAGATTGGGAATGGAAAATAGAGCCTCAGTAATTTTGTACTGATAACTTGTTAGAAAAATGTCCACCTGATGCCACATCTAATTTATGGAACAGATTGGACTTATAATGAGAGTCTAGATATAACTGACTTCTTTCAAAAGAAGCGTACCTTGTTTTTGATATGCTTTATGTGTGGACTTATAAATAAATTATCACTACTATGCAGGTTTTCTGCATAGTGAGCTCATTCTTTTGTTTAGATTTATTCAAATTTCTCCATAAGAATAGACAGCCATACAATCCAAAGTGCAATTCATTTCATTCTTGTATGGCTCTTTTCCTATTGTATTTTTCGTTTTTTAAAAAAGGCATTGTGTTATATTGTATATTTGTTCTCATGACAACAGTTCCACAGGAAAAATATACCCTGAATGAACTCATTTCCATGGTATTCTCAAAATGAAAATTTCAAAGTGCTCAGATGTTGTCCTCAGAAAAACTAACATATAAAAAAGCTGGTGACCTCTGTTAGGAAATCGGCACAACCCATGTTGGGGCACATACATATGAAATTCAGCTATATTGAACTTTAGAGAGTCCAAATGTTTCTAGTATACTGAAATTCTCTTTCATTCAGTTGAAAGAAATGAGTCATAACTATGGAATTGTTACAGCATTTGCTGAAATGAAATTTAGACTATGCCAATATATCAAGAGAAGCTAATTTTTGTTGCACAAAGTAGGTATCAAAAAAGACATTTTATATAGCTCTGCTTGGACGCCTATATTAAACAAGTTATTTTATAGATTTAATTAGAAACATAAATAGAGTGTGCCAGTTGTCAATCGAGGAAAATGTACTTCTGTCTGCATAATCATATTTTCTTAATATATTGGTTAAGGTGAAAAAGAAAAAGTCTCATTTGTCAGTGAACCTTTGGATAGTTATTAATCACGACAAATCCATGGCTTTTATCCAATTTTTAAAAATTTTTATCACCTTTTAAAATGGCTTAAAGATTTTAAACACTCTTTCCTGTAGTTGCCATTCTTAGTTCTATCCTGAAGTGAATTGTGAAAATAATGAAGAAGAGTAATTTCATGGCTCCTCTTGGATCTGTACTCAGAAAAGTTCTTTGTCATCTATCTATCCATCCAAGTGAGTTTGTGCAAAATATATTTATAATTATACAGTGGCATATATTAAGGCAGAAGCATTTGTGTTTAAGAATTATTAGGTGGTGACAGTGGGAAAACTTGTAGGCAAACTAATTAGCAATTAAGATCTATCTTCCAAGGCTTTCATGGGTACTGTCATTAATATTTAAATTATACATGAATATGTCAGGCACTGAATAATAATATGTTATGAAGTTGAAACTTTGTATGTATCCTAGATTCCCTGAAACTTTAATTTTAATTTGTTAAAGGCCTAGGACAGAACGTAAATTCTGCTTGTTTTTAAATTTTAGTTTGGGATTTTTGTTTGTTTTTATTAGATTTCTTGATAATAAGATTAGAGCCTTTTGATAAAAATGTATCAACATCATAAAATTATTGTATGAAGAATATTCTGTTCTTTTCTATAATATAATAAGGAAAACATGTGGAAACTTCTAACTAACTACATTTGTGTGAAGGAACCAAAGAATAATACTGAAAGCTAATATTTGTTTCAGGAAATACTTCCCTAGTTGCTTAATAATTCAATACAGTATTGCAGTTTTGTTTTGTTTTTAATCTTCCTATTTTCTGGTAATTCACTTTTCTGGAAATTTCAAGGAAAAATCTATATTTAAGCAACTTATGTTGGGCCTACCTCAAAAAAGTTTAAGCAAATTCTGCTTATTTTATTATCTTATTTTAATTATCTATTTTTATTATCTATTTTTCTTTTAAAATACCTTCTTATTGGGTGTTGTCAAATATCACAATCAACATATGAGTTTTTTATGGTTCTGATAACGTTTGGAAAGTGAACCTCCTTTAATGTTGTGGTTTATATCAAGTGACGGAAGAATTGATCCTCAAATAAGTGAAGTAGGAAGTTAGCCAATAGTAATAACAATAGTAAGTAATAAAGGAATGGATATATAATGGATATAATTTTTGTACCACCAACTCTGGTTTGCAAGCAGTGTCTCATCATTCGTTTTTTGTTGTGTTTTTTGTTTTTTTCAAAATCAAATTTAATCTGATTCTGGACCCTTCTCCTACTGAGTCCCCTGGAAATTCAATTTACTGTTATCATACTACTCTTTCTCCCACCCTGCCCTCCTACTTGTCCCAGTCTCTTGAAGCTCCCAGGGAACTACTGAGCACAATTGGGAGTGTCTACTGATGCCAACTTCACGTTAGCTACCATATATGAGCAGCAGTGTCTGCTACTTCCTTTCCCGTCCTGGTCATGGAAACTCTTCCCAGCTCTTGATCCAGACACTATGCAGCCACTCCCCTAACCCCCTGCCCTATCCTAGCAGTGTTCTGAAGCAGCTCTCCTGCGGTCTGTGCATAACCTCTGCCTCCTTCTTACTTCTGAGAAATCTGTTTCACTCTATAGCCCGAGCTCATCGTTCATCTCTGTCGCTTACCCCTACCCTCACTCCCAGCCTCGTTCTTGCCAGGCCTCCTATTCTTTCTCATTGAGTTTAGACTTTTAAAAATACAAGTCATCTAGTACTCAAAATAACCCTATCCAGGAGATCTCCAGAATGAGAAAACTGAGGACAGGACAGGTTCAGTAACTTGCCCAGGTTCACACAGATAGTAAGTGGCAGGACCTAAATTTGAACTACTCTAGCACTATGGAGATCTGGTAACCTTGTTGAATGGGGGAAGAAAAAAATTACTAGAACAAAAAACAAGTCATCTCAGTAGCTGATTCTGCTATATCAGGGTTCCTCAACCTCAATAGTATTAACATTTTAGGTTGGATAACTCTTCTTATGGGACGCTGTCCTATGGTGTTGTAGGATGTATTAATATATCAGTATCCCTGGGCTGTACCCACTATACGCCTCTGGAACTCTGTCAATTATGACAATCAAAAGTTTTTCTAGTCATTGCCAAATGTCTGCTGGGAGGCAAAATCACCTCCAGTTGAGAACCACAGCTCTAGATATATGCATATACAATTTGTATAATCAATGTACACTTTCATTTGTTGAATATGGGACAGTTTAGTATATAGCAAGTCCTAAATAATGTCCTTTAGTTCAATGTCGTTTCATTGTAACATTCATGAAAAGAAAAAAAAAATTCCCAGATGGGGCAACTGTCTTTGTGGAATTTGCACATTTTCCCCATGTCTGCATGGATTTTCTCCAGGTCATTTAGTTTCCTCTCACATTCCTTAGATGTGTACATTAGGTATATTGGCGAGTCTATATAGTCCCATTCTAAGTGAGTGTAGGTATGTGTGAGTGGCCCTGCTATGGAAGGATGTCCTATCCAGGGGGGTTCCCACGTTGTGCCCTGAGCTATGGGATAGGCTCCAGTCACCCATGACCCTGAGCTGGAATAAACAGGTGTGAAAATCATCTTACATGTTTTTATTAATCTTTCTTCAATGTATAAGTATGTATAGCTCACATTTATTTCAATATTTAATATTAGAAGTGTTTGGGGTCTTTATTTAGAAGTTTGATGATTTTTTTATGACCAAAAATATGATGTAGGAACTTAACTCTTGTTTATATCAATTAGCCTATGGTAACATTTGTTTCGTTGTGTATCATTTCACTTAAAGTCACAGTTTCCAGGATCTTAATAATAACGTTAAGTGAGGATTACTGTAAACTCATTTTAATCTCTTATGATATCGTGACAAGGTATTGTTAGGTTAAAGCAGCCATGTCAGTCTTGTCTCCCTGGACTGCTAGTTTGTTGTATGACTGTTCATTGTCATCAAACTCTCAGATCTGAGTTTATATTCCACACCACAGCTGCTTAAATAATCGAAGGTCAGCTTCACCCATCAGGCTCCTAACAAGCACGAGTTTTCCTTGCAACACTGAAGATTGGTTTGCAAAAAATCTGTACTTCATATGCTTTTCTTTCTTGACTAAAAAGTTGGTTTTCCTACTTACTAAATATATACTATGAAATTAATAAATACAGAATGAAGTAATCTTCAGCTTGATAACATGGAAATAGTCCTATTAAAAAAAACCACACACAATAAAACACAGGTGACCATGTTCCCATTAAGAAATAGACTTCCAAAAAAGTTTTTGTTTTTCTTAACCAGGCTATCTGAACCACACTTATCTGCAAAAGTTAAATATTGTGTCAAAAACAGTAATAACCTAAGGATATTATTTTAAACAATGATTAAACTTGATAATAATCATGTTACTTTTTTATAGTTAACATATAACTATATTTTTTTGCATTTCACATTTTTACATTTTACATTACTTTGCCATTGTTATTATTACTTGACCGACATATGCCTGTTAGACAGGCACTTTCAGTCATATGGTTGTAAAGAAGTAAAAATTGCATTTAATTGAATGGTGATGAGTGCATAGCCTGACAGGCCTAGGTTGAAGTCATACTTCTGCTACCTACTACTTTATTGGGTCTTATTTTTTCTGTCCTAACTAGCACTAAAAATGTGAAAGAAGTGCATTTGTGTTTCCTCCTCCTTCCCAAGAGAAAGTAAATCACTTGTGAAGAGTGTGTAAGTAAAAGCTTTTGTTCCTCAACCAACTTATTTCAATTACCATCACTGGTCAGAGCCATTTGTTGGGCCAGGAGAATTCAATGGATTCAGTAGTTTCCCAGAGGCTTTAATCATATTCTACACTGTAAAGCTGGAAAAGGCACTTTCCTCCAGGGGCATCTGTTGTAAAGGACTATGCTTCTGGGCAAACATTCATCCTGAATTATTTGTTCGCACCTGCACTATTGGTAGTGTAGAAATGACCAGTGAGCTAGTGGCCATTTAAAAGACAAACAGAATGTCTAAACAGCTTATGGCAAATCACATCAGAATTTAAATGTGTTTAGTCTTCCACTAGGGGTGCACCACAGTACAACTCTGGACCTGCATATCCACTATGAAAACGTTCCTATCAGAAAAAAACAAGTGGAAGGAATCTTGACCAATTATGTTAGCTCACTTCGACATAAATTTGGATGAATTCTGCATTCTTTCAAAACTTATATTACTTTATCAAGGATTTTCATGTCACTATCATACATAAATCTATTCAATAATTACCTTCATCAAAGAATGTCTAAATAAATCTGTGATGTTCTTTCTAAATAGAACAATGTTATACTCTATGACTAATCTTTTTAACCTGCTATAAGAAAATTACATGTTGTGTATTAGTGTGCTTTCCTATTAGTTTTTTTGTTTGTTTGTTGTTTTTTTTACATAGCAAAACTTTAAATATAATTCTGCTTAGGTATATGAACAAGAGATTTTAAAATCAGGTTTCCTAAAATTGATGTTTCTTTTTTTATTACACTAAATGTGTATATAAAGATCACTTTTAAACATACATTATTTTAATTTGTCATATTAAATATACATCTTAAATATACATATTAAATATACATTTGTCATATTAAATATACATATTAAATATATATTTATTAAATCACTTATTTAATAAATATTTATTGTGTCTAATATGGGCCAAGTATTATGCAGATTTCTGGGAATAAAAGAATTTTGCTTCTTATACCCCTTCTTAACTTTCTCACTGTGAGAAATCAACCAAGAATAGCACTCACAAAATACACTAATATTTTTTTTTTTTAATATTACTGAGCTTAAAAGTCGCAGCCAAGAAAGAAAGAGAGGTCTCAATTATGTGACTCATGGAGTAAGTCGGTGGGAGAGTGAGAGTCTTACCTCCAGGACACAGAAGCTATAAAGCCTCCTCTTTTTAGGAGGGATTGTAAATACTAAACTTGACTGAGAGACTTTTTTAACGTTGCAATCCCCCCACACCTTGACACTGACAACAGTGAAATGGCTGACTGTTTACCTAAGCTATCTGATCAGCATGGTACAGGTAAATGTGTGGGATATGAAGTCAGCTGGGCTCGAGTTCTAATATCAGCTCCACCTGCAACTGGAAAGCTTCTTGTTTTTCTTGAATCTCCTCTTTTAACTGAAGATAAGAATGCTTCTACAATGTATATTTGGGAGACAAATCAAATATCGTATGCAAAACAGCTAACTGCTTTGACCTTACAGTGTATAAATGAGGAAGACGTACCCTAAACACCTGAGTATGTGTGTGCACATGCATGTGTAAGGGCAAATTGTGATAAGGGCTACGAAAGTAAAGAACAAGCTGCTATTAGAGAGAAGAATGGAGTAGAGGGCAACATTTAGTTTCGGAAAATCCAAACATACGTTTTTAAGGAAGTAAAGTCAAACTGTGGTCTGGATGACTGATTAGAATCATCCTGGGAAAGATTTGGAAGAATGCTAGAAGGCCTTCAGGCCGGAAAAGGTTTGGTGTCCTTGAGGATCTGAAATGCTCCTGATGTGGTGGCAATCGGGGTGGAATGGGGAATACATTGGGCCTCATTTGGAGGGTGACGACATAACTCATATTCTGAGGTGGGAAACTCAATAAAGATAAAGGTGGTGTGGAGGAGACACTAATGATCACTATGGAGGAAGAGTAAGCTAAACGGGTACTTTCTGGGCACACAGGACTGCACCGTCACCCTGCTACTTTTGAATGACTTGGATTCTGGTCTGAGTGCAATGGGAAGCCACTTGAGGTCATTCATTTAGAGGGTGACGTTATCTGATCTATATTTTAATAAA
The DNA here is from genome assembly GCF_004115265.2 of Rhinolophus ferrumequinum. Taxonomy (NCBI): domain Eukaryota; kingdom Metazoa; phylum Chordata; class Mammalia; order Chiroptera; family Rhinolophidae; genus Rhinolophus; species Rhinolophus ferrumequinum. Next base: position 31,328,682 of record NC_046286.1, read on the forward strand.
AGTTACTCACTATAGTGGCTCCTAAGATTCTGGGACTGTATTTCTCTTCATATATATAAAATAAAGTTACCCAGTTTTTCCATTGCGTGTTTTAGCTAAAGTTGGATTTCTTTTATAACTATATCTCATTAATGAAATAAGTGGGGAAGAAGGATAAGTGTCTTTTGTTCTTTAAAGAAAATGTAAAAGTTGTTTTACTGTTGCCTGCTTGGATGTGCTTCCAAAATCAGTGGCCCAGGGGCAGTGAGAGGTATAAAATCAATATTGTTTACCAACCCTACACATCCCAATCCCCCATTTTTGTTCTTCTTTGTACTTCAGTGTGTAGTTCTACTAGTCCCCATATAACTCAATAAAAGTAAATAATACAAATAGTAATAGTAATAGGTAATATTGATTATAGGAAAGCTAGCTGTGGGCTTCATATTCATGATCTTATTCCATTCTCAAATTATGAAGTAGGTATTATTAACCCTACTTTATACATGAGACATTGGAGCTGTATAGGTGTTAGGTGATTTGTCCAACTTTCTATACTGGGGATGGTGGGTCAGTAACTGTTCAGAACTCTGTTTTGGTGATTCAGTTGGGGTGAGAAGGGGGTGAGGTTAACTACTATTAGCTGGGCTTAGTGTAGCAAGTTTAGTTGCTAAGGCCAATTTCATGTGTAAGCAGTGTTACGAGAGATTTCTGCTGTTTTAAGGTGTCATTGTCACTATTGTTTATAACTAATAGCCATGATTCTTTCAAAATGGAAATACTATGATTCCTGCCTTCTTTTTTTTTTTTTTTTAAATCATATGAACTATTGCTGCATTTTCGAGTCTGTGGTATATTAACTCTGAAACAGTTCCTATGGTTAATAATGAGATTAAAACATTCTGTGTGTTGAATTAAAGATGGATTAAGGCCATATGTTGAACATAATATCCCTAGCAGTAGTGGGCAATTTATGATTGCCTAGTCATTCTATGTCGAAAAAGGGGGAAAAAGTTATAATTTAGAAAGATAGGAAACTGCTATACACAAACAGAGTTTACTATAAAGAAGATTAAAAGTCTGTTGTGTAGATGAAATCTCATTGATTATTATAGAATTTATTTTGATAATAAGTATGTAATCAAGTCCTTAACATTTCTCTTGAAAGTTCCATCCTTATCTTTTGTTTTTTTCTGATTAAAGTAGTAGAAGATGAGAAGTTACTTTTAAAATTAACAATAATTTTAAAAACCTATTTGTTTTTATAATAATACATCGCCCATCAAAAGTGGTAAAGTATAAACATTCAGTACACAGTTCTTAGGCTGTTGATAGTTCCAGGAGTGTATAAAGAAAGCAGGAAAATTAACAACTTTCTTAATGTTGATATTTATCTTCAGTTTACATATAGTAAACATACTGCAATCTTGTTCTTCAGCTTCTCAGAGGAATATGCATTAGACTTTCCATTTGTGGAAACATTTAACATTACAAAAACAAAATACATTTGTGAAAATTTACTTGAAAATATGTCATTTTTGTCATTATTCAGAATATCAAATGGATTTTGTTTCTTTTGGAGGATTTCGTTTTTACTGAAGTAATATTGCAGTATAAAGTTATTCTCTTTTATAAACAAATAGCATGCTTTTCACACATAATATTATCAGAATCATACCTCAGTTAAGCACATTAGAATCACTTAGGGACCTTCCAAATAACCTGGCATTGAAATATATTAAGTGGTGTTTTGCTGCCTATTCCCATTTTTTCTGGAAAAATAGCACAACTGTCCTTACCAAAACCACTTATTCTTTCCTGTAAATCCATGTGTTTTGTATAAGTCCGACCTCATTCCTAACTAAAGCAATAGGATATGTTGACTGACTCAAGTCATGTCCACCGACTTGGTTTGAGGTAGGTGCACGACCTAAGGCTGTCCAATACAACCACACCTCGTGGGGTTTCTGGAACAATATATCTCCCTTTTTTGTGGCCTGAAGAAGACAGTATATAGCCTGGTTTCTGCCTGCAACAATCAGGTGACCTTGGGGAGCCAGCATTAGAATAAAATTGTCATTGTCACATAGGGAGAGCGAGTGGAGAAATAGGAAAATTCAAAGCCAATCCTTGGTGACACTGTGGAGCTTCTGACCCAGCTCACACCTGAACTTAGCACTAACGCTGGATTTTTCAGCTAACTCGACATGTTTGTCTAATTGTTTAGTCAGTTTGACTGAAGTTTTCTGTGACATGAAACCAAGAAAACTGCAATTGACGCAATGAAATATATGTAGTGAAAGTGTCATTTCACTTCAGATTTGTGAAAAGCAGAAGAAACAAAACAATTAAGCACAAATGAGCCATCATTTTCGAAAACCTTTCTATGATACCTTTGATAGAAAACATGAAAGAATTATTTTTCAGTTTGGTGGTATATTGGGTTGTTTTCAGTTGACATGAAATAATCAGTTATAGTTTTAATGGTTTATAATCCTTTCATGGACAGGGATTATCTAGTCATTTGGGGACAGGAATCTCCTGATTGGAAATGGGCTCTGTGATATTTAGAGAATAGAGTAAAAGCTTCTGTAACAAACAGATCTGAAAATTCAGGGGTTCAAAGACGGATGAAGTTTCCTTTTCTCTTCCATTCTTTTTTTTTTTTTTTACTCATTTTAATTTTATTGGGGAACAGTGTGTTTCTCCAGGGCCCATCAGCTCCAAGTTGTCCTTCAATCTAGTTGTGGAGGGCGCAGCTCAGCGCTAAGTCCAGTTGCTGTTTTCAATCTTTAGTTGCAGGGGGCGCAGCCCACCATCCCATGCGGGAATTGAACCAGCAACCTTGTTGTTGAGAGCTCAGCTCTAACCAGCTGAGCCATCCAGCCGCCCCTCCTTTTCTCTTTTTAGCAGCCTATGGGTAAGTTGGCAGATCACAGAGGGTAGGTGGCTCTAGTTCACAAGATCACTGAAGGCCTTCCTCGCCAATGACTGGAAGTACTGCTTAGTAGTCCTTTACTTGGCTTCTATCTCTTGATCAACGTCAAATGCTCCACTAATCACCCTTTCCCAGCCAGCAGAAAGGGGGAAAGAAAAGGCATGGAAGATAAACAGTTTCCTTTACAAAATATGATTCTGTAGTTGCTTATATTGCTTCCACTCACATCCCATTGACCAAAACTTAGTCAAAACCATGTGTATGTTAGTTATATTTTAATAAAAATCTTACAAAAAAGTATGTGTCCCTCTAGGTTGCAATAAAGGCTGGGATAATGTAGTTTCTAAACTTTCTAGGACTCTAATACTGTAAAGATGAGAGAATTGGGGACAATTAAAATATGCACCACAAGTATATGTCTCCATGTTTCCATAACATTATTATCAGAAAACATTCTTCTTATATGTATACATCTATATGGACCCATGTCTATGTGTACATTATATTATGTTATATTATATTTCATATTATATTATACACAAAATATACATATGCATATGTATACATATTCTCCTCCAATTACTCCTCCAGAGAAAATTTTTTTTTTGCTAGTTCTTATGGGACTTCACAAATTAATGGAAATTCAAGTTCTAAAAAAAAAATAAATAAAATAAAAGTTATAATTAGTAAGCACAATAAATGTATAATTCCGTTTTCTTTATAATTCTAAGTAAATTGAGAAAGCATATTTTCATTTCAATAGATTATAAGTGTTCCTATGAAATGACTAAATATATTAACATATTACCTAAGTTTAGAAATTTATATTATTTGTTACAACATTTCCTGGCCTGAAAATGGGAGAAGGATAAACTTACATAATTGAGGCTATTAGTCAATTATTTTGTGTCTGGGAAGTGATTTATTCAAAGCCTGTTTGTGAGCAGCAGTGGGCATAATTTTTATCTTTATGACTTTTCCTAATGTATTGCAGTATCAAATAATTGAAGGACTATTACTTGAGGTCTAATTTAGGCAGACAATGAGTCAGCCTGGGTGGCAGAGTTTATACAGCATGGGCACTCTCTTTAGTGTGTATTAAAACAGAGATTTTCATTACTTGATCTCTTGTGCTCCCAGTGTAATACTAGCATATGAGCCCTGTGAAATTTGTGGTGTTTAGGACAATGAAGGACCCAACACTGACATTTTGGGAGGGGAAAAAATAGAGTACTCCAGGAGCATCTAAACATGGCTTTAGCCTTTTATATTATTTAATCTACTACTTGAATACTGACCCTGTTCCAGGCACTGTCCTAAGTTCTTCACTTTTTATCTTTACAACATCCCTAGGTAATACTCACACCATCACCATTTTATAGACAGGAAACTTGAGGCTTGGAAAACTGCTGGAATGGTTCAAGACAAGACCAAGGCTTCCCTGTCCTTTATCTGATTCCAAAACCCTTGACAATTACACAAACCGTATTCACATGTAGGTAAAAGTGAGCGTGTGTATCAGTCAACGTTCTTCAGAGAAACAGAACGAATAGGAGAGAAGGAGAGGGGAAGAGAAGAGGGTTTTTTGTTTGTATGTTTTTTTTTTGTTATGTGGCTTCAGGTATGTGTAGAGAATAAATGCAGGAGGGGCAGGGAAAGGATGGGTTGGGAGAAGCTGAGTGTCAAGGGCAGCTCAAAGACTGGCAAAATCAGGTGAAGGTGCTGCTGCCAAGAGCAAAACCTCTCTTCCCAGGGGAAGCCCAATCTTGAGGGATCTTGGGAATCCTATCTGTCTGGGTGGGATGGGGAGTTCTGGGATGAGAAACACCTGGGTGCCCCAGGTGCCGGAGGCCCCTCCTCCCACAATGATAGTGCGTATAAGGAGTCAGCCTGAGGCCACTTATGAAGCCAGCTCCAATCTTCCTCCTCGCAATCTGAGAATTAAGGTAAGAGTTGATGTTGCCGTCTTTTTTTTTTTTTTCTCGCTTCAAATATGTCATACAGTGTTATTAACTGTAGTCACCATTACACCCCCATGACTTATTTATTTTATAATTGGAAGTTTGTACCCTTTGACCCACTACACCCAATTTGCCTCCTCCCCCCTACCCCTCTTCACCTCCTACCTCTGGCAACCACCAATTTGTACTCTGTGAGCTCGGAATTTTTTGGTTTGTTTGTTTTAGATTCCATATACTTTGATACACAAGATCATATGGTATTTGTTTTTCTCTGTCTGACTTACTTTCCTTAGCATTATGCACTCAAGGTCCATCCATGTTGTCACAAAAGGCAAAATTTCTTTTTTATGGCTCAGTAATATTTTAGTGTGTATATATTTTCTTTATCATTTCACCCATGGACTTTTAAGCTGTTTACATATCTTGGCTATTGTAAATAATGCTACAATGAACATGGGGGAGCACATCTGTTTTTGAGTTAGTGTTTTGTTTTCTTTAGATAAATTATTCCGAAATGGAATTGCTAGGTTATACGGTAGTTCTATTTTTTAATTTTTCAAGGAAACGCCATACTTTTTTTGCCACAGTAGCCGAACCAATTCATATTCCCAGCGACAGTGCACAAGGGTACCCCTTGACCACATTCCCATTGGCACTTGTTACAGCATTTCTTGTCTTGTTGATGACAGCCATTCTAAAAGGTTTGAGGTGATATCTCATTGTGGTTTTGATATGCATTTTCCTCATGATTCGTGATACTGAATATCTTTTCATAAACCTATTGGCCGTCTGTATATCTTCTTTGGGAAAATGTTCAGAGCCTCTGCCCATACTTTTAAAGGAATTGGGGGTTTTTGCTATTGAGTATGATTTCTTTATATATTTTGGATATTAACTTCCTATCAGGTACATGATTTGCCAATATTTTTCTTCCACTCCATAGGTTGCCTTTTCATTTTGTTGACGGTTTCCTTTGTTGTAAAGCAAAGTTTGATTTAGTCCCATTTGTTTCTCATTTTATTTTGTTTTGGGTTGTTGTTTTTTTAGGGTGGGGAGGGGCAGTTGTTTGTGTTTTTTTTTTTGCTTTGGTGTGAGATCGAAAAAATCATCTCCTAGAATGATGTCAAGTAGCTTACTGCCTTGCTTCTAGTAATTTTATGGTTTCAGGTCTTAGACTGAAGTCTTTAGTCCATTTTGAGTTAATTTTTGTGTATAGAGTAAGATAGTGATCCAGTTTCATTCTTTTGCATATGGCTGTACAGTTTTCTAAACAGCATTTTTTGAAGAGACTACTGTCCTTCGCCCACTGTATATTCTTGGCTCCTTTGTTATAAATTAAATGACCATTTGTGGATTTATTTCTGGCCTCTCTATTCTGTTCCATTGGCTTATTTGTCTGTTTTACATCAAACCCATACTATTTTGAATTTGGGTAACGGGAATTCTGGGAATTCAAGTAAAAGTTGATGTTTCAATCTGGGGTCTCAAATCCCTAGGACAGGCCTGCAGACCAGAATCTCAGGCAGGATTTCTATGTTGCAGTCTTAAGGCAGAATTCCTTTTTCACCAGGAAACCTCACTTTTCCCTCTTAAGGCCTTTAACCTGTTAAATGAAAGCCACCTACATTATGGAGGGCAATGTACTTTACTTAAATCCTACTGATTGTAATAGTAATCACATCTACAAAACACCTTCATAGAAACATCTAGACTAGGTTTGACAAAACAACTGGGCACCATAGCCTAACCAAAATGGCACATAAAATTAACATCACAGTGGGTTTTCAAACAACTTATACACACCTGCTTTTACCCCTAAGTCTCCTTTTATGAAGGAAGAGCAGAAAACTAAAACTAAATTTGAGAAACCATACTTAGTTTCCCGCAACTTGAATAGGGCTGTGGGGAAATGGAGCATGAAAGTTATTTTTCAAGGCACAGAAATAATGTTGTGAAAAATAAAATTTTCTTTGATGATACCCATGTGAGTTGTAGGAGGGATGGGGAAAAAGAAGGGATTGTGGTTGCTTGTTTCCACTGATTAAAGTGAAGGCAATTTCTGGCCCCAGGTGGTATGGAGAAGGTGGAGTTTCCCAGGCCTGTAGTATTACACACCAGCTGTGCCTTCTTTAAGGTTAATGCTGATAGAGTCAGATGAAGGTGTATGGTTTTCAGAAGAAAACGCTCATTCACAAAGGCCTGTCCTTGGGCAGGTGGCTCATTGCCTGGGGCAGAGCTTTGTGAAAGCACTTTACAACAGTTGGCATGCTGGGCTTATTAATGTCACTCACTGATATGTATGCTTCATGAGTGCCAGCCAGCCGCCACCAGGGGGAGTCAGCATAGCAAGTGTGGCCCTTGGCTGGGGGTCCTTGTGTAGCCTGCTTCCTGCCTGCCCCCTCCCTTCATCTGAGCTATGCTGACTAGAAATCAAAGCCCTAGGGATACTTCCTCTACTTCCAGCTTTATTATTATTATTATCATTATTATTTTTATTACAAAAACAACATATATTTCCTGCACAAAATTTAGGAAAAAAGGATAGACAAAAAAGTATCTGTAAACCCACCATCTATGTTTGTGCATATTCTTAAGCCTTTTAATTTAGCATGGATGTTAATGTGGACCTGGCTATGGATATAAGTAGAATGTAGTACATTCTACTTATAAGTACAAAGGTAGGTTTATGCTTTATATACTGTTGGATGCCCTGCTTTTTCCATCACTGTATCATAATTATAGTTCCATGTCAATAGATACATTTCTACAAGTGTTTATAGAGCTGCATAACGTTCCATTATATTCTTTACTACTGGTGAAGTGTATAATCCACTGATAAAGCATAAAGTATGTTATTCCACTGGAACACACATTCCTGAGATTTTTGTAGCTCTCAGCTACCAGGCATACATGATTTTTTTTTGTTTGTTTATAAGCAGGAGAAATAGAAAAAGATACACTAATGTATTCTAAGTCATCACCGTCTAATAAGTAATATCACAGCCACTGCACAGTAAGCCAAACTTTGGTAGGCAATATGTAACACTTCAGGAGTAAACATTAGTTTAAATTATCTAAAAATTTAATTATCTCAACCAGTTCAGAAACAAGAGTGATGAATCAAGGACAGCTTGTGTTTGAATTTTTCATTACCTTGAGCTTTAAGGCAGCAGGCTCCAAAGCCAAGACAAATTTTTTGTGCCCTGTAACTATTGTCATCTTGTGTCTGAGTATGATATGTTTTATCGAATTAGATTAAAATTAAGTTTGGGAGCTCATTATGCAATGGTCTCCAAACATCATACTTTTTCTTCATTACTACCTGTTTTAGGAATTGCTGATAGCCCAAGTGCAAAGCTGTATTATTCATATCTAGAATGACTATCTCAAAACATGTGAAGATAACAGCATTGTCTAATGGCATCATCAAAGTTCTTCCCTGTTTCTCTGATTCTTTTACAAATACAGAGGATGCCAAAAAAAACAAGAAAAACAAACAAACAAAAAGTATATATATTTTAAGGAAAAAACTGTATTGAGATTGTAATACTCAATATATATTGATAACAAAAGATGAATATAAGTCATGTGTATACATTTTTTTTGGCACCCCGGTATATGCATTTTACAAAGTCACAAAAGTAACCATGTAATTATCATTTTTAGGCCCAAGTCTATGTGAGATAAAATAACTCTGAAAAAGTAGTCAGGGGCACGTGGAGTCTAGGTATGGCTGGATCATCAAACAAATTGAGAAAGCTCCCACTTCTGTCATTTATAAAATAAGGTTGTTGAACTAAATGAGCATGGACATCCTTTCAGATGTGGAATGATAATAATGTGTAGTCCTTCCTTTTGGAGACCAGAAGCTTCTTCTAACTCATGTACTGATGACTGAGTACAGGTCCTGGGGTTCTGTACTGGCCAGAGTCAAATTGCCAATGAACAATTCACTTTACCAAGGTTAATATATGGTATTCAGTGGCTTACTGAATTGACTGAGCTGAGTTTCTAGAAGAGACCCCCAAAGCCTTAAAAAAGACCTTGACCAGCCACTTGGGTAAGTGGCGTTCTTTATATAATCGAAAAGCTGTCTGCAAGAGGTAAAATCTCACTCTACCAATCTGCACTAACAAAAGGGATATCTGTCACCCTGCTCTTCTAAACGCAAGCCTCAGGGAGTACATGTTATTGGTGCAACCTAAGTCACAGTCAGAACCCGAGCTGCAAGGGCCTCTGGACGTGTCACATTTCAGAGTTCCAGCCTCTACAGTAGAGGGTGTCACACTAGACTGAAGATTAGATTAGATGTTAAGGAAATCAGATCACAGCCCCAGATGTTCTCAGTGTTTGACTGGTACCAGAAACCCATATAGGCCACTGCTTTATTAAAAAGAAAAAAAAAAAAAAACTCCATATTTTAGTAAGTATATATACTTATTTTAAATAGCAATATATTACTGTATCTAAACTCTTAAAAGTGATTATTTAATAATGAATAACCACATTTATATTTGGTGTACAATAAAATTGCTGTCTGAGGTAATACTCTAAATACTGTTTTTTTGTTTTCTTTTTTTCCCTTGAAATAAAGAGTATATGATAAATATGCCCTAAAAAAATAAGTGAATTAAGCTATAATTTTGATAATATTTTATTCTCAGAATTAGAGCTGACATTGTAATGAACATGTACTGGTACTTTACAGATTTCTCAAAGCTGACATTTGTTATTAATAGTATTTTGAGTCTACATGCCGCCATATAAATACCATTCTGCCAGTTAATCACTGTCACAGAAAATTTCTGATTTACGTAGAAGTCAGAAATTATTGATAATTTTATTTTCTGTGCCTTGCTGAGTTTAAATGTTAGTCCAGAGAATGTATTGAGTCGCTAATTCTAAAAGTGGATCATTACCATGGAATTTATCAGCCTGTGAGAAAATGTTAGGTGAATAGGATGAATTATTCATTTCTTTCATTTATTCACTGAGCAAATATATATCTGTGCCTACCATGTGGGAGGCAGTAGTAGCGTTTGGAATACATCAGCGAGCAAAATAAAGATTCTTGTCCTCTTGGAGAGTATATTCTAACATGGGTAGAGAGGCCATAAACAAGAAGCACATACTACATAAGCAAAGTATATTACAGAAGGTAATAAACACTGTGAAAAAATAAAAAGTAGAACAAGGTGATGTGGCTGGGAACTGTGATGGGGTGTGGTCGGCATGGCTCTAATTGAGAAGGGAGATTGGAGCCAAGACAAAGGAATTAAGAAAGTTTATTCTTGTGACCATCTGGAGAAAGAACATTTCAGCCAGGAGAGACAGCTGGGGTAAAGGGCTGTTTCAGTAGGAGAGTTCCAGGCTTTCCCAAGGAAGAGCAAGGAGAATGCTGTTGGGCGCAGTGCACTGGGGGGTGGAGGGAGGTGGGGGGAAGGGTGTACCAGGAGGAGGCTGGGAGAGCTCAAGGGACATGTCCTATAGACCTTAGAGGCCTTTACAAGGACTAGAATGTAGCTCCAGGGAGTCATGTCAGGGGTTTGAGCAGAAGAGTGATATAAACTCATATTTTAAAAGGATCTTGTGGCAGCAGCTATGTTAACAGGCCATAGGTGAGGAAGGGTATAACAGGGACCATAGGAGCCTCACAATGATCTGGGAGAGAGGTCATGGGGTCTCTATCAGGATGGTACCTGTAAAGGGTAAGAAATGGTCACAGTCACGGAATACACGGGGAGGGGCACTAGGATTTGCCTCTGTTTTTCTCGAACATCATCTTGCTTTCCAGAAGAATTAATGATTACATGGAAGATCCAGTTTTTTCTTGAAGTTGTGCTAGACCTTTAAAGCACAAGGAATAACAATGACTGCTTAGCAACTAGCAGATTGCTGATGCTACTTGTGGGACTCTGTAGAAAGAATGGCTGTTTGAATTTAACATGTATTTTCCTTTTACTTCACTTGGTTATAGAAAGAAAGGAGAAGCGTGTATTTTTACTATAAAATAGAAAAAAAGTTTCAATATGAATTTGTTTCTCTATATTCAGCTATCTTTTTACGTTGGTCTCAGTTTGGTTTGCAATCTTTAGGTTTGTTCTACTTTTCTACAAAGTAGGGGATAATATCTGAGTTTTACAGAAGTCTGCTAATAAGTTAAAAATATGAGGAAATGTAGTCTTGGAATATTTTTCCAGGAAAACTCATTATTCTTTCATTCTGTTACAAGAAAAGATATTCAAGCTGTTTGCTAAGACCAAGTCTATGTGGGAACAAAGCAATGTTTTAAGGTTTAAAGGACTTGTCATAGGGCATGAGTTTTTACATTTGAGGTCATTAACTCTGTGTGCATGTGTGTGTGAAAACATTGCCAAGGCAGTGTTTTAGGAAAACATAATTGAAAACAGCTCAGTTCTGTCATACTGATTTCCAGACAAAAGTGTCACTTAATAATTAGTCATGCCAATCTTCATTATTCTAGGTTTCTGATTGAGGGGCTACTATGGTCTACATAGAAATGAATAAGTTTTTAGATAATGGCTTAAAATCATTGGACTGGGAAATTACAAATTAAATATCATTTTGTATTCCTGTACATTCAGTAGAGAATTAAGGTAATATAATTAAATAATAGAGTTTAAAAGACTTGCTTTTATGTAAGGACAACTTAAGTCAATCCTCACTCTTCCTGTTTTGGAAACATTTACTTCCTGCCTCTGAAATTCGTTAATAATATTCCTGCAGATTTTATTCATTCAGCACAAATTTGTTGAACATCTACTATGTGCCTGGCATTGCTATGGATGCTTGGGATATAACAGTGAACTAAATAGACAGATATATGCACCCTCCTGTAAGTTACATTCCAGTGCATAGAGGCTGATAACAAACAAGATCCGCAAATTAAATAATATGCCACATATACTATGTAATAAATGTTATGGAGAAAGGTCAAATAGGGGGAAAGGATATGAACAATGGAGAGGTGAGGAAAAGAATTTTACACAGAGTGCCTAGGAAAGAAATCAATCACTGATAAGGTGATGTTTGAGTCTAAACCTCCTGGGAATGAGGGAGTGAGTCATGTAGATATTTAGGGAAAAGAATTATTGAAAAAGGGACTGCAAAGGCCTGGAGTTGTAGTACATCTGGGAGCAATATGACCAGAGAGGAGTGGCAGAGAGATATTTAAAAGAGGAAGACAACAAGATGGAAAATAGAGAGCCTTGTGTCTTTTGTAAAGATTGGATTATTTGGAGTGAAATAGAAACCATTGGAGAATTTTAGCAGAGGGCTGACATGATCCATCTTCCATCTAAAGATCTCTTCCTTTAGTATTTTCATTTGATTGAGAACTTACTTAGAAACAAACTTTAGAATTGCATCACCTTTCCTATAAAGTTTAAAGTCACCGTTAACCCCAGCCATGCAGCATTGCATATTACTCTGATTTTTGTTCTTTTGTAGATGACATTCTTAACTGTCTGCAAAGGTTTAGTATTTCTCCTCATTTTTATATTTTAGTAGAGTTTGTGTCTACGTCAGTATTTTTTTTCTTTTTTTCCAGTGTTGTTCCCATGTAGCTAAAGATTCTGATCTTTCTTCAACCTAATGAAAATGTCTTCTATTATTTCTTCTTGCTCATTATCTCATCCTCACTAACATTCCTATAAGATAGATGATGGACTTCCTGCATCTTCCCATCTTCTTTAACTCTTCTTTCTATAATTTCCATATATTTATCTTTTCTGTACTACAGACTGCCAGAGTTAGAATTCTGTATTCTCCACTTACTCTGTGACCTTTAGCTAGTTACTTAATCTCTGTGTTGTCTGTGAGTTTTCAGCTGTAAAATGAGGATAATCATAGTAATTCCTACATTATAGGATTGTTGTGTGGTGTAAACGAGTTCATAGGGCATGATAGATTAATATTAGCTATTTATCTTCCAGGTCACTAATTCAGTGTTCGGTATCTTCATTCTATTATTGAGCAGTTCTTTTGTGTGTTTGTTTGTTTTTAATTTAAGGACATTATCATTTCAATTGCCAAGGATATTTTCTCACTTTTTGACTCATTCTAGATAGCAGCCTTTTCTTGTTTCCATGTCTGCAATATGCTATCAAATCTCCCTGGGAAAAACAATTAGAAAAATGTGAAGTTATTTTCTTCCCCAAATTAATTATTTCTATTTCCTCTACAGTCTGCCTTTCTATTTCTATTTCCTGGTATTTTTCTTTTTTGTCATTGGTTTTCTTCAAATGTCTCGAGACGCTCAGTTGTCAGCCTGATAGCTGAGATGGGCGTATTTCTATGTATAGTGCAAGTCTTTTTCTTCAGATACCCCTTTGGGCGAGAAGGCTCACTGCAGGGGCTGTGTCACCAGGCAGAGGTGTACAAATGCAGGCTTCCTTTTAGGGAACACACGAACAGACCAGACATTGCCAAATTAATGGCCCTCTTGGACCATTGCTACCTTTCTTTGTGTGTGCCCTTCTTCCATGTCATTTGTGGAAGTTTAGATTCCCCTGAGCGTCCATTCTGATTTTCTTCAACTCCCAAACCCATATTAGGATCCCTCCCCATACAGATCAAGCACTTCCTGTGGCAACTTCTCAGGCTGTAACTCAGTCACTATATATGTCCATCTAAAGAGGAAGAGGGCCCAAGAATCCTTTATTTAATGAGTCAAAGTTCTTCAGTGCTTCTTTAAAAACAATAATGCTTACCTCTTGCATTGAAGACAATGTGTTCTGCTTTGGTTTCTCTTTCTATTCCGTCCGCATCCATGTTCTCACAGTTTCTACTGGCCCTTGGAATTGTCTTAGGAATATATTTTATATATTTTCAGCAAATTGGGGAGCAGCAGTGGGACAGAAAAGCTTTTATGTTCTATCTCATATTTGGGCCCAAATCAAGTCCATGTCTTTTAATTTGTACTCTGTGTGCTTTTTGCCCTAGCTACTGTTTCTGAACATGGACTACAAATGGTTTAGGTCATAATTGACCATAATTTAGGTCAAATGGTTTAGGACTACAAAAGGCCTAGCATAATTGTTTGTACACAAAGGGTGCATATCATCCAGAAATTCCTGTCCTCCTCCTCTTTAGAGTTTGACCCTTTCAACTCTAAGATGCACGTGCTGGATTACTGTACAGGGATCTCCAAGCTGAGAGCAATAATGTTTAAACTATTCAGCTCCTAATTAAAGAACCTTATTCCCCTCAGTCCGGACCCTCTTCTTCCTCAGTTGAACATGAGACAGAATAGATTTGCTGGAGTTTGCTGCCAGGAAGATAGAAGAGTGTAGGGAAGTGAGATTGGGTTGGAGATAGATGAGGAACTCGGGAGAATAGTATTTGGGGAGTAAAAATGAGGTAAGTTAGTCTTTTCTCTTTCCACCCGAGGAGCTATGTGTTAACATGACTCCCTACCAAATTTCAGGATTTCAGTTTGCACAGGGGATTAGCATCCAATTCCCTAGTGAGAATTTGCTTGGCTATAGGAACTCTGAATCCACTTCCATAAAACTGTGAAAGAGCTGAAGAGAGATTAGAAAGTGGTGAAATAAATTAGAAAAGGTCCAAACTCGCCCTTCCCTCCGTTTCCTGGAAAGTCAAAATGAACATGATGGGAATTCTATATTTTGAATAGGCCTAGAGATGATCAAAGAAAGTAGCTTGGACTCCCAAGTGCCACCCATCAAAGCAAAGAGCCCCATAAAGGCAAGAGAATAGACTGTCCATTGGAAGAAGCCATTTTTCAGGAAGATGCATGAGGGCAGACTTGAGATGGGTACATAGCTGAATGCCCCCAAACTATCAGAGTCAGAAGCGAGATGTGCTCATTGTACACATGACGGTGAGTGTCCACCAATTGACCAAAACCTGACTCACCAGTCTGTTCATATAACCAAGCTCTTTTTGTACAAATATGCTTTAGCCTGTTATGAGACAGATTTTAATCAGGTTCGAGCGTAGGAGGAAAGGGAGTTTGGAAAGAGAATTGAATGGAAAAGAGATCATGGAAATATTTGAATATGACTATATTCTCTCAAAGGACATTAATTAAGTTTTAATCTGTAAGTGATTGAGAAAAATGATTTGGAGTACATTTATGAGATTGAAATGAATTCATTTTCCCACTGAAAATCACTACTGATTGAGATTAGGACCATGTCAAAGGAAACTAGGAACAATTCTAAAATAAATACATAAAGGAGTTTCATGTTCACCTATAGCTGAGTGTTGACTGTATAATTTTGAGCACTTAATAACCAGTAATATGTGTTGTAGTAGGGTGTTTTATCAACATTATCTAATAAAAATATCTAATTTATCATTATTCAAATAGTAATTGTGTTTCAGTGCTAAGAGATAAAACATTCAAGTGTGTCTCCCTCTTAGATTACGTTTAAGCAATGTCATAGCAGCTTATTAATGTTATAGCTATCTCTAAGGCCCAAATATAGTTATCACACCAACTGATCAAAAGTCACTCATGGTGTGCCCAAAACCATCTGCCTCACACCTTTAAAACCTGAAAAGGAGATTAAAAACTGAGATTCCTTGTCCTATTCTCAATCCTAAAAAGTGGAGCCCAGAGTGGTATTAAAACGTTCACTACAAGCCCACCAAGATACATTTTACTTATTATAATAGTCCCCCACTTCTCTCAAGACATTCCAACACCCCCAGTGGGTACCTGTTTTCCCTATACATACATATCTATGATAAAGTTTAACTTATACATTAGGCACAGTAGGATATTAAGAATAGTAACTAATAATAAAATAGTCATGTGCCCCTTAATAAAGGGTATGCATTCTGAGAAATGCATCGTTAGAGTTCATGGTTCAGACCATGGTTGATATCCGGTAATGGAAACCATGGAAAGCGCAACTAGGGGGACTACGGTATTACTTTTATTTAGACTTCCACACCAGGTTCTACTTTAACTTATTTTAGGCAATCAGTAAATATTAATTGATTCAGCACTAGAGTGAAAAGCATATGCAGTATTTATGGACTCATTCCTGCTCGATGGCCTCTTACTAATTACTGTATAGATGGGTTGAGTGACATGAATTTGCAACAAATAAAACTTTGTATATCTTATATTCGTATTTCAGTATTTGTTAGTGAAAATGGCATTCCTAAATTGTAATTTCCAAACTAAATGTTTCACTACCTGTTGTATGAAAAAAGAAGTGCATTGCATGCTATGTAAATCTTTTTGGTTCCAATTTACATGCTTTTCTCTATCATGACAGTTCTTCAGCTGTGCTCTGTCTCTGTGTCTATTTCTGGTCTCTGACTCCTGTTAAAATTGATCCTGTACAGGTCAGTCTGACCCAGAAAGTACACAAAATTGTTTTTGATATTTGAAGCTTTAATATCAGATAACTTCTGAATCTGCCATAAAAATGTGCCTTGTGTTGTACTGACTCCATACCATAGTCAAGTCTTGGTATGCTATGTTGCTTTCAAAATACTAAGAGAAAAGAAACTTTTTTTTTTTTTCTAACCACATAGTGTTTTTTTTTCTTTTGGAAATTAAATACTGATACCTACTCTTAGACGTAGACTTCCTTGATTTTTATTTTCTTCTTTATTCTTTAAAAAAAAAAGGTTGCTGTGTAAATTCATATCACTTAGGTGTGGTTCTCTGGTTTTTCATTCCTAAATATGAGTAGAGTCTCCCATATTAGAAAACTTTCCCCAGTATCTTAAAATATATGCAGACAGTCAATGAGACCCTTTTTATAATCACCAAGTGGCGGTGTGATGGTCTGTTTGTTTCTACTTTGAAAGTGTAAACTTCTAACCCAGTTTCTACTCAATCACTGAGTAACTTGGGACATACTATTTAGCCTTTCTGTCTTACTTTCCACTGTTATAAAATGAGGATATAATATTAACCACTGAAAGTGTATTAAGTTCAATGTACAAAAAGCAGGTGGTCCGTCATTGGTATTTTCAAAAAACTTAAGCTTCCTTCCTTTCTTTGTTTGCACTGCAGAAATCCAGTTATATTTCACAATAGATTAACCTCTTCTTTAGGTGTGATTTCTGTTTCCAAAAATTCTTGATACTGAGAACACCTTGGTATCAGCGTATCCCAACATCTAAATGTTAATATTTTTAGTGTTCCACAGCCTGGGAATGTGCGTGAAGCAAGGGCCCACAGAGCAAAGCTACAGCGAAGATAACAGTGTTTCTTCCAGTATGGCATTTGGACACAGATTCATATATGGAAAGAGTCTCCATTTTTAAAAATCCATTTACTCTGTTTCCAGTGAGAAACTCCAGATAGACTATACCTAATCTATGAAAGGTGAAAACTGACTATGAACTGTCCATTATTATCAGTGTCAGCTTATTATCAGTATTTAAGACATGTCTATTGTCTTAATAAGGATAAAGGCTGTCCTTTTATTTGAAAATCAAATGTGTTTCAGTATCTTTGCCACATCAATTTTACTTAAAGACTTAATTCCCCAAAGCCAAAATGACAAAATCCACAGCTTAGAGTCATATATTAAAATTAAATGAGATCTGTTATAGGATCCCATGGTCCATGATTTAATGACAATTATTTATTCTACAGGAATAATACTGATAATTTAAAATGTTTCTTCTTTGCCTTTAATATTTGGTAACTGTAATCATAGAAATTCTGAAGTCTTTTTCTGCCATTTAATGACTCACATAATAGATATAAGCCCACCCCAACCCCAAAGGAAAAAGCTCCAGGAATCATGGATTCAGGCTAGGAGCCAAGCAATCTATTTTTAGTACTTTCTGCACAAGCCACACAATAAAAATGTAAATGGAATGGTGCTACTTTCTCCTCACACTGTTTTTCAACGTGTAAGTTTGACACTGTTTAAATTGTTTATTTCAGACTCTCCTCAAGGAACTTAGTTACTCCAATTTGGGGGCCTTCCTATCCCAATTTCACATTAATTATAATTCTGTGTCTCTGATAACTTTACAATACCTGACTGATAAAAACCTAAGAATCAACTTGAGATATCTTCCTACTCCAGGTTGCTGAATTTGCAATCAGTCGACTCCTGTGGAATCAAATTAGCTCCTGGAACCTAATCTAAGTCTTCCCCACCCCCAACTTTATTGAGACATAGTTGACATACAACATTGTGTAAGTTGAAGGTGTACAGTCTGTTGCTTTGATACACTTAGATATTGCCATAAATTGTTGCACTAGCATTATTAGCTAACACCTCCATCACATCACGTAATTACCATTTCTTTTTTGTGGTAAAAATGCTTAAGATCTAGTCTCTTAGCAACTTTCAAGTATATACTACAGTATTGTTACAGTATTGTTATATAATTAAAATACTGTGCATAGATCCCCCAAACTTATTCATCTTCTAAGTGGAAGTTTGTACTCTTGGACCAACACATCCATTTCCCCCACCCCCCAGTCCCTGGTAACCACCATTCTCTGTTTTCTGAGTTTGGCTTTCTTGAATTCCACATCTAAGTGAGCTCATACAGCATTTGTCTTTTTCTGTCTGACTTATTGCGCTTAGCATTATGCACTCAAGGACCATCCATGTTGTTATAAATGGCAGGATTTTGTTCTTTCTCATGGCTGAATAATCTTCCACATATTCCGTATATACCACTTTTTTTTTTATCAATTCTTTTATCAAACAAAGTTCAACCATGTTTGAACCTCCTTTGTTCTTAGAGACTAACCTAGTGCCTTGAGCATATAATAATAGATAACACTTATAAATGCTGGAAAGTATGTCAGGCACTGTTCTCTACTCTTTACAGATGTTAATTTATTTAATTTTTACAACTTAATGAAATAGGTATTATCTCCCTTTTATAGTTGCGTCAATCTGAAATGGAGAAGGTGCTTTTGCTAAACTCAAACAACTCGTATGTGAGGTAGCAAAAACGTGAACCCAAGCAGCTAGTCCTACCTTATACTGCTGACCCCTGAATAACATGGGTTTGAACTATGTGGATCCACTTATATGTGGATTTTTCACGAATAAATACTGTAAATGTATTTTCTCTTCCTTATGGTTTGTTAAATAAGATTTGCTTTTCTCTAGTTTACTTTATTATAAGAGTATAGTATATAATAGAACATAAAATATGTTATGAACTGTTTACATTATCCATAAAGCTTCTGGTCAACAGCAGGCTATTAGTAGTTAGGTTTTTGGGTTATAAAAATGTATATGTGGATTTTCCACTGTATAAGGAGCCGTCACCCCTAACCCCCACGTTGTTCAAGGGTCAACTGAACTGTCTACTGGTGAAGGTTATGGATTCAGTGCATATGTGTGTGGAATTAAATAAACTCTTGTGGAACCTAAGACAACTTTTAAAATTGTACATGAGGTAGATGTGATGAAAACAGAACAATGAAAGAGAAAATGATAGAATAAGGAAGTTGGAGAGTAGTACCAAAGAAAAAAAATAGGGAATATGAAACATTGTAGAAGGAAATTAGCCCAAATGAAAAAGTTCAGGGTGGAAATAAGACATTTAAAAGACTTCCTTGTAAAATAGAAACATTGGAATAAGAAGGTGTGAAATACAAAAAGGCCCAAAAAAACATGGTAGTCTGGGAAGAGTATCACAGATTGCAAATGTTAACTGAAAAAGTTTTGTTCTTAAATAGTTACATACTTGCTGTTAGATTATTGCTTCCCAGGTTATATTCACTTGAATCCCTCAGCCCTCCAATCTTGGTCCCATGTGAATCAATATCAGACACCTGGTAAGGTCAGATACTAAGAAAATTATTTCACTGAACCATAGCTGTTGATAGCCTTTTACTACTGAGTCTTTAAATTGTACAAAATCAGTAAAAGAGACGTATGCTCTGGATTCTTTTTGGTGTAGAAACATACACCATCAATCCTTGCCTCGAATACCTTTTCCAGACTCTGTCTTATTACCACTTTTCCCTTCCCAGAAAATAATCGACTCTTATTATTTGTAACCAGGTTTTGTAGAGACTGGTTTGTCAGAAAGATAGTGGGAACGCCCTACTTAGCATTCTTGTCGTGCATTGTCTTGGCTACCTCAACATGGCCGCTTCACAACTCATTTTCACCCAAAACACATTTGTCCTCTTATCACTCATCCCCCCCATATCACTCATTGGCATTAATGTCTTTCCAAGGAAGGAGGATGCTCTTCTGAATTGAGTGGTTTGGGAAGTGTTTTCTTACCCCGGGCTTCTTTTTCTCCCTCTGTTTCTTTCTTTTGGATTATTTGAGGGATTTTTTTATTCCCTTTTATTCCCTCTCTCCCTCTGGTTTTAGAAATGATACATCTGTTTCATTTCTTTTAATGGTTAGCCATTACCTTTAAATTGTAAACTTGATTTAACAAAGTCTAATGTGGATCAGTAAATCAGCCCTTCTCCGAAACGCTACAAAGATTTGGGACACTTCGACTCCTGTCATCATGCCCTTCTGACTTTCTCATTATTTTTTTCCAGGATTTTATATCTAAATAGTATTTATATTTCCCAAATTTTGTCATTGTTATTTTTGTTTTAAAAGTCTGTGCTTGTTAAGTTTTACCTGCATATGGTTAGCAAATTATTTGCCCATCATTTCTTTCTACTTTTCACTCCTTCCTATTGTATCGATTTTCTTCAGCTTAAGATATATACTTTAGTAGTTCTTCTACCTAGCAAATCCTGTAGAGACCTCTCTCAGTCTGTTTCTGAGCATGTTTTTATTCTTCGTTCAATATTAAATGATATAGGACATAGTGTTGTTTTACTAATTTTCCCCAATTTTTAATTATATATTTTTTAAGAATGAAATCTACAGATTAGAATTAAGAACTGTTAAAATAGAATGATGTTCTGAAAAGAAGCAATGAATTTCAAGCGTCAAAAGATAGTCATTAATTATTTGAAGATTAATACCTAATGTAAAGTAGCTCAAAATTATAAAAAAAGAGTGTTTAACTCAGTAGCTTTTCAGTATAAGATATTTAATTAGAAATCATGAAATTATGGAGGTCAAACAGAGCACTGAAAGCTAATATTAGAAATTATCTTTAAAAGAGAGTAGAGACATGACACTGAAAATAATCATTATTTCTAGCATTAAAGCGTATTATAGAAAGTAGTTTTAAGTTTGAATACAAGGCCATAGTGGATAATCACAAGTCCAGTTTCCATTTATGTCTGCACAGTTGAAGCACAGGATTTAAATGGGACTATTTGAAAATTATCCCTCATGCATGTACTTTAAGTAAACATCCTTCTGACAAACCATCCTCTCCAGTCTCCCTTCCTTTGCTGTCACCATTTATGTTGTCTACTCTTCTCTACCTAGTCAACTCTTGTCTTCACTAAAGGTTCAGGTCAAGTTTCAGTTTTCACCTGTAAGCTCTTCCTCATCACCATAACTTCCTGTATTTTTTTAGAGCACTGATTATTTATTCTGGCCACTACAGACTACATTGTTGTCAGATAACGTTCTGTGTCTTATTTTGCTAAGTGAATTGTGAGAACATACTCGGGATTCGGGGCTGTAACTTTTGCTTGTCTGTAATTACCATGGCACTTCGTGTGCTGTGTAGCATGCATGATTCTTATTGTATTTTTTAGTACAGTAATAAAATCTAGTCAATTTGGAGATATGAGGACAGGAGGATACAAGTAAAGGAAAAGGATAATTTTTGCACTTATGAACCTAGTGAGGTAAGGTTAAGGGGTCATATATACATACGTACCTAAAATAATTGGAGGACAATTTTAAAATTGTACATGAGCATGTGGACAATAAGCAAATGCAAGCAAGATTTCAAAAGAATTTGAAGAGTAACATTTTCATAGAACACATTCAGACAGAGAAGGTTGACTTCATAGGTTATAATGTGGATGTTTCCTAAATGTGAATTTCACCTTTGGCATATAAGTAATCTCAATTGATTGTGTTGATTTTTGTGTTCTGGAATGATCACCTCTTTTCACAATATTTTCTGAGGGGTGAAAATTTCAATACATTAAGAATTTCATCTAGAGAACCCCTGAGATACTCCCTAGACACAGGAAGAACCAAATTCCAAATAACAGAGCTGGATACCCTAAGTAGTGACCTTTGCTGTTCATTGTAGACTACTTCTGTTTTTTGTTTGTTTGTTTGTTTTCCAGAAGTAGCCTAACAGATGCAAGTACCATTCAGCAAAAAGCACAACTATGTTTTATTTGGTAAGGGTTTTGATGCATTACATCAGGCCTTGTTAAGTAAAGTGTTTTTAGATTTTCACCTGGTGACATTGATTTCAATAAGGTCCATAAAAAGTCCTCTGTAAGCTAATTTAATGCCAGTGGGAATGTAGTTATCTTTTTCTAAGAAATATTCACTTAATTCAACAGAATAAATTTACTGTCAAATTAATAAAGAAGGATGGCTATACATGAATTAATTTCTACATATAAATTTTGTAAGTACAGACAACATGGCATTTATACTTTTTATGTCATTATTTTAAAAAATTCTTGCTTTGTTCAAAATAATCAAGTTAAAGAATGTTAATTATTAGGAATATGCAATGCAGCCTCTTGTGTCTAAATCACACCCAAGGACCAATTTTGACTCTTACTTGGAAAATTCAGCAACTCTTATTTTTTGACTTATGATTACTAAAAATCTGCCTGAGGATAAAAAAGTCCATAACAACCAGGAAAAGAGACTACAGGGACAATTAAGAGAAGAAGAAAAAAATGCCAAGTGTTGAATTTGGAAAAGTCATAACAGGTTAGTCTGAGGCAATAAACAGAACATAAAACAGAAAATGTTCCCTCTACAAGAGATTCCCTATGTAATTGAAATGAAATACAAGGAAATGTACCAAGACATAACTTTGATTTAGTCTTCACTGAGGAAGGAAGAAAATCACAGGGACCAAAATTAAATAATAACTTACAATATCTCTTTCTTAGCATATACTTTAATAAAAATAGTTTCAGAAATATGCTCTTAGCATGAATATACATATATGTGTACATATACATATTTAAATTTGTATTGTGTGTATGTATAGATATATATGTTACATAGTTGTGAATAAGGTGCAAACTACTAGGGCTATAAAAAAATAGTAGACCGTAAGATAAGTCATCCTGAGTAAGACATTGATTCTTTTTTCCCCTCCCATATTCTATAAGTAACACTGATATCATAAAATAATTTCTGGGAAAAAAGTTATAATCTATGATGATAACCTCAAAAAATTTTTGAATATATACCTAACATCTGTTTTTCTCTGTGAATGTATCACTTGTAGATAAGTCCTCCTGTATGTGTTGGTCAGCCCATACTAAATACTACCAATACTTTCTGCTACAGAAATATAAATCCTACTATACTGAAAAGTAATTACTTTTTTTTACTTATGTTAAACTTC
The DNA here is from genome assembly GCF_004115265.2 of Rhinolophus ferrumequinum. NCBI lineage: Eukaryota > Metazoa > Chordata > Mammalia > Chiroptera > Rhinolophidae > Rhinolophus > Rhinolophus ferrumequinum. Next base: position 31,351,995 of record NC_046286.1, read on the forward strand.
TCATTTACTTTTATAAATCTATGAATTTGGAATTCTGCAAATAAATCAATTTTCTTCTGAAAAATCCCCTTCATGATTAAATTCCTTTTGGTTGTTCTCTACTTACTATCTTTTCTCTTTTCCATCTTTCAAATGAATTGTCCTCTTCCATCTTTAACCTTTTTCTCTGATCATTTTAATTCTTCTTTCAACTGTCTTCATTTCCTTTAGTAGACAGACCATATTTAGAAACCAAAATGTCAAGTAATAGCCTATTTTGTTTGTATGTAAATCTCCAGGAGAATGTTTTTCATTCTATTTTGAATATTACCCAACTGTTTGTGGCACTTCCTGGTTGTATAAACACAGTATCTTCTATAATACGTAATATTTTTTTTAGGGCCAATGATTTCATTGAATAAAAAACAGATTTCAACCCCTCACTATTAGTTTCTTTCTTTTTAAAAATAATGTATTTTTCCAATACAAAATCTCTCCTCACTCCACTAATATAGTAGTGTTTCTTTTTTGTAACATCTTTTTGAGCCTAAAATGTGAAATTAAAAACAGATGACCTTTGTGATCCCTTATAACTCCTGTATTCTTTGAGTGTCAGGTGTGGAATCCTAATGAAAAGTTCATAAATATCTAAAGTCCTTTCCCTTTGCCTCTATACAGACTTTTCTCTCCAACAACTATGTAACCCTTTGTCCAGTAAAATATACTCCCTGTGGTTAGTTGGTTAGTCTAAAATAAATGAGTTTATGTATGGTAAATTATAAAAAAACACAAATTTCAGTAGCTAAAAAGAGTAGATCATCATATTGTAGTATTTACTATATTAGTTACAATATGCTAGTTGCTGTACGAAATAGTTCCTAAATTTTCAATGGCTCAAACACAATCCAAATCTCTGTTCCTCGTGTTAACAGAATAAATAGGTGAAAAGGTGGTCTGAATAGCCTTCCGTCAAGCTGTCATTTCATAATCCCAGCTGATGAACATTTTTCCATCTTCATCATGTCTTCAAAAGCTGCTTTGGGTTCAGGTCCATTCCAGGCACCAGAAAGGAGAGAATAATGTGGAAGGGCAGGTATGGGAGGTTTTAATGACCCGGGCCTAGAAATGGCACCTATCACTTCCATGCACGTTCAGTTGGCTACAACTGTATCACATGACCATACCTAAGGACAAGGAAGAAGCCTGGAATACATATAGTGTCCTGTGTTCCCAGGAAGAAGAAGAAAGCTTTTGGAGACTCCCTGGAAGTTTCTGTCACATCTACTTTACTCAACCATATTGTTTCAGAATCAGGAAAGGTGTAGTAGGAAGATACTAGTTATAGCAGTTTTATGGTGAACTATTTCAAGGTGTTCAGTGTGCCTGAAGTATATTCAGCTGTTAATTTCCAGTGGTTTGGGGCTCAGGCATAGCTCTGTAATGGGTCTGACATGGTATCATCATTTTATCATCACAGGTTACTGATAAACTTACTCTGTGGCAGCCAGTGTTCAGGTGTTCACAATATCAATGTGCCAAAATGATAGTGAGATCTGAAATATCTTTTAATGCTCTCCAACCTCCACACACCCATTGACAAGTTATTCTTTCATAAGTCCTTTTTTTGGAGAAGGAAGCTGGCTCACTGTCAAGTTCTTTGTTAAAATGAGTTTTCAGACACAATGAGTTCTTTATTGAAGGTTGCTATTATTTTTCTTTCTTGAATTTCAAATTAATACGACTTACAATATTAAGTTTATAAAACGCTGTTAATGAATTATAATGAGGAATAAGAATATCCTATTGTAAAGCTGACATTTAGACTAAAAGGGAGAGCTATATGCTGAAATTCAAAACATAATTCAAGTGACTAAGGAAAGCAAAGGTTATAAGAAGAAACATTGTAATGTGAGAAAATTTTTCTTTATGCCCATCAGAATCCTCTAGAGGAAAATATTATTTTACTTTAAAATTTACTAGTGCATGGCTCTATTCAGAAGGAGCAGGTCTTGATTTATGTGTTTAAGAATTTCTACTTGAAAACTAATACTGAGAAAAAATGGCTCAACATGCGATAACTACTACTCATGCCTCTATATGGTCACAAAAGCAAGTCCCTTCCAAGTCTTGTCAGTCAGCATTTAGTGACCCTGGTATTTTTGGAGATGTTCAACCCCTGTCATGCTTCGTCACCCCACCCTCTCACCACACCAGCTATGTGGTTACACCTGACAGTTCAGGGTTTCTCAAGGTAGTGCTTTCCAGGGCTTGCCCCGTAGCCTGGGCCCGCACTGCTCACCTGTATTCAGGCATTCACCTTCCCTGCTCTCAGCACTCATGTGGCCTGCTAGCAGTCCCACAGGACTTGTTCCTGCAGGCAATCAAATGCCGAGGAATGCCTGGTGACTCACTGATACTAGGATGGGTTCTTCAGTGTCCTATTAGTATAAAAAGTGACTGCTGATACGGGAATGTCAGGCACTCTGCACACAGCGATTTTATTGTATCTTGATTGTACTTCAGATTATAGGATGCCTATTGGATAAGTTTGCATTTTATGTAAAGAACTGTTTTTATTTATGTATTACAAATGTAATGAAATTATTTACATACAAAATCATGTAGAAATGTGTAGAGAAAAAGATAACAATAGCTACCATTTTTTTTATTACTATGTACCGTTCACTTAGCTACATATGTAACCTAAATTAATTCTCCCAGAAACAGTTTCTGGATTTTTATCTTTGTTTTGCAAGTGAGGTGGTAAAGTTTAAAAGCTATGTAAATTGCATAAGCTCACCCAACTAATAAGTGGGAGACAAGCTTAGAACATAGGTCTATCCAGAGACAACACCCAGTGTGTTAATAACAACTAGTGTATCTTGAATTCAAATACATAATGGGGTGCCAAAAAAATGTATACAAGTGGACACTTTGGTCAGCATTGCTCAAGCAGTAGTTTGACGTAATCAAAAGTTTCTGGATGCTGATGGTAACTACTTTGAGCACCTCTTGTAACTGCAGGAGTCAAATGTGACTTTTATTTATCTTTTGTTATCACTATATATTGACTATTATAATAGTGGTTTTTTTTCTTTTCTTAAAATGTGTGTATATGTTTTTTTGGCACCCTCTGTATTTTCACTTTGACTCTCAATAGGAAGTGAACAAATTAGAAACATTTTTATATTTGGGAGTGAATTTAGAGATCACTTTATCTAAAGCTGTTATGAGACCTATAGAAATGAAATGCCCCTATTTCAAGGTAACTTAATTGGTTAGCAGTAGAGCACAGACTAGAACTAGAGTCAATATTCTTGCTTCTATAACACATTTGCCTCCTGCATGATACCTTAGTTGATTTATTGAATGTGCCATTTTAGTAATTGATCTCTTTCAAAATATGTCCTTTCAGCATCTTAACATCTTAGATGCAAGCCTAGCATCTTGGAAAATGTGGAAAGACTCTAAGCTTAATAACAACATGCTAATTGGCAATATTATATTATTAAGTTTATGCTCTGAATTCAAGAGCCTCTAATGCCTGATACATAAAATTACAGTAAATAGGACAATTCATGAGACGTGGAGCTGGACTTAGCCTTTCAGGAAGAACAAACACAGAGGAAAAACAAACAAAAAGAGCTATTTTATTTGATCATATCCCAGATTAGAACATGTACATACTCCCACACAAAGACTACCCACTAAGAAAAACTCTCAACAGAGTCCCCCGCAGACATGAGACATTCACACCGAGAAACAAAATTGCTGCTCATCTAACTCTGTTGTCATGAGCCAGGTAGGTAACCAGCTTCACTTCAACTCAAGACCAATCAGTGGATTGCCTGCATTAAGAGGATGCTGCTGACCCACCACTAATACAGAATGTATTCTGACGCATCTTTTGTCTGTCTGCAGTGATTGACTTGTATAGCACTGTCCTTTTTCTGACCAAGGACATGCACTTTCAAGACAGCTGGTCAGGTTTGGGGATGCAATCTGCAGCTGTGATGGAGCCAAGGTATAAGCCCAGATAGGGAAGAACTCATTCTCTCAAGTTAATTAGCTTCAAGCCTTAAACACTAAGCTAAATGGCCTTAGAGCACTTTCCCGTGAAGCTCTGACTGTGCACATACTCACATCAATAGCTATAGACATTTACATATGTAGATTACAGAGGACCATTGAATGTCCTCTAAACCTCTAAGTTCACCCCCAGGAAGAGAAAATGTCGGGACAGATCAACTTAACCACTTGAAATCTTTCTCATGGAACATGCTGTGATTAAAGACATTCGATAAGTGAAACCCTTGCTAAAAGCAAGATCAAAGCATAATGTTAGAGAATTCCATTTCCCCCACCACTTTGGTAATGTGATTGTTCAGCCTAGGATCACTGATTCTAAACTCATCAATACTAATCTCCGGTCTCCTTGAAGCTAAGACACAATCCTTCCTGAACCTTACTGTGAAACTTTGAGATAGTGTGTGACTGAGTTAGGATTGAGCTCCAAGCCCCAACCCTGCTTTTTACTAGCTACACATGGACAGATCCCAACTGCTCTGTTTTCATTTCCCCGTCTTAAAATGGAGTACTTAGGCTTCATCATGACTCAGACATGCAAATTTATCTGTTTCTAAAATTTCACGACCTTTTTTCTTTTGCCATGCTATAAGTTAACAAAGTTCCTCCCAGACTGTTCACCCTAAGTAAAAATCTATGGTTTTACTGTTACCTCGATGCTTCTATGTGAACCTCTCCCTCTCTGATTACCTCTCCTACTTGGTTTTCTACTGCTCACCTCCTTGTTCTCCATGGCAATCTGGCCAAGTTGCTTTTCTTCCTACACACCAGGCACCTTACAGAATAGCACATGTACTGACTGGGGTGCTTGCTTTCTAGATACCTGTGGGACTTGCATTCTCATTATTGTTAGCTGTTCACTTGCATGGAACTTTCTGAGGTATTTTCTGGCCACTCTGCTGAAATATCAACCCCTGCCTCCAAACTGACTCTTCCTATATTTCTTCCCCCAATTTGTTTATTTTCCTTAGCATTTACTGTCCAAATACAGTGCTGTTTTACTTACCCTGCTTATTACTTGCTCCTGCCCCCAAGAAAGCTCCAATAAGGGTGGGATTTGTGACCGTTTTATTCACTGCTACATCTAAAACAGTACTTGGCATAGAGTAAGTGTTCATTAAATGCTTGAATGAATGAGTGAAACTAATCTTTCTTAAAATCCTGTCTAAAGACTCCTGTCCATGATTTCTGATACCATGAATGGATTGATTAGTTAGTTATAATATTTGAAAGGGCCCAACCAAAGCTCATTAATGAGTTTTATTTTTGTTTTTTAAAGCTGGCATTTTCGGGGTGAGACAATAATCTTTTCAAGCTCTAAATCTAAGTTGTATGTGTTGAAAATGCATGCACTATTCCATACGTAATTCCATCAAAATAGATTTATCTTTTGGAGCCATAACTTCATGTAGCTTCCACAGCATCCAGAGAGAAATCTTGTCAAGATAGTGCTTAAATTCAGGTCCCAAATGTGACTCTCCTTAATTCAAATTGAGTGTGAACTTATTAGAAACCATTAGTGGGATAAATGTTCTTCTATTATGTAAATCTGTACCTTTAATCTGAGATGGAGAGAGTGCATTGCTTTCCAGAATATCTAATCTGTGATTCTGTAATTAGGTGAGCAGGTGGTTAATTACAGGTGCTGTTAGTGACTTGCCCCTCATCACAAGAACACAAATAGCTAATTCTGTGTGTCCCAAGTCACTCATAGGGACAGTTTTGTTGGCTACACAGTTTTTAAATCCACAAGTGTGTTAAGTGTCTGAATCCATAAGCAGAGCTGGATATGTTTTTTTGTTTTATAAATATCAAAGTTGAACTTTCACAACTAATACACATTTAAGAAAAATTTTAGAGGCATATTTATATTGATTTTGTATAGTATTTTACAACAGTATTTAGTTTTATGTCTAAAAAGCTGATGGAGCAGGTAGAGAAATTGAGCTTATGCACATTTTTTATACTATAATAGTATGTGAAAAGTCTAAATAAATTGTAAAAGGCATCATTTATAGCTCCCTAGCTGAATTGAGGCACTCAATTTATGATCTCACTTATTTTCCAATAAATATTTAAGTTATAGTGTTAAGAAAATGAGTGTAAAACATGTTCGGGTGCTGAGCTTGAGTCATAACCAACAACATGTAGCCATAGAAGTGAATTCTGCATGAAGTGTCCTCACAGATGTTAAAAGGGCTAGCTCTAAAATGTAGGAAACCCAAGGAACCCACATAAAGTTTGCATTTTCAATTCTAAATTCTGTTCAAAGGCAGAAATGTTTACAAAGGACAGAGCATAGCATGGAGACAGAGATTGACCCGTGACAGGAGAAGGAGAAGAGAACATTATAAACTTGTCATGAAAGACTTACCCTCCTGCTTATAACCACATAGCTTTGAGGCCCAGGGAGTTGTATTTCAGTCTTTTATCAAGCTTGATAACCCTAAAGACTTAAAGACACAAACAGATGGAATGAAACAGAGAAAAGGGGTGTGGGGCGGGGAGGAGGGAGAGGGAAGGAGAGCATACCAAGGAGCACACATGCCTGGGAAGCATTTTAGAAGAATAGGATGAAAAAGTAAATGGAGAGAACAATGACAGGTGACAGGAATTGGCACTTTGATATCCGAAATGCTGTAGTTGTCTTTCCTGTAAAGGGGAAGCTCTGTTTTCGAGAAGATATAACACCATACATAGCCTTGTTAAAGAAAAGTTAGTTAAGTTTAATGTCATGCCTATGTAAAAGTGTAAGAAATTTCAAATGGAATCCATCGGGTAAGGATCGTTTGACTTCTCTCAGTACCCTAATCCCCCCAAAAGTTCGATATTAGAATTTGGTAAGAATAACTTAAATTACATTAGAGACATAATAGGAAAATTAGGTCTTGCATAATTTAAATAAAACAAGATGAGGTGTAATGATGTAATAAAGCTGACTCCTGGAGCCACACACCAAAACTGGTCTGTGGTGACTTTATAGTCACCTTTTATATATGCACTTCCTTTGCCCACAGTTGTTTGCTTATTCATTGTCTCCATAATAGATCAATGTCAGGATTTAAGGACAGCTCCTACTTTTCATGTGAAGATGAGAAACCTGTGTTTGTACTCAATAACTGCTGTAAGAGACGTGATTTGACCCCTGGCTTTTGGCTCTTGACTCTTATCTTCCATTTTTCTACTAGAATATTTTTCTCTTTTGATGATTCCTCACCTCATTATCCTCGTTAGATAAAGTGCAGGCTCCTCTTCAGCATGGTTTATGAGACCCTCCGTGGTCCAGCCTCATCCCCCTTCATTCTCTCTACCCCTCCTGCACCTCTGACTTGTCATTCCGAGAAGTAAGTCTTTTCTAGTTCCCTCCACACGCCACGCTGACTTAACATCTTTCTTCATGCTGTTCCTTCTGCCTAGAGCTCTCTCCGTACACTTTGTCTCTGCCTGGCAAATTCAGATCACAACTTCATCCCCTGTCTTTTGTTTTCTCATGGCACCCTTTACCTACCACTGACTTATTACATAGCACATGGTAATGAGCTTCTGTGCTGGTGGCAATCTCTGCCATGGAGTGCAGGTCTGAGGGTTGAAAGAATTGCCCCTTCAATTGGATTTCCTCAGCGCCAAGCACAGTGCCTAACTCACATTAGATGTTCATTATCTGTTGAGCTGAACTGAACAGTATATGTGTGTCAGCTACAATATGGTCATCTATCTGTCCATGCATTCGAACCATGGGTATTAGATTTCATTGTGTTTACCAAGACCCTTGCTACTTGCTAAGATAGCATATATTCTTATCAGAATTATTGACTTAGAAGTTTTATAATTGCAGTTGCTTTGACAGTTTAAAGTGATAAACTAAACAGAGAACATTGAAAATGCATTTTGCCTGCATCTGGGTCTTTAAGCAGCACTGAAACTCTCAATAGTCTTTACAAGGATTCTAAAACCTGAGACCTGATTTATTAATTTGGATTTGAGAGCTAATTCTTATATAGCTAATAACCTAATGTGACAAATTGCCTCATGTGAATGGAAATGTCCAATATATCTAAGAAGAAGAGAGAAAGGAATAAATTGAAAATATCTTGCCTTGGCAAAGCTGCCCTTCCCAGCCGTATCTCCCAAAATACTACCTCCATTAACTTTAAAACAAGATAAACATCTACATTTTGATATAGGCCACCAAGCAGGTTTTGTGTGCTTATTTCCATCTGCCAAAGTAGAAATAACAATTTATGGTGTTTTGTTTGCTTTCAAGAAAATCAAAGAAAGAAAATTCGAAGAAAATGCAAAATTTGATATTATTCCATCAGGTATCACAGTGAATACCTTTTGCTCATTATCAAGATATATTATAAATTCTAGATTGTTATGAAATTTAAACCAATAGTATTTTTAAAGGATTATTAGATGCAGGAATAAATTGAATCATAAGTGGGGAGGGAATTAAGGGCAGCCAGCCCCCACTGTCAGTCTCAATCAATCAGTCTACTGCTGTGTTGTTTCTGAAGCAGATGCTAAGTACAAATAACCTCTATTATTTGGATATTTTTCATAGTCCAGCCTGTTTCTAAAAAAGTACATAAATTTCAAGTTCTTCTTAGAAGAGGAGGATGCAGTTAAGGAAAATGGAGAAAGACTTCCTTCATTTGAAAGCTGCAAATGAGAAAAATCACATGACAGCACCTATTTGAATACTGATATTTGGACAAAACCCCAGGGAAAATTAGTTCCTTTCACCAATAGGGCAATCTGACAGTGGAGATATATATACTCGTATGTATAGATATAGATAAATAGATATTGCCTTATGTTTCTTATACACATTTAATGGCGGTCAAAAATAAACAGAAAATATCATTAGAAGAATTATTTTATATATGACCATTCATTTAATTTAAAAATGTTTGAGAACGTATTCTCAATTAAGCCCCCAAATATTTTGACTGTCTTTTGCAAAAATTGCAAGCTCCTTTTCAACAAGGTAGCATTACTCTAGGCGCTGGTTAAAATGGGGGCATGATGTATGCCCTCGAATTAAAGAACAAGATGATTTCAGAAAAATTTATTGAAATGCTCTGAAGGGAACGTAGCCGGACAGTGTGATACAGAACGATTCAGTTAGCAGAGAGGCTGAGAGGGCCTTAGGTTAGATAGCAGGTCAGGGAAAGCCCACTTGTGGAGGGATATTTGAGTTGCGATCTGAGTAATAAGAAGCTCTGTGAAGACCTGGGGCAAGAGTACTTGTAGCTGAGGACATAGAAGATAGTGACCTGAGGCAGGAAACAGCTGGATGTGGGGAAGAACAGAAGAAAGATCCAAGAGGCTGGGGCTTGTTGAGTGAGAAAACAGTCTCAGGTCAGATCGTGTGGTGTCTTAGGACATTGTAAGGAATTGGGTATCTTTTAGAAGCGATAAATGAGAAGTCATATGGGGCCTTGTAACTAAGGGAACAACATAATTTGTGCAATTTTTTTTTAAACTCCTTAAATTGCTATGTGGACCGTGGATTGTAGAGACAAAATGGAAATACAAAGTTCAGTGTTGCTAAGAACATAAGAGGCTGACTTTCACCTTTGTCAAAGCTGCTCCAGTTAAATGTCAATTCTAGCATTGAATGTTGAAAATGAAAATGACCTTTGAGGTCATGTTTCTTTCTCATTTTACAGATGAAGAAACTAAAACCCAGGAATGCTAGGTAACAGAGCTTACTAACTGATCAAACTGTGTTATAGCAATGTGTATTAATACTCCCAAGATAAAGAGCCTTTCTTTCATGCAGGAGGTCTGAACTTGCAAATTAGAGCAGACACCAGGTTTCCTCAAATCGTTGAGGAAGTAGCACAGCAAAGTGGTAAAGACACCCACTCTGGATCCACATGGTCTTCATTTCATATTCTGCCCAGCACTTAACTTGCTGTGTTACTGTGGACGAGTTACTCAACTTCACTGGGCCTCTGTTTCTCATTTATATAAGCAGAGATGGTGATAATAATAACTGTATTTCATAGGTTTCGTGCAAGGACTTCATGAGTTAGTGTTCATAAAGTGCTAACAACAGTACCTGATGAGTACTAGAAAAACATTATTAAAATACAAAAGAGGAAGCCACTGCAGCATAGAGGTGTCACATATTGCAAGCACCAGACACTAAGGACCTGGGGGGCACCGATGTGTGGGGAGCTTTTGTACTCCAGTGGAGTGCTTAGGACATGTGCAGTAAGGAGAAGGATGGATATTAACATTGCTCAAAGGTAATACTCAAGGATGACATTCTTCAGAGCATCCACCATTGGATTTGTACCCAACAGTCATTTCCTTCCTTCTTTTTTTTTTTTTTTTTTTTTTTTTTTTTTTTTTTGTAGAGCTCATGTCTCACAACAAAAGCTCAAATGCCACGCATGTGTCTTTCCCAGACTTCATTTCTGGGTTTGGCCATCTGATTCTGGAAAATAACCATAGGGGAACGTGTGTGTAATGAGGGGTAGAGGAAGGCAGGTGGCAAGCTTCTGGTAACAAATTACTTCTCTGATAAAACAAATGCTTCTGAGAAGATTCCCTTTCCTCCTCCCTGATTTTGGAGTGCCTATATGAGGAATTGATGTTTGGAATGGTGACAGCCTACTTGTCACCATGAGGAAAATTAGTGTTCTCCTGAATTCTCCAACCATGGACCTGTATCTGGAGTTCTTTTATTATGTATTTATTAATAAATTCCTCTTGTGTAGGCCTAAAATTATTATGTATTTATTAAGAAGTCCCTCTTGTTCAGGCCTTTTTGGACTGGTGTTTTGTCACTTGGAGTAGAACCATCCAGACTGATAAACTCTCCCAAATCATTCACATTTTCAGCAAATAATAATTAGATCTCTTTAATGCCAATCTTAGTGCACAAGTAAAATACCGAGGGCATCAAAAATATGTACACACCTTTTAAGAGATGTTGTCTATGTTCAGGCAGTAGTTCTCCATAATCAGAAGCGTCTGGACGCTGATGGGAACCACTTCGAGCACCTCTTGTAATTGCAGAAGTCAAATGTGACTTTTATTCATCTTTTGTCGTTGTATATATTGCGTATTATGATTTTAATACAGTTTTCCTTTCTTAAAATATGTATACATTGTTTTGACCCCCTCTCTCTATATAAACCCTAATAGCATTTGTGATGCTTTTGTTATTCACCATTTACTTCTATGATTCCTCCGTGCTATATGGTAAATAATTTGAAGTCAGGGATTGTTTTTGTTTGTCCCCTCACCCGTCCACAACAAGACAAAGTTCCTTGGATACCAAATGAACTTGATTAATGATTATTGAATTGTGTTGAATAGCTTTGGATAATTGAATCTTTCTTCCCCCGTCTCTCATAGCTCTAATTCCCTATAACCTAAGATGATTAAACTTAGATTGAAAAACACATATTACATTAAGTATTAATTTTCTCACCCTTAGGTAAAGTTCAGTCAAAGAAAGCAATACAAAACAAAGCTTGAGCAGTCTCAGAATCAATGTGAATACATGAGCATTACTCTAATTGAAAGACGTTCTGGCTAAGACTTATGCCTCACTCAAATTAAATATAGCCTCACAAAAGTAGGAACAGAAACATAAAATTTATTTTGAATGTACATTGTTAATAAACTTTCCTTATTGATACTGTACACTGGAGGATATTATAGGGGAAGAAAAGTCCCTATATGACAAGTCTCTCAGTGTTGCTGAAGTATTATGGCAGCTTTCTCTAAAACCTGCTTGAAGAAGTTTTTTTATTTGCTTGCACTCATGTTTTTCTCATGTACTTCAAAGAGAACATAAAATCACTTTGCTGGTCTTCTTCCAACTCCAAAGGAAAGAATACAGTAATGCGGACTATAATATCATTTGATTATCACAATTTTTCAATCTTTTTGAAGATCTGAACAAGGCAGAACTGAAATCCCAATTCCAGTTTTATTATAATATCATTCATTTCGTTTCTCTCAGGTCCCAAACCCCCTCTTTCCTACTATATCTTGTGAAATTATTCTCAGGTTTCATCAGGTGTGGAACACTGAGAGAGTACGGCTTTAGTCTAATGTCTGAAGTTTCCAGAGGTCCTTTGGATTTCTACATAGAACCTGCAATGTAGACACTCATAGGTCACTCGACCTCAACTCCCTCTCATAATCGCCTTTAATTGTTCCTGAAATTCTTTCCAGGCACTGGCCTAACTTCCTAACCTACTTTTTAGTTTTATGACCTAATAAAAGTCTTTATTGATTTAAGTAGAATTTAAAAGTTCCAAACTAAAATGAATGGCCTTCCCTTAATATGCCACGAGCATTTTCACCATGGCCGGCATATTATGATGGACTATGATTTTTCGTTTGACTTTTGTTTGATTCCCTTACCTCAAGTCTTAGTAGAGTTGCTTATAGTGAATAGATTGTTCAAAACACATGAATTAAAAGCCTGTCATATGCCAAGTACCTGGAATGGAAAGGTGAATGTACATGGGTCCTGGCTCAAAGGGTTCTTGCTGTAGATGGAGAGAGACATAAGCAAGCAGACAGCCCAAGTCTAAGGTCTAGCTGATTGCCAGGCATATGGTAGATATTTACTAAATGTTGAAGAAGGAAAGAGAGGAGTGACAAAGGGCTATATCTGAGCATGCACACTTGCCCCAGAAGTCCCAAGGATTTTACCTGTAATGCATTTTCTTAATAATCTCTTCTAGTCTCATGGTTTTAAGTATTGTGTATTAACTGAGGACTCCCAGATTTACATCTCTAGTATCAATGCCTTCTCTGAATGTCTTTGCATCTCTGATTTCCGCTTGGACATCTCCACTTGGATAGCTAATATGCTTCACACACTTAACATTCTAAACCCAAATTCTTGGACTTTTTTTCCCACACCTACAATTCACACATTTTTCCCTATCTCACTAAAAGACAGCTCCATTTTTCTAATTGCTCAGACAAAAAAAAAAGTTAACTCCTTTTCTTTCATATGCCATATCATTTTATTTATTTTTTAGTAAACGCAGTCAGCTCTGTCTTTAAAATATATACAGAATTTAATCACATACCACTTCCACTGCTGTCAACATGGCTCAAGCTTCCATGATCAGTGGTCTACAACCCAGATTATTGATATAAGTTTCTAATTATTTTAATTGTTTCCACCTTGTCCATGAAGTCTATTCTCTCTGAACGACAAATTAGCCATGCCATTCCCTCTTAACACCTTCCCATGGCCTCCTGTCTCATGCAGAGAAAACCCCAAATTCCTTACAATTGGATATAAGGCCCTTCTTTTATTTTTTTGGCCCATTTAAAGTTGTACATTTTTAATAATGTTAACCATATTTAGGTGTTTTATACTTATAAAACATTTTTGTTGTGGCAAAATATACATAATATTTATAAGGCCCTTCTTGATGTTTCTCCTCCTTTTTCTCTCACCTCACTTCCCATTAGTTGTTCCCTTCACTCAATCCACCTATGCTGCACGAGTCTTTTTGATGTTCCCCCAACATGGAAAATACTTTCCTACTTCAGGACCTTTGCACTTGCTCACATCTAGTCATGACATTCTCCTACCCAAGCCACAAACCACCTTCCTTGCCTACATCAGGAATGTGTTCAAACGTTGTCTTTCAATGTGAGTCTTCCTAACTATGATTGTATTTAATATCAGAACACCGTCATTCCATCACCACCAGATTCTCTGTGTGCTTTCCTTGCTTTATTTTATGCTATTATCATTTAGAATAACTCTTTGTTTTCAAGTATGTATTTTTAGGCTGTCTCCCCCAACCCTCAACTAGAATGTAAACTCCAAAGCATTGACTTTTTTTCTGTTGGTTTATTTTTTTCTTCCAGTGCTAAATTTATAATAGCTTGAATGTTTCCAGGCATATAATAAGCTTTCAGTAAACACTACTGAAGGAGCATATATCTCTGCCAGACAGAGGAAGGGAAAGTGTCATGAAGACAGTTACTTCTGAACTTAATTTGATGATGGAAGAGGCCTTAAGACAAGAGAGCATAGGGAGTTCAAGGAACTGTACTGTAGATTGTGTGTTATGGGGGACAGTGTGACCCACTGGCTGAGTGTGCTAATTCTTCAGTCAGATTCATGCCAAATCTTGGCTCTAACAGTTAGCCGTGTGATCTCAGGGAAGCTATTTTCTCTCTCTGAAACTTATTTTTGTCGGTTTTAAAATAGAGATAATGATATTATAGATTTCATAGGGTTTGGTTAGGAAATTCGGATGTGATATTACATAGAGTGGCCTGATATATGAGTCTGCACTGGATGAGTGGTATCTATCATTACTCTCATAATTATTAATATATGTACAATTACCATAGTTTTCAGTAGCTAATAAGCCAGTCAGTGGCTGCTAAACCTTCTCCAGCTGCAGCCACTTCTGCTGAAATTGGTTGGGATGGAAACTTCTCCACAAGATGAAGGGACAAAGGTTGAAAAAAAACCATAGAAAGGGCCTTCTAGGCTTAGCTAAGGATTTTAGACTTTTTCCTGTAAGGTAGTGGTTCTCAAATTTGAACATGCGTCAGAGTCACTTGGAGAAATTGTTCAAACACTGATTGCCGGGCTCTACCTCCAAATTTGCTGGTTCAGTAGCTCTGGAGTAGATCCTCAGTATTTGCATTTCTAACAAGTTCCCAGGAATAGTCATTACATCCCAAAATGGACTGGCTTAAAACAACAAACATTTATCATCTCACCGTTTTTGTCGGTCAAGAGTCTAGGTGAAGATTGCCACCAGGAGTCAGTTACGGCAGAGGTCTCGTTTGAAAGCTTGACTGAAGAAGGATCTGCTTCTCAGATCACACATGAGGTTATGAGCAAGATTTGGTTAACTTTCAGGCTGTTGGACTGAGGGCTTCAGTTCCTTGCCAACTTCTAGCTAAAGACCTCCCTCAGTTCTTTACCTTGTACTTGACACTTCGCAGGGCAACTCACAACATGACAACTGGCTTCCTCAGACAGCAAGAGAGTACCCCCAAATAAAAGCCACAATCTTTTTGTAGCATAATTTTGCAAGCAACATCCCATTATTTCTACCACATTCTATTGGGTAGAAGTGAATCAAGAAAGCCAGCCCACACTCAGAGGGAAGGAATTACACAAGGGTGTGAATACTAGGAGGCAGGAATAATTGGTGGCCAAAGTGATGATGATGGAGCTGGTTTGGGGACCATACTCTGAGAACCGTTCAGTAAAGAATTTTAAGCACATGAGAGACGTGGATGGATACAGCCTTCGGAGGTACTGAAAATGGAGGTGAGATTAGTTAGGTAACTATTTCAGTAATCTACATAATGACTTTGATGTTTAGATAATTAATATTCTTTTATGTTTTGAAAATTAAGACTTTTTAAGTCAACATATTTAACAATTATGCCTCCAATACTTGGTCTAAACTTCCTCTATAGATGAGATATTTGAAAATAACTTTCAAAGTTATATAAAACGATCTGTGTGGAGTTAAATTCCATTAATTGTTTCAGTGCGCTCTTGTCCCTTTGTTTACCATGGGTATGCATTTAAATTGAGAGAGGCTTCAACCTGGACTATCAGAAAAGATACTTTGGACTTGTCCACTAACAACATTCCAGGAGGAAAGCAATTGATGGTTCTAAATGCACAAGTACACATTCAAACACACCCTTCTCTCCATCTCTCAAAACTTAGACTAGACCACAAATTAATAATAGCATTAATAATGTAATCAAGAACAGAATAACTGTTAAAGTTGCTTGGAGCATTGACATAAAAAACGAAGCATGTCATAAAATGAAGGAGGAAAATTCTTTTAATTTAAAGGTAGAAGTAAATGGCATTAAAAGTGTGGGACATTGTGCAACATCAGTAGCCTTGAATGTTATTTTAATAGAATTATTTTCGCGTGGAAATACATGATGCTCTAATTATATGTATTTTTTAAAGCTTGACGGTCCCTTTGCACCAAGAAGATGTCCTGTTAGCTGGGGTGGGCAGCCTGCTTGACCCCACCAGCCATTTCCACCCAAACTCTGGGAATCGGTGACATCCAGTTTCAACAGCAGAGTTCATATTATTTTGCTGCAGCAGTAGGGGGCAACTTAGCCTCTCTGGCTGGAGATTCTGTTCCATTAGCCTGCTTATTTGTCTTAAGTCAATTCACTTGCCTCAACCCGCTCTCATCTCCCAGTTATTGATTTTGGCTGACATTTAGTTCAACATGTTATCAATTCTCTTAATCATCTCAGAGAGAAGGGAGCAGAGATGCCCTATTACCCATCACGTCAGCCCAAGACAGCTTCAGGTCATCCATTCCACAGACAGCGGCCCAAGGGTGGGTGTTTTCTTTAGCACTACATCAGAAACAGCAACAGTAATGGAAAAATTAGCTCATGCCTCCGGAAGTAGATCAAACACCTGATCCTTTATTTTAATCAAACAATTCTTTCTGACCTCCACTGCAACCAGGTACCACCCCCACGAATATAAACAATTAATGCTCCACAAACTACAAATGGACATGATTTTGAAAAGATTAACTATTACTCAGAAAATCAGCAAGTGAAATTATGAAAAAAATCGAGGCACAGAGAGCTGCATTTTTAGTTGGGCCTTACAAATGCTAATCAGCTCAGTCAGGAATCATAGCTACAACAACGTGCTTTGAAGTGACCCAAAGCCCAGGTGAAATAGGATGGTAGGCTATGGGGACAGAGCCCCAGAGAGCAGTTTCCAGGCTCTCGGCCTCATGTGGAAGAGTGCTGGCTTGGGTGGTGGATGGCCATCAGCTGCAGCTGGTCGGCCATCAGCTGTGGCCAGTTAGCCAATTGGCCACTAATATAAAAGCTGCGGCTGCACTAGTTGGGGAGTCGGTCGGTTGGCAGGCAGAAAAGTGGACGGGTTGCAGGTCATGGGGCTCCAGCCTCCAGTGAGAATATAGTGCCACCAGTGAGACTATAGTGGTATGACTCCCCTACCTATGGCTCTGTGGGTGTTCCCTTTTGGCCTAGCCATATCCTGCATTCTTATGTGGGGAGCGGGACAGGAGGCCCCGCAGGCCGCCTCGACATAGGCAGATGCGCACCACCAAGTTCACCTGACCATAGAGTGAGGAGCTGCTTGACCTGTACATATTGCCTAACTCTTTCAGTAAGTAAAAAAAAAAAAGATTGCATTATTTGAGTAAGTAAATAAGTAAGCTGAAGAATAAGTATTGCATTATTTGAACCATTTCTAGTTTCTGCCATGCATCTCCTAATTTCTCCTAAATTCTAAATCAGTATTTCTCATTTCCTAATGAGAAGACTTTCAAGCTATGAGTCTGCTTCTCCTTCACTGTCCCCTGCCTCTCCGAAAGGCAAAATCCTCCATGTTGTTGTGAGGTCTTTGAAGATAATGTCTAATTCAGCTTTGTATACCCATTGTCGTGTGTATTTTCCAAAATAGAAAGGAGGCAGGCAAATGTAATTATATATCCAGACATTGAAAACAGCTGAAGAAATGAATTTGTTTTGTAACTTGAGAACTTTAGTTCCTCTCAAAGGAGGACATTGTAATTAAAGGACAAGAAGACAAGCATTAGCACCAGCCAGGAAGCCTGTATGGATGTGTCTAGTGTCATGTCAGATAATCACGCAGAACAAGTCACCAGGTAAGCAATAAATTAAGATATTTGTTCCATTAGATAGGCATTAATTGAATACTTCTTGTGGACAAGTTATTGTTAGAAGACAGACAGATGAATAAGAAACAGATCCTGAAGTCTGGAAATTTCTATTTAAGGAGGAGGTATAGCACTTACTACAATTATAATTAGACATTTTTCCATTGTCTGTTTCCTCTGTGTGTTTTAAATCTCTGTATGGGCTAGGATTTTGTATTGTTTGTATTTTCTTCTCAGTGCCCGCTGGCCCTCCTACCTCAGGTGCTTATCTCTGCTGGACCACTGAAAGGCTCCTCACTCATCGCTGCAAATCTCTTCCAGCCAACCTTCTATCACACTGCCACGAGAGGGACCTTTCTAACACCAAACCTGATCCTGCTAAAAAAAAAAAAAAAAAAAAATCAAACAAACAAACAAAAAAACACTTAATATCATCTCCAACAAATAGCAGTAACTCTCTTTTGAGGATAAAGACCATTTTGAAAATTTGATGAAAGCCATGGGACATTTTTCTACTTAAAATGCATCTACAACACAAGATTTTATAGCCAGTTTCTGGGTGTTTATGGTCTTCCTGAAGCCTATTTCCTAAGTCCAATAGAGGTCTGGAAGGTCTAAGGTCAAGATGAAATATAGACTATTTAGTAGAGCACAAGTGGCACCACCCTCTAACCCAGCAGCCATACCTGCAACCTATTTTACATACCAGCCATGAGAATTGTTCAATAGACTTCCCCAAATATACAATGCTCTTCCAGATTCTGTGTATCTTCTTTGGATTGATATTTTCATCTTACAACCCCATCCCTTGTCTGCTTGGTGAATCTTAATCACCCTACAAAATCAAGCTCACATTTCACTTCCTCCAGGAAGTCTCCTCCCGCCAGCCCTAATAAATCATCTCTTTCCTTTGGGTTACATTTGGTCCTTTCACAAACCTCTGGGGCTGCTTGTCTTACTATCGTATAATTTATCTTTGTTCACATGTCTCTTCTCTCAACTCGAGCAATATTCCTATTAATAATAATAGTATTCACTCTGAGATTACGAATGTGCGAGACACTCTTCTAACCATTGTATATGTATAAAATAATTTAAATCTCACAAAAAACTGAGGTAGGTATTATTTCTGTCTATGTTTTATAGATGGAAAAAAAACAAGATGTTTAAACCAAAGTTAAACCAAAAGGTTTAATTTTTTGTTCCTTGAGTCAAAAAGTTTATCTAAAAACATGCTTATTAAAAATGAATTAAATTGAAATGCAGTATAAGAAATATCAGCAAATTGCTGTGACGATACTTCTAAAAGCTGTCTTTTGCAATTTGCTTATAATAAAGAGCACCGACTGCTTTCACTGTGCCCTTGGAATTATACTTTGTTATCACTAATATTCTCCACACTTCAGCAAGGCAGGTATTAATTTCCACCTTTAACAGTGGAGAAAGAAGACCCTCTATTTAATTCCTTGACAGATTGCTTTCTATGCAGTCTGAATACAGAAGAGGTGAGCCTTAGGAAGACTTCTCAGAGGGGCAGGTCTGTGGTTTTAGATGATGAAAACAAGATTTTGGACAGATTCTGTAGCTTGGAGAAAGTGTGATACGATAGAGATGTGTCGAATAGGGAAGAACACTTGACCTCTCAGAAAGATCTCAACAAGGAGGAGAACAGTGGTGTGGTCACATAGACTCACTCTGAGCTTTGTAGCTTTGCAGATGGATATCAGTGCTTCTAGAGAGTCTTCAGTTTTTAGAGGATTGATTCAATTTAAACAAATCCACCAGAAACCAGTATATATAAACATTTAAATGGTACTTTATTAATTCATAATCCATTCACTGATAAATGCATTCCCTTCCTGTTGTTATGTCTGTATAAGAAGTTACATCATAATTAGAAAGATTGACAGGAGTACACGGATCAGAGTTGTGGGAGTTGGAAGACTTGATTTCCTATAAATACTGAGTAAATCTATATGCCACTCACTGCACTGAAGAATACAACAGTGATCCAAAAAGGACAAAGATCCAACACTCATAGATATTAAATACTAGGGTTGTGCATCCTTAGGTCCGGTGTCCCTATCCTTCCATCTGCTTTATACGGACCTTGTTATATGCTAATATTGATTCCAAGGATCTCTTTTAAGCAGTACACTCAGGTTGCAATCAGTTTGCTCTCTGAATTTCCCTTCTCTGTCAAAGCTCTATTGCTAATAAATCAACTTTAGATTTAAGAAAATCTTTCTGGAGTGATGTTTATTCTAACATTTAGATTATATTCAAGTCTTGGTCTGATGACATTCTATCTCTTTAAGAAGATTTTGCATACGAGGTCTGACAATTAATTTTGCAAACTAGTTGCAGCGATGTTGCTAACAGAGGGATTATTCATTATGAATTTGTACCAACTGGACAAACAGTTAACCAAGCTTACTATTTGGAAGTGCTGACAAGGCTGCATGAAAAAGCTAGACTTGAACTTTTCCCCAACAATTCATGAGTGTTGCATCACAACAGTGCACCAGCTCACACGACACTGTCTGGGGGGGGGGGAGTTTTTAGCCAGTAAACAAATAACTATTGGAACACCTTCCCTTCTCACCTGATCTGGCCCCGAATGACTTCTTTCTTTACCCAAAGATAAAGGAAATATTATAAGGGAGACATTTTGATGACATTCAAGACATCAAGCGTGATGCGACGACCGCTCTGATGGCCATTCCAGGAAAAGAGTTTCAAAACTGCTTTGAAGGTTAGACTAGGTGCTGGCATCAGTGCATGGCTTCCCAAGGGGAATTCTTCAAAGGTGACCTTAGTGATATTCAGCAATGAGGTATGCAGCACTTTTTCTAGGATGATTTCATGAACTTAATTGTCAGACCTCGTATCTTCCCTGTTGTGTTGCATGTTTATTTAGAGTTTAACTCAGAGAGCAGGAGGCCTTACTTCTCTCTTCCCAAGTTCTGGGCACCCCCTTGCTGGTCCTGTGTATCCCCTACTGAGAGCAGCTTGAGTAGAGCTATGCTTCTGTACATTTTTGCAAATTGGCAAATAGATCATTGTGTGTGTAGCTTAATGGGTTAATGGGTTGAAAATATAGCTTGGATTCAAATCAGGAGGATTTTAAGGACCAGTATGAGGAGTAGGAACTTTATTCTATATTTGGTATGAAGTCATCACAAATTTCAGAACATGAAGTGACATAATCGGAGATGTACAAGGTGTGATCAAAAGATATGGTGAATGTTTAAATATAAAAATAATATTACTAAAGAAGACACATTGTCACTAATCCCCCTCAAAATACCCACCCCCTTGCTTTGAACACACTTATTATTTTTGCCACCTTGTGAAGCAGTTGTGGAAGTCCTCTCACATTGAGTGTCTTCATCCTCCATTATGACAATATTCCATGTCCCACATTGCCTCTGGTATGGCAATTTCTGTCAAATAAGAACATTATGGTGTGTCCTCATCCACCTTATTCACCGGATCTGGCAACATGTGACTTCTGGCTCTTCCCCAAAATCAAAATGGCCATGAAAGGAAAACGTTTTGAATTGATTCAGGACATCAAGGCAGCCATGACAGTGCAACTAGACACTCACAAAAGAGAACTTACAGAACTGATTCAGAAAATGACAAAAACGATGGGATAAGAAAGTTCGAAGCAAGGGGGTGGGTATTTTGAGGGGTATTATGGCAATGTGTGTTTTACTGTAATTTTTTTTTTAACTTTAAACGTTCACCGTATTTTTTTGACACCTCGTATATTTAGAAGGTACCAATTTCAGACAAAAATTCAGATGTATAAGAAATAAACATTCTAAAGCAAATTCTAATTTCTGTTTCATGCCTCCATTCCTCTAGTTTATACAACTGAATCCCAGTTGGTTTCCAATCTTCCACTGCTGCTTCCTGGATTTCCTTGAAACAACTAAACTCAGTGATTTGGGTTTTCCTGTGTGTTTTTTGTTATTTATCCTCATACCAAGACTAATAATGTCTTCCTAGCTAGGTGGATGATACATAGTCCCAGATATGTTTTTGAATATACTAACAAAGGGGGCATGGGCCACATTCCTGAAGAGAGTCCAGAACAGTTACCAGACACCAGAGTTCTACTCTCCAACAGAGTGTGGAAGCCACACCACAGAAGTGGCTGCCCAGCCCGTCCTGGAGCTGGGCAGAGAACCTAAGTTAGTTTTCATGGAGGTCTTAGCTGTCAGTGCCAGGGACATCCCATTGAGATGGGTAATGTTATTAGGCAACCTCTGTGAGTTTCCCACAGTGATGGAATCTTTCCTGCTGCCCAACGAGAGCAAAGAAATAGCTGAGAGGGACTTGGAGTGAGAGTGACCTTGCCATCCAGTCTGAAGGGCGATGCGTGATCTGCTCATGCTAAGATTATCTAAGTCCCTGGAACTTGGATGCAGAGTTAAGGCTCATATTAAAAATTAAGTTTTAGAAAACAGAAGACATTTACACATTGTCTATACCTAACTGCATGGTCTGAAATTCTTACCTGCTACATAGTTGAGAATCCAGTAAGTTGCGTCAGTTACTATCAAGGAAGGTTGTTGAATCAATTGAAAGCTACAGTATGCCACCAAGTAGTGAGGACAGGGAAAATGCTGAGTTGAATTTAATCAGTTAAAATGCAGTTTCAGGCTAATATGAGTGTAGTTATTTCATTAATTAAATGTAGAATTAAAAGCATAATTCTAGCATGAGCAGACAAAATTTAAGGAGAAGCAACAAATGAAGTTAATTGACTAGACAATGTAGGGGCATATTTATCACCCAAATATTTACTATCTGAGTACCAGATTATGATGTTGATGGAGAACAAATGTTGCTTAAAAAATATATATTCTCCAATAATGTATTGTCTTATAAACTAGTCTTCCATCAAAACCAGTCTAACCATAGCCTTTAATTAGTCTCTCCCTGATTATGACTCATATTAAGTATCCAACTTAAAGTTCAATTTTAACGCAAATCAAGTGCAAACTGAAATTTCAAATTTTGTAAGATTGGATTTCACGAAGTTTCTTTTCTGTAAGCAATGTAAAATTATTGACAGAATGTCATTTTGTCCTATCTTAATTTTTACTCTTGGAAAAATCATCATTTGATTCAGTCTACAGTTATAAGAATCAATGCAGAATTGAATTATACACTAAGTTTAATAAATACAAAATAAACATTCTAAATTTATTTTTTTACTTGGAGATAACATCCAAATTTAAGTTGTTGTTAAATTTACCATGAGAATTTTACATGTTTTAAAGGGACTCACTTGCATTTTCAGTGACTTTTTCTAGTAATGAGTATCTGCGGTCCTAAATAAAGCAGATGGAAGTTTATGCAGGCAAGACAACAGGTCTTCCACAACCACCTGTCTAAGGGACAAATATACCTGAAAACGGAGTGAAAGTGATGGGAGAGAAACGAGATCTAATCAACAGATAGGTGGATTAGAAAACAAACGCCCACTTATAAATCCTCATTATACAATTTTACAACTGACTACTGGAAATGAAGCTTATTTTAAAATACATAGCCCACATTTAGCAGGTATATAGGTTTTCATGACATGCACGCTGTGCTCAGTGTAAAATTATACTAGAGTTTACTTACCTAACTTGTTTTCTTTGCCTATTTTTCTTATTTTAAATTTATGTTGTACAGTGCTGTAGGCTATCTCAAAACACTTGAGTTACAAAGTGTAACATAAATTAAATAAATTAAATCAATATGTATTAAGGCTCTTGCAAAAAGTCTACAAGTTGTATCCACTGAAGATAATAGTTTTGACCTTAAATGTAAACAAGTTCTTCTGGGGTAAAACCAAAGGATGGTATTTTATAACTATTGATTTCCAATTCAAGTGCTTGGGAAGATTAAACTTGTCAACTTAGTCTAAGATGTAGCTCATGAACATTTTCCTGGCAACTATGACCTGGTTAGATAATAGTTTACAGCTTGACCTTGAATTAAATGACTGTGCACAGCCTCTGTTCTATCTTAGCAGCCTTGGAATCCTTTGCCAGTGGAAGTGCAGAAAAACTTAGAATTGGCTAGAAGGCTCTCTGGTGCACTCTTGAAACCTAATAATTCTACCCGGAAGTCAGCTCAAGAAGGCCATTCAGGCTTCAGGAAGCACTGCAACTTCTAAGTATCATTAATGAGGGAAAACTGACCCTAAGGAGAAGTTTTGGATGGATTTCCTTTGTCCCTGCTCTCAAGGGACCCCAGAACAGTGAAATGTCATGAGTATTTTAGTAGTATTTTAGACTGAATTGCTTTGAGACACTCAAAAGCAATTTTCCAAATTTTTATAATAAGGTCAGTTTAAGACTTTTTTCCTTGAACCATTTTCAGTTCAAGTATATGTGGAAAATAAAGCATTTTGCTAAAAAGCCCCTAGATCTAGACTCTTTGAATGATGTGGATTCTCAACTGCATACTTTTAGCGTTCATAGGAAGTGTTCTTTTTCTTTATGGCACACAACTAGTATTTTATCACTTTCAAAAGCCCTTTGGGCCTTTGCTTTTTCTCTAGCACTCACTCTCTAATTTCTCAGTCTTCCAGAATTGGCTTATTTGTCCCATTTGTTTCTCACAGCAGCACTATTTATTCTCTTATCCACAGATATTTTGTTAAGCTTCTATCACAGCCAAGGGATTAAGGGAAGATACAAAGATTCAGAAGCAATACCTCTGCCCAGAAAAGAAAGCATGAATTCTAGAGAGGTGCTAAAACATATAAAAACTTCACTGAAATACAAATCTCAGGGTGTCTGTTCTCTGCCATAAAACTGCACAGGTAAAGTTGTGTGGTCGTCAGAGAAAGGGAATATGTGACTTACAGTTAGGAAGGAATCAAGCTAAGGCTTTGTGACAGAGATGGCATTGGAGCAAGAGCTTGAAAAATTAGCAGGGAGTGGGATTTGGGTATGGAGTTAGAATCTATCAGCTGCAAGTAGATCAGGTTTGCTTGAAGATAGAGGAAGTCAATGTGGAAAATTCATATAAGGTAATGCCTTAGAAGATAATCAAAAATGTTTTTGATCAGTGTGGCCTAATTTAAATATAATACGAGTCACATACATAATTTGTAGTTTTCTAGGAGCCACATTCAAAAGTTAAAAAAAAGGTGAAATTCTATTATCTTTCATTTAACCCAATATATGTAAAATATTAACATTTAACATGGAATCAATATAAAATTTATTAAGGAGATATTTCCATTCTTTTATTTGCAATCCAGTATGTTTGCACTTACAGTGTATTGCAATTCATACTAGCTACCTTTCAAATGTTTAATAATCACATGTAGCCAGTGACTCCCATATTGGACAGTGTATTGATTTTAGTTAATGAGGACAAGAAATAAAGAAGTAAAGAAGTTGAAGAAAACGATGAGACAGCACTCTTTTTGTTCAACATATATGTTATATAATTTGAGTTAAGAAATATTGCAACCTCCACAATGACGTGCTTCACCTTCACTTCTGTTCTTGGTAATTATTCTAATTGTGAATCCACAGTTCCAGTCCATTTGTATAAGTGTAAAGTAACTAAACTTCTGGTTCTGTAAAGGTGCATGTGACATAGCCCCAAGCTCATTAGTTTCATCCCTTCCCCTGGACATACTTGTTGATTCAGTTATAACCAATGAGGTTGGAGGAGACTTTTTCTGGGGTGTATAGGAAAGATGTTTCCTCTCTCTACTGAGAAAGCAACAGAGGTGCTTCTCTCTCTCTTTCTCTCACTCTCTCTTTCCCTGGATGCAAACAAAGGAATTTTAGGCAGCCATCTTGCTTCTCCTCAAAGCAAGCCTGAAAAAAGAACAGAGAGACAAAAAGAGAGCTGTTGATGACACCAATAAACCTCAGAATCTGTCTAACCCTGTATCCTGCGGGAGAGATTTCTAGCTAGTATCCATTTCCTCCTCCTTCCTTAGTAATGGACCTTGATGTTTGATTCTGGCACGTAGTGACACAAAATAAACATTACATTTCCTGTTCCCTTTGAAGTGAAGTATGGTCATCTGACTAATTCTGGCCAGTGAGATGCAAGCAAATGTGTAATGTATGACTTCCTAGAAGTCTTGTACTTCATGTCTTGAGCTATAGCAGCTTTCTTGACTGTGGTGTAAACTTGAAGTTGGAGGGTGCATGTTGAGGATCGTGGAGTAGAAAGATTGTAGCCTGACTTCCTAGTAAGATCATGGGGCCTGCATATCCCTTATAACCGTCCATGCCCACGTTTATTTTACATGCAAGAGGGATAAATGTCTATTTTTATACAGCTCCTGTTATTTTGATTCTTTTGTATTGTGGAACAGCTAAGCTTGTTTAATCATGCTCTCTCTTCCTCTGGTGATGCAGCGGTGACCTACACAGATAGATCTCTGCTATCAGGGAATCTATCTCTTAGTGGAGAAAAAGAAAGATAATAAACTTGTAAACAAGCAGAAGACAGACTTTCCAGTAGAGATAGGAGCAATGAGAGGGGCTGGTACGTGCAATCAGGGAGGCCTCCTTAAGGAGCAGACATTGGAGCTGTGGCTCGTAGGACAGCAAGGAGCCTACCACAGATTATCTGGTCCAAGCACTCCAGGCTGAGAGAACAAACAGCAAAAGGTCCTGAGCTGGAAACAAAGAATACCCGTGCGCCTGGAATGCACTGAGTGGGGGCAGGGTGGTAAATAAAGAGGCAGACATAGGCAGACCCCGGATCAGATAGGGCTCTCTAGGCAGCAGTTATTTGACTTCTTTTCTGGGAAGCCACTCAATAATTTTAAACAGGAGAATAAATTATCTGTTTTTTTAATTAATGTTTTATTTCCTTACTAATTTATATTTTCATGGATCACTTAGTGGATAGGACAAGAATAAGAAAACTATTTGCAATCGATGGGAATGATAGTAGCAGTGAAAATGAAGATGGACACATGTATTTTTAAACCCTGAAAGCATGAGTAAATGGAGGGGTATTTCAATAGTTAATTAACCTTGTATCATTGATTTTTTTTTCTTTTTTTTTTCTATCCGATTGTAAGTCATTACTACTCTTTGGCCTTACCTAGAAGAGAGTAGGACCTAGAAGGGGTGGCAGAAATGCTGGATAAATAACGGCAAGTGGATGAAATAGGTCAAAGATGGAATAGTGTTTGAGTCAGTGCAGCTAGAAGAAAGTCTGAGGATGCAGAGCAAATGAAATGATGATGAGAGTACCCCAAAGGGTTTTATGACCAGGTGGGGAAAAGTGGACAAAGCAGAAAATAAGGGAAGACATGGAAGAATGTGAATTTGCTTACTTCAAAGTTTTGGCTAAGCTCTTCTTACAGAAAATATTTTAGCTGATAGAATGAAGCTTTCAGAGAACTGGAAAAAGGAATTTTCTATCATTTGTTAATAGTAAAACTCATTTTAAATGAAATGACTTATTTAGTTTTACGATTCATTCATGGTATATATGCTTCATATTCACTGTTCCTTATAATCTTATTTTGAAGGATAATAATTTTACCAGTCACACAGCTTGAGTTCATAAACTCTGTTTAAATTTTATTTTTTAAAACTTATAAAGATACTATATATCTAAGCATTATAGAAATCTCAGCTGTAAAGTTGTGTAGAGTTGACAATATTAATAATTCCATTACCTAGTGGCTAAATTTCCCTTGAATTTTTGAAGATTTTTATATATTTGAGATTGACCATTTTCAAAATTTTGGTTTTTTCTTTATTTCATATAGATTATCAAATACCATATTTTGCCGTGTATAATGCACACTTTTTTGCCCAAATTTGTGAGAGAAAAATAAGCATGCGCATTGTACATGGGAGTACTATTAGGTTGGTGCAAAAGTAATTGCGGTTTTTGCAATTATTTTTAACCGTTTAAACTGCAATTACTTTTGCACCAATCTAATAATTCTATATCTATATAAATGTTTTCAATTCTTTTATTTATGCTTATGAGTTAAAAGTGTAACTCTAGAAATCAATAACGATACCTGTATGCAAAATAATACCCTGGAACACAATCATCGGTTTTGTTGAACTTATAACGAACTTGCAATGACAAAGAGTTCTTGGACTTCTGTGATGCTTGAATATCGTAAATTTGTTACTGGTACATAAAATTTCGTGTACCTTGTATCTCTTTTTGTATTTTGTAATTATTTGTTACATAATATTTCTTGTGCCATAATATGTTAAAAAATAAATGCTGAAACTCCTTTATAATACAAAAGCAATTACCTAAATGTAAACAAATACAAATTTTAATTAAAAAATTAAAACAAAAGATTTTTTTTCCTTGAAAGTTTGACCCAAAAATGTTTGTGCATTATGCACAGAAAAATATGGTAAATAATCCTGTGTTTAAAAAATATTTTCATTTAAGTATCTGTAAGGAAATATATTTTATTAAATAACATTTTTAATTTGAATATTTAATATTTTAATTGCCTGGCTATTACATAGTTGTTTGAGCATTTCCTCGATCTTGAGTATTTAAATTATTTCTAACTTTCACTGTAATAAATACTGAGATAATCATCTTTGAGCATAAATCTCTATCTTCATTTCAAGTTTACTTCTTTAGGTTTGATTCCCAAAAGAATAATGACTGAGTCAAACATATAGGCTTTCTTAAGCCTTTTTTGGAATTATCCTTGACTCTGTTTTTATTCCCTTTTTAAGTTTGGCTGATAGCTAAATCCTCAATTCCATTTCTGGCCTGGGCTTCAAGTCAGATTCACATCTTCACTTCCACTGTCACTACTGTAGTCAAGACACAAATTACATGTGTACCGTAATTTCTGCAGTAGTCTACTCTCTGGACTCCCTAATTCATCCTCTTTCCACTCAAATCACTCCCATATGTAAACTACTGTCAGATTAGCCTTTCTCAAATATGTCTCTGATACCACTTCTCTGCCCAAAAGCCTTCTCAGTGGCTCAGCATTGGCTGCCTAACCAAATACAGATATAACATCATGCCAGTCAAAGACTGAGTGGCTCCTGGTAAATATCCAGCATTCTTTACAGGTCTCCTGCATCCCAGCCTTTACAGGGAGCAGAGCCTGTTACAGTAGTGTTAATGTCAAGAACTAGGGAGAATTTGAGGTTTCCCTCTCCTTGCAATCTATTAAGTTAGAATGTTACAGTTTTCATGGATTCTGGTAGACTATGTGAGACTCTTAAACGAGAGACAAATGACAGTTTATTACTCAATGCAAAAATAGGAGCCAGAGTATCAGCATTTTTGTGCCAGTTCCTCAAGCACTACTTTATACAGATTGACACAAAAAGAGCTAGACAATGCCTATAATCACAGTGGGTTATATTACAGAAGAGGAACCCTGAGCTGAAGAAACTTGAATCTTTTATAATGGGCAGGAAGCATTCCTGTCCCTTGTTCAAGGGAGACACTCTGTCTTGCAATATATTACAGAAAAAAATAAAATGGCGGCTAGTGACTTGCTCCCAAGGTATGCCAAAACATGACAGACCTATGGAGAACTGTACCCCAGCAACTTCCAGATTCTTCCTTCTGTGTAGAATGTCATCTTCTTAAGCTTTGCTTTATTAGTAATTATCCATCTACGCAAGCCATTTAAAACTGTTGGCCTTGAAATTGCTTTCATGTAGCTAGAAATGTATACTCCCTTCTTTGACTATCCATAGCACCGTCTTTTTACCTCTTCTTTTGCACTTAACCTTATTCCATATTTCATTCTAGTCCTTTAGTCAACTAGATTTTTAATAGTCAAATTGAGGGGTAATTTCTTGTGTTTAGGGATAATCTTACTTAGCATTGTGTTTCTATTAATACCTGGAGAAGATACACAATAGGCAATTAAATCCCATAAAACTTAATGATCCCGCTAAGAGAACTTTCACGGTAGATGTTCATCCCAGAAATTGGTTTACCAGATTTCCCAACTTTAGTGGTTTAGACTTGGAAATATGGAAAGAATAAAACTATTTGACAGCAAGCAAGGAGTGAAAATGCAAAGATGCATATGCACAGATGCACAGTATGAGGCAGGAAGAATCTTAAAGCGACATGAGTAACCAGAGTTGTGAGTAATTAAAAATAAGTAAACATCAGCGATGATACAGAGAAAAGTTGCAGAGTAGAATATGAAGAAACCAGATAGTAGTGGGAAGATAAGCATAGTATTGCATACAGATACAGAACTCTAGCTAAGGAGTTCTGGACAAGCTAATATTCTACTACTGAGGAAGGAACCTAGAGCTGCTTTGGATTCTGAACCGCTGACCTTTGAGTTATCATTTCAGTGACTCTATTGGTTCTTCACTGTTTGGTTCTGCTCTTCCCACTTGGCCTGGGACTCTTCTCTTGGCTGCAAATCATTTTCCCTTTATTCTCCCCATAACCACCATTATTCTCCCCATTATTTGAGGCAAATTTAATGAGTCACTGGCCCCTACAACTGAAAGAACCTATCATAGAAATCAACTAAATATAAATTATCAGTGGTATGCTGATAAATGTTTAACAACTGACTCTCCTAATTTATAGCAATTTAATTTAAAATTTGCACTAGTCAGTTTCCATGGTGTGTATACTTCCATCATGACTGTTTTTGAGCTACCAACATAATGTTACAGAACAATACAGAGTTGGGAAGAGATGTGCAAAATCAACTCTTGTGAGTCTACGAACTGACAGCAACACAACTGGATAAAACATTAAACCTTAGCACACAGATCTTGTTCTTTTTTTTAACCCATCCTTATAAAATTCAGTGACTACTTTCTGAGTTATTGCTTTAAAAATCTTACATTACTGTCATATGGATCTTATCCACCCCCACCCCATTATTTTATGCCAATAATTTATAGAAGAACTTAACTTCCTTTTTTTTATATTTTGGAGGATACACATTTATGTGTATATTTTCCTCTAACCATATGCCATAGTTTGGATTAAATTTGAAATCACTTAGTGCATTTTGAATTGTTACATTACAGCTGCCTGACTTAGTTTCCGAATGAAAGCCTTCAAATGAAACAGGGAAACCTGTACTTCAGAGCTTTAAATTGGTCCTACACTCTACACAGTGATTTAAAATTATTGTGGTACTTTCCTTTTTGTTATGAGTGCCTCACTCTATAAGTGGTGGGGACTCTGAACTTACACAGTAGAAAATAATTTAAAATTATTGGAGTGCTTCAGGGTTTTAGGAGACCTTTATTCTTTCAAATCGGAATTCCAATTCCAGTAACTTTAAATTTCTGAAAGTTGGAGACTCAAGATTCTGGTACAGAGCTTCCTACCAAAGTACTTATTATACATTAAACATCCTTCAGCTAATTCTCAGGGGACATGGCCAGATTATTAATTTTTTCCCTCAATCTACAATTAAGAACTTAAATGATATATGTGAAGAGTAAAAGTAGATCCATATTTTAATCTTAAATGTTAACTCATATCTTTACATTTTGATTCCTCTAAGATAGAGGTTTGTACTAGACTTCCTGAAACACTAGAGACTTCAAAAAATATGAATGAAAATAAATTTCATAAGAATGAATAAACTCATTTTTATGGATGAAAACACCCTAATATTATTCCTTGTGCCATATGGTCAATGTAAATAAAGTAAGTATTTCCTTAATCTTTCATGTATTATGGTAACAGTTATTATGAAAAATTAATTGACAGCAGTTTTTTTTCTAGTTGAAATGAAATTACATTTACTAAAGCTAGTGTAACAACTCTACAAAATATTAAAGTATGTAGGCAAAAGACAGTAAAACTGTTTTAATCTTCATAAATCAAATAACAACTGAAGCTGGTGGCCATGACAGCTTGTCCATAAAGGAATGCATTCAACAGTTTCAAGGCACTCTTCCTCTTTATACCCTTAGCAAGTCATGATTGAGATCAGTGACTCGTTGTAGTCCCTTACAAAGAAATGGGTCCCCGTCCTCTGGCTTCGGATGTCATTTCCATCACTTGGTATATATGTTTCCTAAGTTTGATAAGAAACAAATGCATGTGATAGTTTGCCTTTTCTCATGTGACTTGGGAAAAAAATGTAAATGTTATTTGCTTCCCTCTAACCCAAATATAAAACAACTACCACCATCATAGCTGCCACCACCAACAAAAATTGTAAGAAGATAAAAATGATTTAGAAGAAAGAAACTTAGAATATATTACTAGTCTGTACATGTACATGAGTTGTACATGGAGTCTTATAATTTTCCATAGCATATGAAATTTATCCTAAAACATGTATACAATCCAAAAGCAGCATTATTTTCATTTTAAAAATTATAAATTGGTTTGACATTATTGCCTTACTGGAGGAATTTGATCTTTTAAAATGTATTTTATTAGTTTCTTAAAAAAATGCACATGGATCTGTGGAAAAGAAAAAAAAAAAAACTTTCACATGGACCCAGAAGGAGAACTCCTAATAGCAGGGAAAATAACTTTAATTAAAATATTTTGAAACATATGCTTGTTATCCTAAATGTACAGTTTTCATAGGGCATATTTGCTGGGGTGGAAAATAATATTCTCTAAAACCTACTTGAAGATTATTTGAGAATTAATTTTTTAAATGTCTGATTTGAAGTTTTACATTTACTTCAAATGCAGTTGATGGAAAAGGACAGTCTCTGTATGATAGTGATTTTGTATTTTTTTTAAATTAAACACCAAGAAGCCATCTATGCATTATACACATAGAGAATTATACTTGTCAAAGAGTTCATATCCTTAGTTTGTTTTATTGTGTTTTTTTTAATATTACGTAAGTTCTTTTATTATTTTCTAAACTGGGATTAGCCCTCAAATGCTTCCTTACAGGAAAATAACATGAAAAATTAAGGGCAATTGTACGTACACCTTGTATAGCCATTTTGGAAGTTATGTTTAATGAAAATTCAAAAACCTATGTTGGTACTGTACTGATATCTTGCCTCATCTAACCCTAATATCGATAACAATGCAGGTGACCCAGTCAGAACAGAGAAGAATATAACGTGAAAACTTTTCTTACAGATTTAGAAACTTTTATGTACTGATTTATTGTTTAAAAGTTTTGAGTCCCCTCAACCACAGGACTGCTAGGAGAGTGTATAAAGCTTCTTACATCTTTCATGAAGGGAAAACTAGTATACTATAAGTGAAGCACCAGATTAGACCGAATCCAGGAATATTTCAGCACAGAACAGAACATGGCATATTGGTATAAGTACTAGGGCATCTTTTCTTAGAATTCCAACGTTCGTTTTATCTATCGCTATTCAGTCTATATGCCCTCTGAATAGTGAAATGATTTCTGAACTCTTAAAGGACCTCACTCATTCTTATCACTTCTTTTACAAGTAGCATACGTTGATATTATTTCAGGAAGCTCTATTTAGGTCTCTATGCTTGTAATTGAAGGGATAAAATTTGTGTGTGTGCCTTATCTTTCAAAGGCAGAAACTACTTATCGTTGACTTTTAAGTTATAAAGAATACATGATGACTTCTGGATGCTCTGAGAAGCAATTAGCATATTGTGAATTCCCAAATGTTAAATGACAGAATCCGGCATCTAATGCACTTTGAATTTATATTTCGAATACAACATCTTTGTATAAAGAAACTCTTTTTTAATAGCAATCCCACCAAATCAGAATAGGGCAAAAGGACCAAAGTGATCAAATTGAGTAAAAGATAGGAAGTCAGAATTTTAGATTTGAAATTACACAGGATAAGAGTGCATGTGTATGTGTAAGAGTGTGTGTGTATGTGTAAGAGTGTGTGTGTCCCAGTAGGAGGGAGAGGGTAATCAATTAGCCTTGTTGAAAATTTGTTCTAACAGAATTGGGAAACGCCTTCTCAGAGAGGTAAAATAGCTGGGCATCCTTTGTTGGGCATTCAAGTAATTCTTGAAATGTGCCACCAAATAAAACATCAACAACACAATAGTCAACTGGTCCTCAATTCTTTACTGATCAAGTGGAACTTCATATGCTATCTTTGTCCTTGGCCACAACTAGACAAATCGGACTCATGTGACTTAAGACAGTAGATTTAAACACATTTTATTCAACTTTTTCATGGAAGGTACATAGCATTGACTTTGTTGCCACTCAGAAATTTGGAGTTCACTGTGAGGATGGGACACAAGCTTACTTCAATAGAAGCTCCCCTTTCTCCATCATCACCAATCCCATTTGGTCCCTACCTTGCATAGAACAATAAAAAAGAATCATGGAAGCAGCATAACTGTCCATCTTTTGATCATTATATTCCCAGCACTTTAAAAAAAAATGCCTGGCAAATAGTAAAAGGCCAGTCACTATTTTTAATACAGATTTGAATAAATGAATGATTAAACAGACTAAACTAGAACCTCCAAGTTATTAACCTTAACCAAAATTCTGTTTTCTCATATATGCCCTTTGGGCCTATACCAGAACCAAACTTAATTTCAGTCTGTAAAAGTATGAAAAACCAGAGCCAGTTTTCAACATATGTCTGACTTTGTGTGTGTACATATATGTATTTTTTAACCATGTTATGTTATTATCAATCACTTGGGACTCCAATTCCATGTATCCTCATAGCAAGACTTTTTAAGAAGGTGTGCAGCTGAATTAATTCTTCAATATCCATTTTCAACTATGAGATAACAATGCTCAGGATAGTAAATAGGGTGGTAAAAAAAAAAATCTTTTGAAATGTGATTTTTTTTTTCTTTCTGATTTCCACCATTCTTTTCTGAAGTTATAAAGGAGGAATCAAAACTAATACTTCATGGTATTTATATAGCTTTATGTTTTGCAATGTATGCATGTATATATGTGCCAGGGGTGAGGGAGAGATTGAGAGAGAATGAAATCATTTTGCTTTAAAAAACCTTCTAAGTGATTCATTTAAATAACAGTTTTAAAACTAAAAATATTAGGATATTTACCCATAAGGTTATGGGTAAATCTTATGAGCCAGAGATAAGATTTTTACCTGATATGAAGCTTAGGGCAATAACAGGTGCTTTCATTTATATGAGACTTCCTGGTGATCTACTAAAATCACAAGAGAACATCTGTATAATGATGGTTTCTGAAAGGACTAATGGACAACAACCTGTATTCAACAAAGTTATTACTGAATGATCTTTTTATCTTTAAGATGAAATTATATAACTCATGTAATATTCAAATTCAGGCAGTCATGTACCATCAATAATAATTTCATTTATTCATATTGGGACTTATCATCCCTTTTGAAGTTGTTACCTGGTGAGTTTTGTTTCCTGGAGCTCTGCCAGTTTAAAAGCAAAATGGAAATTAGTTAAGTTTGAACACAAATCAAAGAAGGATGTTGTCTAGGTAGATGTTCTAGATAAAGGAACTTGCAGGAGTCCACCTTTTGATAGATCTGGCTCTTGGAAGATTAGAGATATGGCGGCTGTGAAAGGGAAAAGCTGCTAGATACACAGCCTGGGCCAGTATGCTTGCCCAGAGAGTCCCGAAATCAGCAGAAGTGAGGACCTGGAGGCTGTCAAGGCCCTTTAATTTGGGTTCATTCAGAAAATAAATTGTTCTATAGATTGTACAAATGATGACTAAACTGATAGTGAACTAAAGATACTGGTTCTTTGCAGAAATCGTGTTGAGATATGATTTCTTTTGTAAGAGGACTCTTTTTCTCAAATTTCGACTCTCAGATAGCTGTTATGTGATTAATATTGCCTTGTTCTAGATGTGGTTAGAGAATGGAGTGAGGTCCAGATTCAGGAAATTATTATTTTAATAAAACTATAAGGTTATCTTCTTGTTTTGTTTTGTTTATTTTTCATTTGTTTGTTTGTTTTTTCTTTTTACCCTGATAGAAAAAGACATATTCTCCATGAAGTGCCTTTTGCTTTGGGAATTACTATCCAAGAAATATATTTTTTTTTAATTCAAATTTATTGGGGTGACAATGGTTAGTAAAATTACATAGGTTTCAAGTGTACAATTCTATATATATAGGTTTCAAGTGTACAATTCTATATATACATCTATATATCAAGACCGGTTTTACTTATGTCTTCATCCTGGAGTCTCTTTTTACTAAGTTTACGATTCGTGACTTCACAACAGATACACATTTTTTGTGCAATTGTGTGTCCAAAGCCATAATATTAAGAACAAAAAAAAACATAAAAGTTATTTTAAAATATCTGTCTGGGGTTATGTTTTAATTTTTTTTTACTGTCATAAATACTCTGCCATTTTACAGTAAAAGGTAAAGTTTTAAACTTAATGGAACAGGAAGTATTTCTATATTCTTCCTCCACATAGTCACTTTTTGAAACAATATCCATTGAATTTGACATCACTTTTTCTGGAACATGGTATGTACTTTAGAAACACAGAAATGGCAGCACAGCTACAATTCCACAATTTGGGGATAGCACGTGAATATCAGAAACTATCAAATTAAGTTTATCAATAACATCTTTTCTCTAGTGGACTCAGCTTTGAGACTGGAATGGTTCAGCAGTATTGATCTAGTATTTCTGGCTTAGTTCTTTTGGGAACTATTCACCTTCAGATGATCAATTTAACTGTATTTTGATGTTGGCAATTACACCAGAACTTTCCATGCTTAGAATTTTTACCATTGTTTGTCTACAATGGTGCTGTTTCATACTAAAGATTTTGCATCTGCAATGAACGATTTCAGGGTTTACTATTGACTCA
Source organism: Rhinolophus ferrumequinum (assembly GCF_004115265.2). NCBI lineage: Eukaryota > Metazoa > Chordata > Mammalia > Chiroptera > Rhinolophidae > Rhinolophus > Rhinolophus ferrumequinum. Next base: position 31,388,499 of record NC_046286.1, read on the forward strand.
GAATGCAAAGAGGCATAAACTTATTACTGCTTTTTTAGGAATGTTATGGAAATATTAATGCAACTATAACAAGTTATCACATATTAATATTCACATTCATTTCTGTGGAAAAGAATTCTGTCTCGTAAAATACCATTTTAGTTCAATATGATTCTCCTTAGGGAATTTCTCCGAATTATAAATAGACACATATATAATTTAGGCCAATTTCTGTGGCAGTGAGTCAGCAGTTGACCTGAGATTGCTCATCAATAAAATTGTAGTTTCTTTACTTTGTAAGATACATACAGCATATTGAATCTTATTTACTAATAGTATGTGATCTTATTTTATGATAGGTCCTCTGCAGAATAAAACCATAAAGATGTCCTATATTTGTATAATGCTATTGAGGTTACACAATGTTTTCATATACTTCATTCCATTGGAATTTTCTCGGCAAATATTACTACCCCCTTAGAAGGAAAATAGCCTCCGAATATTAAGAATCTTATTTGAGATTAAACAGTGGGTAGCAGTGAATCTCGGAATGGAACCCATGGCTTCTCACTCCTTGTTCAGTGTTTTTTCCACTACATCTTACTGCTTGGAACACAGGCTGATGCACGTCTGGGACAACTATGAGGGAACGTTTCTTTATCTAAGTCTAGAGTGGGGAATTCAAAACTAGGTTGAGGGGAGCAAGGAAAGGACTACTTGTCAGGCAAGGTCCTGCTGGTCTAATAATCCTTAGCTTTAAACTTAGCCTTGTGAATTTTGGCCTATAAATTCTCTCATCTCCCATGTAAAGTGGAAAAATTGTTTTAGAATTTGGAGTCTTTCAATGGTATGTTTTGTTTTGTTTTTCTTATTTCAAAGTAGACCACGCTGGGTTATCAATTTCTTTGTGTGTGAGGTGCTGATCTCATCTTGAGATCTTACTTATATTTTGAGAAGTATTAAACTTGTCTGGACTTCAAATTCATGAAACAGAAAGTTTCGAGGGCCTAGTACCTTCTACACTAAAGTGGGTAGAAGGAGTACAAGAGTGAATGAGAAAAACACAGCCCCAGCCTTGTTGGAGCTTTAATCTACATATATTTACCATAGTTTTTCACTGCTGACTATGACATTTTGTTAAAACTTCATTTAGTTTGTGGAGGAAACATGTGCTTGGGCCTAAGTTATTATTTCCTTAGAACTAATATGGGGAAACTAATGTGGATGGCCATTCTTTTTCTTTTTAATATCATGAGTCCAACCCATTGTTAAGTTATCTTAAACTAGATTTCTTTTTGCTTTGAAATCAAAACTTGAATTTACTCTCTGAGGTTCTTGTGTGAAGTACTCTCTGCCAGATTTTCATCAAGACTGCCTGCCCCTCCCCTCTCTTCCACATTCATACCATCGCATCCAATTTCACCCTCCAGACCTTGTCATGTCTCTGCGACTCAGCGATCCGTCCTCTCTTCTTCTCAGAGATTACACAGGACTGCGATTAGGGAACCCAATGGCTAGATTTCAGGTACTTGCCAGCGTGAAAAAATACCTGAAACTACAACTGTGTCCTGTGATTTTTTTTTTTTTGAGCCTTGTTTGCACTCACTGTCTTTATGAGAAAGAATTTTATGAAGGGAAATAGGCCTTCTATTAGTGGATGTATGTGGGCTTCAGTGTCTCTCTTCTCACCTCAATCTTATACTAAATCAGACTAGAATGAAGAAGAGAGTTGGAGACATGGAGATGCTGAGGGCTAAGAGAGGTAGACTTACTTCACCTTTCCTGACTCTGTGACCCCACATGAGAAGGGCACACTGCAGAGATAGCATCATGCTGTAGAAAGAACACCGAGTTTGGTTAGAACACCAGACCTTTGGCAAACTCCTTAACCCTCTGAATCTCAATTTTCTCATCTAGAAAGTAAAATAATAACCTACTTTGAGTATGCCATAGGATTGTTCTGTGAATTAAGGGACAAGCAGTGTTATGTGAGCTGTGATGTATAACATAAGATGACATTATTTCTGAACTTGAACCATGGGAAACCCAGGACATGTCTGACAGAAGAAAAATCGAGCCAGGACAAGAGATAAAGCTTCCATTTACTCTCGTCCCTGATAGGTGATGCTCATTTTCCTTTCTTCAGTTATCATTTTTATCACTCATCTGTATTCCCTCTCCTCTCAAACCATTTTCATTTTCATGTTTTCTTCTCCATGTCTTTCATCCTTTTCACCTCTTTCTGTAAGTCAAACTAGTGAATTCCATCTTAAAATGTCTCTTTTATTTCTCCATTCACCTCCAGAGTTGCCTTAAACTTGAAAAACATTTTAGAAGTTTGTTTAGAAGTTCATTTTAATTACAAAAAAAATATGTAAGCCATATGGCAGATGGTGAAGGAAATGGGAAGGAAGCTTACTCAAAATGAAAGAGCAATGGGATACGGCATTTCCAAAGAGAGTGGCACTGGGAGTATGTGGGATTTTACTTAACGGTGCTTATACAGCACGTAGTACAGTGATATGTGCTTCCCCCACAGGGACCTTATCCATATTGGGGGACAGTGACGCTGGCCAGGCTATCTCATGGCTGAGGAGCCTTTATTGTTAGGGCTGCATACTATAACTAGGTCCTCTTCAGGTTTTCCAGATGATCAGAATTTCTTAGTACCTCTCTGGTTCCTTCTTGTTGAGAATACAGTTTGGCAGCATAAGGCAACAGGTGAATTAGTTCTGAGTTCCATTCTCCGTTGCCAAAAACACTGATTGTGTGAGAATGAACCTGGAAGTGAGATGCATTAGCTTCTAGACCTGGTTCCACTATTTCTGAGTCATGTGATAGTGATTAAATCACTTAACCTTTAGTTAGATTAACTAATTAACCATACTAGAGGGATTTTGATGCTCAAAAATAGTTTTATTATCATTAGAGCCTGTAGAACTTAATGTTTAAGAGTAGAGTCTCTGGGGCTTTCCTACCTGGATTTGAGACCAACTCTATGCTTATTCACTGTATGACCTTGGGCACTTAGTATCTCTCACCTCAGTAGAGCAAAGTATAGAAACAGTACAAGATTTGAGTCTTTAATGTGCTATTACATGTAAAGTGCTGAGAGCAGTGCCTGGCACATGACACATACTCAGTAAATGTTAGCTGCAAATATTTTTCACTTATTTTGTGGTAAAATGGCTGGATTTCATTGCCAGAGATAGGTGTGTATTTATAGAGAAAAAGGGAGAGTTGGCAGATACATTGGCCCCACTATGTTTGAGCAGTAGTGGAAATGGAGAGAAAGAAGTCCCAAATATCCTAGAAAATAAGGGTAAGTCTCCCCAAGTATATCAACTTTTCACTGGATCTTTGTTGAAAACATCGTACTTGAACGCTTTCAGTTAGTCAGAGTATCATTAGTGGCAATATTTCAAAATTACAAATTATAGCTACTACACGCCAAAGTTTAAGAGACTGGCTGGATCTTCATAGAGCATGAAGCAATTGAAAGCCCTGCTCTCACCCATCATCTTCCTGCTCTTCGTCCCACACCTTCTTCTTGTTCCTTATCAGGGAGGTCAAGTTTTTATTTATTGGTTTTACATTTGGAAAAACCAATTACACAAAAAGACTGTACATACAAGGCCAGAATGAACAGAGTCCTAGCGTTGTTCATAGTCTCCCTCCCCTTCCCTTCCTTCTCCCCCTTCCCCTCCCAGGTTTACACCACCTTCCTAAACATCAACTTAAATAAACTCCTTTTTTCCTTTATGCTTCACCAAAGCATAAATATGTCATAGTGAGGCCTGTTTCGTCATTGGAAATTTGGAGTTTTGGAAACAACTATTGATTTCAAAGGGAAAATGAATATTCTACAGATGAAAGTTGCACACTGCCCTGAGAATCTCAAATTGTTTCTAACCAGAAGGTTTTTGTTTGTTTGTTTGTTATCTTATGATGTATATAATGTAATGCACAAGTGCATAACCTTTTGCATAACAAAACTTCTGTCTTGCCAATTTCATGTGAATTAAAGTCCTAACCAGAGTTCCATTTAAGAATAGATCTAGCACGTCAGTCTTCTTAAAATATCAAACAAGTCAACTTGCATTAGTTTGTTAAGGCTGCCAGAACAAAATACCACAGATTGGGTGGCTTAAACAATAGACATTTATTTTCCTACAGTTCTGAAAGCTGGCAGTCCAAGATCAAGGTGTCAGCATGTTTTTTTTCTCCTGCAGCTGCATTCCTTGGCTGGTGAATGGCCACCTTCTCACTGTGTACTCATCTGATTTTTGTCTGTGCATGCACACCCCAGTATCTCTTCTTCTTATAGGGACACCAGTTGTATTACATTAGAGCTCCATCTTAAGGGTCTCATTTTAACTTAATCACCTGTTAAAGGCTTTCTCTCCAAATAGGGTTACAGTACTGGGGTTTGGGACTTCAACATATGAATTTGGGGAGGACAAGAGTCAATCCATAATATTTACATAATGGAAGAGAGGAAATACAGTTTCTGTTGTTAATTTATTTAAAGAGAGAGTTTTATTTAGAGAGTTTTTTTTTTTATTTAAACAATTCTTTGGTTTACCAAAAGGATTATTTTTCGTCTAATGAAAGGCAGTGAAGAATAGTGAAAAAATCACAGAGTTTAGGATCAAACAGATCTCAATTTGAATGCATTACTGCAGGCAAGTTACTTTACCTCTCAAAGCTCCAGTATTTCATCTACAACATAAAGATAATACTACCGTCCTCCTGGGTTGTTGTGAGAATTGAAGTGACTGCATTTTGTACTCTGCCAACCATATCTATACATATGTATGTGTGTCTAATAGCTCTTATTATTATATTAATATTAATACTATATACACTGGTATCCCTTGAGTGTAAGACACAAGATAACAAATACAAATTCTGCACTAGATTTTAATCTAAATTAAACTTTTACTGATCAGCTTAATATTTTGTCTTTATATTTAGTAGTGTTAATATTCAGCTAAATTATTTGCCATTTCCTCAAGTCAAAAATATTTTAGCATTTTTATTTTTTTAAATGTATGTATTTTAAATATTGTAATTGCTTAGAATATTACGTAGATAGGTATATTATATTAAAAAACTGATTTATGTTTGATCAAAATTTTGAAAGCAAAGTGCTTTTTATTTTTTTCTCAACCACCTTATTGAGGTATGATTGACACACCAAAACTGTGTATATTAATATATCCAACTTGATGAATTTGGAGATAAGTATACACCTATAAAACCATCACCGCAATCTGTGCTAAACATATCTGTCACCTCTAAAATTTTACTCCCATCCTCTTTATTATGTGTGTGTTAGTGTATGTGTGTGTGATAAGAACACTAAACATAAGATCTACCTTATGTTCATTATGTTGAAGACTATGTTTTACATTGTTGGATTTCTTTTTTAGTTACCCACTTAACATATGTAAGTGAAAAACTTTAAAATATTGACTCATTTCAGGACTGCAAAATAAGAAAATGTACACAAACATATATATCCTTGAGTATGCTGTTTCATGGCAAAAGAATAAATATGGTGTATCAGTTGTTCAATTTGAATCTCCACTGATTTTTACTAGTTTATGTTTCCTCTCACCTGTTGTAAGTGTGGGACTCGTGGTCTCCTTCCGTCATCTATTTCATTTTCCACAACTGAGACACAGAAAAAGTTTAGAGTCGGGTGTAAATTAAAACTTCATATTAAAAATAATGTTAAGTGTAGGTGTTTTACTAATATAGGTATAATGTCAGTGAAAGGTAAGAGGTTAAGCAATTTTAAGATTGGGAGGAAAGAAGAAATCTGAAATAAAGGATTAATAAATTACTTTGGAAAAGATTTACTTTCATGTTCAAGGGGCTTTTCTTCCGTTTGTAGTCACCCAGCCACCCCATCTTCCCTTACTTAATTCAAAATTTACCCCCTTTGATTCCCTAGCACCATTACTCCTCCTTAATCATTGCTTTGTCTTTTCATGCCATTTGATTCTTTATTTCTGTGAATAATTGTAAGTTTGTCAAGTAGGACAATATTTTCTACTTTTGTGTTATAAGGGAGCGCAAAGAAAAGTTTTAAGAGACAAGTCAGGAGTGAATAACAGAGGCCAAGTCACGTAGGGTTTTGCAGTCATCTGGAAATAATTTCTATTTTATTTTGATTGTACTTTGAGTGAATGAATGAATGAATGAATAAGTGCATCATTGATGCCCAAATGTGGTGTGATCTAAGTACATTTACTTAGGAGCAGTTAACTGATTAATTGCTATCATATCATTTTATATATACTAATCACCATTTATCAAAATTTTAAAAAAGTCTAATTATTTAATATGAATCTAGCTCAAGAGCTGGCTCATTGGAGCAAAGCATGAGAACCACAGAGCTGCTGAGTATGTGGCTAAGTTCAGACCCATTACCTGGTCCCGCCAAAGCAGGCAAGGCTACTAGTGGAGGTGAAGCAGAAAAGTGCCCACACATGATACATTTTCCAGCAGCTGTGGGTGTGGCAGTAAACATCTCGTGAGTGGGCAGATTTAGTCACTCTGCAAGCTCTCTTTCCCTTGCTTTTCTTTTACATTCTTCAGCACGTCTCTGCCAACATTTGCTTAGGTGCTACATTACTTTTCTGGAGGAAAAGCTTTCTCAGCAGACCAATTGCAGTCCAAGTATGTTAGCTGAAAGGGGATGTGGACAGAGGTTAACCACTCAGGTTCTGGAGTCAGACTGTTTTCTTAAGCCAGCAGGGTGATCTTGGGCAAATTAAATTTCCATTGCCACAATTTCCAAAGTGGTGAGAGGGGGATAATAATAACGTTGTGAGGATTGAATGAGGTAATTTCCTGTAAGTGCTTAATAGAGTTTCCGGTATGTGATAATTGTTGAAGAAACAATGACATCTTTTTTATTATAACCAGGAAAAAATAGAATTTTTCCTGACATTCAGTCTTACCATGACCGCTGGTGCAAGTTTCTAAAACTAAGTTTGGATGAACCCTCTTTCTAAGAGAAAAAAGGTACATCCTATTCTCACTTTCAGTGATCTGGGACAAAGCATCCCTGTGATAGAAGCCATGAACATTCTCGGGAACAGTGCACATGGTCTGGAGGTGACAGGGAATTATGGAACTATCTTGAGGACTTAACTCAGAAGAGCTGGACTTGGTCCTTAATTCAGCTGCGTGCTTTGTAGATGATTTTGTGGAGGTTATTTGAGATCCCCATTCTTCATGGTCTTGGCTGAAAAATGAGGATGATAATAGTATCTCTCCTGCAAGATTTTTATCTGAATTAAATGTGATTAAATGCACATAAATGTTCTTTGAAACCTTAATATCCCTATTCAAATGTTAGTTTTGTTGTTGTTGCTGTTGCTAACTGTTGATGAAAGAGTTTCTTAAGATGAAACAGCACATAGTTCTGGCATTTGCTTTCTAAAGTTGAGGTGTTTCTCTAGATTGCTAGAAGTTGATGTCATTGGTTTTCTGGTTTATGTACACTTTTCTTTTAAAAAAAACAGAAAATAATTTTTAAATAGAAAACTATTAGGTCTGGTATTCTCGTGTTCAAAGTGTTGGTTTACGAAATGAAGTTTAAAGAAACAGAGGAAGAAACCAAAGGGTAAGATTGGTGCCTGCATTTCAGAAAACATCTATTTTGGTAGTGATAACTTGAAGAAAATCTCTAGATACCCTATCCTTGACGTTAGTTTGGCAAGCATATAGCACAGATGTGGCAGAGAGAACATTAAGGCTAATTTTATAACATCAATCTGTTGTCATCAGTATACAAATGATATTAAACTCACATTGACAGATCAAATTACTAAAAAGAGACACGTGTGTATTAGACAGAAGCAGAGGCCTGAGAACATAACCATGAGATAAAATGTTGAGTGTCAGAGTCTAAGCCTTCTACAAGGTATTGTCTACATGCAGTGTTTATTCAACTGAGGATTCTGAGAAAAGATAGAATGTTTCTGTTCAGAACCGAAATCTAAGCATCTGTGGAAAAGCAAGTGGAAGTTATAAACTGAGGAAAGCGGTTGTGAGATCTCTGAGGGCCTCTGCAAGTCTCCTTTCCTGAATTTCCTTGGAGACTCAAATGGCTTTAACAAGTGACACACTACCACAATGCAACAGAAATCTGCAAGCAGGTGGCTTTTGAAAAACTAGGAGAAGCCAACTCCTTGATCCCCAAAGTGGAATTTTGAAAACAGAAATAAAAGAAGAAATGGAAGAGAAGTTTTTCTAAGCCAAAGCTAGAACCCATTATCTATGCAGTTTCAAAAGGACTTACAGCACATTTTTCTGTGGTTATTGATTTTTTTTTAAATACATTTACTTAAGTGACATAAGATGACAAAAATGCTTCACAGAGCCTGTGACTTCATAGCTTTAACATAGAAATCACTACTCTTATTCCATTCTGTCTTTCCTTGTAGGACTTTGCCCCATGATTCACACTCTATTTCTTCAGACACTTCCATCCAGATTATTTTCCTCGGAAGAAACAAACAACAGCAAAAAACATGTTATTTCTTCCTCTTCTTAAAATATTTCCCTGGTTCCTCTTGAGCTAACACCCCGTCTTTTGAAGTGCTTTACTGAAAAACCTTCACTGTGTCGTCTGCATTTGCTGCCTCCTCACTCCCCGCTTCCCTGGATCCGACTTCCTCCTCTGGTTCCTTAGAGTTTCCAATTCTCAGGACCTTGTCTCAGCTGTTTCTTTCTTAGACCTCTCTTTGTGACATTTGGCACTATTGCGTGCCTATTGGAGCTTGGAATTCTCTACTATCTTTTTTCCACCTTCCTTTTTTTTTAATGTGTGCATTTTGCACACAATTGCAGTCCAATTGTTGTCTAAGTATGTTAGCTGAAAGGGGATAATATGGACAGAGGTTAACCACTCAGGTTCTGGAGTCAGACTGTTTTCTTAAGCCAGCAGGGTGATCTTGGGCAAATTAACTGCAATTATTTCCCCCTTTGACCCTTGTTTTCTTTGATTCCTCCAATTTTTAGTGTCCTAGCTCCTAAAAGTGACCATCATGTTGTAGAGTTCGGTTGTTGGTTTTATTCTCTTCTATACATGTGTCCCTTACTGATTTAAAATATCAAAAGTAAAGACCTTTATCTTCCTTATATGTCTGTGTTGTGAACTTCGTCATTGTCAGTATTACCACTCTCTGCTTATTCCAGAATTATAGACTGACATTCGGTCCTGTGACTCTCCTGCCATGAGACTTCTCACATGCCATACTTACCGTTTGGACTTGACCCTTTCCCTGAACAGGCTGTTTCAACTGTCTTCAGAATATCCCCACCACTCTGTGATCTAACCTGTCATTTCATCAAATACCAGTATATCTTCTATTGTGTACCCTTGTGATTAAAATTCCACAAATAAGGTGTCTAGAAATATGGCCTCACCCTCATTACTCAAAAATCTTATCCAGGTAAAAAGCTGAGCTCCGCTAGATAGCTCTTTCAGTTTTGAACTGTTCAGTGTGTGAGAGGGGGGCATGATTCCCAAATGACAACTTGGTCTGCCAGGGTGATTTGCAGTTCTTCATGAGTGTTCTATGTACCAGAAGTTAAACTTGGGCTTGGCTTGAGGATATATTGCTTCTATTAATTCATAAATGTTTGATCTAGTGAGGCTGTGTTTTAGTTATAAATATTCTAATGTAGATAGGCATGTTGTCTCTTGAAATTGATGTTTTAGGTTCCCATTCTTCTTTTCAATATTAAAAATAATTTTGAGATTATTATTAAACTAATGTTTAATTGAGAAGTTTTCTCTGCTATCTATGACAGACTTCAAAAACCTCTGTTCTTTTTCTATATGCTAAAACAGATCCTGATTCTTTTCTCTTGTGTCTAGGGCATGGACACCTGACCAGTTGCATTATCCCCTGTAAGTCCTACAGCATTGCAATCCATACATTTCACTTCATTTATTTACCTAAATAAATAGATAGATGCTTCCTCCACTTGTCACAAAATTATTCTATCAGCCAATTATCCTATCAGTACAATATTGTACTCTCAATATTAATAGACTTTTTTTGCAAATAGAATTGAAAGTATTCTTCTATAATATATACTTGAAATGATACAATGAAGCTTCCTAGTTGAAATTTCAAGTAATATTTAGAACTTAAGTTAGTCTCTAATGGATATTTGACGGTTGAGCGTATAGATAGCTGAATTTTTATAAACACCATTTCTTATAACTACTGAATTATGAAAAGCTGGGTATGAAAACAGGGTATTTGAGAAATCAGATACTTTATTGGCAGCCACTAGAAATAAGTAGCTACTTGCTTCAACTTTGCTGGTTGAAAAAGTGATAAATTCTACGGGAACCATGAGGAGTTGCCAGAAGAAAGCCTGTCTCTGGCAGACCGTGCAGAATATGATCAAATGCTTTTCACAGGACGTTGGAGTTATATGACCTTCAACAATAATAGCCAAGAAATAAATTAGTCTTCCCAGCTGCTAGTGCATAATCATAACAGCAAATATTACTTGAAAATTAACACCATGACAGATAGTAATCATGGTAACGTAACATATTGATCGCAACCACTTAAGGATAGAGTACTGAGGCTGGAGAGGAGCTCAGTTAAGCGTACAGATATTTAATAAAAAAAAAAAAAAAACAACCCTCTTGTGAAATTAGCACAGCATTATGCAAAGAGGTTATGCAAACAGTTTTAAACCACACCTTAATCCTGGAAAGTACAAGTGCATAGTGTGGTACATCAGAAGGCAATGCCATAGTTTTATTATTATTACCATGGAGTAGGTTTTGAGCAACTGCACTGTATTATATATCATTCATATGCGAAAGAGACATTGTCACGATTGAGTGGAGACCTAGACCTTGGCTTTGGGGTCAAAACAATGACAAAGCCCTTTCTCATGTTTTTACTTCCTCTATTTCTTCCATCTAATTTTCTCTCTCTTCCCTTTTCTGTCCCTTTCTTTTACCCATAGAATTAAGCATACTAAGATTGCACACATAAGGAATTATCGGACTTGGTAGAAGTCATGTTATTGTCCTTTAAAATCTCTCAACGTTGTCCCTTTGTCTATAAAATAAAAGCCAGTCTTGGAAATGTTTCTTCAGTTACTATCCCCTCGCAATTTCTCCAGCCACAACATTTTCTACTTCTGCCTCCCACATTATTCTCTGCAGCACCTACTTACCCTCATCTCTTATTGCATATTTCAACCTAACAAACATATCGGTATTGTCACGCAAAACTCACACATACTGAACATAAGATGCCATTCTGAAGATCTGGAAATCACATTTAACGTGATGCATCATTTGCAATCTCATGGTTGAACGTCTTCAATTCACTACCAAAATTTTGCCTGTGAGTAATTCCAGTGATCCTTCTGTTCTCATGTACAGAGGCCAAGAGAGTCGCCACTACTTTTGTACTAATTTCACCTCCAATTTTTCATGTGAGAATTTTCTCAGTTGTCCTTAAATTAATTAACTGTTCTGATAAGATAAACAGAGCTACCATTTGTTTTTTTATTAAATTTATTGATGTGACATTGATTAATAAAACTATTCAGGTTTCAAGTGTACAATTCTATGCTACATCATCTATATATTGTTCTTTCACCTCCCAGATTCAAATCTCCTTCCATCACCATATATTTGACACCCTTTACCTACTTCTACCACCCCTGTACCCCGTTACCCTCTGGTAACCAGTAAACTGTTGTCTGTGTCTGAGTTTTTATTCGTCTTGTTCATTTGTTGCTTCCAGTTTTATATTCCACATGAGTGAAATCATATGGTTCTCAACTTTTTCTGTCTGACTTATTTGCTTAGCATGATAATCTCAAGACCCATCCATGTTGTCACAAATGGCACTATTTCATCTTTTCTTATGACTGAGTGATATTCCATTGTATATATGAACCACATCCAATCATCTATCAAGGGACATTTTGGTTCTTTCCATGTCTTGGCCACTGGGAATAATGCTTCAGTGGACATAGGGGTACATATATCTTTACGGATAAATACTTTCATATTTTGGGGTAGATACACAGAAGAGGGATTACTGCACCATGTGGTAATTTTATTCGTAATTTTTTAAGGAACCTCCATACTGTTTTCTGTAGTGGCTGTACCAATTTACATTCCAGCAGTGTGTGAGGGTTCCTTTTCCCCCACAACCTCTCCAACACTTGTTATTCCTTATCTTGTTGATTATAGCCAATCTAACAGGTGTGAGGTGGTATCTCATTGTGGTTTTGATTTGCATTTCCCTAATAGCTAGTCAAGTTGAGCATCGTTTCATATACTGTTTGTATGTCTTCTTGGGAGAAGTATCTGTTAGGTCCTCTGCCCATTTTATAATGGGACTGTTTGTTTTTTGTTGTTGAGTTGTATGAGTTCATTATGTGTTTTGGATATTAGCCCCTTATCAGCAGTGTTGCTGGCAAATGTCTTCTCCCATTCGGTTGGGTGCCTCTTCGTTTTGTTGATGGTGTCTTTTGCTGTGCAGAGACTTTTTATCTTGATATAGTCCCTTTCTTTTATTTTTGCTTTTACTTCCCTTGGCCTTTGAGGTCAAATTCATAAAATCTTCTCTAAATCTGTGTTCCATAAGTTTAGCGCCCATTTCTTATATGCAATTTATTGTTTCAAGTCTTCTATATTTAGGTCTTTGATACATTTTGCGTTAATTTTGGTGTGTGGTGAAAGATAGCAGTCTCGTTTCATTCTCTTGTGCGTAGCTTTCCAATTTTCCCAGCACCTTTTATTGAAAAGGCTTCCTTTTCTCCATTGTATGTTTTTCACTCCTTTATTGAAAAGTATTTGCCCAAATATTAATAATGTTGGTTTATTTTGGGGTTCTCACTTATTTTTAATGTTCTCAATGCTGTGCCTTGAACACATTCAGCTTTCAATAAATGTTATTGACTAAACAGCTGGCTGACCAGTGATACATTGAGAATAAGCACTAACTTTTTGTCTGGACACATTAACTTAAATTTTCAAAACCTCTCTGTAATTTGGCATGGTTTTCAAGCCTAAATAGTCTATGTGAAATATAACAGTCCAGAGCCTTCAAAATAGTTTTCTCTTCTCCATAAGGCAAAAGTGTTTTTATTGGACATTATGTTTTCTAGTTGACACTTAAATCATATTTTTTTCCTGTAACAAAGAAAATAATTACATTCTTATTTTTAAAAAAGTTCAAACTATTTAAAACCTGACCAAACCATTCATACAAATTTGAGGCCTATATATACCAATATAGTAACTGGGTATCTCATGTGTTCTTTGCTTTTGAATTCAGTTTTCTAAAGATGGTGAAAAGAGCTGGGTTCATAATACTTATCTCCTTGGCTGCTTTTTTTTCTAGTTCATACCTTTTGTTTTGTTTTTTTTTTTTTTACAAAGCAACTCATCTAGTAATCGGAAGACTCAGCTTCTTGTTTCCACCATTAGTTGTTTTTCCTTGAGCAAGTGCTTTTTTTTTTTCTTATTTTTTTTTAACATTTATTGAGGTGACAATTGTTAATAAAGTTACATAGGTTTCAGGTGTACAATTCTGTAATATATAATCTATATCTCACATTGTGTGTTCACCACCCAGAGTCAGTTCTCCTTCCATCACCATGTATTTGATCCCTTTCACTCTCATCTACCACCCTCCTGCTCCCTCATCCTCTGGTAACCACTACACTGTTCTCTGTGTCTATGAGTTTTTTTTTCTTCATGTTTGTCTTGTTTCTTTGTTGTTTTCAGTTTTATATACCACATATCAGTGAAATCATATGGTTCTCAACATTTTCTGTCTGACTTATTTCTTGAGCAAGTCCTTTAACCTCCCCGACCCCTAGTTTCCAAGACTGTAAAATTATAGAATTGCTGTAGATTATTGCCAATTTCTTTTATAACTCCAGTACTAATTGGCAAAGTTAAGGATACCTAAAAGTAGATATTAGGTTTTACGTACTTTATAGATAGTAGGTTTTACGTACTTTATTTCTAAAAATCATAGTGTGCTTATTAACATATTTCTAGTCTAACATTCAGGAAAATCTAGTATAACAAAGCTGGATTCATTCTATATTCAATTACAAATTCTTTCCATATTACGTACTCATGTGTTTTCTCCATTTAAAACATCGCCCAAATAAAAACTAATTTGAAAAAAATTTTAACATAGCAAACCCAAACAGAAATAAGCCTCATTAAAACAATATTTTGTACATGGAATAAAATATTGTCTAGCACGCTTACTGTCAACATATTGACTCAGTTAGCTAATGTCCACTAGATACGAGAACATTTATTTAAATCAGGTCATCTGGGGTCCTCATTGTTGCAGCATTTTTCTTTTTTTTTTTTTTCACCCTCTATGATGTTAGGGGAATTTGAAAGGTACTCTGGAGCAAGACTCATCTTGCTTGGCGTCTTAAGTAGCATAAATCTCAATAATGCTGGCCCCATGTACCTGAGGCAGCCACCATTATTCTCCCCACCCCCACTTTTTGTTAATAATAAAAGACCTTTCTCTTTTAACTGGAACATAGCCTAATGGTTTAAAAATAAACAAACAAACAAACCCAACATGTCCCAGCCTCCCTTTCACCTAAATCTGGACAAGTGCTAGTCAATGAAACACAAGCAGAAGTGATATAGGTGACTTTCAGGAAGTGTCCTTAATGAAAGGGACAAAATTCTCCTTCCATTTATTTTTTTCATGCTGGCTGTGAGGGAAATGGTCTGACTGGAGCTATATCAGACATATTGAGCTTTAACTGGAGGTCATGCAGGATAGAACAATAGAAGAGAAGGAACCTAGATCCTGACACAGCAGATATCATCCTAGCCCTGAATTTTAAGTGAGAGAGAGTATTATCTGTGGGTTTCTGCCAAGCCTAATCCTGTAAATCCTTAATATTTTTTCCAGTGCATCTAAGTGCCAGGCACTGCATTAGTATTTTACCTGCATTATATTAACCTGTTATAACAGCTCTATGATGTAGGCAGTATCATAAAAGATGTAAACACTAAACTTAAAGAGGCCAGCTGGCCAAAGTAGGAAACCTGGACCCTCTCTGCTATCGACTATGCCCTTATATTGCTCTGATTTATATTATGTTAGATATTTATTGGTTTATATTATCATCTGATTCCCACTTAAATGTATGGGCAGGGACATTGCTTTTTTCACTGCCATATCTCCAAGACCTACTACTGGGCCCGCCACAGTGTTTATTGAATACATGAGTAGATAACTGAAAAATCCATACTCTTAACCACCAAATTATATTGTTCTAGACTGTTTAACCTTTTATGACAAATTCTGTATGGGTTACAAACAGGCTACATGTATTTTACATATTCCATCATTTTCTTGATAGGATAAATGTTTAGAACTTGCATAATCCAGAGAACTGTGTCAAGAGGAGAGATAAACTCAAGAATATACTTGATTATTCCATTTAATAGAATTAAGTGTATTAAATATAAAATAAGTTTAATGTTTTCTGGCCTCTATAAGTTCTGGTGTAGGACTACAATTAATTTCCAGAATTGACTTAGTGAATTTGCAGGAAATCAGGTATGGTTGCAGTAACCACACTTAGAACAATAAAGCATTGGAAAAAGCATCTGTGTATTGCTTATTTGCCTGTGAAATGTGCTTGATGATGGCCTTTACCAATATTGCCCTCTAATTACCTTTGCTGAGTTGGTAAAAACATAAATCACACACAGATACATTTAAAAAATTAAAGTGGGCACATGAGTTCATTCAGTCCAAAATGGGAGAAGCAAAAGACTTTTTACATAAGAATAATTCAGATCGCACTATTTTGAATTTCCATTTTACATGGAGCATTGAATTTTTCACATAATGACCTAACAAGAGAGCTAATTTACAACATTTTCAGAATGAATTTAAAGCTGAAGGTGATTATCTGTTGTATTTCTTTCTATAAAGGTTTTATGTTAAAAAGGAAGAAAAGGAGACTCCCTAGTAGTCTCCCTAGTAGAAACTGACATTTGTCCTTTTATTCCTCCAGACTAATGAACATTCTTAAAATTGCACTCCTTGACTGTACTGTTCCTTCCTAGACTTGGTAGGCAGAATATGTGAAATATTTAATTGGCTAGTTATTGCTATTTCAAATCCCATTTCAGACAAAGAAACTACTGGTTTGATAAGAAAACTTAGGTGTTAAAAAAGAAGAATAGGTAGTGCTTGATTGAGGTTTTTTGCATGTAACCTTTACCAGCAAGTCTGAACCAGTTTTTCATCTTACTGATTTTAGAAATTTCTCGTTGGTCTCTGGGCCTGAGATGGCTCTTTGCTGCAGTAAATAGGTCGTGGGAGGTAGCAGACTTTATTTTAGTTTTACATTTATAAAGGAGTTAGAGGAAAAAAATGTAATCTAGTGCAACAAAACCGATGCATAACTTGGCAAAATATTTTTGTAATATGATCAAATAATGTTTCAGTTTAACCCACTAATCTAATGAGATACCTGATTAGGTACAAGCTATAGGTAAGGTATTCATTTCACAGAGAAATCACTTTATTTTTTTGATGCATGCAACTATTTAGCACAAAATTAAAGTGCATGCACATGAAGAAACTCAGCTATTTGTTCGTATCTCACTCTGATTCCTCCTCGAAAAAGCTTTCACAGGGACATAATTTTCTTCTCTACACGTTAGTTCTAGGAATGAAAAAAGTCCAACAAACAGGAGAATTACTTTGTTCTTAACTTTTACATTGCATTTACCTTATGAGTAACATACCTGTGCCCTGGTTCCCAGGGAGCTTAGTTCCAATTATAAATGTGAATGGGAGGTAGGTGTGTGTATGGCTTCAACAAACCTTGACTGGCAATACTAAACACTTTTGTGTGATTCAGGATTATCGCTTAGTTTTGTTTGTAGAAATTAATGTTCACCATATATTGGCTTTTGAGTAAAGAAATCATCACACAGAACATTTTCTGGATACACAGCATGGTCTCTTAGGTTTTGTGACATTTTTAGAACTACTTTTTTATATTTATCATAAGACTTAATTCAGACCCTCATTTCTAGCAAAATTATAGAACGTTATAACATGGATGCTGCTGGAAACACTCCTGGCTTCTTGTTCCACCCCTAGTCTTTCATAGCTATTTTTGTTGAATGTTATTTTTATCTTTCACTGTATATATTTAAATGTCACCTTAAATCTTTCTATAACCAAAAGGTAAAGCGAGACTAGATAGATAGATGGATCAATCAATAGATCAATGGGGAGAACGTGAGACAGCATTTACTGTTTTCATGTTTTAGAAATTTGTAGTTCATTTGACCAATATTTACCACCCAGTATGTTCAAAACTATATATGTGGTCCCAAGTATAATATATAATATAATATGTCATATCATGTCATATCATATCGTATCATCATATCATGTCACATAAAATATAGTCTTGATATTGAGGGCCTGAAAATTGTTGAGTAGGGGGTGAAAAAGGCTTCTATAACCAACCTTTGTACAAATATGCTATTTACTGTAAACAAAGTATAAAAAAATGCTGTCAGAACAAAAACATCCCCAGCAGCCCTGATGTTTGACCTGTGCTCAGAAAGGATGGATGTCCCATGCTGTGGGGAGAAGATGGAAGAACTGTGGTAGCAAAGACACAGGCACATGAATGTCCACAATGGATCTGAATATCTGTAATTCCCTTTTTATTCCAATTGTCAGGTAGGGGTCGTATTGCACTGGGGCGTCAGCTTAATAATAAATGAGCACGTAGGATACCTGAAACAGGTTCTCAGCAGCCCTTGAATGCTGCAGTCAGTGCTGCTTGACTGGATACTGAGTAAAGCATCCTTTGTACCTGCTGATTCAGATCCATTTTATTTTTATGCTAGGCAAAAAAGAGACTGCCTTTATTTTATTGCCAGGCATTACTTTTCAAGTGCTATATTATATTTGTAGAAAGAAATTCTGGCAAAGATCAACCTAAAAGGTGACTAAAACAGCAGCCAGTGTAGTGACATTAGCAGTACAGACTTGACTCCTAAAATCTGCCAAGGTTTAAAATTTAAAATAGATAAATAAATAATTAAATTAAATTAAATTAAAATGAGCACTGTCCAGGGGAGCAGTAGAGAGGTGACTTAAAGTATGCTGGGTGTTAAGAAGGGCAAAAGAAACTTCCTATTCCTAGAAGAGGTCCCGAAAACCATCATGTCTTAATTTTTAAAAGAACACATATCCTCAAAAGAAAATATATCTCCCCAAAATATACTTATTAATTACAAAGGGAAAAAGTGGGGGAAATTGGTAGATGCAGCCTTGACCAAGTGATTAGTTAACGTCACTGGAAGTAAGACCTGTACATATCCTGGACTTCCTGAGAAGATGTCCCAAAGAAAGGCAGAACATCACTTCTGTGTCATGCCTGTCAAAAATGCATAATCCCAATCTACTCTTGGGAAAATGCGCACACATCTAAATTGAGGGATATTCTACAAAATCAATGGTCAGTACACTTCACAATTGTCAAGATCATGAAAGATAAAAAATGAGGACTGTCCCAGATTGGAGACTGAGGAGATTGAGGTGACACCTAATACAGTGCAGGATCCTGGATTGAATGCTGGATCACAAAACGGATATTAGAGGTTCAATTGGTGAATTTCGAATAAGGTTTGTAGATAATAGTATGTGCTGTTAAATAACAAAAATACAACCGAGAAAATTTTAAAGATCTGATTGACTTTGTTGAAGGATTCATGAGTCTGGCAGTATCCTACCGTGTTTTCCCGAAAATAAGACCTAGCCAAACAATCAGCTCTAATGCATCTTTTGGAGCAAAAATTAGTAAAAGACCAGGTCTTATTGTACTATAATATAAAACTGGGTCTTATATTAATTTTTGCTCCAAAAGACGCATTAGAGCTGATTGTCCGGCTAGATCTTTATTTTCGGGGAAACACGGTATCTAGTAAAGATGAGGTGCTCCAAGAAGTATAAAATGTAAGGCTTTTAATACCTGGAAACTAGGCAGGGCAAGAAAGTTATTAGCAAAGTAAAGGGTTGTTTCAGGCACAAAAACCCTTTTTGGGGGTAAAGATGACAGGGATCTCATCAAGCAGATTAACTCACCAGTGTGAATCAGGAAATTCCAGACTGATTGGTTTAAGGTCACAGTCCTGGGAGGGGCTGAAAATGCAATTTAGTCTTGGTTTGTGGTCCTGAGACAGTGCTACTCCACGGTAGGCCTGTTTATTTTTCTCACCAATGCTAATGTTAAATTCATTATTTTAAAAAATTGTAGTATGGTTATATCAAAGTAACATATTAGGGAAAGCTGGGTGAAGGATACACAGGAATTCTGTATACTATTTTTGCAACTTTTTTATGTCTAAAATTATTTCAAAATGTTAAAAAAGAACATGCAAATTATGATTCTTCCATTTCCTTTTTTTCTGAGTCCTAACTTCAAAACAAGGGTGACAAAATGAACATAAACATATATATATATGTATATATGTGTATATATATGTATATATATGTGTGTGTGTATATATATATATATACACACACACGTATGTATATTTCATTCAACCTTTTCATCTTACGAAATGTCTATTGCTTTCAAAAGTTAGGTATTTTCTTTTCAGGAAAATATTAACTAAAATCGAGGTTATTTTACTTGAATAACTAGTTATAAAACCTAGATGAGACCTAATGTAGCCTATCCCCTCGATTCTCATCAGAGATATTTTTAAGAATTAAGGGGGAAAAATTCCAGAGCACATTAGTGGTGGCCTTGTCCATTCTCTCATAATATTTTTATGGCTGATTTAAAGGCCTCCTCCCATAGTTAAAATAAAATTTATCTAATTTCTTGTTCTATGGAGAGAACTGTGGGTGGCCGTCTTTCATATAATGAAATAAATGTTTCAGGTCCTGGTAATGCCTGAATATTCCTCTTTCATTCTTTTTTTACAGTTGACCTAGATTGTTACAATGAATTTGTACCTCCTGAACTGATTTATCTACCTTGACTACTTTCTAGAATGCAAAGATTATTTTCAAAATCTTCTGATACAGGAGATTATAATCTAAATAAATGTGTATTCTACCCAAGGTATTTTTAGACTGCTTCTAAATACTGACCTAATTTTAAACATTATAATGATTTCTGCAACAAACTATTTTATTCGCCTCCCCAAAAGTCTAGTAAATGCCTGATAATGGTTTACACTTAATTTATTACAGTATTTGGATGGATGCAAGTCCCTAGGTTAAAGAATTTGCTTGATTGAGAGGCCCTAATGGGTCTAAACAGAACTACTTTCCTTCTCAAAGGCTACTGCCTAGGGTTATTTGCATTTGAATACCCAGAATAAGTGAGAAAATTTGCTTAAGACTGATTCAAGACTAGGTTCCCATGGAGAAACTAAGTAATTTGAAGGGCTTTTAACACCTTGTTAAGGGAAGAGTCATCTACTGAGCCTTGTTGGGGTTATCAATGGGTGCTCCTGAAGCCACCAACCAGACAAAGGAGAACAGACACAAATAAGTAAGGCTGAGCCAACACTCCCTGCAGTGCCTGTGGGTGAGACTAGGACGGGACTGCAGGAAGGTCCACAAGCACAGAGTCCAAGTGAGAAACCAGGGGAAAGAGAAAACATTGGGATATAGAGTCCCCTGAGACAGGCCATTCCAAGAGCACGAAATGAAGCCCTCATGGGTGTCAGTTTGGCAGAAACAGAAAAATAGCCTCATGAACACTAGAAGGGTCCCATGACTCTTACATAGGCAGAAACTGCTTGAACAGAATAACTACAAAGAGTGTATATCTCCCATTGGTGGAGAGCCGGTGATCAGATTTACGGGACAGCGGGTCCCAGTGGTTTTGATGTTTAAACAGGTCTTCAACAGAATGTTATCAGCTGTCAATCAACAGAGGAGCTACATGCCTTTGGGTTTGGAGATGAGGAAGTCACAGAGCTGCCCCTCCTCCCTTCCACCTGCAGTCTGTCTCGTCCTGAAACCATACAGGGGCTTACTGAGGAAAAAGGAAAAAGACCATCAAGGGGCATGATTCTTATTCCCTAAACAACAGGAATATATTAATCACCATAGCTCTTTTCAGCTACTCTGGATGCAGTCCAGCTGAATGAGAGCAGGGGAACTTCAGCTTCTCTGAGTCCTGAGTGGGTAGTGCAGATGCCTCATCCAGGAGGGTTCCCACTAAAGACACCTCTGGTGACAGCAGCAGCGCGGCCCCCTGCCTTAGCACAGACAAGCCCTCTGGCAGCCAGCCAGAGTCCTGGCAGCAGTCACAAAGAAGGGAGGGGGATTTATCAGTACTGTATTTAAGGTGAGGTCTGAGATAATGACTGGCCTGTTTATCTCAGGTCTCTAAGACACATCTGCACAATGATTGCAATTAAAATGTGTATAGGGGGAAGATTTTTATGAAGCAGTAGGAAGCACACAAAATGAAACTAGCAAAATCTGGCTTTCAGCATCTGCTTTTCCTATCCCTTATCCCTGAGTGTTGCAGTCATAAATTATCTATAGTTCAGTAGCATGGCTGGTTAGGAAGGCCTCGTGATACAGCAGGAATGCAGCGCTTTGTTCAAGGTGGCCTGGCTGCAAAGGAACCAAAGCTGTGTGTCACCCACTGTCCCATGGGCTACAGCACATCTCAACTCTGGTCCCACAGGGCCTTTGATTTGCCTGAAAGATGCAGTGGGAGATGGATGATTTGGTGTTGACATGTTCTCTCCTTTGTGCTGCTAGGAGGATTAAAAACCCAGATTTGCTCGTCTTCATAGCCTTCTTGGCTGTCAGGCAGAAGAGTTCTCTGTCCTTGAGTCCTTCCTAGGTGTATCTAAGAGTAAAATCTCGTAGAATTAAGAATAATGTGGCTATAGTCTCCCCCCTCCCTTTATCCCTTTGGAGCTAGATAGCTATTTAGATTTTTGTCTTATTTAAAGGGAAGTTTGATATAAGTAATGGGGAATTTGGCTCCGAGTATCTGACTCTTACATAGGGATGCAAGACCCTCTGATATCCAGGAGATGGTCTCAAGATACTTCTTTTGGATGGGCAGGAAAATATATTTGATATGGATGGGTAAATTAGTATATATTTGAATGGACTGGTAAAAACCTTATCTCAATCTGAAAAATGATCAAGGTCTTTCAAGGCTTACATTACAAAATAAATCAGTCATTGTTATATTAATAAGAAAACTTCTGTTCACAGTGGTCCGCAAGTACTTATAATTGAATATTGAAGCCATTAATGTCATGACTGAGTCTGGAACCAAAAGGAACTACTCATATTTTAAATAACAGTTTAATCTTAAAATTCATTAGTAGCATTTTTCTAACTTTAAAGCCCATTCATATCAGGATTGTATGTAAACTGCAGCCCTGGACAGTTTATGTCCCCATGTAGATACTCGTATATAAACAAGGGTCGCCTCAGTCTGTACTGTGGCTCTCTAGGAAGAAGGAGGAAAAGAGAAACTGGGTAACAGTGAGCGATAGTCTTTTGTAATGTAAGATATGAAAGAAAACCTAATTCCTAGAAAACCTAAGGATATAAATAAATAAATTCCCGTAAGGTCATCCGTACTAGAATCTAAATGAAATTATATGGACCTACTGTGATCTATCCCAACAGCAGTTCTTCCTCTTCTTCATGTTGTATGGAGCCTGACTTTCCATAGGGAACCTGTTGCCTTTATAGGAGACCTTATTCCCCAGGCCTGGTAGCAAAAGGAGCCTAAGCAGGTGATGATAGCTCAGGAAGGGAGGGAAGTGGTGCTCACTAGACAGAGTTGGAGCCAGTGAGAATTTGTGGGGATTTTCTGTATATCTACTAAGTTCTTTTTTTTTTCCCCCTAAGCTACACTTGGTTGATGGAATACCATCTTTCTCACTGGGAGGTGCCACGAATTTCTATCAGCATTTGTCTCACATGTTAAATATCCAGAAGCCACCATAGTAATATAAAACTACTGCTCCAGAATCTGGCTGGTATACTGCCCAGGACTATTTTCTAACTGTGTCCCTGAGAATGGCCACAGTTAAACTTCAGGACATGGAAGATACATTTAATGGCCTGAACTAGAAAAGTTGGAACACAGATCTTTTGTTTCTTTGTCTTAAAATTGCAAAGTTGGAAATTTGGCAAAATTTCATGTGCCTCTCAGAATAAACCATTTTCATGCCAGTCTTCCCAAATGTATTCTCAATAGAAAAAATTCTGATTTCCCGGGGTTTTCTTTGTATCCTAGATAGCTGGCTATAAAGGTAGGTTGTTTGTATTATGGAACATTATGTTGATGTCTTGCTGATGTCTGATTCTCTTTGGAGAACTTAGGAGTCCTCTTCTCCAGATGAAATTTACTTCAGTGAAAGACACCACGTGACAACTGTTCTTTACAAAATCAGTCAACTAACTATGGCAGATATTTCTATACTTTTTTTTTTTTTTTTAAATATCCTTGACTATGATTAAGAAAAAAAACAACAGGAAAACTGAAGGACATAATGAACCCAACTGGAGTCTGCTTAAAAATTATGTAATTCGTAGGTAAATGTACATGGTGTCCTTGGTTATATGACTGACTCAGTAAGCAAAATTGAAAGTAGTGGTTGAGCTACTTCACTCCTTGTGTAGGTTATTAATGTTCACATCTTTAGAGATAACTTGAGCTCTACTTCCTTGTCACCAAGAAATAACTGTCAAAATTCCCTGAGAGTCTGCAGCCTTACTTAGTAAAAATAATAGTATAGCATATGTTGGGCGATACATGTAAAGTACGTTATAGTAATGGGTCTGCAGCGGTCAGAAAGGAGATACGAAGACGGGAGAAGCAGCGTGGGTTTTCTGTTAGTGTTGCTATATTAATTATGACCAAGAAGGCTTTTCTATCATAAGCCTTTTTTAAAAAAAAATACTTATAACTTTCCCAAAGGAATGTTTCTGACAGTTTTTTTTTTGTTTTTTTTTTTTGGGGGGAGGGGGATGCCTAGTAATAAAAATGAGGAAACTGGTTTTTAATGGTTTTGAAAGATTTTATCTTTGAAAGATTTTATCTTTCAAAAGAATACAAGTGTTTTTTTTCTATCCATTAAAACATTTTTTTACATACTTTCTGAAACCTTAGAACAAATAGCTTGTAAATCACCTTCAAACTTCTCTCCAGTGAAGAAGTGTAGTGCCTTTGGTGTATCAGGCAAAGTTTGATTTGCAAATAATTAAATTACAAGCATTCTCCAATGCTTCTCCTGCAAATTATTGTGTCCCCAAATAGCCATTAGCCCACTGCACCTTGCAAATGAGGGGAACTTGCAATTAGTGGGTTGGTTACTGAAAATTAGCCACTCCTGGACTGTGAATGTCATGGATACACCTTTTGTATGTGCTGAAAAGAAAGCCAGAGCTGAAAACTACTTGTTGGACTCTGACATGGCACTTTCAATTACAAGTGAACTCGGCTAACAGAGAGAGCAGGATCAAGCTGAAACCGTGGCCTATGTGATCTACTTTTGTTTAAAATCTCACTAAGACACCATCACCTCATTCTCTGAGCTCAACAGATTGTGATACACTCGGAATGCACATGGTTGAGATCCAAACCACGTAAGGCCTTGATGGCTCATTAAAATGTTAATTACGCCATGGAGGGTTCAGTGCTGTCCTTCAACCTTGAATTTTCACCGCTTGCCCTATTAATGTAGTAAGCCATGGTACAAGAGGAGCAGCAGCGCGGTAGGAAGTTAGAATGCACATTCATTTAAATACACAGCAACATGTGTTTCTTTAAATGCCAAACTTTTGAGAACTGGACTCATGCATTTCCCCTTTGTCACCAGAGAACTAGACACACCCCTACATTTTCTAACTGTCTTATACAGATTTTGGAATTTGCTTCATTGGGGGTGAAGTAGGAAAAGCTGTATATCTGTTTCCATACTATACTTGAAGGCAGGGACTATGTTTATCTTTTAATCTTTGAAATCCCTGTGCCCAGTACAGTACCAAGCACACACAAAAAAAGGGCACTGAAACATTTTATATAAGTTTGCAATGTAAGAGGTTAAAGCAAAATTGTATATTCTCCAAATTGTGAAAGTCAGTATGTTAGGATGTCTAAATCAGAACCTCACTAGCCTTTATTTTACCTATCCACAAATTCATAGAAGCGTACTGTCTTTTCAATTTTTTTAATCAGAATTTAAAAATCATTGTCAACTTTAAGCCTCATTAAGCACTGAACATTTTTTTTTCAAAGACATTGCATAATTCACTCAAAGACACTCCTGCTGCTCTAGTAACCTTTCTGCATGTGCTGTCATTCAGGAATTAGGCACAGTTTTCCGTTGCTTTCCCATTGCTACTCTCTGGTCAAGTTGCCATGTAGTCAAGAGTGTATATAGTTTGGCAAATGACTGGAGAGGTCAGTAATGTGAGATGTTCTGGAGTCTGAGGAGAGTGCTTTCTCTGTGAACACTTGTCAGAAGTAGCAGCTATTTTACCCTCACTTACCTAACGCCTTTTTGTTTTGTGGGAGGTGAGTAATTTATGGCCTCCCACAAAAGAGATCTGTCTTCAATTTCCTTTCAATTTTCCCTCAATTTGTAGAAATCACTACATTTTTGTAATTTTATATGTTGTTACTCTTGACCATACTTCTTAGGACATTTATTTGAAACACTCATAATTTCCGAAGAATATACTTTAAATGGGAAGTTTCCATTGATAAATTCTCGGTTTAGGAGATAGAAAAATGACACCCTTTGCATTTCATGTCAGGATAGGACATGGGTTCATTCTCTGGTATATATATTTTTTCTCCTGGTATTTCACTAGCCACCCTATGACTTAAAAACATTACGTGATTTAGCTATTGGCTATCTCGCCAATATTTTGTGATCCCAAAGAGATTTGCTAATCCAATCTCTGTTTCCAGTTCTTAAAATCTTTAATGGTGAAAACCAATTTACATCATTTCTTGTCTTCTTGGAGGACATTAATTACTTTATTTCTTTTAACTTTTGGTCTTCCAAACCAAGTATTCACTCTTAAACCTAGAAATATCATGATGCCATCATAAAAAAGATAATCTTTGATGGATAATCTTGTTCATGTCACTTCATTCCTCTGTCATGGTTTTCTTGTCAATGAAATGATATATGTGATCCTCATGGTAATATATTGCATTTATATAGAACTTTTAAATTTTAGAAAAATTATTTTTATTCCCATTAATAATGCTTGGCCCATATAACTACTAAATAATATCCATTATCTTGAGTTTTATCCCTCCCTGTGAGATAGGCAGAATATGCAACTGTCTCATTTTATCAATGCGAAAGAACACTGAGTCCCAGGTTCAGCTAGGGATTTTGCCCAGATAACAGCACTCTGGTGGCGATACAGCTGAATCCAGAAGCCAAGTTTCCCATTGCCATATCTATGACTTAAAAAAGCCCAAAACAAGTACAACAAAACTATATGCAGGATGAAGGTTATTTGTTTTCCCATAGATGCTATAGATGATGTAAAGGAAAGAAAATTGGCAAGGTCTTTGAAACTAGGCACAAACAAATTCAAAGTGTAATTTAAATTAGAGGGGGAAAACTGGCTGAAAAATTTTTTTTCTAGTATTTATTGAAGCCATTATTATAAAGTTTGAATTATGCATGTACTTATCTCTATCATCAAGTAGGTACAGAAAGTTTATAGAATGGCTCTTATTGAGTGAGACTTTTCATTTAAATACCGCAATGCTGTGATATCGATTAGCTTTTAAAGAACTCAGTATTTGCAAATGAGTAATATTGGGACTGGTGCAAAATTAGCATTAGTTGAATGAATATATGACTATGAACTACTTGATTGATGTGAACAGATTTTCTTAATTTATATTTTAGTTGAATTCAGTTTTTCATGCACAGACCACTTCATTTCTGTATTTTTTTAAATAGCAATACTTTGTTCTATCACTCCAATCATTTTCATGTTCTTTCTACTAATGTCCAGGTTCCCAAATTGTACATAATACACTGAGGAAGCGAGCAGAGAAATATCCTCCTAATACTCCAGGCTTTCTCAGAGTTCTGAGACCATCATGTCATCCAAATAGTCATTTAAACTATATAAATGCCTAATGACCTCTCATTTTTGCATTTTCTATGTAGGTACGATAATCATATTTTTTGAAGTATGATTAACTCAAGATTTAAAATTTCTGTTTCTTGAAACTATAAGATCAAAATCATATATTCTTACCTTTACCCCAGAAATAAAGCATCAGAATTTTGAGTGCACTAAGCCTTCCACCTCTAATGGATGTCTCAATTTTACATCTCAGCAGTAAATTGTTGAAAACTATTCTCCATGTTGGGTTCAGATTTTAGTCGTGCTCTCAAATTTTTAACTTAGTAAACAGCTAACCTGTGACCCAGTGCCTAAAGCTTGACTGGATCAATTCAAAGCCAAGCCACATGATAATTATAATTTTGAATGGAATGGGGGAGGGAGGAGTTGTATAATACAAATAGCTCCCTAAAACGCTTACTCAGTGATCCCACTGTTGAAAGTTTTTGTGTCAGTGTTTTAGCCAGTAGAATACTGTTGTGAATCATAGATGTACCTTTTATAATGTTTTGTAAAATATTTTTGGTAGATAATTTATAACAGTATAATGATTTGACTTCGAGGTGTTAGAAACAGTGGAAGAATTCACAACTCTCATAATCTCTTCCCAAGATACGTAGTTTAAATTTTTAGGAGAAAGAGTTAACTTTCACGTGTAGGCCTGTGACTGACTGTATGCTTTCCTATAAATAGTCTGTTTACTGGGTCTTCTACAAAATAACAGTTAAAGCTTAAATGTGACTATTGTAGGTGAGTGGTTAAATATCAATTTGCCAAGTCTACCTCATCACTAGAAATCTGGGTAGATTATTTATATAACTTTAGTAAAAGATTATATAAGATTACCTTCTTGGTAAATAATGGAAAGTAATACAAATAAACATTAGTCTCTGAATGCAATGATTATTAATTAAATTAGTAAACCATAATGCTACGGTAGTGTGAGAGAAAATACGCATATACTACAAAATTATTTTTGATATCCAAGAATAAATTTGTAAATGAATCAATTTGTAAATGAAATTCTCATATTTCTAAATCATATATAAATACGTATACATTTTGCAAGCTATATAGAGATTTTCCTTAATGTTATCTCCTTTAATTTTTCTGGTAAGGGAACTAGTTTGGTTCAAGTTATAAAAGTACTTCAGGAGAAATATCCATTTCCTACAAATTAAGACTGCAAAAGAATCTTTTCATAATCATATGTTAGCTTGATATTATTTCATATAATTTTCTTTCTGAATCTCAAAAGATTTATTTTCTGATTATAGAGGTAATGTAATCATATGGAAAAAAACACAAAATTACAAAAAATATAAAGCTGTAAGAACTAGTACCCATAATTCAATACCTTGATACAAGTACTATTAATTATTTTGTCACACACGTTTCCAGTCTTTTTTCGAAGTGTGTTTTATGTATTTGGGAGTAATCTCTACAAAAGGAATTTGAAGCAAAATCATTAGAATCAGGAAATGAGCACGTTAATTTTAAATTGGTGAAATTTTGAATGCATATTGTTTTATAAATTTTACAGTGGTCTAGCCATATCCCAGGACTGGCTTTGAGTCCAGATTACCTGAGGACTAGTGTGGAAAGTAACATGTTTAAATTTGTTCTATTTTATTTCAGTAATCCCTCTTTTTTTTAGGTGACGCATCTCAACTGCTGCAAACCGTATCAAACTAAAATTGGTTACTAGCCCAAATAAAGTTATTTTAAGGAAGAAAATAGCCAAATAGAATGAATTATTTTGTGATTCTGAGATTAACTAACACTGTGTTCACATTTTAGTCTTTTAAAATGAAATGAGAGAAAAAAAATCGGGATTTACCTTTACCTACACTCAATAAAATCTTTCTTAATCTAGTTATATACAGAACTAAAGTCTATTTTGTGATACTGTTAGACATACCATATGTAATTTATCAATTGACTAAAGTATAGCAGCCCTCTTTTTAGTTCTATTAAGAATTCTATTTCCATATCCCCCCAAACTGTCCCTTTTTTTCTGCCCACATCCAATGGTCTAAACAAATTTTTGGAAAATTTCTGAGGGAAAAGGTCCTAAAATGATATAAACAGAACTTTGTTCTTGGATTTTTCTTCTATTCAAAGGAATAACGCTTTTCCTCTTGGAGTTTCAGTTGATTTTTCTTTCTCTTCATCTTTCTAATATCAACACCCTCATCAATACTCTGAATCAAACTGTGGAAATTCTGTCTCATTATTGCTGCATCCTGTATAATTTCTCTCTCCATGGACTGTTTAAGTCTGCAGTGGAAGGTGTTAGGAGTTTTATTCCTACCTCAAAGCAAAAAATAATTGACAAAATGTTATTTTTCTGTGCTGACTCACAATCTTTCTGCCTTCCATTGCTAAACTCTTTGATATCACAGGGTTTCTTTTTTAAATCTAGAAATCTAGTTTCCATTTGAGCCCCTTTTCTGAAATTGTTCTCCCAAGGGTTCTCAGTGTCCTCCTCCATGCCCACAATGACAAGTCGCAAGTGGCAACTTTTTATTCTCGTATTATTCTCATTAGTATTTATTATTTTTACTTCTGTGACAAATCACTTATTCATGAACTCCTCCCCATTTATATTCTGTGAAATTTTAATTCCCCAGATATCGTCACCCTTTCTGAGCGCTCTCCCTCCATGCTCCTAATTCTGGCTGCACTCTCTGATGGTGTCTGCCCCTCACTGTGGGAAGAGAGAAGGGCACTGTGCTGTGAAGTCATGCAGACTTGGCACAGCCCTTTACCAGCCAAATGGCCTTAGGAAAGTCACACACTCATAGCTCCATTTCTTTCTTTGAAACACATAATAATAAAGCCAATGGTAGGCAGTCGAGGGCTTGCATGGATGTTATACAGATTGAAATATCCTGGCAACTTCCAGCTCCAGGTTGTTTCATCTCTTGGGTCTCCATAATCCTACATGGAGGCACAAGATCTATTTGGCTCAATTTTCCTATCTGGAAAAGGAACAATAATATCGACCTTGATATTTTAGGAATTTTTAAAAAACTGTTGTTTAAAGTGCCTACCACAGCACCTTACATTGAGTAGACACTCAGTAAATGTTAGCTGTTATTTTCATTAATTATTTTCATTAATTATTTGCCTATTGACTAATTAATGATGACAGCTAGCATATTTTAACCTTTGATTATTAATAAATCATGGTGAAGATTCTTATACATATTTATAACCCAGTAGATTGGCTTCCTTAATGTTATTTCTTCCCAGACTTCTTTCTCCTTGATTTCCAATTTAAAAAACAACAAAAACATACTTGACTCATGTTTTAATCAGTATTGTGTGTGTGTGTTTGTTTTTGCTGTTGAATTGTAGTAGTTCCTTATATATTGCATATATCAACCCCTTATCAAACATAATGGATTGCAAATATTTTCT
Organism: Rhinolophus ferrumequinum; assembly: GCF_004115265.2. Lineage (NCBI taxonomy): Eukaryota > Metazoa > Chordata > Mammalia > Chiroptera > Rhinolophidae > Rhinolophus > Rhinolophus ferrumequinum. Next base: position 31,419,137 of record NC_046286.1, read on the forward strand.
CCCACAGGTTGCTATTTCACTCTGATAATTGTTTTCTTTGCTATGCCGAAACTTTTCAGTTTGATGTAGTCCACTTAATCTATTTTTGGTTTATTGCTCTTATTTTTGGAATGCCAGGAACTATGAGGAGGAGAAAATAGGGAGTTTCTGTTCGATAGGTATTAAATTTCAGTTGTGCAAATGAATGCATTCTCGAGATCTGTATGACATTGTGCTTGTCAATAAGGTAACATACACCTAATTGCTTAAGAGAATAGATCTCATTTTAAGTGTTCTTATCACAACTTAAAAAGTAAATAAATAAATAAAGGAAATTACTGGCAATATGATGCTCCCGTTCTTATAAATGATGTTTCACAACTCTCAAGAGTAGCGTATTCTTGGTGTTAATGTGTCTTTTATGACAAAGAGGCAGTGACACTACAATGGATAACTTCTATTGAAGTTGTCAAGTTCCAAATGGCAAAGTGGAAACCTAATGTGTCCACAGAATAACCTAACATAGTGCCTCCATCATAGTGCATGCTGAATACATCATTGTGAAATAAGCAAATGAATTAATGAGGAAATGACTGAGTACCTCAGGTCAAAATCTATACCAGGCACTTATTCAACAATATTTATTGAGCAATTACTCTGTATCAACCACTGTTTCAGGATCTGAAGCGAACATAACAGCCCTGTCCTCATGAAGCCTATATTGTAGGAAGCAAAGAGAAGCAAAAATTAATTTAAAAATATGTATATATTAGATGGGATAAGTGCTATAGACAACAGCAGATCAGGGTAAGGGCAAAGGGCATGTGGGAAATTCTTGGGAAGTGTATCAATTATTATACAACAAACTACCTCAAATCTTAGTGCCTTAAAACAACAACTATTTTATCTGCTCACAGTTCTGTGGTTCAGCTATTTGGTTGAGTTCCACCAGTTGGTTCTTTTGCTTGTCTCTTCTGGTGTCATCTGTGAGGTTGTAGTCCTCTGGCAGTTCAAGCCGGGTCTGGATAGTCTAATATGGCCTCAACTTATGTACTGTGTTTCCCCAAAAATAAGACCTAACCAGAAAATAAACCCTAGCATGATTTTTCAGGATTACATCCCCTGAACATAAGCCCTAATGTGTCTCTTGGAGCAAAAATTAATACAAGACCCGGTCTTATTTTCGGGGAAACACAGTAGTTGCTGCCAGTCTCTCATCCTCCATGAGGCTAGCCGGGGTTACCTCGCATGGTAGCGGAATATCAAAGTGATAAGAGTGGAAACTGGAAGATTTCTTAAAGCCTAGGCTCAGAAGTCCCACATCACGACCAAATCAAATCACACAGGTACCAAAATTCAAAGGAAAAAGAAATATTTTCTATCTCTTGATGAAAAGTTGTATAGAATTTGTAACCTACTCCAGATTGGGAATTACTATTTTATATCGTATAGGCAAGTGACAACATCTCTGGTAGGATGACGTAAGGGCAGAGACTTACATGATGTCAGGGTGTACTCCGCATGGATATCTTTGAGGAGTATATTTTGGGTCAAGGGAATTTCCAGCACAAAATGCCAAGGTGAGAAAACAAGGAGCTCACTGTGGTTGGAAATGATGGACAAAGGCCAAGTGTGTTAGGAGATGAAGGTAGAGAGGTAATGACAGACCAGGTAGTATGGTCCTTATAAGCTATTATAAGGTCTTTGCCTTTTACCTCAAGTGAGACAGGAAGAACCATTGGTAGAGTTTGGAGCAGAGTGACATGATCTGACATATGTATCAACATGATCTCTCTGACTGCTGTGTTGAAACTGAACTTCAGAGTAAGGTGACAAGATTGGAAACAAAGAGCCTAGTGATGAGATTTATCCAGAGGACAGATGATGGTGGCTTGCAATATAAAGGTAGAAATGATAGCTTTTTTCTGGAATTTTTAAAACTAATAAGGTGGAAAACATTTTTGGATTGTGTAAAGTCTTCTCAACCATATTCTCAGCTTCACTAAGAAAGAAACTGTTATTTTCATTTATTTAGTTTTTTGTAATGTGTGTTGTCTACTTTGGCATTTGAAAAGCACTCACTAAATACTTATTGACTGGTTAGTGAAGACTCAGGCCTTGCTTCCAGATTGAGCATAATCACTACAGGATGCTGAATTCATCATCAAATGATGTTTGAAGACCAAAAACAAATAGATGAGCCTATCAAGATCCATTGAGACTCTTCAGATTGCATTTGTGCTATATGCTCCAGGACAGCAAACAAATTAGGTCTAAGACAATATGTCTGGATCCAGCAGTATTAAAAGCCACCCTTGAAATGTAAATAATTATTGCATTAATTTCACAAACATTTATCATTAAGTCCCTACTAAGTGAAAAGCAGTGTCTGAGATTCAAAGTCAAACACGATACCGTTCTCAAAAGGAATAATCTAGTTTGTCATGGAAAGTGTTAATTTTATAAATGAAGAAAGTGAGGTGAATTTATCAACTAATATTCTAGTGTTGAATGGGAAGCATTAATAGGCAGTGAGGAGTTTGGCGAAAATCTAAGTGTAGAGTATTCCTGGAACTAGTTCATTTCTAGATAACAAATTGGAAATCTGATGTTATGGTGGACCACTATTAATTCCAGGCACAGCAGAGTGGACAATAACTGTTCTTCCTCATGGTAGTGAAGTAACATGCTTCTAAATATCATCCCAATGAATGAAGTATATGTGCTCGATGTTGGTGTTACTCCTTACTCACATATATAAAGAGTGTGTGTGTATGTGTGTGTGTATATATATACATAATACTACATAGGAACATTACGATAATTGGTATAAAAATAACTTTGACTAGCAGTTTTCCATTGAATCAAAATACTGAGGATATTATTTTTAGAAGGAAAAAAACTTACAACTTACCCATTTTCATGTTTTCAGAATTTGGAATTTAAACTTTTGTTATCACCCGTATACAATAAATGATCTCATAAGGAGATGGAAGATGCTTTATGTCATGAAAAATTGGTAGAAAATCTGTTTTTCTTTTAGGTGTCATCAGATATATCACTTTAAAAAGAATGTAAACATATAGAGTCTGTCTATCTTGAGCTAACTTTATCTGTTGTCGACTCATATTTATTAAAACTATGACAGTAGTGCCACAGTGTTTGCACGTGTAAATAGGCATGACATTCAGATCTTCTTACAACTTCATAGGACAGATTCATTATATTCTGTTTTAAAACAGGTGACAATTAAAATTTAGCATTTCAAAAATCTGTAGTCTGGAAATGAGAAGTCCATCTTTGCTTCTCTGTGACTTAAAACAGGTTTCCTAAAATCACTGCCCTTCACTTTCCTCATCTATACTACTAAGTGGTTGGGATAGATCAGTGGTTCTCAACCTTCGCTGTATACTAGAATCATCTGGAGAACACTAGAAAAGTAATAATGCCCAAGGTCCCACCCAGGGTTTAATTTTTTAAAGGTCTCCAGGTTACTTTAATGTACAGCAGGAGTTGAAAACCAGTGACCTAATGATCACTAAGGTTACTTCTAGCAAAATTTTCTAATTTTATGATTCATTGTGTTTTGACATAGTAACTATTTCTAGAAATACCAATGCTCTCAGTATTTTCAATGTCCTGAAAAATATAAATTACCTTCAAAGACTTTTTCTACTCAAAATTGAGAACATCTTCTCAACTGTATTCCAAAATTTTCTGTATTATGAGATAACTTGCAACAAGAGCCATATATGTCTGTCATTCATTTGGGTGTAACATATACATTAAAAAACAGCCTAGATTTACCTAATTCTTAGAAATTAACAACATTATGATTGGGGAACAATTATTTTCTTTCAATATGCAAACATTGTAAAGACAGTTTACTAAGAAATTGTGTGTAATTTTTTTAATTGCTATTGTAGCTAATTTGATTTTTAATAAATTGGCCATTGATATCCTAAGAGGTAATAAACCTACTACAGTGTGTAACTTAATAACAAATACTTTATTCATTGATTTATTATGAAGCAGAATAGACAGTTTTATAAATGATTAATTCAAGTGAAATATATATTTGTAATGGTATTTCAAAAGATAAAAGTTTGATTTCTTGAAACAGTTTCTAAATGTCCCTATAAGTTTTTGCTATCAGTTTTTTACTAAACTTTTCCTTGCAGTGAACAGATAATTTTGCCTTTAATCTTAAATACTAGAGAATATTGTCACGTGATGTATTATTTAAAGTTCCCATAAAATCAAGAACCCAATGATATACTCAGATCGAAAAAGAAACTGTAGATTCTTAGGAAATTGGGGAAAGGCTTCTGATAAATATTAACCTGGGAAGTAATAGATTTTTTGTCTTACATTTTCACAGAGTTCTGTGCTTGTGGGTATATACTTTCGAATACCTGGGACAGGCAGACTCTTTTCTTCTTTTAGCCAGCTTAATAATAGGTAGAAATAAAAGAGATGCAGATGACAGCTACAGCTAACATGGACGAATGTAGGTGTAACCAACAAAGAATATGCTAGTTGTACCGAATTTCTGCAGACCTAATTATTTTTGGAAACTACTTGAAAAAAATGTTAATGCCCAGGAAAAACACTATGAAAAAGAAATATGTGATTTCCAGTATAATATGTATGCTATATCATCATTCTGTGTTTGCTTCTGACATTATCAGTCTGTTATTCTTATTATCTTTAATGTTCATACATATTTCATTATATTTGTTTGCCCTATTGGTGACAACCTAAACTTAATAACTAAGAACAATTCACAGATATACTATTAATCATAGCATGTGAAACTATGACATTGGAAGAATAATGAGACTGATGGAATAGTCCACATGTTTAAAAACCTTGTTGTGTACAGACTGGGCAAACTGTTTTGCTTCACATTACCTCTGCAATATATCAGTTTGCCTTACAAGGTCTCCCTGAAATCAATCAGACACATGTAGCATGCTTTCAAAGTATTTTTGTACAGTAGGATTCAGCTATGAAATGTTTGAAAATACAGTTGACATGTATTATAGGTTTTATAATAATAGTGACATGTATGTATGCTAATGATTTAAACACTAATTTATAAGAGTTTTATATAGTTTTAAAGCATCAAGATATTTTATGAAACAGTATTAAATTTAGTATCAGAATGGCATCACACATCTTATTACTCAACTCTCGGGAGTGACCAAATGTAGAAATTACCCCTCACCTTTTAAGATCCTCTCTCCTATTCATCTACAAATTCTGGTGTTCTATCAGATGCATTATCTGATGCATTATTTTATTTCTTGTTTTAAACTGTAAAGAGCACATTATGCTATATTCAGTCATTCATGTTATTATCCATTGGATAATAATATCATAAAGTCAATTAAGGGATAATAATTACAAAGAAAGTTAAGGACAGAGGTTATGTAGCCTCAAAAAAGCTATATCTGAAAAGCAGAGTGTGATTAGAAACATTTCATGCTGTAGGGAGTGAAAGACTAAATAAAATATGGAGACCAGTGTCATTTACTTCCCAATTTTGCCTGGGGCTGGGTCAGGTCAGCAATGCAATCATTGTACAAAGTAAAGTAAATTGACCTACTTTTCTAAAGATGTCAAAATGTACATGATCTTTAGAGTCTAGCAACATTATGTTGAACATAGACTTTATATCCGACAGCCAAAGTTTAGTGATACTAACATTTTCTTGAGTAAACAAACTTTCATTACTTGGATATATAACTTTGTCTTATATGAGGTCTTTTTACAGTAAAGTTTTTTTTCATCGTTAAGGCTTTGAATGAGTTTACTGGTCATAACCACATAATGTAAAAGTGTAAGTACTGGACTCCATCTTGAAAGCACAGATACTGCATTACAGTAAAGCTGTCATCCAGGATGAATAATGCAGATTTTATGTTTTAAAACATGGCAGATTGTCTTAAATGTATCTTTCTTCTTTAAACTTTAATCAGTTAAGATAAATGTTTTTCATTTGGCCTTAACTGTTTGTCACAAGAAGACAAGAGCTAGGCAGCTAATGAAATAAATTGAACTGCTGCTATGGTTAGGTAGAATTGGAATTTAATACTGTTGCAGTTGGTTGAAGGAATAATTGATATATTATTTTTAATTTGGCATGGTTGCATGACATCACAAGAAGGAAAAGAGACCTACCAAATTCTGAATACGCTAATACTAGAAGTAGTTGGGTGAACTTTAGTATAATTTTTATGTAGCTCTCCCCAAATACAGTGTATTCCTTCTTAAAAGAAGTTGTAATTAAGAGTATTTTGAGTTATGAATATTAATGACATAAAATCATGAATATTAAAAAGATATTACTTTTAGATACCAAAAAGAGAGCATATGAATTTTATTCTGTAGCTCAACTTGGAAGTCCAACTGTCACAGAGAAATCTGTCTCATTGAAATCTCTCAGAAATAGACTACATGCCTGTTTAACCCAGTAGCTTTAGGCATTCAGAGACGAAGTAGGTGAAATCAAAAGTACCATATCAAAATTAACATCAAGCCACGTGTTATCTTCTTTGGGTTTCAGAGTAATTTTAACCCAGATAGTAACTTGGTTTGAAATTTAAACACACACATACACACAGGTTTGCTATTTGGAGAGTTTCCATGCCTGGGGGAGGGGAGGTGATAATTGGTGCAGTCAGTATATAACACGTGTAATGATAATAAAGTTGATTGGTTAAACTAGATAGCTTACTTTTTTTTTTCTTTTTTTCTTTTCTGCCTCTTCCTGTAGTGTAGTTTAGCCAGGGGGTGGAAGCATTCTCCCCCATCCTACCTCCCCGCTAAGAAGGCGTAGGTTGACACCATTTTTATTGTTCTGCTGGGGTGAAAAATAAACCATATCCTTGAGGATTTTGAATGGCTACACTAAAGAGAAAATTAAAGCAGGCCCTCTTTCCCCCTGCCCACCAGACTTTGGGGTAGGGTTATTCTTCTAAATGTTCTAGCAGACTTGGGGTTAGCTTAATGCTTCTACCCCAGGGCAGAGAGGCGGGACAGGGGAAGAAATGTCAAGGGCTTCAGAGGCGTGTTGGGTTGAGTGAAATGTGGAGTGGAAAGCTTATCTGAAACCCACCCCTCCCCTGGATACCAGGCACAAGCAATGAGAATCGGAAGCAGCTGATGCCGCTGCTGCTGTTTCCCGTTTCCAGGGTGAAATTTTCACAGCAGCTAATTTTAAAGGGAGGAAAAATCCCTAACCGGCAGCAGAGAAGATCCTATCACCCAACCCAAGCTATGTAACCTTTTAGGCAGGCTTTTCAGAGAAATCCGCATTTTAAAAGCTAGCATTCACAATCCAAAAATACGGGACGGGAATCAGAGCTGGTATGAAAATATGAAAAGACTCTTTACACTCTGAGTGTTTGAAACGATCCGATGAGCATAGGAAGTGTCTGCCAGCGCTCTGGCGGCTCCTCGTGCTGCCGCCGCCGCTGCTGTTCCTCGCAGAGGGCTGGACAGAGCTAGTCCCGGTTTCAGCACCCACGGCGCTGGACAGCTCTCTGCACGCCGCACCACCGCCTGCTTGCTTTTTCCAAACACTCTCGCTTTGCATTACTGGAGATGCATCTAAATTACATCCTGTTCAACAACAAGTAGATTTTTTTTTTCCTGTACGGGAATTACAGTAGACAATTCTCATAATTAAACTGCATTTTCTTCTTTACGGATTTGGCTGTCAGGCGTATTTATCCCAATCTCCCCCTCCCCCCCTCACCCCCCCCCCCCTTGCAGGAACGAGTCTTTGGGAACGTGGTCCACCCAGGGATGTAAAACTGTGCTTACCGATGCATCCCATACGAAATGCTTATGTGATCGTCTCTCTACCTTCGCCATTTTGGCTCAGCAACCTAGAGAAATAGTAAGTAACAAAGGGAAAACACGGCTTTAATGCAAAGGCAGGGACAATGTGGCGAGTGTTTCTCCAGGGAACTGCATTTTAATGGGGAAATGGAAAATGTTGCAGGGTGGCAAAATTGGGTTCGTCTCCTCCTTAGCTACAGTAGCATGGTGAAATGAATTGTAGTTGGTGTGCTATAAGTAAATTCTACTGAATTGTATGTCTTATAACTTGAAATTTCTGCAGTATAGTTTTGAGGGTATACTCCAATCATATTACTAATATGCTGCAAACTTTCAAATAAAAATAATTGCCAACTTATCCTTTATTTTATAACTGGAAAGCTGTTCTGGGGAATTTGTGAGGATACTGTTGGTAGTAGAAGGAAGACCCCAGACACTACAGCCAAACACATTGCATATCTGCATTGGATATTTTCAGCACAGGTTTTCTGGGGGTGTCCTTGGATATTTATTTTTTAAAAAATCAAATGAAGTTTTCATGAAAGAATGAACTGTCAAAAACTGTAAAATCATTCCTTAAAAGTATATAGGTTTGTAAAACTAGTTTCTGAAATAAACAACTGTATAAACTGTCTAAAAGAAATTTAATATTCTCATCAAATGTATTTATAAAAATTATTTCAAAAACTGAAATACTGAAAAATAATTAAGATAACTGTGATTTTCTGTCTAAATTTGGCCTAAATATGCATCACTCTTCTTACTTATTTTGATAACCAAGAAAATACCTAATATAATTTAATGTCCTTATCTAAGGTTTGGAACACAGTTGATCTTAAAGTATATTTCTTCAGACTTCCAATATTAAAAAAGATGAAAAACAACAGATTTCATGTTAGTTAGATATCATGTTAGTGTCTCAGGAAAGAAACCTCTCATATCGTGACTGCTTGTAATCTTTATATATGTTTTAAAATATTTAAGACTTATTTTTCAAGGTCATGTATTTAGGGACTGATACTAGCATTGTGAAAATTATCTCTACATATTTTGTTCATAGAAAAAAAATCACAAAATATATTCTAAAGTCTTGAAATTTGATTTTCTTCTATATCCTCAGAGGCCAAGCAGGTGAAATTAAATGAGAGAATACTTAGAACAAAGTTGTCAAAAGTCAGAAAGTTTGAAAATTTTTCAATATCTAGGTACCAGATTCGGGTCACATAATGAGTTGTAAATGGGAGGATCAAAGTAAATTTTACCAAAAAAAAAAAAAAAAAAAAAAAAAAAAAACAACTATAAAAACATATTGTGAAATAACTCAACTGTAGTTAGTTAAAGAAAAATGAATATTGTTTCCAATTTTAGTTAGGGAAAATTTAACATGTGAATGTTTACCAAGTTGTAGTTTTAATTATTTATTTTAGAGAGCCGTAAGTGGCTAATATAATCAAGCATTTAAAACTGTAAGGCCTTTATTACTTTGCAGTGGAAGGGGGGAGCTAGACTTAGTGATTTTAGAGGTTGAGAATATGTGAACAGAGTGGTAACTGAGTAATTATCTGGTAACTATAACAACTATCTTGGCTATTTTTGAATGTTAGATAGTTTTGCTGACTTTAGAAGTTACTTTAATTTAAAAATTCTCTCTCTCTCGTTTTTTTTTTTTTTTTTTTTCCCGTTTCTTTTGTTTAATTTACAGATCATGGAGTCCTCTGGTACACCTTCAGTTACCCTAATAGTAGGCAGTGGCCTTTCTTGCTTGGCCTTGATCACTCTAGCAGTTGTCTACGCAGCATTATGGAGGTATGTAGTCAATTAATATACTTGAAATGGAATGCTCTGTTTTTACAGAGTTAAATCAGGGACTATGACAACCATTATTATATCTCCTTCTTAATTGACTGGAAGAAGTATTTTTAGAATCGTTGTAATTGCTGTCATTGAGCTATGATAAATGAGCTCAATAATAATAATAATAATAATAAATAAGTGTTTACCTAATTTTCTTACCTATATTTGCCTATTACACGAAAATAAAACACCTGCATACTTTTCTTTCAAGTTCAAATGATGGTAACCATGCTTATCCCCAAGCATGGTACTCTTATACCCCAACTTCAGTCTATGTGTGGTTTCTGTTTATCCCAATTGCTATTGAACTTGACAGTTGAATTGGTACAAATTAATTGCTCTGTTATAGAAATATGGTCTCTAAATTCTTAAGTTTTAAACATGCTTTCAGTATGTCCCAGACAATAAGTAAAATCTTCTATAATATTAATGCACTAACATAATACCACAGTGCTCTAGAAAAGGCCTTTGGCTGAATGTTTTGACCAAGTAAGATTTTGACAAATTGATTAAAAGAAGTCAGAAAAATACATAAACAAGGGCAAGTGATTGAAAAAAAATGTGTACACTATTTAAAAGTGCACCTGCTTGGTATTATGAAAATTTAGTGTTTCTTAAAGATTGGTTTTTATTCTATTAATAAAATTTACTTGGGATGTTTATTATGTCTACTCATATTTATAACCAGTCAATAACCAAATGTTAAACATTTTCATATCCATTTTGATTATTAAAAAATATTCTAAGAGCAGTTAACTATATTATTAAATAGATAATTCTGTATTATTTCCTGAAAAATGATAATATTAAAATCGCAAAAGTAGCCAATCTAGTATTTTGCTTATCTTTTACTAAAGATAAAAACCAATTTAGGTGAAAAGTTAATTGGGACAGTAAAATTGTCATGCTTTATAATAAAATAAAATATGTATACATTCTTGGTCCATTGGCACAGATGTATAATAGAGGTTCTACCTTCCTGTGAAGGAGTTACCTGGTAGTGAAACATTATCAAAGTGAGACAATCTGATAAAATATGACCTATCCCAAGAAATGAAGGAAATGCTTGGTCTAGGCATAGCGTAGTAGACAGTAGAATCCAGGGTTCAGGGCTCAGTCAAGCAGGCATCATTCTGGTAGTACAAGAACAAGATAGACAAAGGGTCGGAAGAGGACAACTTTCTCTCCCACAGTTGCCTGAATGTCACTTCTCAGAAAATGAGGCAATATTTAAGGGCCTGGATACCAGGTAATCATAATAGCATCATAGCCCATACTCACTGAAGTATTTAGAACTAAGTTTCTATTTCTCAGCCCTTAGAGTTTAGGCACCAGTTTCACCTTCTCTTCACCCATCAGTATATATAGCTAACACTAGCATAAACGATGTCAATATAAATGATATAAAAAAACTTGTAAAAGTACAGGATTAATTAGTCCATAATAAAGTTTTCTTCCATCTAGAAAATCCAGTAAAATCACCAATTGCAATAGTTTCCTAAGAATTACCAAGACATCTGAAAGGATTGTTCAAAACTTAACATGAGACCAAGAAGTATAGAAGAGAGTACCTAGAAACAACATAAATTTGGATTCCTAGCAGTATGTTTTTATTTTCTAAAGATTTATAAAATATATGAACATCAGAAGTATTTTATATATAATATACTATTTTTAAATTTGTTGGTGTTCCATGTAGTTCATTACGAATGTTCATCAAGAAATTAATACACTAAGTTATGGTGTCTTTATCTACATATATGTTCTGTGGACAGATTATTACATCAAATTGCAGCTGGTCATGTCCTTTTAATTCATGCATTCAGATGATTCATTCACAAATTTTGTCTAAAACATCAAACATTTACAAAAAGTATTGAAAGTTGAAATATTTTACAGCAATTTTTAAGGCAATAATGTGACTCGTTATTAAGGAAAATGGAAACATCTAGAGTCTTCAGAGTGGTCAGTCTGGGCCTTTTATTACCATGATTTTCCTATTTACAGGGCAAATAATATCACTGAAACCCTCTTAATAATGTCATCTGTGTGCTCGAGCTGTCATGGGAGCCATTAACATCATATGAAGGGTCACTTTTGTGCAGCCCTTAAACTTTTTATGTTGCATCTTCCAGACACACACACACACACACACACACACACACACACACAAAACTGTAATATTTGATGATGTTTTCAGCATCCCAGTATGTGGTTTATTATATTTTTAGATACTGAAGAAGCAAAGACAGTGTTAAGTAACTCTTGAGATCATTTTGTAGTGAGAATCAACCTAGTTAGTCCCATTTGGGTTCGTTTTGTGAAGAAAGGAAATTTCTTTTATAATAAAAAAAATGCTTTTTATATTTTATTGTTATTTCTGTTTTGTTTTGGTTTCTCTTCTGAAATATTTGATGGAATGTGGGGCTTTTGCCTAAATATTTTTCAAAGACAAAGAGAAAGAACTTTGGTAGATTTTATGTTCCAAAGAGTACCTCTAGATCTGTGGCACCCCCATCTCACACTGCATAGGAAAGCCCACACCTGCTGTGGAAAGTGATTCCATGTCCTAATACAAATTGAACAGTTTCAAACACACAGCAAGTACAAGTGTATCTTTTTGTTGCTGTCACTAAGTGATTTACTATGGGGTACAGTAAAACAAAATAGCTGTTACCCTTTCAGGGTAAACAGCTGGTAGAACATTTGATTCTGAGCAGTTTTCTCCAAGGCTTACATTTTTGATGCACTTAAAAATTATATAACAGCTTGTATAAACACTTCTTCATAATGGTTAAATACGGCAGACACCAAGTAATTTTCTAGCCTAATGACAAATTATTATATGTGGATTGTATTAGTTTTTAAAGATAAGGATTCATTTTATTTATTTATTTTTTGGAATAGTTATTCAAGAAAAATAAAATATAAAGAGTAGCAGCCTGAGCACATAAAAATACTTGAGTGGATGAAATGGTGGATGAAAGTATTCATGGTTTCATAAAAGTAATGGCATCTTTTTAGTAAATTAGGGATACTTCAGAATCTGTGGTTTTCATTTTTGATTCTCGGAGTTTCTATTGGTTGATTTCTTTGATAATATTTCACATGTTATATGCATACATATATGCAAAGGTAATTATACTAATTAATATATTTACAAGAAATTTTATATTTTTTGTAAAAAAAAATATACTGATAACAGGTGTACAATTTAGGCCCTGTTGGAAATGCCATGTTGTCCCCACTGATGTCTAAAGAATAAATAAATAAAATTCTAAAGGACTCTGGGACATGTCATGCCACTACAATTGGGTCTCTAAGAATAATCTTTATTTTTTTAAAAAACTCTTTTCCATGTGTTTTTCTCTTGTAAAGGTTGTATTTTATTGTTTCTCTTTCTGGATGAATTCCACCAGTTTACATAATATAGAATTCTTGATCTTTCTGTTGAGTTTTCAAGTTGGGCACTCTTTCTCTCTCTGGCTAGGTACATACGTTCTGAGAGGTCCATAATTTTAATTAACTTCTGCCTGTCTATCATCTCATCCAACATCCTCATACTGGTTGGACAGACTCAGACACATAATAAGGTATGACTGATGATTATTCTGATTCTCTTTGTGTGTTTATGGTTTGACATAAAGTTGCTTATTGATAATCTAAATATTTGTTCTAATTAAAATAGAGAACTTTTGACAAAATTGTTTTAAAACAAAATTATTTTATTAGTTTCTGAATAACAGTATTGCCTCTTCCTGACCAGATATGCATTTCCATGGCTTAATTTCTTGGGATTGAGAAGTTGTTTACAATAGTAAAAATACATGTTTGTTACACATTATATCAAAGCTGTATGAGTTCAAAGCCTTGGAATGTCAAAAGCACAAATTTTGATTCATTATCCTAATTGTAATAGGATTGTCTGTGTCTTTGTCCAATTTATTCACATACTTATTCCTAAAAGTCAAGTATAATTGCTAACAAGTACAATATACATCTTGAAAATACCCCCCCAAAAAAAATTGTTTATAGGCAATAATCAAAGAAAATATTAGCTGAAACCTCTGTTTTATGCCTTTCAAAAAGTTTTACTTAACCAAAAATATGTTGATACTCAACCAACATTGCAATTCTTTAACTGCATAGTAATTTTCAGCAGAATGTAAAACTATAGGTCCTATTTCTATGAATTGACTTGAGTTGAATGAGCATGGTTTGTTGCAGAAATGACTGTCAGCTTTCTTTACTAAACTACCCTGAAATACATTCCAAGAAATCTGTAATAGCCATCTTAAATTAACTTATCCCTACCTCAAAGGAATTCTGGTAAACACTGCTTTAATAACATGTGTCGATCAATCCGGGCCTGTTTTTTCTCAACTTGTTAAAATTTTCGAGTACTAAAGCCAATAATTGAACTTTTTTCCCATAAGCTGTCATTTAAAAACAAATCAAATGTACTTTCAGTAGGTTATTTTGATATATTAGATATTTGTAGGACATATATCAATGTCAAGGATTATGGATAGTTTATTTTGCTAACCTACACTTCTAAGACTGCTGATTCCCACCCAAAGAATCTGATTTTTGGATCTGGGTTGGGCCTAGGAAACTGCTCAGGTGATTCCGATTTCTTCTTGAGCCATGTTGCATTAAGCCAGGGGAAGAATCCAATGGAGATGTCACTAACCCCGAAGGACCAAACAAAAATAATAACAACTCAAGAATGGCCCTGGAGAAGTAAAAAGTACTTTCATATATTTGAATGTTTTGTTTTTTTCTCATTTCTTTTGGGTGTCTTGTTTTCTTAGAAATAGAATAAAAAGCATTCAAATCTGTTAACAGCCTGTTACAGGACAAATCATAACAGGTCCATGTTATGACTATTTAACATAAATTTTAAAAAAGAAATACATGGGGAAAAAACAGGAAGGAGAAAGACCAAAGGTGAGGGAGATGCCAATGCGAATTAGGAGGGAAAAAAAAATGTGCAAAATAACCAGCAGAGGAAAAATTGAGGGTAAACACTGGGAATGCAAGGAGGAAGTGAGGGGGAAAGAAGGAGAGAGGAAGGAGAGAAAATGTAACTGTAGGCCCTAAGAAATTAGGAAATTACTCTTCTCTTCCCCTTTTGGCTGTTCACTTGGGCAGGGCTTCAGATCCCTTAGAAATGCTTCTTTATTTGTTAATACCTATTCATAATTCTTCAACTATTTATCCTTGAACCTCCTCCACCCAGAAAGGAGAGCTTCTCTCTGAAGTAGGAATTATTTACTGGGTCTGGGACCTAGAAAAACAATCAAGTTAGGAGGGTTAGCTGGAGGCCACAGTTTAAGTTTCTTTTTATGCCAAAACCTCCCTTCCTGTCATTGTTTTCCCTCCAAACACTCTTGAGTTATGCCCCCTCTTTAGAATATGGAAAGCTGCATGGTTTTCAGTGGGAAATAGGCGTTTAAAACTGTTTCGTGTTATGTGGTCAAGTTTTTACAAGTTCTGAGCCAAATGGTGAAATAGAATTTTCCGCAAGGTTTGCTACATATTGCAGTGTTTATTGTCTAAATTATTAATGTCCAATAGAAATATAATGTAAGCCACAAATGCAAGCCACATATGTAATTATATTTTAGTAGCCACATTAATAAAGTAAAAAGAAACAAGTGAAATTAATTTTAATAATACAGCAGGCCCTTGAATAACATCATTCTGTTCAACGTTGTTTCTTTATAACATTGGAGAGATGCAATAGGAACTTAATTCTTGTTTATTTCAATTAGCCTATGGTAAAATGTGTTTCTTTATATCCTATTTTGTTTTCCTTCAAGTCGTACAACCTATTGACAATGTTAAGTGAGGACTTACTGCATGTTATATTTAACACATATCCAAAAGATGACCATTTTAATATAGATTTACTGTTTTTAAATGTTAATACAATATTTTTCAATATTTTTTATTAAGTCTTAAGAATCTGCGTTTATTTTTTACTTACAGTACATCTCCATTCAGACTAGTTCCATTTCAAATGCTCAGAGGCTACCTGCTGCCAGTTAAAACCATATTGTATAGGTCTACATGGTAATAACATTCAGACATTAAAATGATCTCAAGAAATTACATTCTTCTTGCATGTTTTGGGTTTCCCAGGTTTCTAATGTCCCTGTTTTTCATGAAAATGTCTTTTTGATATCTGCAAACATTAGGAATGTCAAAGACAAGATAAGAAAAGTCTAGTTTTAATTTCTGATTATCAAGAATGGCTGGTATGGTATGGGCTTAGTTTAAAAAAATATGAATAAATAAAGTTTAGTGTCATTTGGGTTCTCTCCAGGTAATCAACTACTATTAGATTTTACCTGGTTTTGGGACCATAGTGGTTTTGGTCCAGATAGACTACGTTAATTTTTGCTGCTACAGTTATTGATGCATGTGGGAAGGAGCAGGTGGTGATGCTAGTGGTGATAAAGAAAATGAGAAATTATTCGTTTTCTTTTATCTATGTTAATTTTGCTTTACTGCCTAATTAGATGATCTTGCAAGCCTAGGGCAATTCATGATAGAGTGACGAGGTACAAAAAACGTAAAACACTGGGATTTTATTCCTAGTCATTCTCAACAATACCAAGTTTCCAGAGGGAATAATCATATATTTGATTATGATATGTGTGCTGAATTGAGTCCAATTTACCCTACTTCATTTTATATGTGAAATAGCATTATGCAAAAAGCTATGCCTGCTTTACTGTAGTTAGGATTAATGAATTCTAAAAAAAAAAAAAAAAAAAAAAAAAAAAATTAAAAATGAGACATCTGTATTTTTCTGTGTAAATTCCAGGAAAGTGTTTTAAAAATGTAAACTATCGATCGGTGCCTACAGTATATTATGTAGGTTGTGTGTTAGGACCCCGTTGCTGCTGTGGGCATTTTGTGATTGATCAGATTCCTATATTTGACTTCCCTGGTAAGTTTTGATTGATGCTTCAGTATTCTTGACTTGGAAAAATAGAAACTTCTGAGAGACTTCTTGATCAACAAGTTATTTGGTATTGCCTCTGAGAGTTGTCATGGCTAGTCTGTGTGAAAACTGGCATTTGATGCTGATGTCCAGAAGAGATTTGAAGTGTCATACTGGGATCTTTCTCTGAATAGCTTGTTGAAATATAATTGACTCTGTTATCTCGCTACTGAGTATCTCTACTTTCTTTTGAGTTGGGATAGAAACAAGCTGAAATAATCTATTGTTAAAAATACGATGTATTCAAACCTTTAAACTACAGATTCAATTGCTGGCAGCAAAAGAATCAAATGCAATTTCTTATATGCCTTCTTAAAATGCAGTTATAAAATTTAATTATAACTCACTTCATTATATTTCAAGCTTTCTCATCAAGCTTTGCCCTTTGATCTTTGTGCATTCATAATTTCAACCAAGATGTTCAAATACCAAAAAATATTGTTTATTTGTAAAAAATTTCTATTGTACCTTGAAATAGGAATGTTTTTTGTTGAGCCAGGTAGTACTGTTTTGCAGAAAGCAAAGATTGTTTTGGAAATAGATATATTCAGGGACTAGTTTCCTTAATCTCAAAAATATATATCTGCTGCTTTCTAAAAGACTTCCAGATGATATATTAAAGATTTCATAGCATTCTGTTTAACTGATGGAAGCCAAATTTGGCAAAACTCATGTTGTTTAGTTATGTGTTTGTTGGTTAAATAATCATGGCCGCCCAAGAAATTTGAAATGCTGAATTAGATAGCTTCATTACCAGGTTATAAAGAAAGCAAGTCAAGTCCACATTCTATCACAGTCAGATATTTGTTAGATCAACACTTATTAGCAAATCAGGAGCAAAACCTGTTCTGTAAGCACAATGAAATCCTAGGTCTTTCTTATTTTAGATACTGTGGCCATACTTTATATGCAACATTCAGGTGAGGTGAACACTCTAGAAGCAGGCTTCTGTGCCCTTCAGTCAGCATCATTCAGTCAGACATCCTCCTAATCCAATGTCTTGACACACAGAGTTTGAGCATAAAGCTGTGGGCCCATCTCTAAGAGGTGCAGGATATAAGTTTCATATCGTCCATTCAGGAGTAAGATGTGTTTAACTATATTAGCTAATTTACATAGCCTCAATGACTTTATTTTCAAAGGGAACTCATTAATACATTCACCATAATGGTTAACCAAACACTAGTTCATCAGTAAATACCAACCTTTGGTATTCAGTTTGATAATAAGTACAGTGTTGATTGTGCAGAGATTTACCTAGATCAAAAGGACTTGGCAGTTGCCGTTTCTGAAGTATGGCCCTTTCAAATATAATGCCAGCTGACCACCCTGTTCTGCCCTTTCCGGGACAACTAGAAGTAAAGGTTAAATGACGCAGCACGTATATAGCATCATAATGACAATACTCAGTGTTACAAAATAAGACATCGTAAAAAGACATCCTAAAAGTTAAACATTTTGAAAAATAATACTCAAATATGAGAGAACAAATTTGGACACTAACTTTAGTCCTAGAGACCTAGCAAAAGTCCTCAGTTTTGCATCAAGGAAAGCTTCCCAAATTATTTCCCATGGGCAAATATTTCCTTAGGACTATTTTAGAGAAATTCATCTCATGATTATTTATGTATGGACCGTTGAATTACATAAAGGGCTGTGTCTTTTCATTCAGTCAGGCAAAAAATATAAAACTTCCCTGTGTTGGAGCTCTTTTTAAAAGTCACATACTCTACAAAATTTTCTAATTTTATTTTGTGCTTATTTACCCTTTATTAAGTGTTATGTTTTCGTTCTGTAGTTTGTACAGAAATAATTAGTAAATGTGGGCCAAACTAGAAGACTGTGGTTATTCTAGTGGAAGATGTTTTTGTGTTGCCAGAATTGTGTTATTTAAAACTAAAATCTTGAATTTGAATACCTCGAATCGGGTGACACACTCTCTAATTCACCTATTTACCCTGCGACTTTCTTTTGCCAGAGACCCAGATTCTTCACACGTTACTTACATGCCTGGCCTCTGAATGTGTCTATTTGTTCAAGTTCTGAGAAGGAATATTGAATATGTGTGTTCAGCTACTCCTTCTCTTCCTCCTCATACTCTATGATCCAAACTGCCCCTCTTCTTGAGATTCAGTGGTCTTCATGCTTCCCTGGAGACATTCATCTCTCAGGTGGTGATGGTTAGGAGCAGGCATTTTAAATGAGATAGATCTAAGCACCCTATGTCTGCCACTTCCTTGTTGTATGCTCTTGAGCTTGATACTCAGCCTCTCTAGACCTCAGCCTCTTCTTAGTATCCTTCTTACAGTGTTGTCACGCTGGCATGAGATATTACTTCTGAAGCACTTGGTAAGCATTCCTTAAACAGTAGCTGTGATTATCACCATAATGATAGTGATGACCCCCAGATGTACATCTGATTCTA
Organism: Rhinolophus ferrumequinum; assembly: GCF_004115265.2. Lineage (NCBI taxonomy): Eukaryota > Metazoa > Chordata > Mammalia > Chiroptera > Rhinolophidae > Rhinolophus > Rhinolophus ferrumequinum. Next base: position 31,438,261 of record NC_046286.1, read on the forward strand.
TACTTCTCTTCTGAACTTCAGATTTCCTCATGTCCAGTGTTCTGCCTGCCACTAAACTCACCATTCGTGTCCCTGCCCTACGCTCGAACATACTCTATAAAAATTGAATGTATATTTTCTGTAGTCTCCAACCCAGATACATAAGCTAGAACTCTGAGAGTTATCCTTGATGCCTCCTTCTCCCTCATGTAGTAAATCTAATAAGTCATCCACTTGTGCCAGTTGTACCCTCACATATTTCTCAAATCCAGCCATTTGCCTCTTTCAGGTATTAATAATTGTATTCACTAGTCCACCACTCCCAGCATCTTTAAACCCATTCTCTACCTTGTAGCCCAAGTGATGGAGTTAAAATTCCAATCTGACCCCTCCACTTCCCTGTGCAAACGTGTACTGTTTTCTCACCTCCTACAGAAGTGATTTTCAAACTGTGCTCAGACACAAGCAGTGAAACATGTTTTATTTATCTATTGAGGTTTCTTTGCATTGATTTGCTTGCATTAGTGTGTTGGGGCTCAGTAGTAAATTTTATTGAGAAAGAGTTGTGTAGCTTATAACACTTGAGAAGCCTTGAACATGACCTGAGCTGACCTCTTCATTCTCCTTCTGTTTTACTGATGTATATTCATCACACTGGCAACATCAAACTGCTTACAGTTCATCAAAATCATTCTGTAGCTTGTTCCTTGCTACCTTTCAGCCTATGGTGCTGTTATTCTCCTCTACCCCACCTTATTGCCCAAACATCTTCATCTGTCTCTTGTTCATTCTCTGACAACCTGCTCAGTCCTCTCGTCCTGTGGGAAGCCCTCCTTTCTCCTCCACGCTCAGGTACCCCAGCTCTGGGGCGCCATGATTCCCAGTGTATACCTACAATCTTGTATTATTACCTGTTTTCAACCAGACCATGCACTTGTTAGAGCAGGGCTAGGTTATAGTCGTCGTTAAATTTACTGCCAACATACAGTCTCAGTACAGTAAGTATATAATAAATATTTGTTGAATGATTGAGTAAGTGCATTTATTTAAATTCATCCTTTAGGCTTATACCGATGGAGCTAATAGCTGTAGTTAATTTTATAAGGATTAGGGTCCCCAGCTCTAGATAAAACGTAAGCCAATATGGTGATAAAGACCATTTTCCTGAGGCCTGTTTTAAACTGTGATTGATGACGTACTTCAAAGATGATCCAGTCCCTCATTTTTAGTTAAAGAGACTCTGAAACCTAACAAACGTGGCACTCCTTCTACAGGGACGTAGTCGCACACAAGTCTCGGGCCTATGCTGTAGTTGCTTCGGAGAGTGTCAGGCGTACTTTGACTATCTTCTGTTCATTTATCCTCAGGCGTTTGTCCAGAAGTGTCCTCTAGGCAATGTAAAGGGACTCTGTGATTTGGGCAATTCTTAGTTTCCATCCCTGCCCCACAACCTTTTAGATCTGGCCTCCATGATTTCTCAGCTGGACTTCCATAACATCCTTCTAACTTTGGTCTGATCATTTAGTCTTTGTTTGCATTAGCCCATCCTTCATATTATCATGCAAAAGATTTTAAATTTAAAGAAAAAGTAAGCAACTGATGATGGCATTCCCTGTTTCCAACTCTTCAATGAGTCTGTAGGGCTCATGAGCTTAGCTGCATTTTCTGAACATCACCCACATTCAGGCTGTCCCTAGTATGTAAGTTGACTTTGTGGAAAATAAAAAGGGCACTCCTAGGTAGATGTGTTATAAAAGTACTCCTCTCTCTCTCCAGGCTAAGGTAGCCTCTGGTAGGACTTCTGGCCTCCCATTTCTGCTCCATCCTGGAAGCCATGTCTCTGTGCTTTCCAGGATACCCCACGTGCAACGGAACCCCGCTTGACTCTGTGCCTTTGTACTTGTTTTTACTTTGATAAACTCCTACCACCTATTAGGAGTTGGTTTATGCAAATAATCTTAGTGAAGTCCTTCAACACTCCTTTCTGCTTCCATAGCATGTGGTATATACCTCTGTTATTAGCACCAATCACATTATTCTATTACTATTCATTTACTGCTCAACTTTGCCCGCTGTACTCTGATTCTCAAGGGTGGTGTTTTCTCTCGTTTCTGGAGTTTAAAAACACTAATATTAGTACTTGTTTTATACATGGTGTGAAATAAATAAATGTTGAATGAATGCATGAATGAAGCTGTGGTTTTATCTATTAAATGAGGGATAATATTACAGGAATATAACTACTTTGGGGGACTATTTGAATAATTGCAATGTATGTCAATTTTTGTTGTTGCTTTATGTTTTCCTCAACTCCTTTCTCATAAAGATTTATAGAATACTTTTGAAAAATTCCTGTGATAAAGATGGTTGAGTTAAATTGATTTTATTTTGATGCAGGAATATTTGAAAGAAAATTTAAGCACTTGAGTGATTCTCAAGGAGTCTTACAGAAAAATTATAGATTAACTTTTTTTTTCTCCCCGGAAATCAAACCAGTGCAAAAATTAAAAATTTCTCCCTATGTATGAATTTTATACTTGCCCTCTTCTCAGGACAAAATATGAACTGGTCAGAAGTTTGGCTAATGTCAAGAAGAGAGCCATGTTGTATCGTTATAGCTGATAATGTTAATGAAAACTCTGAGTAAACTTTAAAGTATTGAAGTGCTATATAAATATCACATAAATGAATTATTTTAATTCAGAGATATTCTCACAAAAAGGAAAGGTCCTTGAAGTAGATTATAATAGAGTTTTTAATGGCCCTTTATACTAACTTTGAGGCTATACTTCTCAAGTAGCGAATATGGGATGAAGAGAGTAGAACTTAGATTATCACTAAAGATCATTTGACCAAGGCAAAATTTGTCTGTGTGAGACTGAAATGGGGTGGAGAGTATAAGAGAAGAACGCCTTTCACAAATACTTCAGAATCTAATTCAAGGGCTGGAAAGCTTTTTGGGTAAAAAGCCAGATAATAAGTATTTTAGTCTTTATGGGCCTTATAGTTTCTGTAGCTCATATATGTTGTTGTAGCTCAAAAGCAACCACAGACATAAAGAAATGGTTGGATTTGGCATGAGGTCATTGTTTGCCAACTCTGGGCAATCTTGAGTTTTTTAGAAGCCTCTAGCATATATACAAATAGTAGAACTACAATGTATGGTGAAGGCAGCCCATTTTTAGGCTAATGCATTTATGTACAAATGACCTTCAGTTCTGAAGCGTCTACCCAAGGTTTAGCCTTTGGAACTGGAACAGGAGACCTTTGGCAGTTTCTGAAAAGGCTTCTGCAGAGATAAGAAGGAGTGAAAAGCACTTTGAATTCCTTCTTTGGAGCAACAACTAAACACAGAATTTCTTCGCAGATGATGGCTATTGGTTACCAGTATATAAAGAATTAAAACATGAATCAAATCACTCTCGACCCAGAAGGACATTTTATTAATAGAAGAAGCTAAAAGCAGCTAACAAATGCCCAGTGCATGAACCAACAAAGCTGGCTTTGTTTGTAGAAGAAAACTTCTTAAAGTACAGCAATAAATGTTAAAGCTGCTATTAGAGAAAGCTTCTCATCTCACATTCTTGGGCAGAAAAGGAACATCTGACACAGAAAATAGGGATGGCAGAGTTCAGCTAATTCGCCACTGTATTCCCTCATAGAGTCCTTTTATTTTACCTCTCAGCCTCTGGTCCTAAGTCTATCCTAAAAGTTGGATTATTATTATGTATATTACATCATAAACATTGCTATAGCAAACATTAGAACTAAAGCAAAAACACTAATACCTATTACCAGAAAAAAAATAAATAAGTATGTTAGAAGATTAAACTCTGTTTTTCGTTTCTTTTGTGATAGTAGTCAGTTAATTTTAAATCTTAAGCCTTAAAGAAAGAGGTAGGCATATGACTGAGTTGAGTCTAGGTCTTAACTATAAAATTTAAGATGTATGAAATTCAAAGTGGGAACATTAAAATATTTATACTTATCCTAGGCTGCTGGTGTAGTGAATCAAAGAGTCAGGTTACAATTGTAATGTAAAGAAGAAATGGTTAGCTTTAACAGTAGAAATAACTTCTAATTCATAAATTGTAATTCATGAATATTCATGATGGGTACCTGTATGTATTAAACTACTATTCAAATTATATATATATATATATATATATATATATATATATATATATAAATATATCTATAGATGTGTTATTACAAATAACGCATCAGTATATGCACACAATTAGGATGACAAATGATTTTGAATTTATCTTACCTGTGTCTATTTTATATTTTAATTGTTAATTCTATTTGGATTTTTAAGTGACTTTTCCTAATGGTTAGGAATCATGTATGTTGCTTTTACAAAATGTAAGTTCTGTGTTTTTTTTTTTTTCTGGTTTTCTTTCTCATATACTTGTTTTTGTTTCTTTTTGTTAGAAATAAGAGCATCTATTTCTCTGTTTAGAAACATTTGTTATATCGTTTTCTAACTTCCAAAGTAAAGTTACAAAGTGAATCCTCTATACCTAAGGCAGAGCACTCTTTACAGAAATGTAAATGGTAATCTATATTAGTTATCTGTTGCTGAAGCAACAATTATCTCAAACTTAGTGGCTTAAAAAAATAAATATTTATAATGTTCACAGTTTCTGTGAGTCAGGAATTTGGGAGAGATCCAACAGGGCAGTCCTGGCTGAGGGTCTGTCATGAGACCACAGCCCAGATGTGTGAGAGCCACAGTGATCTGAAGGCTTGAGTGGAGCTGGAGAGGATTGGATGTAAGGTGGCTCATCATTCCGGGTGTGACGCAAGTTTCACTTATTCTAAATGAAGGGTTTTTAAATTTTACTCTTCACTGGCTGTGTGCCACTTGTCAAGCTACTTTACCATTCTCCACAAACCAGCCTAGTGATTTTTTTAAAAAATGTAAATGAGATCATGATATTTGTCTGCTTAAAACCCTTCAGTTGGAATAAGTGAAGCTTCCGTTACACCTGGGATGGTATCCAAACCCCATAATATGGCCCACAAGCTTGTGCATGATTTGGCCCATAAGTGTGTCTCCCACTTCATCTCATATTCATTCTTTTTTTCCTTTCATGCACTATGTTCCTGCCATGCTGGCATTCCACGACAAGCACTGTAGGATTAGCCAGTAAACCATCAGTCAGGTGACCAGATGCCTGGTTTGTGCCTCTTATCCTAGTACAGTTACTAACAAGGCCACTTCTGAAACAGTCTCATCGATTACATGCTTTCCTAGCAAACATGTAGCTCTTGCCCCTATCTCAGCGTTTTCTGACATATTCCTCCCTCTGCCACAGTTAGTCTTCTTTCATTCTTAGGCTAGCCTAGTTAACTTATACATGTCCTGCCGCTTAAATATAATCTCAGAGAGGACTTCCCTAAAACCTCACGCCCCCAAACCCAAACACTATAGTAGTTTTCTTATTATTCTTTCTCGAGGAACAAACACTTTATTTTTCTTTTATAATTGTACTGGAATTTGTCACCTTATTTGTGTTTAAGTTCAGAAGTGAAAGGGCGCTCTCTGCTCGATGTACAGTGTAAGCCCAGTGCCCAGTATAGTGCCGGGCACATGCAGCAGGCACTCATTACATACTTTTAAACGCGTGAGGCAAATGTCTGGCCCTCCATTGTTGTTTTCTAATCTAGCAGTAGGGACTGGATGTTATGAGGAAGGTTACACCTAGGACAGTATGTAGCACACAGTAAACTTTTAATTAAGGTAAAATTTACATACAGTGAAATGCAGTGAATAAAGTGATGAGCTTTGACCAATACATATCTCTACAAGCAAAACCGTAATCAAGATCTAGAATGCCCCCATCATCTTAGAAAGGTGTCTCTGTCCTCTTCCAGTCAACCTCCATCCTCCGTAGTCAACCATTGATCTGATCATAAGTTAGTTTTTATCTGTTTGGAAATTAGGTATAAATGGAATCATATAATGAGTGCCTTCTCATTTTGGTCTTTTTCACTCAACATATTGTTTGTGAGATGCAACCATGCTGTTCAGTGTAGTAGTACTTAATTATTTGATATTGTTGAATATTATTCTATTATATGAATGTACCACAATTTGTTTATCCATTCTCCAACTGACAGACTTTTGAATTGTTTTCAGTTTTTGTTGTGGTTGTTGTTGGTGGTGGTGTTGTTTTGTTACAAATAAAGCTGCTTTAAATTTCTTGTAAAAGCCTTTGTATGGACATGTATTTTCATTTCTCTCAGATAAATACGTAGGAGTAGAACTGCTGTATTCAAGGCAAGTTAGAGTATTTATAACTTAAAGCAAAATTACTGAAAACTTTTCCAAAATTGTTGTACCATTTTCTACTCTATCATAGATACCAGCCATCTATGATAGTTCCAGAATTCCGTATCCTTGCCAACATTTAAATTTACATTTTTCTAGTAACTAGTGAGGTTTAGCATATTTCCAGGTGCTTCGAGTCCATGTTTTATTCACTGATATGAAGTCTCTGTTCAAATTTTTTTCTCCCTTTTTAAGTTAGATTGTCTTTTTGTTATTGCTTTGTAAGGAGTTTTTAAAGTAATGTATTATGGATAAAAGTATTTTACATATTGTATATATTATATATATATTATCCATATTATATATATATATATAATATATGACATATATACATACATATTATTTTCTCTCAGACTACGTCTTGCCTTTGCCTTTTATTAATAGCATCTTTTGCTGAGAAGTTTTTAATTTTGTGAAGTCTAGTTTATCATATTTTTTTTTCATAGTTTGTGTTTTGTGAGTCCTCTATAAGAGATCTTTGCTTATTCCTCAGGGTCATGAAGATATTCTTCTACATTATCTCCTGCTATAAGCTTTATAGTTTTAGCTTTTATGTAGCTCTACAGTATAGCAAATTAATTTTTGTGTATAATATGACATAAGGGTTGGGGCTCATTTTATTCCACATTGATATCTGATTGTTCTGCACCATTTGTTGACAAGTCTTTTCTTTACCCATTAAATTTCTTTGATACATTAAATTACAGTAAGTCTGTAAATCAGAGAATTTGATTTTCTAACTTTATTCTTTTTTAAGATTATTTTGTCTAATTTAGATCTGTTGCCCATATCTTTCTAATCTAGATTCTTTGAGTATCTAAGCAAATTTTAGAATCAACTTGTCAATTTCTAAAACCAAAAAAAAAAAAAAAAATCCTGTTGCAATTTTGTTGACATTGCATTGAATCTCCAGGTTAATTTGGGAAGAACTGATACCTGTTTTCAAAGCTGTTTTTAAGTTATTGGTAATTGGTATGGATTAGCTTCTTGAAGTAGAATCATAAAGGTTTTGTGACTAATTGAAAAAGGATACTGAGAAAGAAGAGATCATCACCAATTGCAGTGTTTCTCTGGGCTATGACATAGTGTTCATGTTTCAACTGAAGAAATAGTTGCAGGAAATCAGGAATCCATGGGACATTTTTGTCATCCTTGAGGGAAGATATTCTGCCCCCAGCAATATTTTCCTTGCTCTTGTCCTTCCGTCCCTCACTCTTTTTGGCCTTTTCACTTGATTATTTCCTATCTACTACCTGTTTTCTCTAAAAAGTGAAGCATTTTCCTTCCAAAATGCTATATGTTTCCATTAAAACACATGCAAGTATGTAGTGAACTTATTTTCTTTAAATTTCTTGAGTTGTTAATTACCAGATGACAGAAAAAAATCACGTCTAATATCAAAGTTCATGGACCACTTTCTCTTTAGGCTTGTCTCTTGTGTCCTTTATAACTAGACACAAAAAAGTGTAGAGAGTTAAAAAGTGAGCCACTATGCTGTCTTCTAGGAAGTCAGAGGCATGTGGCACACTTCTTACGTGGGAGCTAGTGTTTCTCAAATTAAGGGGAGGGTGGGGGGGAAATAGTACAAAGAATAGAATTTATACCAAGTAAACTACCTCTGAAATCATGTCCAATGAATGAGAAAAGTTTTAAAACCCATTAGCGAATATTCTGACTAGGAACCATTTATGTTTTAAATTTCACTGACTAGGTTGTTTGAAAAAAGTATCTGGCTTTCATTACATTGCTCAGCATCCAAATATCAAAATAGCTGTTCTTTGGCCTGTTAATGCAAACATAATGAATGTTGTTATTCAAATTGTAAAATAAGACATTTACCCATGTGTCATTAATGCAACCTGGTCCTTTTTGCTAATAAAGTAATAGCACAAGTGTGCCTTTTTTTTCCTTCCAAATATTCGAAAAGATCCTGTTGTGTATAAATTATGTTTTACTATTAGAGAGCTTTTCTGTTTTCCCCTGTGAGGATGTTTTAGTGATATGGAAATATGAGTATGTAGCATAACTATTTCTATATTATCTTTTTTTCTCCTATACTGTCAAGAAAAAGTGATGCTTTTTTTTATCATTAAATCCCAAAACTGTAAATGTTACAATTTCCAAGATTTACTTTGTTGAGTATGTTTCCATATTCTGTAAGGTTTTTTCTTTTTCTTCCCCTGAAATTTGTGTTATATCTTGCACCCATTTGCTTCCCTGGAAATCCTGCATTCCACAGCCTTCTCATTTGGCTTCATTGGCTATTAGTTGTAAATGAAAAAAGAAATGCCATCTGAAGTAAACAAAATACTGTTTACCTATTTCCACTGCTAGCAAGTGGTGATAAACTCAATTAAAAATAAATGGCAAAAATGAATTACACAGATGGGAGACAAGTTATTTTCCATTTTGTCTGTTGATCATGTTCAAGATTTAGTTCACTGGTCTGCATAGTGTCTCAAAGGGAGATAGCGTGAATTTTGTGAGAGAAATGCATTTTCAGTGTACGTTCTGCCTTGGATACCCACTTACAGTTTTCTTTTGGTGATAATAGAGCTTAGCTATGCACATCAAGGGAAAACTAGATTCTTCAGGGTATCATGCAGGGTAGCTCATCACAGTATCCTTAATGCTTGTTGGCAGACCTATCTATTTGTAGAGATGTACTTGTTATTGTATGGTGAAGATAGCTGGAGTGTATTTGTGCAGCCTCCCCGGTCTCATGTCCAGCTATGAAGAGGATCCTTGTTAAGCTTCCAGAGCCCATTTGTTGACAAAGAGGGGAATTTGAATGAAATCTCTGCAGCTAGCAATATAAAGAAAATGCTTAAGCTTCATTTTCCGAAATGGGATTATATTCACAGAGAAGGATTAAAAAAAAATGCAACTATTTCTGCTGGTAGGGATAATTTTAAGATCAGTAAAGGAATTTTTACAGATTAGAGGAAAACAGGCATGCTTCAGAGTTGAAACAGTGTTGATGGAGAGAAGCTGATTTTTATACTTTTAGAAATCTCACCCTATTATGATTATTATTTTTTGAGGGGTGAAGAGTTTGAAGGCATCATGAATAATGTGTAATATCAGTGTCCTTTTTATAGAATAGTGAGTGGTAAAAGGGATAACTTGTCAACCAAAGAAATGTCTGCATATCAAATCCATATGTATATAGAAGGGAAGAAGAGTTGAGAATTGTGCTGAGCATGACAATACTAGATTAAGTTAATGCATTTCACAAAGTGAAAACTACTAAGTCATTAAGGAAATTACTGTTATGTATCAAAAACATTAGATTTCACAACCATTATTCTAAAGACTAAATGGTGTATAGTCCAGGGCCCCAAAATAAGAATTCTTCAATTGTTATGGTGGGGTAAACATTTAAAAGAAGATGACTTATAGAGGGAAACCTATTTAAGAACCGAAGTGCGTATATTGGGAAACTAGACTAAGATAACTGGTTCTCAACTAGAGTAAAGGAGACAGGGCATTTAGAATAACATAGAGACTTTTATCCACCTTGTTCACACCCTCTACTTGTTCACAGTTCTACTCCTTTGGGAATTGTATGAATAGATTGAAAATGCTCCCCAGGTGATTCTGATGGGTATCCTGGTTCAGAATCACTGGTATTGGAGCTTGCAACAGAAAATGGAAAGGTGGGTAGGAAATCGAAGGCTGAAGTGGACTGTCAGTACTTCTCCTGTGTTGGTCTATTCCGTGTAATCTACTTGTCTCAGCTTTACTTTAAGTGAACTAAGGATAAGAGCATAACATAGCAATGTTTTCAAGAGTAATATTAAACTCTTTGACTTTCCTGGAGAAAAACACAAGATATTAAGAGAAAGGAATTGGCAAAGCCAAAAATTCTGTATCATTTCAAATTTGCTTAATAAGAAAATGAGTTAGTATACTGTAAATTAATACAAGGTCTCAGCCCAAGCATGTAAGATTCAGCAAATCTAGTCCTACACAGAGAACCATTTTAAGTAATATCTTATTAGATGTCTATGTCTTCGATAACTAACCTTGTTGCAGTCAATTTGTCAGCCCCTCAACTGCATTTCTTTAATGTTTTCTCCAGTGCCTGTGTTCAAGAACATAAGGTTAGTTTGAAAAGTTTACACAAGAACACTTTTATCGTCCCCTTCACCACCACCATCACTTCTCTGTGTAATAATATCATAGAGTATTAAGTTGGTGCAAAAGTAATTTCAGCTTAAAAGGTTAATCATTGCAAAAACTGCAGTTGTTTTTGCACCAACCTAATATAATCCAGCAAGTATTACATATGCATGTAATACTAATGGAATCAGATATTAAGGCATTGAATATATCAGAGAATAAAAATAAATAATGGAATTCTTTCAGCTGGGTTTTTCTTTTTAGGTTATAACAAGCCATATATTCCTAATAAAAAAATCACCATTAGCAACTGGAGAAAAGTTAACTAGAAGTTAAAAATAATCTTGTTTCACTCAATTCACATGATCAAAAACCATCTCTTCCATAAAGATGCCTGTATAAAGTCTTTTTTCTTTAATTTTTAAAAATGTTTTAAAGATTTTTATTTAAAAAAATATAGCTAATATAAAACATATCAGTTTCAGGTATACATCATAGTTCAACATTTATAAAAGTTTTTTTAGAGACAGAATATGTGTATATGTGTATGCATGTTTGTATGTATGATGTGTCTCAGTTACACAATTTTTTGTTTTCAGAATTCTCTGTCTTATGGTGGGAGAGTATGAGAGAGGGACATACTGAATGTTAAACTTAAATATTTTAAATGTGTCCTGTCTTTTTAATGCACACCAAGTGGGATGAGTACAGCTTTGGTGAAAATATTTTGTGTATGTTTTTATATAGTGAAGCTATATACTACTGTACATCTCACCAGGCTTTAGTGTCCCACCTTCTAGAAGTCAGTAATCCTCCCATATGTAAGTAATAGGGCCTATTATTGAAGTGCATTTACCTTTCTATAAGGACTACAAGGGGAGAAGAGTGGCTTTCCACCTTGGGAGCAGAAATAAATCTATTAATTTTGCCTTAGTATTGGGACTTCCTTCTAGACGCTATTTCAGAGTCAACTCACCATAACAAAAAGGTCCTTGTCTCAAATCTTAACTCTGCCACTAATCAGATGATCTTAAGCAAGTCTTCTAGCCTGCCGCAACCCCAATTTTCTTAACGGCAAAATGGAAATATATATGTATATGTTTGGTGGAGATTGGGTGGCTGAAGCAGAGTAAAGGGAGGGTTGGACTCTGCTCGGAGGGGTTAAATGGAAACCATCTTTAATTTCTTTATAGCTCTAAGAGTTCAGGATTCTTACCTAGAAAGAAATGAATTTTCTTTTCCAGTTTTTCTTTTTAATTGTGATGTCCATAAACTTCATCTTTTACCAGCATCTGTTTTATTCATAAACTGTAATTTCTCTATGTCCTGGTGTTAAAATATAGAAACTAGCAGTTGATATTGTATTTTTCCTGACAATTTAGTGATGCTACCTCCGTATACCAAAAATGTGAACTATTTTATCTATATCTGAACAAGTCTAAACTATATTTAGGAACATTACCTCCCTGCATATGGATCAAATCTGCCCTCAGTCTCTTACACGAAAATTCTTCCAAATGGCAATTGTGAGTTAATACAGTAAAGGACAAAACTGTGTCTAAAGTCATAGCAGTTCATTTACTTTTTGGTGCTTTTGCCATCATCTCCACATTCTTTTTCAACAGGCTTTTATATTGGAATAATTATATGCAGTTGCATTACTGAATAGAAAATTGTCACCCAAAAAATACTTCACAAAGAAAATGGTAGCAGCAAGGCTAATGTGTAACTGTGGCCTTTTTTAATGAGTGTTGCTGGGAAACTTTTCAGAACCCTGCAGGGAAATGCATGTTTTTGTAAGAAAAAGCTCTCAAGCTGTTAGAACTGATAGAATTTCAGAAATGCCATAAGTTCAGCTTGTAATTGATTTGTAGGTTTTATGAGCAGAATGAAAAATACTTCTTTAAGATAATCCTTTGCAATCAAAGTTCATCTAGAACGAAGAACTAACTATTGTAAAGAACTAAAAGTAGGTTTGACCCCAAAATACAGATTCAGTGGTTGCTGAATATAATCAGAATTGTTATATAAATAGACTAATTTCTGTTTCATCTATTAGAAAATTGTGGAGCCTCAGTAAAACCATTCAAATATTTTATTCAAGAGCACTTTTTTATGCATTTATTCAAGTGCCATATAAAAGAAGAAAGCCCTAAATGAAAAAAAAAATGCATATATATGAATAAATGTTTCATGAGATGAAATTGTCTTCTAAGCCACTATGTACAATGATATATTTAGTAACTTATGGTAAATCTTTGATTTAGGTTATGTAGCATTTATTTCAACCAACCAAATTGAAATTTACCAATGCAGGCCAAAGCATTTTTACACTTTTGAGTAGAGGAAAATTCTACGGTATATATTCAAATACAACCATTTAACCAGAATTGGAAGAACCTAAGGATAGTTAGGAATTCCATATATGCATTGATATTTATTTATTAATCCTAGAATAAATATAGTATTATAGAATGTTTTATGGAATAAATTAGGTCAAATTTTAGGGTCTATCTTTATTAACAAATTATAAGGACTGATAACTAGTGCTAGCAAGATTTGCCTTTAATGTATTCTGTATCTTCTATGAATACATATGGAAAAAGTAACATTTTTGGGGAAAAAAATGTATATTATGCCACAAAGGACCCAAAATTAACAACCTTTTCTTATCTTTGTCAACACAGTTTGGATGGGTTCCAAGATTCACTCACCTAATATAGAATTTTGGTTTGTGCTTCAGAGTATCACTGGTTCCTTAAGATCCTACTTTAAAGAAACAAGGATAATTTTATTTGACTGCTTATTCTTGACTCTTCATTTTGTTTCGTTGTTTTTTTCTAGACATAAATTTTGTCACCTTAGAAATTGAAAGTCCTTCAGTAGGCAAGATAAGCAGAATTGAAAGCATGTGAAAGACAAGTATAATACCTAGGAAGTTTTGTTTCTTTGTGTTCTCCTTGGTCTTATTGATATCAGTTATTTACTTGCACAAACAATTTTTGTCAGTGGGTAGTTAGGACCAAGGATCTGATATGTTATTTTCAATTGCTTCCGTTTTGGGGAAAAAAATCTGTCATTTGTTGGCAATTCCTGAATTTTTCTCTGCTACCTCATATGAAAATTCCAATAATTGTGTTTTAAATATAATAGTACATCTGAGAATTTACACACAACATTTTCTAAATACAGATGCCACATTTCCCCCAAAGAGAGCCATTTTGAGTTTGGTTGACTGAAAAGGTTTCAGGAAGTATTATAAATCAATTTGAATGAAAAATAAAGGCAAAAAATAGAGTTAATTGTAGGTATCATTTATCTTTAGAAAAAAATAGCCCAGGAGGTATTAAAGGAAGCTACAGACATGACTTTGCTCTGACTTTCTTCAGTTCGCTGTCCATAAGGCAAGGGAATGAAGAAACTTTGTCTTCATATACTAATGCGTGTAGACCCATCACTGACATCAGTGAATGTTCTTTGTACTAGTACCCTGATGCCCGTATGGAATACAGATTCTCATTCTCATTCATCTGCTATAGTTAAGATATATAATTGGTTATACTTGAGAAAATTTTCTCTCAACTTTTTCTTCCAAAGATCATGCTAGTGAGAAGGGAGATTTTTTGTGTGTGAGCATCTAAATGATTTTTGCATTTTGACACAGGAAGTTGGATGACTCATGAGGGGAATCACTGTTTCTCTTAAGCAGTGTTTACTGTTTCCTAACTGCACAGTGTTGGACTGTACCCTCTGGAAACCACAACATTCTAGCATAAGTGCATGTGTCATATTTGCCTCAGGCGTAAGTCTGTGTACATTATCTTTATGTTTAGAAATCGAAGCTAAATTCAAAAACCGCAGCCCTCACATTCCCAAGTCTGTCTTAAAACGTGGACAAGTCAGTGTCTGTTTTTTGATTAATTTGGGAAGGCTTCATGAAGAAATGAAATTTCAGGAAGATGAAAGCCTAAGGGAGATAAATGTGATGTCTCATCCGAATTCATATAATGTCTTAAATGATTAAGTTATTCAAACCCCTCTCTTTACAAATGAGGAAATTGAGACATAGTTGATGAAAGCAAATCATTAGCAGCAGAACCAGAACAAAAATTCATCTTCCTCCAATTATTTGATGCTTAGGTGAACCTCATTTAGATATCTAAATGTGTAAATATTCCTCACACCCTATACATGTCCTTACCTTTAGTGGCAGGCAGTTTAACTCCAGAGTCAAAATGATAAAAGGCTGCAAGAGCAATATCCTTGGATACAGTAATACAGTCATCCATGGATGGGGACATATATTGCTATCCTTATTCACTGTTCTTCCCCAATTTTCTCTTTCTTTTTTCTTTTTTTCTTTTTTTTACCAAATCAAAGACAAACACTGTGCAAAAACTATGTCCAATTAAAAATTCTTGGAAAAGCCAATTTACAAAGTGAGGAGGAATTGCTCTGGGGAAATTTATTTTACTTGAAGTAGCAAAGTTAAGCAAAGTAGTGTATCTGTAAGTTGTAGACTAAGGAGATTTATACTTGGAAACCACCATGGCTATTTCCAACCCAGCAGGGCTTTGCTTTCATGTGCTAAAAACTCTCAGTGTGATTAGTCTTAAATTGAACTGTCAGTTTTAAAAGTCTGTTCTTTCTTACCCCTCTTCCAGTTTTAGTACTGTGTCTTCTGTGTCTTCCTAACTATATCTTTCGTCCTTTTTGTTTTCTATTCTTCTTTGTTCTAAGACCATTTTTTCACCCTAGACAAGCATGTCTTCCTCCTCTCCCTTTTCTTTTGGATTTTTGCACTAACTTCAGTTATTTTACTACAAAAGCCATTTCAGTGCTGCACGTACTATCTTATTATCCTGCTTGAACTCTTCTTGCATTCTTATTCAAGGTCTTCTCATAAATTCACCTGTTAATGGCACTTGTCTGAACTTACTCCACACATGTGCCAAGCTATCCTATAGGATGCAAAATAACAGCAATGAATTGCAATTAAAGGTCTTTTCAGCATTAAAAAGAAATATCTTTACATAGCTGCCTAGAAAACATCTACTTGTTTCTAAACCAGATGTCCTACAGTATCCTCAGGATCTTGCTTATTTTATTTTATTTTTTTTAAATTTTATTGATGAATTAAATTTCAGGAAAGTCAAGAAACGTGGTCCAATTGATTTCTCTCAGTAAGATCACTATCCAAAATATAATTAACCTTCTCTCTCTCTCTTTCTCCCTCTGTCTCCTCCTTCTTTCTATCTCTTTCTGAAGTCTAGGTAATAGCGTTTCAGCAGAAATAAACAAATTAACATTGCCTTGTATGGTGGTTCTCAACCCTGGTTGCCCATCAGAATAACCAGGGAGCTTTTCAAAACTGGGAGTCCGGGGAGTTCACTATGAAATTGACTGAATTAGAACCTCTGAGGATTTAATTCAGGGAGCTCGAGTTGTAAGAAAGTGTCACAAGTGATGGTGATATGCAGCCAGAATTGAGTCACATAGTTTATAATAGGCTTTAATAGGTGACAAGGGTGACCGACATGAGTGGAAGAGTCAGTTGTCCACAGAGCAAAATGTAAATATACTTACACAGGGTCACCGGGCACCCACCTGCACGTCTACAAGAAAACACTTCATTAGCGTGACTAATATTTCTCTCACATTGGATTCTTATAAGAAACCCTGTGGATCCTATTACTATCTCTCCTTTTCCAGATGAAGAAACTGCCTAAAGTTATACGCTTTTCATAGAAAAGAAATTTCTGGATTTAATTAAAGTTTAACTTAATTATTAACGCATCTCTAAATTTAATCTGATGTAGATGAATGCTCCCAAATTACATGTTCCAAAAGTAAAGAAATAATTTTGGCCCAACTTTAAAAAAAATTTCAAAATATGACTTCTCTATTCAAATCTCTCAAAACCCTGAGGTTACTGGTTAATGTTACAAATAGAAATTGTTCCCAGTCACTTTATTTCTTTCTGTTTTCCCTGAATGCTGTCTTCATATGTGTCCCGAAGCACATTTTCAATTTGCTTAACCCAAATATATGAGAGACTGACTTAAGCGAACTGTCATCCCTTTTGGAAATAACTTGCTCATATACTGAAGACAAATGACTCCTTCAAGGCTAATATAGTTTGTTTACCTCGGTCGCTGCTTCATTTCACGGCCCATTATTTACATGCTTAATAACTGAAAAAAAAGTATGGAAATATTTCAAGTTATTTGAATCCTTTCAGGAAATATATTCAAATAAAGGAGAGTTTACAGAAGCTTTCTTATTTTTTTGAAAGAGCAGTTCTTTTATGTTAATAAGTTTTAGTTTTCTACTTGATAGTTTCAAAAAAGGAAAAACAAAAGGAAAATATGGTTCAGAGCTCCTGACATGAAATATTTACTGAATAGTTAAAAGTAATAATTAGATATTTGTGTATATGTTACCAAAGGATTGTGTAGGAGGTTAATTGTTTCTTGTTGACAATAATGGATAAAATCAATCTGAATGTATTTGTTCGTTTTTTAGTTCAAGGGTGTGTATTTTGTTTTTCAATATTCAACTGTATTTTGAGATATGGGGGGAACAGCCCAGAGTCTCTGGAAGCATTAGTTAAATATAGACAGAAAATTTCCCTGGAGGCCCAATGCACATTACATTCTTTCTCTAGAGATCTTGGTACAAAAGGCTAATTTCAATCTGCAAAACATTTATCATGATATATAGAACATTAGAGTTATTTGTACTTGTCGAGGTGTTCATCTCTTCATCAGTTTCAATGTTACATTTAAGTAATATACCCAATAATCTTTTCCTATTAGACTATTTTAAAAAACAACATTTATGTGTGTGTGTAATATATAAATATAATTAATATAATTTGACATATCAAATGAAATTCTTTATGTAGAAGCCACTTGAGGCTTAAAAATATTGCCATCATAACGTAATTGTTATTTAAAACAATTGAAAATTGATTTTAGTTCCATTAAATTTTCAATGAGATTTAAATTAAGCAATTTTTAACAAGGTTTGGAACTCATGTAACCCTTCCAAAAGTATCTGATGTTTACCATTGCTAATATTGCCATCAGTCACTTTGACAACTATAAAATCTTAAGTATAGTTCTGGAAATCATGGCATAAGGGTAATGTTATTCCTTTTTATTAAAGAACAGTTGACATGTAATGTTATATGAGTTTCAGGTGTACAACATAATTATTCAACATTTATATATCTTACAAAGTGATCACCACAATAAATTCAGTAATAATCTGTCACCATACAAAGTTACTATGAATACCTTATGCTGTAAATTACGTTCCCGTAACTTATAACTAGAACTTTATACCTCTTACTCCCATTCCCATTCTTCACCTATCCCCTAAGCCCCTCCCCTCTGACAACCGTCAGTTTGTTCTCTGTATCTATAAGTCTGTTTCTAATGTTTGGTTTGTTCATTTGTTTTGTTTTGTTGTTTATATTCCACATACAAGTGAAATGATATGGCATTTGTTTATACACACCACATTTTCTTTATCCATTCATCTGTCGGTTAACACCTAGGTTGCTTCCATATCTTGGCTATTGTGAATAATGCTGCAGTAAACATAGAGGTGCATATATCTTTTCAAATTATTGATTTCTTTGGGGAGATAACCAGAAGTGGAATTGTTGGGTCATATAGTAGGTCTAGTTTTAGCTTTTTAAGGAAACTCCATACTGATTTCCATAGTGGCTGCACCAGGTTGCAATCCCACCAACAGTGCACGAGGGTTCCCTTTTCTCCATATCCTTGCCAACATTTGTTGTTTCTTGCCTTTTTGATAATAGCCAATCTGACAGGTGTGAGGTGATATCTCACTGTGGTTTTAATTCACATTACCCTGATGATTAGTGATGTTGAAAATCTTTTCATGTTTCTTGGCCACCTGTATGTCTTTTTGGAAAAATGTCTACTCAGGTCCTCTGCCCATTTTTTAATCAGGTGTTTTTTCGATGTTGACATATTTTATATATATATATATATATATATATATATACACACACACACACACACACACACACACACACACACATTTTGGATATTAACCCCTTATCAGATATATCATTTGTGAAAACATTCCCCCATTCCATAGGTTTTCTTTACATTTTGTTAATGGTTTCCTTCATTGTGCAAAAGTTTTGCAGTTTGATATAATCCCATTTGTTTATTTTTGCTTTTGTTGTCTTTCCCCGGGGAAGCCATAATACATACATACATACATACATATATATATACATATATATCTTAGGCTAAAGTCTTAAAGTTTATTGTCTATGTTGTTTTCTACAATTTTAATGGTTTCAAGTCTTACATTTAGTCTTCAACCATTTTTGAGTGTTTTTTTTTTTTGTATATAGTGTAAGAAAGTAGTACAGTTTCATTGTTTTGCATGTATCCTATTTTACCAACACTGTTTATTGAAGAGATCCTCTTTTCCCCATTGTATATTCTTGCCTCCTTTGTGGTAGATTAATTGACCATATAAGCGTGAGTTTATTTCTGAGCTCTCTATTCTGTTCTATTCATCTATGTGTCTGTTTTTGGTCCAGTACCATACTTTTTTGATTACGATAGCTTTGTAGTATAGTGTGAAATCAGGAAGTGTGATAACTCCAATTTTGTTTTTCCTTTTTAAGACTGCTTCGGCTATTCTGGATCTTTTGTGATTCCATACAAATTTTAAGATTGTTTGTTTCATTTCTGTGATTAATTTTGTTGTAATTTTAATAAGGATTGCATGGATCTGAAGATTGTGTTGGGTACTCTAAAAAATTTAACAATATTAATTCCTCCAATCCGAGAACATGACTGTCTGTTTTTCTTGTTTGTTTGTTTTATTTTTAATTTTTCATTAATGTCTTCTAGTTTTTAGTGTAGAGATATTTCTCCTCCTTAGTTAAATTTATTCCTAGGTATTTAATTCTTTTTGATGCAATTGTAAATGGGATGGTTTTATTTCTTTGTGATAGTGTGTTAATAGTGTACACAAACACAACTAATTTTTGTAATTTGATTTTGTTTCCTGGAACTTTACTAAATTTGTTAGTTCTAACGTTTTGGGTTTTTTTGGTGGAATCTTACATTTTTTCTCTATATAAGTTCATCGTATCTACAAAAAGAGACAGTTTTACTTCTTTCTGATTTAGATGATTTTGGTTTCTTTTTCTACTCTCATTACTCTGGCTAGGACTTCCAATATTCTGTTGAATAAATCTGGCAAGAGTGGGAATACCAGTCTTGTTCCTGATCTTAGAAGAAAAGCTGTCAGCTTTTCACTGTTGATCATGATGTCAGTTGTGGGTTTGTCATATATGACCTTTATTGTGCTGAGGTATGTTCCCACTGTACCCACTTTGTTGAGAGTTTCTATCATAAAAGGATGGTGAATTTTATCAAAAGCTTATTCTGCGTATATTCAGATGACCATATGATTTTGATCCTTCATTTTGTTGATGTGGTGTGTCTCTGATTGATGTGTGGATATTGAACCATCCTTGCATACCTTGCATACCACTTGATTGTGGTGTATGATCCTTTTAATGTATTGCTGAATTAGTCTGATAATGTTGTTTTTATTTAATTAAAGTTTATTGGGGTGACAGTTGTTACTAAAGTTACATAGCTTTTAGGTGTACAATTCTGTAATATATTATCTATATTTCACATTGTCTGTTCACCACCCAGAGTCAGTTCTCTTTCTATCACTATATATTAGACCCCGTTTACTCTCTTCTAGAGCCTCCCTCCCCCCGTACTGTCTGGTAACCCCTAAACTATTGTCTGTATCTATGAGTTTTTGTTCCTTCATTTGTTTCTCTTGTTATTTCATTGTTAACTATTTTATATACCAAATGTCAGTGAAATCATATGGTTCTCTACTTTTTCTGTCTGACTTATTTCACTTAACATTCTACTCTCAAGATCCATCCATGTTGTCACAAATGGTGCTGGTTCATCTTTTCTTACCGCTGAATAGTATTCCACTGTGTATATATACCACAACTTCTTTATCCATTCATCTATCGAAGGACGTTTTGGTTGTTTCTATGTCTTGGCCACCGTAAATAAAGCTGCAATGAACATTGGAGCACACATGTCTTTATGGATAAATGTTTTCAGATTTTTTGGGTAAATACCCAGGAGAGGGATTGCTGGGTCATATGGTAATTCTATTCTTAATTTTTTGAGGAATCTCCACACTGCCTTCCACAACAACTGCACCAATCTGCATTCCCACCAACAGTGTATAAGGGCTCCTTTTTCTCCACAGCCTCTCCAACACTTGTTACTATTTGTCTTATTGATGATAGCCATTCTAACTTGTGTGAGGTGATATCTCATTGTGGTTTTTAGTTGCATTTCTCTGATGATTAGTGATGTTGAGGATTTTTTTTTATGTCTATTGACCATCTTTATGTCCTTTTTGCAGAAATGTCTCTTCAGGTCCTCTGCACATTTTTCAGTTGGGTTGTTTGTATTTTGTTGTTGTTGAGTTGTATGAGTTCCTTTTATACTTTGGATATTAGCCCCTTATCAGAGGCACTATTTGCAAAAATCTTCTCTCATTCAGTTGGTTGCCTCTTTACTTTGTCAATGGTTTCTTTTACTGTGCAGAAGCTTTTAAGATTGATAAAGTCCCACTCATTTATTTTAGCTTTTATTTCCGTTGCTTTTGGAGTCAAATTCATAAAATGCTCTTTGAACCCAAATTCCATAAGTTTAGTACCTATGTTATCTTCTATGCAATTTATTGTTTCAGGTCTTATGCTTAGGTCTTTGATCCATTTTGAATTAATTTTGGTACATGATGACAGGTAGCAATCCAGTTCCATTCTTTTGCACGTGGCTTTCCAATTCTGCCAGCACCATTTATTGAAGAGGCTGTCTTTTCTCCACTGTTTGTTTTTGGCTTCTTTGTCAAAAATTATCTGTCCATATGTATGTGAGTTTATTTCTGGGTTCTCAGTTCTATTCCATTGGTCTGTATGTCTGTTTTTCTGCCAATACCATGCTCTTTTGATTATTGTTGCCCTGTAGTACAAGCTGAAGTCAGGGAGTGTGATACTTTCAGCACTGTTCTTTTTTCTTAGGATTGCTTTTTCTATTTGGGGTCTTTTGTGGTTCCATGCAAATCTGATGATGTTTTTGTTCTCTTTCTTTAAAAAATGCCATTGGGATTTTGATGGGGATTGCGTTAAATCTGTATATGGCTTTGGGTAATACGGCCATTTTAACTATGTTGATTCTCCCAGTCCATGAGCAGAAAATGTCAATTTCTTTGAAAAATGTCTTATAGTTTTCAGCATATAGGTCTTTCACGTCCTTGGTTAAGTTTATTCCTAGGTAGTTGATTCTTTTTGTTGCAGTTGCAAAAGGAATTTGTTTTTTCAGTTTCTTTTTCTGAGATTTCATTGCTGGTGTATAGGAATGCAGTGGACTTTGTACGTTTATTTTGTAGTTGGCAACTTTACTGTATTCGTTTATTGTTTCTAAAAGCTTGTTGGTAGAGTCACTAGGGTTTTCTATATATAGCATCATGTCATCTGCAAAGAGTGACAATTTACATTCTTCATTCCCAATTTGGATGCCTTTTATTTCTTTCTCTTGCCTGATTGCTCTGGCAAAGACTTCCAACACTGTGTTGAAAAGCAGAGGTGATACAGGACAGTCCTGTCGTGTTCCTGAATTTAGAGCAAAGGGCTTCAGTTTTTCACCGTTAATTATGATATTAGCTGAGGTTTTGTCACATATGGCCTTTATTATGTTAAGGCATTTTCCTTCTATACCTATTTTATTAAGAATTTTAATCATAGATGGATGTTGTATCTTGTCAAACACTTTTTCTGCATTAATTGATATAATCATATGATTTTTGTCCTTTATTTTGTTTATGTGATGTATCACATTGATGGATTTGCATATGTTGAACCATCCTTGTGCCCCTGGGATGAACCCCCCTTGATCGTGATGAATACTCTTTTTAATGCATTTTTGCATTCGATTGGCTAGAATTTTGTTTAGGATTTTTGCATCTGTGTTCATCAGAGATATTGGTCTGTAATTTTCTTTTTTTGTGTTATCCTTACCAGGTTTTGGTATCAGGGTAATGTTGCCTCATAAAATGAGTTAGGGAGTATTGTCTCTTCAGTTTTTTGGAAGAGTTTGAGTAGGACAGGTATTCGATCCTCTTTGAAGGTTTGGTAGAATTCACTAGTGAAACCATGTTGTCCCAGACTTTTGCTTTTGGGACGGTTTCTGATGAATGATTCAATTTCCTTACTGGTGATTGTCTATTTAGATTTTCCACTTCTTCGTGATTCAGCCTAGGAAGGCTGTATGTTTCTAAGAACTTGTCCATTTCTTCTAGGTTATTGAATTTGGTGGCATATAGTCCTTCATAGTATTCTTGGATGATCCTTTGTATTTCTGTGGAATCCGTGATGACTTCTCCTCTTATTTCTTATTTTGTTTATTAGTGTCATTTCTCTTTTTATCTGTGTGAGTCTAGCCAAGGTTTTGTCAGTTTTATTAATCTTTTCAAAAAACAAGTTCTTTGTCACATTAATTTTTTCTTTTGTCTTTTTGTTCTCTATTTCATTTAGTTCTGCTCTGATTGATAATATTTCCTTTTTCTGCTGACCTTGGGATTCATTGGTTCTTCTTTTTCTAGTTCTTTAAGGTGTAACGTGAGGTTATTTATCTGGAATTGTTCTTGTTTCTTGAGATAGGACTATAGTATAGTGGTATAAATTTTCCTCTTAAAACTGCTTTTGCCGCATACCCAAAATTTTTGTAGGATATATTTTCATTCTCATTTGTTTCTATGTATCTTTTGATCACTCTTCTTATTTCTTCTTTGGACCCTGTCATTGTTTAAAAATATGTTGTTTAATCTCCACATCTTTGTGGTTTTTCCTGCTTTCTTTTAGCAGTTGATATCCAATTTCAAAGCCTTGTGATCAGAGAATATGCTTAGTATGATTTCAATCTTCTTAAATTTCCTGAGGCTAGTTCTATGTCCTAGTATATGATCTATCCTTGAGAATGTTCCATGTACACTAGAAAAAAAAATGCATAACCTGATGTTCTAAGATGAAGTGCTCTATAAATGTCAGTTATGTTCATTTCTTCTAATGTGTCATTCAGGGCTGATATTTATATTTTTCTGTTTGGATAATCTATCCATAGCTGTCTATGATGTATTTAGGTCCCCTAGTATAATAGTGTTTTGGTCAATTTCTCCCTTTAGTTCTGTTAGTAGTTGCTTGGAATATTTCAGTGCTCCCTGATTAGGGACATAAATATTGATGACTGTTATGTCTTCTTGTTGTATAGTGCCTTTTACCGTCATGAAATGTCCATCTTTGTTTCTCGTTACTTTTTTTATCCTGAAGTCTCTATTATCTGATATCAGTATGGCTACATCTGATTTTCTCTGGATACCATTTGCTTGGAGTGTCAATTTCCACCCTTTCACTTTGAATCTATGTTTGCCCTTGTAGCTGAGATGTGTCTCTTGGAGGCAGCATATGGTTGGGTTTAGTTTTTTGATGCAGTCTGCTACTCTGTGCCTTTTTATTGGTGAGTTCAGTCCATTTACATTTAGGGTAATTATTGATATATGAGGATTTCCTATCATTCTATCTTTGCCTTTTTGTTGATGTCTCATTGTTTCTATTATTTCTGTATGGTGGTATTCTATGATTTTTCCCTCTGTTTCTTCTTTTATTACGTCATGTTTTTTTTGATTTGAGCATTTAGCCCATTTACATTTAAAGTAATTATTGATAGGTATGTACTTATTACCATTTGATTGATTATTTTCTGGTTGTTTTTGTAGTTCTTCTCTGTTTTGTTTTTTTTTTTCCTTCTTCTCTTACTCTGTTCCCTTGTGATTTCATGAGATTTGTGTGTGTGTGTGTGTGTGTGTGTGTGTGTGTGTGTGTGTTATGTTTGGATTGCTTTCTTTTTATTTGTGTATCTATTGTAGGTTTTTTGTTTGTGGTTAACATGAGATTTATATATAACAGCCTACGTATATAACAGTTTAAGTTTATAGTCACTTAAGTTTGAACACATTCTGAAAGCACTACCAATTTCTTCTCTGCCCCCACATTTTATGTTTTTAACATCATATTTTACATCTTTGTTTGGGTGTGTGTGTCTTTCCCCGAACTAATTATTGTTCATATGCATTATTTTACAACTTCTGTCTTTTAACCTTCCTACTAGCTTTATAAGTAGTTGATTCACTTATCCTTTATTATATTTTGCCTTAGCAGTGAGTTTTTCTTTTCTTATATTTTCTTATTTCTAGTTTTTGCTTTGCCTGCTTAAAGAAGTCCCTTTAATATTTCTTGTAATTATGGCTTAGTAGTGATGAACTGTTTTAGTTTTTGCATGTCTGGGAAACTCCTTATTGCTTCTTCAATTCTGAATGTTAACCTTGCTGTGTTGCAGTTTTTTGGTTATGTATGTTTTTTTTTCCCCCTTCAGATATTGTGCCACTTTTAATATATTCTGTCATTCCCTGTGGACCTGCAAACTTTCTCCTGAAAAACAGCTAATAATCTTATGTTTGTTCCCTTGTATGTAACTATTTGTTTTTTTGTTGTTGTTGCTTTTAAGGTTATCTTTTTGTCTTTATTTTTTGCCATTTTAATGATGTGTCTTGGTTCGGATCTCTTTGGGTTCATCTTGTTTGGGACTCTCTGTCCTTGGACTTGGACATCTGAGTCCTTCATCAGGTTAGGACATTTGTCAGCTATTATTTCTGTCCCTTTCTCTCTCTTCTTCTTCTTCTGGAATTCCTATAATGTGAATGTTGGTACGCCTGGTGTTGTCCCAAAAGTCCCTTATACTCTCCTCATTTTTTTAAAAATTATTTTTGCCATTCTGATTATGAGACTTCCCTTACCCTGTCTTCTATATTGCTGATCCATTCTTCTTCATCATCTAATCTGCCGTTGATCCCCTCTAATGTATTTTTCATTTCAGCTATTGTATTCTTCAGTTCTGATTGGTTTTTGGGTTTTGGGTTTTGTTTTTTGTTTTTTGTTTGTTTGTTTGTTTGTTTTTTAATAGTCCCTATCTCTTTATTGAAGTTCTCTTTGTGTTCATCCACACTTCTCTTGAGTTTGGTGGACATACTTATGATCATTACTTTGAACTGCTTATCTGGCATATTGCTTATCTTCATTTTATTTAGTTCTGTTTGTTCTTTCATTGAAACATATTCTTTTGTCTCCTCATTTTGCCTAAGTCTCTGTGTTTGTTTCTATATATCAGGTAGATCATCTACATCTAGTAGTATTGAAAGTGTGGGCTTTTATGGAAAGTGTCCTGTGGGGCTCAGTGGTACAATTCCCCCCTGGTAACCTGGGCCAGGTGTTCCAGTCACATCCCCTGTGTGGGCTGCATGCACCCCCCTGTTGGGGTTGTGCCATAGTTATTCTGGGCACACTGATGGACATGGCTTGCCTCTGTGCTGGCTGTCTGGGAAGCCTGGAAGCTAATGCTGCTGGAGCATTGAAATGTGTGACTTGTCCCTGACATGGTCTGTAAGGCTCAGGAACCACTTCTGTGAGCTTGCTGATGGGATGCACTGGCCCCTGTCCTGGCTGGGAGCAAGACCCTCCTGGGAATGTTGTGGGCATGCTATTGTGCTATATGGGCCTCTAATGTGGTTGGCTGTGAGGCCAGCCTCTACTGTTGTGGGCTGCCTGGTACGTGGGGGCTCACCCTCCTCCAGAGTTCAACACCATGTTGGAAGGTGTCACCCAGGGACCACCCAGGCTTTGGGGCCACCCAGGGCCTCCTGCCAGGTGCTAGGGTAGGGTACTACCCTGGAAAGACTTTGGTTTGTGCTGACCAGGACAGGCAGTTTGGTCTGGGCAGGTCCTCAGAAAAATGACCGGGTGGGGCAAACTGTTAATATGTTCATGGAGAGTGCAGAACTGGGACCCGCCAGCATGGAGTCAGCTAAGTGGAAGGAGAGCACATCAAACCAAAGCAAGAGAAAATGTTGCCCGCCAGCCCTTCCAGCCCCAGAGAAAACTCCAATAGATCCCTGCCTCTCTGGCACATGCTCCAAAATCAGTGAGAATTATCTGCTTTGTGTATGACCCAGTTGCTTTACAAACTGCTGCACTAAAACTCAGAGTGAGTGCATTTGTGCCCTTTAAGAAGGAGACATGGTTTCCCAAAGCCCACAGACCCCAGCTCCTCTGGATATAAGCATTGCTGGTCCTCAGTTTCCCACAAATCCCAGCTCCCCTAGATGTAAGCTTTTCTGGTTCTTGAAACCAGCCCAAATATGGGCTCTTTTTCCCAGTGCTGGTGCCAGCCCCCTGGACTGGGAAGTCCAATGCAGCTCTCAGACCCTTTGTTTCTCAAAAGGGACCTCTGCTACTGTAATATAACCCCCACCTGTGGGACACAGCACCAAGGGTGTGGGTCCTGACCAGACCCTTTGGGCCTTTCTTTGGGCAATGTCTTTGCCCAATGTCTTGGACCCTTTGGGCAATGTTTTTGCCCCTATTTTCCATCTCAGTGTGGCTTTTCTTTATATCCTCATTTGTATAGAATCTGTTCCACTAGTCCTCGGGTTGTTTTCAGAGATAGTTGTTCTATATGTGCAGTAGACACCTGGGTTAGAACTGTATGTGTCCACATAGACTCAGATTTTTTTCAGTTGACCTGTGGAGCTCCAACCTGAATTGTTCAAGGGTCAACTGGCAGTTGAGAATCTGCATATGCAGAAGGCCAACTTAAGCTATGCATGGATTTTTGACTGCGTGGGGTGGTCAGTATCCCTAACTTCCCTGTTGTTCCAGGGTCAATTGTATTTGTATTTTGCTTTGTTGTGAGAGTAGGTAAGTCCAGGATCTTTCTACTCCACTATCTTGACTGGAAGTCTTTAATGTTATTTTTGTATAATGGTTGATTCATCAATAGATTCTCACTTATTATAGATGTGTGTGCTATTAAGATACTCATGAATTTTAAACATATTTATTTTCAAGCTAGAAAGCACACTCAATTCTAAAATATTTTTATTCACACTTTGTAAAATATTAACATTTGAATATTGCCTTTTTTGACTCACCTTGGAAAGCACTTAGAATGTTTTGTAGAGTTACGTGTGGTTATATTATCTTTTTCGACTTTATGAATCTTATTAAAATTAATAATCAGACAATAAGGATTGTAATGGCATAATGATAATATTTGGATATGTAACCATGGAGATTTGTCATATAATTTTTCCAAATTTTTTATAATGTACAATTATAATTTTTACTGTTTGAATAGATGAAAACTTTTTCCAGGATGCCACATTGTACAGCAAATGCTAAAGACCAGCCAGTTTTTTTCCACTGTGTCTTTATAGTGCATTGATATTGTTTTGATAATGTGCCATTATACCTTTAAAATCCAAGTTCATAATAGAATTATTTGAAAGCTAAGTGATGACCGTATCTTATTTTCTCAAGCATTATTGTTAAACTGAGTACTGTCAAAAAGTCTGCTTCTTTTTGGATATGTAGGGAGTCAAAGTCAGGTCTAGTGTATTACATTAAACAGTTATGGCATTATATCTAGTTGTATTCATACCTCTTTCTATCAGACTTCTCTCTAAGCAATCACAGTTTTGACAAGGTGACCCCACTAACATTTTAGGGGAGCCAGAGGGCTGAATTGCTTTCAGCTTCCAGGTCATTGTGGGCATCCACACATAACTATTGACACATCCTGTCCTCAGGTCCCATGCCCTTTATTCCTCAGGCTTTGAGACCCCTTGTTCTCAGCTGGGAAGTGTTTCTTTGAATAGAAACTTCATATTGATTTTTAAGCAAACAATACAGTGATTTAACTTTGCTCTTCTCCCGTGCATGAGTTCTCTTTGTTCATTAGAGAAAAGACTCTTTTCACCTTAACTTTAGCACTATATTTCCTGTGTTACCTATGCTTAGGAGTAAAATGGGCTGACAGGGACTAGGGACCAGCTAATTAATAGAGCACTTTACAAAGAGTTAAAGGGCTAACATGATGCGGGGTGGGCCACTGAAGCTCTCTCTGGGCCTGATGTTTTCCTCTCTAAAATGAGATGAACAGACAATCGTGAACATTCTTTTTCGTTCAAATATTTCACATATACAGTTTGGTTTACTACTCTTGCTATTCCTACTACTTATAAGCATCATATTGTTATTGTACCCAAAATTTACTGAGCATTTACTTTCTGCAATACATTACATATAAATTTTGTATAAACATTTTATATAAATCATCACATTTACTCCTCAAACAATCCATTAAAATATGTTCTTTTATTTTCCTTAAAAATTAGGAGGCTGGAACCTACAAATGTTAAATATTTTGCCTAAGGTCACACAGCTAGTATAAGGCAGAACCAAGTATTGAATTTAGGTTTGCCTAATTCCAGATGCAATATTCTTAGCTACAACAGAATGCAGAGGTATTTATTAGAAGCTAAAGAAAATTGAGGTGTTAAGAATCATATTCTTTGAATACAGGTATTCCTTGAGATTTCATTTGAAGAGAATAAACATATGTAAAGTCTTGATCATTTAAAAATAGTTTAAATGTAAAAAATTCATATGAAAGTGAAAGTTTCTCTTGTAATTTGAACTAAGTTGATATGTACATTTGATGAAGTAGTATATGCTTATAATTGTGCATTCAAAATTAGTTATACTTAAAGTGCTTCTCCTTAATCAAAATTTGAGTTTTATAACTGTGTATAAAATAATTTTTATCTCTCTTTAGTTAGTATTAGCCTTGGTATTTCTAAAAGAATTAATATTAGCACAAAATTATTTATATTTCAAATGAAATCCAGGAGTATCATGACTGATGTACCCATAGATATGATAATTTTGTAGTATATGATTTTCAGGTGAGGACTAAGAAGTGGTCCAAGAAGTAAAATTTATATTACTATACTATTTAATTTAATTAGTATATCATATTTTTGGTACTTTAGGTTTAATAACTAGAATTGCCTATATAATACTTCCCTTTTGAAATTTAAAAACAAATGAAATGTTGTAGAAGCTACATTATACTTCACTGTCCTACAGAATCCTTCTTTCACCAAATATGAGAAACAACATGTGTAGTAACATACTAGTCAAGGCTGTAAAACTAAAGATTTGAGAAAAACATTATTAAATAAGGGACAGTTTTCTATAACACAGAGCTATAAAGTGTGATGGTTTTCATCTTTATACCTTGGCTCATCAGAGTTGCATGCATGGTTGTGGCGGTTTTGGGAGTGTGTGATGGGATTGTTACACTTAATGAGCCTGGTTCCTCCACCATGGCTGGCATTTCGATATTAGACTTCCAGCAGTGAATTCTTGTAAAAGATGGATTTTAGATCACCAGGCTTTCCTTGATTAGAGCTTTTGGTACATAATGTCAAGTACATTCATCAGTTAAATGAATGAATTGTAAATGAGCCTGGTGTTGCTAACACAGCAACAAGAAAGGCTGTCACAGAGATAAGCCTTGGGACTTGAAATACTTCCTCTGCTCTTTGTAAACATCAGCTCTTATTTGGCCAGGGTATTTCATGTGTACTTTGGAGAGCTTAGTTTCAAGACTCGGCATAGGGGCATGATTAAAATGAAATTATAAATGCGTGTGTTTTTTTTTTTTTTTACCATAAGATGTACCAATCTATTCAATATTAAGAAAATATTAAGATTTCAGTATTAAGAAAAGTAAATAAGGCTGCATGTAATTTTGAAAGAATCTTTAAGTGTAATCAAATTGTTCTTTTAAGAGAAACAGAATTGATTAAATACATTTTATTGGGGAGGAAATAAAGCATGTAGAAGTGGAGAAAAGCCCCAAGTCCTTTAGTTGATTTAATTGAGTCAATCAAATTTTAGTAACAGTTTGAACTATCAGCTATAGTCATATTGCAAATCACAGAGAGCCACGGGGCTGAGATCTCAAAATCTACTCACTGCCCCACTGTCTGATTAAGAATGGCACTTTCCCAAGGTTCATTTGATACAGTACACAGATTATACAGTAAATCAGATTAGACAGTAAAGTGTATAAATTTAAGTTGATTTTCTAAGTATTTTTTTGTTTTTGTTTTTATACTGTTTTATGGTATATGCAACTTATAATATTTTAAAGTAGAAAATGTACATAAATTCGGTGTTTTTCAGGCAATCCAGTCAATTGGTAGAATGACAATTTTCTCTGCATTGGTTGGCAGAGGACCAGATGCCTATATATATTTTCAAGGTTCTGTCTTTGGCGTTGGGTAGTGGGGTCATTGGGTCCATGTCACATTATTAATACATCAATGAATAAATGGATCAATAAATGAAAAATGAGAGCCATGCATATATCAGTGATGAGACTGTTTCATAGATCAGAGATTAAGATTAATCCAATATTGTACACCTGAGGTCCAAAATACAAAATTAAATTTGAAGAATGCATTCGTCTAGATTCTCTTTTTTGTTGACAAATAATATTTTGGGTAATGGGTAAATCAACAAGCATCAAACTTACCTTAATTGTTAGGTAACATTTTATTCTGAATTTAGTTTCATATTTAAAGCCAAAACCTCATATAAAACAGATAACTGATTTCAAGTCAGAAATGTAAATATGCACCCCTCCTTTCCCCACCCTCTCCCTCCCCTAGTCCCCCTTTAACCCCCGTCATCCCTCTCCCTTTCCCTTCCCACTCCCCTTCTTCCTTGTATGCTCAGGCTCTCTGTATGACTTAAAACACACAAATACACACATCTTTTCAATAACAGGATGAAATAGTATAAATAAAATTTTCAGATTAATCAGAAATACTCTCTGTTTCAGTCTTGTTACTTAGTTTTTGCTTCCTTAAGTATAAGAGTTCATTTCTGACTTAGCAAATACAGCGTATTAAGAATATCTGACTCTTTCTTTGCTTATTAACAAAATTGCAATGCACAAAAGCACCATTTCTTATTGTTGCATATATCACACCTCTCTACTTATCTGAAAGGTAAAAAGTAGCTCACACACTCACACACACACACACACACACACAAAATCCCTAGCAAATTAACAAGAATAATTAAGAATAGAAAAGAAGTAAAGAAAAAATGATGTAAAACAAAAAAGTAAACATGCACGTGAGCGCACACATACTTTCTGGCCAATAGGTATAGGAAAATTTGGTCTAACTAGTTGTAGGAATTCCCAGCTGAATTTGGAGTATGTCCTGAGATCTATTGTTATAGCTCTCCTTTCATTCAGGCACTAGGGGTGGAGAGACAAAAGGGTTTCAGTCCCTGCCCTGGACGGCAGATAGGCCAGCAGACAGCACACAGTGTGGTTATTATCTATCTCAAGAGAGAAGACAGGAAATGATTCTGCATAGCAAAAGTGAGCATGGAAAGGAGAAGTTAGGGAAAGCTCCACAGTGGACATGGAATTGGAAAAGGAGTTGATGTATAAATAGGAATTTGCTCAACAAGGAAGACAGAGTGGGGTGGACAATTAGTAGCATTGAAGTACAATTACAACTCCGAGCATATACTGAAAGGAATGAGGAAAGCTGGGGCTGGATTAAGATGCACCTCAATTGTCATGGGAAAGATGCTGGAGGGGAACTGTAGTTCAGGAAAACAAAAGTTAGCTACAGTGCGTGGGATGAATTAGAGTAAAGAAAGACTAGAAATGGGGAAGCAAAGTGGAAGTCTGTTACACTAGACAGGTAAGAGATGAGCCCAAAACCAAACCATCCATAAAAGTTTTGGTGACCTTAGAGAGCAGAGGAAGATAAATGATTTGCTGTCAGACCAGTACTCTCACTTGTTGCCCCGAATCGAGCATGATCTGGGCACTCCATAAATAATTTTGAGTCGTTTCATGAATCTGAGATTTTTCCTCTATTTTATATTCTTGACAGCTATTTGCTTTATTACCAATTTTAAAATAATTATTTTTTATAAAAATCCACTACTATGAGCATTAGGTCTAGTTGGGTTCTGCGAACCAAAGTTTATGTTTGTATGTGGGAATGTATATAATTTCAGTTAATTACATCCAGTTCTCCTCTCAAAAAAGAGAAAGAGGCCATTTCGAATAAAAATTTTATTGACTAATACAGCATGATTAAAAAAAAAAGTAAATGCATATAATGTAGAAAAGTGGAAAACTTATGTCCAAGTGGATTGTGTTATAAACCTGGAAATCCTGTTGTCTCTTTGTAATACTCAAGAAAACTCCTGTCAGTGGTTAGGGCTGGTGTGTACAAGATAGACTTGAGCTGTAAATTGGGGTTAGGAACTATAAGAATTAAAAGCACTTTCCTCCATTGTTTTTAGTCATTTTCTTTGTAGGTTTCTGTTGGGAATGTTTACATACTAAACACTTAAAAATAATGTGGCAGTTTTCAAGTTTTTTTGGATGACTCTATAATACCACTAATGCTGGAAGAAAAACAAGACAGACTGAGTAGTTATGGAAGGAAGGTTTCAAATACTTCAGATGTAGTGTGTTTCTGTTGCTGGTGGAGGAGAGGGTCGGTTGAGCCTTATCTGTACGTGAGCTATGATTGTGGAAAACAGTGTGACACCAGGGGTAAATTCTCATTAGTCATTAGCCACATAAAATATAGATGATACATTGAATTGAAATAGAAAGGATGGCTCCGGAAGCTAAACCGAATATGCAGGAATTGGCAAAGGGCAATGATGGTGGTGGATGTCTTCAGGAGGTGGGGTAAAAACGTGAATAGAGACATCTGAGCTCAACAAGTCACTTTTTAAACCTAAAAGGGACTGAAATGGACTCTTTGAGTAAAGCAAGATCAAAGAAATGAAAAGATTACCCGTACACTGAAGTGCTCACTGTTCCAAGTTGCACTTTAAAATATCTGAGAAGGAAAAACCAAAAATCAATGTTTGCTCTGCTGGTACACAAACCTTTCACCTCTGGGAAATCTCTTTGGGTTTTAAGCCAAACCAATTTTGTGTTTTACCCTTCAATCCCCACGACATACACAGCTAAACATTTGTACCTAACTTTCAGTGTTCGTGCCAAGAACCAAAGAACTTGAGAGCTCATTATGGAAGCAGTGTGGGAGCTAAGTGCTGAGAAAGAAGTAGTCTTTCATGTTCGTAGTAGTTGCCTTTCGCTTTTTTGTTTGTTTGTGTGTTTTATTGTAGCCAAAACAGAAAGTTAAATTCAGTTGCATCCATGAGGCTGCACTCTGAAAGAAGTTCAGGCCATAGAAAGATGCCTAAAATCCTTCTTACATCCTCATTTTGCATCTGCTTCTTAATAGAAGGAGGATCTGAACAGAGTAGCAATAAACATCTCTTGGCCAAAGAATGAAATGAAGTCTTAGAAATGTACCGGTGGACTGCGTATGTCTCCACCTCGCTTCTTTCCCAGCTAGCATTCTTCATTTCGTGGACTGTATTATGAACTTTTGCCCAGGTTTCATTGTTGGAAGGAGCAGCAGTTTTCTTGCCAGGGGAAGATAGAGGAGAAGTATTTAGAGCAAGCACTTTGGGATATCATGGATTAACTGAGAGTGAACATCTTATGCTTCTAGTAAAGCTTCCCAGTTCTGCGATGTAGGCCTGGGATGCCAAAGGCCTTGAGACCTGCCTGATATGGCCTGTTTCCAGAATTCAGACTAACACATTGAAGAGGTTGAATTTCTTGTGCAACATCACAAAAGTTGCATTTAGAAGTTTGAATTGTTATTACTTTATAGTTTTCAACTGAAATTCTTTGGGGAAAAATTTTCCAAAGTTTAAGATTTGTGTTTTTTAAAAGACAAAAAGAAAAATAGGAAAGGAGGAAGAAATATTACTGTATTAATAATTGTAATTTCTCATTGGCTTAGAAATCCCAGTTATGGCCTCTGTGTTAGGCTGTTTTTTTTTTGTTTTTTTTTTAACTTCACTTGTTTTTTGGAGGTGGAAAGACTGTAACTGAGGTTATATTATTATTATGTATAATCCAGATACCACTGTGAGACATATTCAGAAAATCTTAAAAAATACACGAAATGATCCGTTCCTGTATTAGTTTTGATATATTTTGGTTAAAGATGACCCATAAGGTAAAAATGAAAATTATTTGTCATGTAATCACCTGGACCAGGTGTGATATTTCTCAGTGAATGCAATTATATGAAAATACTTACTTATGGTGACTTCTGAGTATTTTGAGGTTAATGGAATGGTTTCTCCTGAGTTTCAAAGGCCAATACTTTTTGTAGGAAAAGAAAATCCATCAATAAATAAGAAAAACATCATATTCAAACATATATACTATAAGGTTTCTCTTAGTGTTGTTTCACCAAATCGAAGGAAGTCCCAGCCGTTCTTCCCTTTTACTTTAATTGCAGCATCCCTCATGGTAATGGTGCATTAACTGTGGTTCTCTTCATGGCATTAAATGGTATTAAATAATAAAAATTTCCCTTCATTCAAACTTGGCATAAACACTGCGCTTTCCCATAAGGTTAAAAAAAAAAAAAGTGCAGTTAGGACTGTAGAAGAAAATGATGAATTACAGAGAAGATTCTCCTGGATGTCTGTAGAATCTGGTATTTACCCTACTTCTATGAAATATCTTCATGTACGCTTAGGAGGAGTAAGTGAACACGGTTGGGAAGAGGAAAATTGGAGCTATTTTAATTACATTTCACAAATGACAGTAAATATCTATATATTAACAAAGGGCCAAGTGGAAGAGAAGAAATTAAGATACATGATTTATGAATTCAAGCTGCCATCTGGGGACATTCAAATGAGTTTTTTTAAAAAAAGCAACCTTTCAGCATAAGTCAATTCAAGTCTGAATCAATCTGAAAAAAATAAAAAATATAAAACATAAAAATACCCAGGGCAGGTAGAGAGTAAGGAAGCCCCTCTAATAGAAAGAGGTAACAAAGAGGCTCAGATAAATTCCTGTCAAAGTTTTGTTTTTTAAATAAACATAGTATTTTGTGAAGGGCTTCTAGTTTTCTTCTGGGGCCCAGGAGAGGGTTTCCCATTCATCAGCCACTAGTGGACCATCTAGGGGCTTTTCTGACAATGAATAAACTGACAAGATATAGATGCTGTGAGTTAGCTTGACTCACTGCTTTCCTCTCATAATTTGTCAAAGGACCTTTTGTTTTTATGGAGCCTACTTATTTATAGGGTGATTTATGGACACAAAAGTATTACTATAGTCTTAAATCCCTGTTCCATCCATGTACCTAAAAATTGGATCTGAGCAGCACTGTGCTACACCAGTCACCACAATTCCTCTCATGGGCAGCGTGGCCCGTTGTCCTGCATTTATATGTATCCAGCATTAACACATTTGATACACTGCGAAATACAGGTCACCAGATTGTGTAAAGTAGTCATGGAGCTGGCACAGCTCCAGCAGGAGCTGTGGATTTGCAGAATAAGCATTTCCAAAGGACTTCAAAGGGTTTTGCAGCTGTCATCTAGTAAATTGCCACAGTGTCAGCTTTCAGGTACTATCATTAGCTGCATTTTAGACTTATGATCTGCTGCTAATGATTTCTATAGAGTTAATGCTCCTCTCACCCCCAATTATCATCACCATCACCATGACCACCACCACCACCACCGCCATCATCATCACCATCACCATTACCCTCACCATCACCATCATTAGGAAACAAGAAGTGGAAGTTAAGAACACAAGCCCAGGAGTATGGCTCCCTGGTTGTATCACTTGCTCTCAGAGCTTAGGAAAGTCCTTGAGTCACTCTTGCTTTAGTTTCAGAATCGGTTAGCTGGAGGCAATAATAGCAACCATCTCATAATGTTGCTGTAAGTATTACATGAGATAATACAAATGAATTGCTTAGAACCGGTATCTGGCTATGGCAAGCACTTGATGGATGGTAACTATACTGTTATTGTTTCATTATTGTATTATATACTCAAAACAATGTTCTACCCTTGGAGACATCCGTGCTGCTTTATGCTAGTATACTCCTTTGCACACAAGGTGTTTTTTGGTTTTTTTTTCTTATTGATGCTTTATAAACAGGATTTTGAGGGAAAATAGCTTTGAAACGTATTTGTTCAAAGAGTAGGGTTTTGAGATACAACATTCGTAACCACTTTTACAGAATTCTAATGTCAATGCACGATGAAGACACAGTGAAAAAAATTGGCTGGTCGCTAGCATTTTCTGTGCAATGTTACGTCCTGGAAAAACAGTGTTCATATATTCATACAGTAAAAGTATTTATACACTATGATCAGTAGCTTTTAAGAGAAAGCAAGAGACTCTTTGCTATAACTTCTTCCTCATTTCATCAAGGCATTTTAAAAAAGGTTGCTCATCCTAGGTGTTAATTTGGTGAACTCGGATAAATTCCTCATGATGCACAGCAGTAGTACAGGAGCGCTGATTTAATTTGGTGTAACAACTGCGATATTAGGATTTGGCTATTTCATTAATTACTTTTTGCCCATTGTTTATGATGCCTTGTTACCTCCCGCCACCTTGCCCCCCATTTTTTTTTTTTTTTTTTTGAGCAATAGCATTGGTAGTGAATTATAAGCACAAATTTGACAATTGTCTGTTAACCCTCCTGTATCTATAACTCTTTTGGACTTCAGACGTGACACCCAGGTTTACTAAAAAAATACTAAACATTTGTTTGTTTATTTATTTATTTATTGTGTGCTAAAAGAACCTCATTATTATCCTGGTGAATTTTTCCCAGTTGAACCTCTTAGGTCTTTGATTTCCTGCTCTATTTGATTTGGCCTCAGTTTCCTCTTCTGTAAAATGGGGGTAATAATACTGACTTTAGCGGCTATTTGAGGATTCAAGATAATAAAAGAGATACCGAAAATGCTTAGCAATCCCTGGCAAAGAGAAAAGTGCTCACAATAGTTGCACTATCATTGATATCACATTTAGATACGATCCAGCTGTAAGGAACTTCATGGAATTCTTAGGAAAAAAGAAAAATGAAAGCAATGTTCTGATCTCCACAATTCGGTAACAAGAATTCTATTCCAAGAATTCACTTCTCACTTCCTTTCTTTTTTTCCTCAGAACCTCACGTGGCACTTTAATGTTGCTATCTATCTGTCTATCTATCTATCTATCTATCTACCTACCTACCTATCATCTATCTATCATCTATCTGTTTCTTAAATAATGCTTTCTTCACATTTAAAATTGACTCTAGTTGATTCTGATCTATCAGATATGAATTATACATATTTTTATGCACTTCAGAGGGACTCATTTTGAAATTTTTGAGAAATATGCTTCATCCTTACATTACCAATTTCAAGGTTAATAAATATCTGCTGGCTTAACCATTTAGTTAAAATGTGGACCTCTTTTGGCCTAATAGTGATATTTTGATGTCTAAAGAATCCAGCTTTCTTAAGGAGAGATGCTAAGTTTTCCCTCACCTAGAAATTAAGGAGCCAGTGGGATGGGAAGAGCCGGTTCACTTGCATTGAACTGCAACTAACTTCACATTTCATCTTTTCACACTAGGCAGCCGGTACTCCCTCTTTGCATCTTATCTCTCCAACAAAACCCCCAAGGAGGAAAAAAATATATTAGAGAAAAGCCTCCTACTTCTTTCATCTGCTGTAGTCATCGGCTTCCCACGGTTGTAGGGCATCTGTGCTCCTGGTTCCTGGCTTCCCCACAGATAGACAAATCTACTCATCCCTCACAGGAGAACTGACAGCCAGAGCAAGGAGGAAGGGCAAGACAGTGGGGCTTTTAAGATTATGTGTTTCTGGTTTTCACTTTTGCTCTCTATTCTGCTGTATGCAGAAAAATATTCTTCATTATAGCAGAAGGCTAAGGGCAGATCACTTGTGGACCTCAATGAACAAAGACACAAAGCATTTCATATTTGTGGCTAAAAAAAAATCTTAAAATTTTACCCTGATCTCACTAGGTAGAATGGACCCATCTCCCACTTGTAGTCTCACCCCTATTGTGGAACCAATGTCAGTGCTGTGCGTATATTTGTTTCTAGTCTGTGTCTTCCTGAGAGGCTGTATTTTATTACTATTGGAATCAAGGGCTCTGGCCGCAGACTCCCTGAGTTTGAGTCCCGGCTCCATCACTTCTTAGCTATGTCACCCTGGGCAAGTGGTTTAACCTCTCTGTGCCTGTTACCTTATCTATATAATGGGAATAATAATACCTATCTCATGTTAATGTTGTGAAGATTAAATGAGTTAATGTGTGGAAAAAACTTCGAAGAATGCCTGGCTCACAGTACGTGCCAGCCAAGGATTTGCTTTACTTCCTTGGGAGTAGAGAACAGGTTTTAATCAGTCTCCCTAATTCCAAGAACCCAGCATAATGACTGGCACGTAATATGAGTATCTAACCTAGTTCTCAAAGACAAAGCTGTTCATTGGCTCCACATGACAGATACCCCAGGCAGTGGCAAAAGAAAATTGTATGTTTCTGTATCTGCAAAAAAAAAAACAACCCAAAATCTATAAGAAACATAATGGGGAAAAGAGAAAGAAATAAAATAAAAACAAAAAAACCCCTTCTCTGTAATAGGAAGCAGAATCTCAGTGGGATCTCCTTCCTATCAAACTAAAATGTCCTAGTAACCAGTCTTTCAGAATCCCCTCGTGAAATACAGCAGCAGGCCAATTAATTAGTATGAAGATTTAGTCTAAAAGGACAATGCTACCTGGAGAACTAAGCAATTCAGTAAGCCTCGCAGCATTTAATTAAGCCACAGACCAAGGAACAGCTTTGGTAATTTAGAGCATACATTTCTACTGCAACGTGGTTTCTGACTCAAGTGATCTATGTGGCAGCTTTTCTGCTGGTCATATATGCTCCGAAATAGAGGGGGAAACAGTGTTCTCTGCCCACACAGTGGGTCCAGCAGGAGTCTGCGCCCAGGCTCTTGCACACATTTGTTAGGGAATTTGAGCCGACTTTCAGATACAAATATGAATCCATGGAACATAGCACTTTTACTCACTTCCCAGGAAACATTCAAAAGAACAAGTGAAAAACTAGAGGAAGGAAACTTATGCTGGG
Organism: Rhinolophus ferrumequinum; assembly: GCF_004115265.2. NCBI lineage: Eukaryota > Metazoa > Chordata > Mammalia > Chiroptera > Rhinolophidae > Rhinolophus > Rhinolophus ferrumequinum. Next base: position 31,477,837 of record NC_046286.1, read on the forward strand.
GTGAAAGAGCCTTACACAGTTTGGCTCCCAGTGTGAATGTTTTGCTGCCTGTGGAAACCTAACTGAAAAAAGCTGCACCCAACATAGAGGAGTGGCCCCCCTCTTTGCAAATCCTAGAAGGCCTGGCTCAGGTGGGTGGGAGGGTCTGAGTCCCTGGAGAGTGCTTGCAGCCAGTGCCTGCTGCACCTCAGCCTGCATTGCTCTAGGTTTTCCTGAATATGAATCCCAGGTGGTATTGCCAGAACTGCTCTGGATGAGCGCGCAGCCCGTCCTGCAAGGTCAGGAAGAGTTAGAAAAGTGAGGCCATTGAGAAGCGCTCATTATGGGAGAATCCACTCTTTTAGGCAAATACAAAAGCCGTCTCCTGTGTTGGGTGCCAACTGAAACTACACAATGGATAGCTATGACAAAGAATTGAAATTTATTAAATTTAGCAAAGCGTATCATAACCCTGGAGGGAAAAGTAAATTCCCTGGTGACCAGGCTGAGCTGACTTCCTTAAGAATTGGTTGGCATCCTGATTCAGATATGTTCATGGGAAAGGAAAGAGCAGAGAGTCAGTAGGAGGGAATCTCTCATCATCCACTGACCAGTGTGCAAGTCTCACAAAGAGAAAAACGAGGCTCATATTGTGCTCCCACCAAAAGGCCTCCCAATGGACCCAGAGCTTAAGACAGAAATCTGTTCTCTCCCAGTTCCCCACGGGGTCTTTCTTCTGCCTCCCACCCAGTTTTCTCAAGAGCTAGGGCAAGAGAAAGGGCATGAATATCAGGAAGGGTGCATCTAATTTTAAAAGCGGCTTATGTGGAAACCCACCTACTGTTTTGAGAAGCTATAAAATGCTTGAGATTTATTCCCAGAACCAAATGATGAGATGAGCTTTGTGAGGCTAAATGGATAATAGACACCAAAATAAAAGAGCAATAAGAAAAGCCCCGACCAATATATAGCTACAAGTTCACAAAACTAACTTAAGGAAGAAAAACACACAAATATATGTTATATATATAAAATATATATTTGTTTTTTCTTAATTTAGTTTATATATAAAGATATATATGTATCTTTATATATATACATATATATATAAATATATAAATAAATTTAATAAAGGCAGTAAAGAATTACTTTTGTAGAAAGTGAATTGAAATGCATTTAGGTTACTCCATATAAATAATGTGATTCTCCAGAATTTAAGTTTTTTTTAAAAAATCTCAATTTCACACAGTACTTAAAGGACTTAAGTTAGTTATGATTAAGGGTTTGTCATTTGGTTGTTTTTTTTTTTGCATGTTTTTTTCCCTCATAAAAGGCAGATGTCAAAATATGTAAAAGCATTAATAATGGGATTATTGAGGTTGAAAGGGACCGAAATTCTTTGGGTAACTATAGCTGCATAGAACTAAATCTGACTCCATGGAGTAAAAGCTTAACAGTAAGGTCATCATATTAATATTTCTCAATCACTAAGTTAGATTCTGTGTAAGAAAAATAAAAATGAACCTAGCACAATCCCTGCCCTTAAGTCGCTTAACATATATGAGCAGAAGCAAAGTCATCTTACCATTGAAAGCATTGTAAGATAACATGAAAGCTATGAGATTCAGGTAAAATTTGATTAGAGTACAGGGAGGGCAGTAACTCTAGATGGAGGGTATTTGAGCTAGCAAAGAAAGGATGGATAGAAAATAAATAGAGATGGTTTAATGAGCAGGCAAACATGCAAAGGAGAAAAATCAAGAATAGAGCGATTGTTAGGAGTCCAATGGCTGCTCCACACACATGATGTCAGAAGTGGAATAAAAGGAGACAAGCCTAGGAAAATAATTGAAACTTTATTTTCTAAGACATTGCCAGGGGGACAGGGAGATATATTAAAAGATATTTGTTTTTGCCTTTGTTTTGTAACAGGGCAGTGACACAATTAGAAAATGCTTTGAGCAAGAGATTAGATTATAATGAAAATCAAGTCAGACTGATATACCAATAATACCCCAGAGAGCAGCCAACCTCAGGGGCCTGCAGACAATTTCATGCTTCACCCTTTTTCTCAGGGGTTGAAGAGGGAGTGCCCTGCTACCCAGCTGATTGTGTAACAGTTGCCATGTTTTGGGGAGAGGTCCTCCCATTCTGGGTCAAGTGGGAGGCTAGACTTCTTCATCTCACTAGGGAAGACATCGCAGAGAAGGTGGACGTTGTTTTGGTTTCTTGTGGAAACTATTCAGATTGTGGCTGTGTGGACTTGGGCAGGTTACCTCATCTCTTCATAGCTGTGAAGAATGTTTAACACATTGGTTGGCATATGGTCAAAAGGCAATAGCTGGTAGCTGTGGTTACGAATAAGAATTATAAACAGTTAATTCACTTTGGTCCAAGAAGATTCTTTCAGTAAACCAAGGTGTACTCCACATCATTTGATACACAATTAAAGGAATGTGCAGATATTCAAAAGATAAGTGGCTAAGACATTTGCATTTTGGACTGTCACTTTACTAGACCAACTGAGCATGTTCAGGTGGGGGGGTTTCGTCTAAAAAAAAACAACACAGCTTTACTCATATTCCTTTATTAAAATATAGCAACATGAGATACTATAGTTGATAAGCCCTTCCCTGAAAAGAAAATAAAAAACAGCAGTGACTCATGGGCTGCTGGCTAATTCCACAAAAGGGGCTCTGGAACCGCGCCTCTTTCTTTTACCGAAAATTACTTGTGCTGCTGTGATATGTGGGTGATGAAGAAGCTCTAATCCCCATTGTTCTTAAGATTTATATTTGAAGGCTTGTCAAAAGCAGAGTGGAACTCCATCTTACCTGGCAGTGCTGGCCCGAAGCAGTCTCCTGAGATTGTCTTTGTTGCCTTTCATCCTCCTACCCACCTTTCATCTCTCCTTGTGGGCACACCTCCCGTATGTGTGTACTTTGCACATAGTTACCATATGTGTTCCACTACAGTCATTGTCCAGCTTTCTTCTGGACTCTGTCGGGCAATGAGAATAAGTGGCCCCTGTCGTATTCTTGGTAAAGGTCAGAGAATAGAATCCTATCCACTGACTGGATCTGGTTGACTACCAGCTCTGTGATTCCTACCCTGGCAACTGAAGAGGGCTACAGACTCAAATTAAGACTGCAAGCTTGGCCAGACACTTCTGAAAGGCCTGAGCGGTATCACATAAAATTGGACAAGGAGCCCTGGTTATTGCTTTTCAGTACAGAGGGTTCCAAAAAAAAAAAAATTTATACACATATGAAGAAAGGAAACACTGTATTAAAATCGGGATACTCGATATATACGGATAATAAAAGAGGAATACAAGCCATGTATGTACATTTTTTTGGCACCCCCGGTATATGAGCCTTTCCCTGAATCTTTCTAAAAGGAATAGAATTGCAAATTGACGCAGGACTTTCTTGGTCTTGACATTGTGTATCTCTCAAAAATAAATTGGGTTTGTTTAGCTTCATATGAACATTGCCACTTAATCTGACAGTTGACTAATCTAGTCACTGGCATGTAACTAATTTTTTGTGTGCTCTAATTTAAACTTCTTCATTGAAAACACAGGGCAGAAAAAAAAGCATTATAATAGCTTTTTGGTAGGTGCAGGAAACCAGGGAGGAAGGAGAACTATAAGAAGAACACATAGAAAATAAAATAAATGTTGGATTTGGCAAATGAAATTGGCAAGAAATTGCACAGAAAAAACACTAAGAATTTTTTAATGGAAAATGAAAAAATGATTAAAGTTGACAATAAAAAAAATAAATAACACCTTTGGGGAGTAATAAGATGTTCTAAAGAAATCTTTAGAATGTATGCGTTCTTACTTTGAATTGGTTTGCCCAAGAGGCATTAATGTTTAAATAATCCATAGGGACAGAGAAAGTTAGTGGTACTAGTTCCCAGTATTAAGGAGTCTAAAAGGAGAAATTCTGCCAAAGGAAGCAGAAATGACTTGGCTCTGATACACTGAGAAGTTAGGAAAGAGAACAGACACTCGCCTTTGAGCCTCCTCTTGCTAAATTCATCTGTAGCCTAGTTCCCCTTACTCTTGTGTCCACAGCCTGCCTTTCTCCAACAACCCATTCTCCACCCTACTCACATACTAATCTTCTTAAAATAGCACTTTCAACATCATAGCATCCTCCTCAAGAACTGCTTGCCGCAGCACCTCCAAGCCTCTATGTATACAGGCATAGTCTGTTGTATTGCTCTTTGCTTTACTGCGCTTCACAGATGTTTTGTGTTTTTTGTTTTGTTTTGTTTTGTTTTGTTTTTGCACATCGCAGGCAAGACCCTCTACCACCAAAAACATCACAGCTGGCTTTTTATTGTGATACCGGATTTATTTCTGTGGTCTGCCACCAAACCTGCAGGTATCTCCGAAGTAGTCTTATACTTGAATCTTCATAATCTCACCACGCCTTGCACCTATCCAGCCTTAGCTCCGATTCTTCCCCACACTGACCTTCTCCTGAGTCTTGAATCTACTGAGTCTGACCCTCTTCTTATCCAGCACCTCTGAGCAGACACCAGCCTAGTTTTACCACCCCCACAGGTCTCCCCAGATTTGGTAAAACAAGAGTCTTACTTTAATTAAATGCTGCTTTGACTAAAGGATGTAAAGAGATAGCATCTCTGTTTCCCCTGTGTATCTTCTGCCCAAACTTGGTTTCTCACTTCTGAAATTTGGGCCTTCCTGTTACTTTGGCCCATGCTTGTTTCACTCCTGCTTCTACAGAACAGACTGCTGGAAAAACAAAAACAAGGATAGATAAACAATATATGATTTGTCTAGGGATAGGCCAGCATTGGTTAACTTTCCCTGATCATCTTCACACTCTCTCTCTCTATTTTTTTTTTCTGGTTCTAAACACCATTCAGAAATTCAGCCTTCATTTCTAAACCTTGTGTTTTTCCATCTTTTTAACATCTTCTTAATCTCGCTCTCCATCATCTGATATATCCCTTTCTTTCCTTCTCTTCATCCGTTGCTTTATTATTCCACTCTCTTACTTATCCATCCTAATTTCTCCTCCCATTAATTCTGGAGCCCCGTCTTGCTTTCAAGTGTTCATTCCTGACAGCAGTGTGGGAACCCCAAGTTACAAGCTATTTATCTACCTGTCCCTTTTTAATTGTCTTATCGCCAAAGGCTTGTGTGTGCCAGACATCCCAGGTGCAGGGAGACCAGACTGTCAGGTGAGGCTGCAATGAGCAGCATCCCCGCAGCTCCCGAGGAAGGCCTGCCAACAGGCAACTCTGGAGCCAAGCAGGCAACACAGCTGTTGCCATCACAGATATTAGACCAGGGAGAAACTGTGTTGGAGTCTTTCCTGCACTGGAACCTGGCATTAACAATATGTCTTAAAAGTCCCCAGGTTTAAATCTGCCATGGAACCTATCTGAGTCTTGGTTTGGGAGTAGCCTGTTGTAAGGAAAGAGAATGAAAATTACAACTTAAAAAAAAAAGATAGACTCAAGTTCTTATAAAATGTTCACATTCTTTTTTGGGGGGAATTAACTTACTCCATAATACCTGTGCTGTGAAATATGTAGCATGTTAGAGACCAACTGTGTTAGCCTCCCTGATGAGATTGACATTATCATGCCCCTATAATGCACAAAGTTCTATGGAGTCTTTTCAACCATTTCATATGAGCAATCATTTCAAAGTTTGTAGCTATAGATATCCTGTACTCACATCATCTATTCTGTTGATAATACACAGAGGGTGCCAAAAACACGTGCACACATTTTAAGAAAGGAAAAAAACTATATTAAAATTGTAATACTTAATGTACACCGATAACAAAAGATGAATACAAGTCATTTATATACATTTTTTTTTGACACCCCGGTATAAGTAGAAGTCGCTCTAAAGGAAAAATGAAAATAATCTGAAGGCTGTGGTTTTTTGAGTGTGTGTGTGTGGTATACGGTGTATGGTGTGTATGTGCATGTTTTTCTGCTCCCCTTCAAGGTTATGCTGCTTGTTTCTCCGTTTCTGAGGGCTCTCTGTGCCAGTTTTATAACCTTTAACCTATAGAGGAGAAAATGACAACTAAGTGACAAGGGGTGGCAAAACACCTCCATCCCCAAATTAATTAAGGTTTTCTCTGGGTTGACGGAATAATGGAGAAATTTTTAACATGTGGTTTTCTGTGTAAAAAATGAAGTTAATCATGTCACTGTTCAGCACCATTTCTCATGGAAGAAACTATTACAGTAAGGAAAGAAAAACGGAGCCTGTTATGTAGCAGGCATCAAACCAGGTACCTTCACAAATGTTGATTTATTGAAACGTCAAAACAACCCAGTGACAGTGTAATTGTCCCCATTTTTTCACTCTTGAGGAGACTGAGGCTCATGAAGGTCAAGGTCACAGAGATAATATACGATAGAGTCAAGATTTAAACCCAGCTGCGCTGGACTCCAAACCCCCATACTCTTTTTCATTATATCCTCCTCTTTGAATATGAACTTGTCTCCATGTCTCCTCTAAAAAGTCAAATTGGTCTTGTGAATGGAAGTTATTTGTATGATTGCCTGAATTTCTATTCGACTCTTTTCTATAATTGAGAAATTCCAGTTAATATATGATACCTCCTGGAGTCTCAATGCAGTAATTCTTGTTTTCTATTGTTCAGGGAAGGTTACTTTAAAATATAAAGGAGCTGTCTTTTAAAATAGGTGGAGATTTCAATTCTCAGTGTATTCTGTTACTTGGGTGGCTGAAATTTGCAGTAGCAATAAAACTTGGTGTCTGACAGTACCTTTTATATTGCAGTTGAAACATTTTTTTTCCTCACGTTCATCACTTATCATCATCTAGTAACTAAAATAAAATTTCACTGGCATCTTTTTTACATTGTTACATCTTTTTTTTTTTTTTTTTTACATTGTTACATCTTGATAGATTGGTTTAAGGTTCAATAATCCAATGGCAATTATTGCAGATATGTCTCCCCGAGGGAGTTATTAGCTTAAACGCTGGTGTACTTTCTAGGCAAGTGTCTGGTGTTCACTTCCCCAGTATTGCTGTTTGTTTATTTGTTTTTTAATTAAAGACCTTACCTTTAGGTATGCTGCACAATTTCTCTTTCTAATCATGGCGCCTCTATACATGGAATGATAGAAAAAAACTAATTTCTATCAAGTTAGTTTTCTGTGTATGTTAAGGTAGCATTGGTACAAGCAGAGCCAACTGTCATTCAAAGGAACACAGTCCCTCTTTTTACTCCATACTCCCTTCTCCATGACATTCCTTCTGTACATGCACGCCCTGCCCACCAAAGGGAAATATCTCCATGCTGCCTTTATTCCCTTTGTAGTCTATTTGTATCCCCACCACTCCCCCAAAGAAAGAAAAATAGCTAATGAAAGAGAGAGAGAGAGAGAGAGAGAGAGAGAGAGAGAGAGAGAGAGAGAGAGAGAGAGAGAGACTGAGAGAGAAAGAGAAAACATTAGCTAATGAAATACTAAAATAATTGGAGAGGCAGGCCCTTGTCCTGAGGTTAACTGAACAGGGACATTTCAGAGGTGACCTCCTGAGAGAGAGTCCAGCTTTCTACCCAAGAAAGTAGTACTAATGGTGATAATTTTTAACCAATAGCAAAGGAGGTAGGCAGCATAGCACAGAATAAAGAGATAATTTTGGAGTGTTAGAACTGTGAGGTGTCTCACACATCACCACCGAGAAAGCCACCTAAATAATACCTCCACATGCCAGAGGCCCCAACACAACTTTCACTCACTGGAAAAGATGTGGACCTCAGTAAAGGCCCAGTTTTTCAAAACAACCAAAATCCCATTTTAGCACTTTAATAGAACTCTGACAAGAAAGAAGAGAAGGGGAGGGGAGGGGAGGGGAGGGGAGGGGAGGGAGGGAGGGAAGGAAGGAAGGAAGGAAGGAAGGAAGGAAGGAAGGAAGGAAGGAAGGAAGGGAAAGAAAGGAAAGAAAGGGCAGCATTTTTCATTGCCTCTCCCTTTGTAATTCAATAAGAATGGATTTTGTTTTGGGGCTTATATGTGTAGTTCTGCCCCAGACTTTTCTTTGTGCCCACATCTCTTTCCCTTCCAGCTCAGTTATACAGCCCTGGCCCTTTTCTTTATGCCTCATGGACTCTTGCATGTATGTGGCACCAAAGAGAGCTTTAGTTAGATATGCATGGAGATGAGTATTAAGCCAGGCCCAGGGCATTTGATCTGTGGCAAATGAAGGTGTGCTTTTCTGTCCCCATACACATCCATGGCCATACGATTTCCCCTCCATCACAAATAGGGGCCTCACCAGGCTTAGCCGGGAGAGCAATCTCTCTGGCTCTCAGGCATGCTTTTGCCATCACGTCCATCACTGACTGACTAATTGCCCTGCGTGCTGCCGCATCTCCTTTGCGGATGTGTGTCACATGGTCGACAGCTGAGATGATGTGAGATTGTGGCACAGCCATTCAAGAATTACCTTGCCTTCTTGGGACTGCATAGAACCCTAAGTAAAAAGGGAAAAAAGCCCATTAAACCTTCACAGAAACGTTTGTGTTTCTTAGTGGATGCTTTAGTTTTCACCAATTACTGACATACATGCACCTCAGGACCAGAACTGTGACTGGTCTGGCTAAGAGTAAACTATTTCAGTTCTAGTTGCTAAACTCAGAGGATTAATTGCACTGAATATTATCAGAATGGAAGGGGAATAGTGGGAAAGGATTGAGCCATCCTCCTCATTAATATAACTGAGTGATTATAGACCCTTGCCCGGGAGAAAATCAGACAGTAACTGGCCATTGAAATATAAAGTAGAATCCTGAAGAAGCCTGGTACCAGATCTGTGCTTTGTAGCTAAGAATAGCAAGGTTAATTACAGAAGGGAGTGACAGAAACAGGAAAGCAGCAATCGCACCAGAAGTTGCTGCAGCAGTAGTTCTAAAATAATTAGTAACAAGGGCTGATCATGGAGTTGTCAAAACCTTAACCCTTGAGGGCTGGAGATGGAAGAGGATGAGAGAGACGGGAGAGACACACACAAACGCACGCTCCAAGCCCCAAGCATAGGTAACTTGATTTCCATTCAAGTTCTCCTTACACTGGTGTAGTGAGGGACAACTGATTATTAACCTGAAGCAGATCGTAAGTCTTTAATTGTATTTGTCAATATATGATAAAAACTCCTTAAATTCAAACTGTGTGATGTTCAAACATACTCATGCAATTATCTCTTTTTATTCTTTGACAAGTGTTAATGCTATGATAAAAGCAGAGTCTTCATATCAAAGAAATATGTAAATAAATTTCACAGGAGAAATGTATACAAACCCTAATTAATGAATTTTCTAGCCATGAGGATACCATATATAATAGTACCCCAGGCAAAATCTTGTGGAGCTACTTAAGGAAATAATAAAGTAATAATTTTTTAAAGATACGTTATAGTTTATTTTTTAAAAAGATATGCTATGAAGTTTAACATGAAAATACCTAAAACAAGTGCATAATAAGGTTGAATTTTACACAAAATAAGTTTTCTAAATAGTATTTTTTCCTTGTAATTCTAAGCCAAAAATTTATTATCTTTACCAGAATGATAGCTGATATTTATGTCCAGCTTTCACTTTTTAGTTATATCTAATTTTATAGACAGAAAAATTTTGTCTCAAGCATTAAGATCAGCAGTGAGAAATGAAATATTTAACATTGGAAATGGATTTCTAAAGGAAGCTTTGTCATCCTCTTCTTAATGTTTCTTCCATTAATTTTTGTGAGAATGTCTTCATTTGCTTTTCTGGAAAATAGACAAGAGGTCTGTTTTAGCCCTTTGGGTATGTGCTCTCCTTCAGATAAGCCTCAGAATTCTATCAATGTTAATTTTATTATTATTGTGATTATTATCATTATAGTTATTATTAAGCATAACTTTTTTGAGCATCTGCTAGGTGACAGACATGTGCTAGCGTATTTATGTACATGAATTATAACTTGTAACTGCCTGAGTTGATATTATCCTTATCTGAAAGAAGAGAAAATTCAGTCTAAAGGAGCTTCAGTATTTCACTGAAAGATACGCAGTAACTATTAGTAAGCAGCAGAACTAGGAATCAAATGTAGAAACCTATATTTTTTCCAGAATACTCTGCTGCTTATGTAAAAGGTTCTTTATTATATTGAATCCCAACTTTTTAAATGTGATTAGCATTAAGTAACTGCAGTTATTTTTAATATTCAGAATGGAGTTATTCATAATACTATTTTTCTGTATTCCTTAACCAGAAGCCCAGTTTACAGAAGCTGCCCAACTTTTTATAGGTTGTGATTTCTTCAGTGAGGTAAGCCTGTAGCAGTTCCTAACCTCATGGCAAATATTTTCTAGAGCTACTGGGATGAATAATTATTATTAGGAAGTATAATGAGGGGTTGTAAATTGCCCTCTAGATCACACCAATTCTCCTTCCCTAATTTAGAAAACAACCAATAAATAGGACAAAGGGAGACATAGTATATATTCTTTGCTCTCAGTTGCTGAACCAGATAAAGTAGTCTACAACAGAATGCGTTCATTTTTTTGTGTGACATCCTTTGTCTGTCTGCTCTTACTTCCATTTTCCACCCCTTTCACTGTTCTGCTCTAGATCCTAGGGAACTATATTTGTCAGCCTTTATTGTCTTTTGGCTTCTGAGCAGCCTCTACCAGTGGGAGGTTCTGGGGGAGGATTGGAGAGTGGAAGTTATGAGAAGTCAGGATATTTCTCTGCTTACAGTGACTATAACACCTCTGCGATTCTAGTTTCTATTGGACTGTCCCATTTCCACCCAGCAGCCCCATCCCATGAGTCCACCCCCCCCCACCTGGATGGCTCCAGCAGTTGAGCTTTGGCCAGGCTGTCCCAACATTTTCAGGACTCAGGATGAGGGTACAAAAGGATGTCCACACATCTATAAAGTTATAAATCAAATACAAACTGTTAAAGTGTTTTCCATTTTTCTATTTTGACAAATGCACTTTCATAATGACAACTTAAAAAAAAAATTCACTTGCTTGGGAATCCACCGGATAAATATCCACTTTCTCTTACTTGTTAGAGTGGGGGCTCTTACTTTCACACCCAAGACTTGGCTACTCATGTACTTATCAATCCTTCCTCTTCCCCACTGTCTAGGAAATGTGAGAATCCTATGAATGCGGATACTAAGACATTTCACCTTACTGCAGCCAGCCCAAACCAAGACTTCTCTGACCACAAGGCCCCCAACCCCCCAACCCAGATGGTATTCTGAAAAGGAATCTGAAGCTGGAAAGCCAAGTTCAAATTTAGAACTCTCAGACTCTCAGGCCTCTCAGGCATACAACCCATCCCCCTTCTCTCTCTCTCGGCTCCTTCCCACACTGTAAGGAGCTGTGAGTGTACTCCTCTATCCATCACCACCACCCACCTCCCTCTTACAAATAGCAGCCTCCTTTGGCCCTGTACTGGCTCTAGGGATCTGTGCTGCCCAATAGAGGACAGAACCAGGAAGAAGGGCCATCCAGGGCCTGCAGATAGCTTTTATACACTTGGGTAGGGAAGCCAAAGAACCTATATACCTGGAGCATGGTCTGGAAGGGAGCAGGGCATGGGGTCTGGGTATATATGACTTCTTGACTCAAAGGTTTCTTCTCTCTGGAAGGGAAATTCGTCCCAGTCAAGAAGTAACATGGCTGGAGAGGAACAAAGTGGGGATTACTGAAGTGTAGAGCCCAGACCAGGATTTCAGCTTGTCCAGATCTGAGGATACCACAAAGTTTGAGGATGCTCCAACGGTTGTAGTAGCATCTTCCTACTGTTGCTTATCTCTGGGTTACATCACTGTCCTGTCTGTCTCTTTAGCAATCCCCTCCCATGTTTAACCAATGTCCTATGTTAAATTCTCTCTGCTTGAAACACCTAGAAAGGTTTCTGTTTTCCTGACTGCTCCAATTGCTCTAGCTCATTTAAAAGCTTTTCATAAAGCATTAGATTGCAGAGATATTGTCTGTGCACAGTTGGTCATTATGTGCATTCATCTGAATGAAAGAAAATAGGCCTCATTATAAAGACAGATTCAGAGGTATAAAATGTTTTCTGACAACCTAAGTCTTTTCCTAACACATGCACATTTCGTAAGTCATATTTCAAAAGACATTGTATATTTAGCTGTACCTAAATTTTCATGTGGAGTTACAGGGTAAATAGGACAGAAGGAGAAAAATAGAAGTGTAATATTTCAATATGCCAGGCAGAGGGGCAGGAAAGCAATAGTGATTCAACTGAATGCTGTCTCTTACCGAATATAGAGTCTCTGATGGCAGGCTGCAGCCTTTGGGTTCTCTACAATCCGCTCCGACACTTCCCACATTGGATCTTTTTCACGTGTCATTCTACTAGGCCAGTGCACTGCTAGATCTTAAAATAAGACTTACACATATGGTACTTATATAATGAAGATGAAACTCGTGCAGTGGTTCTGGAAATGTTCACATTTGGTCTCTTGATAACACTTCGGGAGAGATAATGTCTGGGTTATATAATGATTCAATTCCTAGGTTAGTCAGTGGTTTTTCAGTTTTCTTTTTCCCTGGAAGGCATAAAAATTTAACATGCATCTGATTTTAGATCTTTGCCCCTTTTTACTAAATAAGATTTTTTGTTTTTTAAAAATCCTGATTTCAGTCCTAAAACTCATATTCTCTATTCTCTATCATTTTGTCCAATTCATCACTGAAAACATACTTACTGAAAAAAATCAAGGATTTGCTTTGTGATGTTCCATCACACTGTTTCTGTGCCTGTGCTTGAAACTCTCTCACTGCAGCAAGCCTTCTCTGACTGACCCTGGCAGACACTGCCAAGATTTGGCAATAGGGGACAAGGCAAGTAATCAACTTGACTGCCTCATGTTACTAAAAATGGAATCCATTTTTCAATTACCCATGACTGTAGATGCAAGGATCTTTGAAATCAAGGTACAATCTATAAATAACAAAGCCACAACAGAAACAAAACAACAGACCTTCATTGGATCAATAGTTGCAGTCTTTTCCAGTATTTTTAGTCAGGATTTCTGATTTAGTCATCATGCTTCCTCCCAACTGAGAAACAGATTAAGCCTCAGGTCAGGATTGTGGCTGTTAAAACTAGATTGAGAAAGTTGGCCTTCATTTTTAGGGAAAGGGGTATCCTGCTCCCCCCACTATTTCTAAACTGAGCTTTCTCTCCTGGACCATGCAAGAAGGGCACTTGGAGACTATGAGTCTTCTTTCCAGAGTGCCAAGCAATCTAGTATATTGAGGGGAGAATGGGCAGACTGCTCAATAGGCTGAGAAAAAAGTCATGCTACCTGGGGGGGAAAAATGTTTAATACCTTAAACCTACCCAATAAAGAGAGGAGAGAGTAAGAGGTGACTGCAGGTGTCACTATCATACACTCCTGCTCCATCCTGGAAGAAGACTCTCGCTCATGCAAACACCAGGGCAGGGAACACAGTTCCCCCTAACACTTGTGCCTGAATTAGTCAAGGGGTGAAATAGTCTTCCTTTACTTTTGCCAGTAGCTAGACCTGGAGTTAAAGAAGGAAAGTCCATAACCTGCAAACTATATAGTGTCGCACAATGTCATGAAGGGTTGATTATGTATACTTTGTGTCTCCAGTTCTTTGCTTTGTTCCAAATGTTGGCACTTCCATGTGTAAGGGGCCAGACCAGAATATGTCTATGAATCAGGAAATCTTGTTGACATCTTGGGAGCCAATCTGAGAATATAGTTCCTACTTGATGGACTAGTGGCATCATGTTTGCATACGTCAACTGGTTTATAATGTCTTCTAGCTAACCTGAGTAGTTGTGTTACCCACATTGCTTCTGTTGACATTTAAGCCTAATAGTCAATTTTGCTTTGTTGGTGACTCCCGCCAAACGTGGAACCTTTTGCATTACTATCCATATTAACTAAGCTGATGAGGGTCCATAGTGAGATGGGATCATTATTGTTAATAGCCGTAATAAGTACAATTGATAGAATTGTGCTACAGATTTCAGGGAATTGAATAGGCCCATGAAGGTTAACCATGGTAAGTAACCAGTATGGATGGTTATTTGCTATAATAACAAGTTTACAAACAAGAGACTCAGCAGTGTTTCCAAGCTCATCATTATTTACTCACTTATTTTATCTTTTCTTATACTACTTCTCCCATCCCCCAAATGCACATTTTGGGTTATGACAATATTTTTCAAGAATTGATGTCTTCCTTCGAAATAATTAGAGCCCTACATGTGTCAGAGAATTATGAGACAGTGTTGGTTTGCAACCACCTTGGAAGCTCCCAGGTATAATCTGAGCCAGCTCCCATACTCATGAGGAGGTCAGAGAGAAAGAGGCAGACCACCCCTGATTTGTAGGTTCAGGTATAATAGGCAAAGGAATTTACATGCAAGGCTTGTCTTGGACAGCAGCAGGACAAGTAGATCTCCTTATCTGCCAGCCAGAATCTTAAAAGTTTATATAGAGGCCTTACCTGGGTTCAGTTATGTATACCATCCAGATGGTTTTAACACTACATTTCTATCCCAAGGCTGTATCCTTGGGGTAGCTTCTGGGAACAGGGAAAGCAAGCAGAACACACATTCCAAGGACAAGGGATTGGGTAAGGAGCCTCCAGTTGCCCCAGTACAGCTCCCAGTTCAACCAGAGATCACATCTTCTTGAGGACCTCCCCGAACATAGAGTATCTTTCGGCTCAAGTAATCTTCCAGCACAGGAGGCAATGAAAACATATTATCTGAAAATTACTCCATATAAAGCAAATAGTTATGTTCTCACTCAAGTTCTCCAGAAACAGATGGCCACTCTCTTATAATAAAAATGATTTGCCTTACTTACCAAGCTTTTATTTAAAAATATATTCACTGGAATTTTGTTATGTTGTTCTTATACCATTTGTGTGAGGGAGATAAGAGACCAAGACATGAGCAGAAGAGTGTGAAGCCAGCCTCTGAACTTGTCATCACCTGCAAGGGATCTCATGGCTCATTAGACTCCGTGCTAGGATTACAATCGATCCATTTATGGACATTGTTCTTCTGTGTGAAAACTTGCTGCTGCCTTTTAAAAGGATGTCCTGATGATATCAAGTGCATGTCAGCAGGGTAAAATCAGAGTTTGGTTATATCACAGGCTTATATTTTAGTCTTGCCACATCAAAGCAGCATTTGGCCCCATTCCCATGTGGGGGCTAAAGAAAATAATAATACTTTTCCTCCCACCTTCTAAGATCTTCTAGCTAGGCTAGTAATCAAATTAACAGAGACAGAGCAACAGGAGTAAAATCAGATTTTAATATGTGCAAATGGGAAATTCACATATGCATGAAAATTCCAAAGACAGGCAAAATTGAGTGTATATGACATTTTGGATAGAGAAGAAAAGGGGAGGGGGCAGTGTGGTCTTAAATTTTAAAAGTGAAAATTGGCAATTTCCAGGTAATTAAGGAAGAGCAGAACACATGTGGCAGGTAAATTTTTGCTAGGCAACCCAGAAAACAGTGAGATATAGGGTTGAGGGACTGAGGGTGGTCAACAGACTCCTGCTTGCAGCCTCTCTATCTAATACTGAGGTGATTATGCCAACGTTACCTTCCTGAAGCAGGTTTTTCCACCTGCATCTCTTGGGCAGGAAAGCAGGGAGAGTCAGCTATTCTCTCTGAGTCTTTTGTTTCTTAATAATCAGCTTAAAATCAATATCCCACAAGACAGCTTTAGGGTAGAAAACTTTGGTCCCCTTCATCCATCTTTCTCAGACTTGCAGGGATTAAACTCAACCTAACTGATGCACAGCTGCGTCAGCAGCACCAACAGTGGAAACTGCAAGAGCTTGGTCAGCAACCCTTGGTGCGTACAAGTTTGTGGTTATGGTGATAGTGAAGGTCATGGTTGTTAACAATGGAAATTGTCAGTGTGTGAAGTTGACAGAACCAGTATATACAAGCCTAAGAAATACTAAGGAAATTCCACTCTGTAAGTTACTTCCTGCTTTCCATGAATTCCCTACTACAGACCACTTAGAAACATGTAAGGAAACTCCTGCATCAAGAAAACATGCTTTTTGAGGTTAAGCCACCTAAAGTACTAGCATTTCCTACCATTAAGATATGAGGGAGGCAAAGGAGGCAGCTCTGAACTCTATTCCCTGGGCAATCAAGTTGCTGAAGCTGGTGTGGAGGGAGCTGGAATGTTGGTTTTCAGAGGCCGCAAGTGAAGAGAACAAAACATTTCCAAAAGACAGTGTCGATATAAGAAATGTACAATCCTGTAGAGAATATTTATGGGTTTATTTGAGCCAAACTGATGACAATAGCCAGGAAGCAAAATCTCAACGGATTGAGAAAATACTTTTGCAGCTTATGTTATACATTAGAATTAAAAGAGGAGACGTAAGGAGGTTTACATGAAATCCATTGGTGGTAGATTAAGGGGGTGAAAGCAAAACAGGGAAATCTCTGGAATTGGATAAAAAGTAAAATAGAGAAATACACACTTCTTTTACATTGGTGGGTACAAGATAGTTAACATTTACAGCACGTAGAGACGGTATGTGGGCAAGAAGATAACAGTGAGGGGTTCTGTAGTCTCTAGTCTAGTGCCAGTGGTTGGGCCTTGGGGGGGGGGGAGAAAATTAACCTTTCAAAGGTTTGTTATCTTAGATGTACAAAGACAATAGAAAGGTAAAGATTGACCTTTGTCAAGGAAGCTACAGGCCTAGGGCATGACTACTAGTCATGACCTGCTTTTAGTTCAGAATATTTATGTTCAGACCATTCTGTGTGGTTAATTTCAGTCTCTGAGTTTATAAGGCCCACCATGCTGGCCTCGGCTTGTCAGGTTTAGTATATGGCCCCTTTTTCATTCACAGTGGTTTACAAATCATACAAGATGAACTCAGAAAGCACACCAGTTGGTAATTGGGAGTGCTTCAAAATGGGAGAAGCAGCCAAGCAAATGAACACTAAAAAGGTACTTTTTTTGAGTTGCACTCAAAATAGAAAGTTTAGTTTTGTTTATGATGTATGGTTTTAATAAGAAAAATACGTTCAAGATAAATTTCTGTCAAATTACTTTTTTACGTGTATCATTTCTGCCTTTAGTTTTCTTTTCCCTTACATAGAAAAAATGGAAACATGGTTTGAACCCATGTCCCTCCACTTACTAAGCATGTTTTCTTTTGTTATTTGGACTCTTGAAGTTTCTGTGTCCTCCCACCACTTAGGATTTATTGTGAGAGTCAGATGAATAGGCTCACAGCGACCTTTAGTTCCTACCCCTTTAAAAGAAAAATTGCATTGGACACTTGTTAAAAATAGCAAGAAAGACATTTTATTGTAATAGGGGTAAGAGACAATTGCAGAAGGGCAAAGAGATTGAACTCAACGTGCTGAAACAAAAGGCGGGAGGATTATTAACCGCTGGGGTCAGCAGATGGAAAAATACTGGAGGATGATAGAGGCAAGGTCCCCATGTGATTAGGCTATCCATGTTTGCTAATTATGGCTCCTCCCAATTAGGCTCCTACCCTCCTGCAGAGACTGGGGAACCACCTTCATTTCAAAGGGATGATTCCCAGGTCCTTAAGAAAGACATTCCTGGATTGTGAAAGATTTATATCTCAAAGGAGCAAAGAAAGAATGTACAGTTTCAAGTTTTCTAAAGTAAAAACTAAGGAAAAAGAGGTGGGACCTGCAGTTAGGAAGAAATGTGTCTGAAGTTTAGCAAAGCAGGGAATAGTAAGGCTTTCTTGATCACCTTTCTTTCTGTCTTCCTGTTAGCTCCTCACGTTCAATATGTTTCCTTTTCACAAAGCTTTGGCCTTTATTCAGTTCATCTTATATCATCTGATTCTTTTGGAGTCCATCTTATGTGAAGCTTTTCTTGCTTTGGGTTTTTTTTTTGGGTTTGTTTTTTTGTTGTTGTTGATGTTATTGTTTTTCCAATGTTGTTATTGTTTTTCTGAGTGTTTTTTGTTTTTGTTTTTCTTTTGTTTTTTGATTTTTTTTGGTTTGCTTTTTTTGCTCATTATCACTCTATGTCTACTCTCCTACCTAACAATAGACATTATTTTTTTAAACTACATGTAAAACAGTCCTATCTTGAAAGAGCCTTTTGTTTAATGGGAAGCGTGGAAAAGTAGGTTTAATTTTAAAAGAGTTTGGGGTTTGATTTAGTCGTAAACTAGGACTCCATCATTAACTTAATAATAATCGCCTCCTAGGAATTACTTTGTTGTTTTTTTTTTCTTTAACAATATTATTCTAAGCAAAAATTTTAACCAAATCATAAGTATAAGGAAAAGGAGGTTATGCACTTATTTTCTTATTTCCAAATTACACCATTTTTTCACTCTTCGTTTGTAATTGAGTAGCAAAGCAAGTTGAACTTTTTAATCCTTGGGTTATTGATGTTGTAGGTTTTCGCCTCAAAAATTATGTTTTGTGAATAATTAAATCATAGAAAGCTTCATTTATTTTCTACAAACAATTATTGAGTGGAGAAGGCATGCTGAAGTCAAGAAAATATCTTTCAGAGAAGAATCATAATTCCTAGGAGATGATTATTAAGATAATGATGAGGTCCTAATTTATGACTAAACCCCAATCAAAACCAAAATCTTACATCCACATGACCTGAACGTATTCAATCAGTTCAAGCCTTGATGGACTCCAAAGACTTGTATTAAAAAAAACAAAGAAAAAGACAAAGTTAAGATATTCTCTTCTCCCCTAGATATGTTTCTTAGACTCCTTTCCTACTAGCAGTGTGAGTATAGTAAAAATAGAGCTACTGGATCTTAATAAAAATGAAAGTGAAACTTGATATCCTAGATGCTGCAAAGTTCTGTCTTCTTTATATTTTAATTACGCATATTGCTTTGGAATCTTATCTACATTAAGCTCAAGTAAAAATTGTCCTTTTGCTTCTTTGGTTGTTATTTCATCAGTCTTTGTATGTAAAGGCTATATGTCCAGTTCTTTCTTTTGTTGTTGTTGTTGTTGTTGTTTTGTGCCATACTGAACATAGCACTTAACCATTCAGAAGTTCATAATGAATTATATTCTCGACTCCCACTTAGACTTGTCATGTCTTCAGAGGCATAATTTTTTATTATTTTTTTTCCACTGGATCTACCTCCAGAGTAAGGGCAGTTATTTCTATCAGTATTTTCAGTTTTGAAGAAATGTCCTAGTCTATTTTCTAAAATGGTTCACAAATTAAGGATTTTAACATGTTTCTGGTCTCCAAATCGGTTGCGAGCCACACATGAATCTATAGTTTTCAAACATTTGAGAGAAACGATAGAGCCATGTAAGATCATGAGCTAAAGAGTTCATTGAGTCCGGCCTTGGATCCCAGCGTGGCTCATACATTTTATGAGGCCTTGAGCATGTTGCTTTATCTATCTGAGCCTCACTTTCCTCATCTGCATGTGGCAATGATAATAAACAATAATATTTCCTAGAAGGATTATTGTAAAGTCTAAAAATAATGCAGCTAAAACACTTAGCACGGTGCCTGACATATAGCAGCCCCTCAAACAAAATGGGAATTTTAGCAATCATTGAAAATATAATTTTCCTAAATTTTACTTATCCTAAATATATTTGACCCTAAGACAAATCAGCATCATGTAATCCTTTCTTGTGATTATTAGTCATGAGATGTTCAAATTGTGACAGTGCAACAAGCCATTATTACAGTGAAAATTATTTTCACAGAATTTACTTTTCAGCTTAATCGAGATTGCTGATTAATAGAACATTAGTTATTCTTCATTAGAATTGTGAGATCATCCTTCATTTATATTAAGTTGCTGCTTTTTTGCTACCCTGTTTCCCCGAAAATAAGACCTAGCTGGACAATCAGCTCTAATGCGTCTTTTGGAGCAAAAATTAATGTAAGACTCGGTCTTATATTATATTACATTATACTACATTATATAAGACTGGGTCTTATATTCATTTTTGCTCCAAAAGACGCATTAGAGCTGGTTGTCCAGGTAGGTCTTATTTTTGGGGAAACACGATGTAAAGGAAATGCTCCTGACTTACTTTAATCATTTTTCTAGAACTAAGGGTAAATGTATACCTTTCTACACTATAGGTGAGGAAAAATTTTTCTTCTACCCTTCTAGTTTCTTTGGCTGCTCTAATCAAATTAACACAACACAGATTAACAGTAGAAAAAGAGATTTAATTCCCTAAGCATGAGGTCTCCATAAGAATATGAGCCGCAAAGGCAGGGTGGGAAGTTGAGGCTTATGTGCTCTCCTGAACAAAAGGATGGGTTAGGGGCCTGGGGCTGCCAAGGGGAGGAAGGGAATTCACAGGCCAGGCCGATAAGAGATGTTTGGTAATTAGATGTTTGTCCTGCCGTAGAGATAGGTCCTCCAGATAAAAAGTAATCTCTGGTAGATAGCTCTCTTTCTGGGCGTGCCCTCTATTTAAATTACTTTTGGTAGTTAAGGGAGTCTAACAGTTTTCTTTAATCTTCTGGGTCTTGATTGCTTTCAGCTCAAAATTGTCCACATGCCAAATTGGATCATTTTAGGAAGGCTCATTCTTAAATCCTTCACCAAGTAAGTTCCTTCACAATTACTCTGGGCCAGAGTTTGTGATGATGGGGAGAGAAACAGAATGAAACCAACTAGCCCACATAGGGATCAGACCTGCAGTCATGGTCTCATTTGTGGACCTCTAGCTGAATAGGCAACTTGATCTCAGACTTATGCAAATAATCAATATCCAGCTATTACCTGACCACAGAGCTTTCACTTATTCTTCAAACCCTCGTATAGTTGATTAAGGATACCATATATATATAAATATATCTATCTCTATCTATCTATATATATATATATATATAGATAGATAGATAGATAGATCTATATATATCTATATATAGATAGATAGATAGAGATAGATATATAGATATATATATGGTATCCTTAATATATATATATATGTGTGTGTGTGTGTGTGTGTATGTGTCATATATATATACATATATATATGACACATACACACATATATATATAATGTTGGTGTTGGGGTGAGGATTCGAAAATTACTGGGAATTTTCTTTTATACTGTAGAAATTTAGAGTGTATCCATGAATCACCCAGCACCATCATACTATCTACATAAGCCCTGTGATGTCTTTCTGTATTGTCATCCAACATTTGTATTTAATAATTTCTTTTTTTAAAGCAAGACCACTAACATTTATCTTTCATTTGCCACTATCCAAAGTCTTCAGCTCTGTCATATACAGAGTAACATATTGCCTCTTCTCATTCGTGGAAAAAATAAGAACACCTTCCTATTCATGGATTCATTAGGCTGAGAACCTGTGTACACAGCAGTGCATAGCAGAAATGAACTGGAAATAGGGCTTCTTCAGGAAGCATACATTAAGGGAGGTAAGCCAGGCACATCAATAACTATAAATATAGCAGTGCAAATACAGAAAGTGCTCATTCATTCAGTACTTCACTCACTCATTCACTCATTCATTCAGTAACAGAGTGTTTTTATTTCTTAACACAGGTCAGCATCAGGGCTCAATTCTGGGGTTATAATGATAAACAGCAACAGAATAATAGCAAATGGAAGCTCCCTCTTTGTTACTTTCACCCTAATGTGTACATGGTGGGGAGAGGCAGCAGTAGTGTAGACAGACGATCAAACAAGCTGTGATAATACAGACTTTGGAGATCAAGCAAGATTTTCCAGAGTATTCTATCATATGTGTCCCGATTTACCATGAGGTCATAGCTTCTTCTTATAGCCCTATCACAACGCATTGTGGTTTATGGTTAACGTGCCTCCTACACTACTTCTCTCTGTTTGGTTCTCAAGACATTGTAGTAGTTGTATTTGTAAAAATAACTTTTTTTTACCACCTCCAACTTTATTTCCCATTTATGTTCATACTCTAAGTTTCCAACTTGAGTATGAAGTACAGCTGCATTACATTCTCAGCAATTATGTCTTTTCATTTATCTGTATTCGATCTTAAAAACCATCTTCTATAAAGAACCAATCATATTGCAACTGATTAAAAAATGTAGTATAGTTAAATTTCTTACGGATTTCAGAATCACAAATGTGCCAAGTGCTACATTTTAAACAAAGCTAAGAGATGTCTCCATGCTTAAGTGGTTCACATTAAAAATAATTCAGGTTTTAAAAAAAATGTGAAGTATCGTAATCTCTGTTTTTTAAATAATTCGAATACAGGTATATTTCGAGTTCATGCAACATCCTGTTTGGAATAACAGTCAAATGAAGGCTACATTATAACCAAATCTCCTATATTGCTCTCCTTCACCTTTCCCTAACAATTTTGGAGCTCCTCTACTTGACCTCGTTCTGCCTTGAATTACTTATTTCTCTGTATTCCTCTCAAATATCTCCTCTTCTTTGTGTCCATTCTAGCTTTTTATGTTATTACAAAGGCTAAGATTTTTTTTTTTCCTCATAAGCCCGCCCAAATTCTGGGTTCAAGATCTGTAGTAAAGATACCAGAGGGTCACATACCTATTTGTTTTGATTCATTACAATAGACCAAGTTAACCAGGCATCCCAGTGGGAGGACTAGGAGAAGTGATTCTGCTGAAGGAGGATAGACAGAGTACATGGCTGGCACAAACATTACTCGCTGCCCCGGAGCTCCCCATCTCATATAAGTGGGTCTGATGGTTCAATCTAAGTTATGACTTAAAACTTACGAGTACATCCTGGTGGCAGCGTCACATGTAGGAAAATATGAAGCCCAGGAATCTTGACACAGATATGTAGGAAGTCAGGGAGGTGCAAGGTGAGAATTTTGTTTGGCAAGAAGTTTTAGATGTCTAGAATCCGCTCCAATATAATAGTTTTAGATGCTATAGATCGTTTCCAGTTTAAACAGATTCATTAAGACCATTTGGTGGGAAAGCAAACAAGACGTGCATCAGAGGGCATGATTTTGGGTCCTTGCTCTGCCCCTCCTGTGTGACTTTGGTAAAATCACTCATTTTCAATGGGCATGTTTTTTTTTAATCCATAAAATGAAAATTATAGTAATTTATCTACCTTTCCTATTGAGCATAAGGATCAAATGAGATAGTGGGTATTAAAGTGCTATGTAAAAGCTTCCACAATTTGTAAATATCATTTATTTCTAAGTGAAAGGTAATTTAGTGGAATTGAGGAAGATATGGTTCAGAGATTATCAAATGGAAAATTAGTATAATTTATACCTGTTGGTTCATAGATTATATTTACTCAGACACATTATTTTACCAATTATAATTTATTTTTTAATTTAATATTTTATCAATTAAGAGCCTGGTAATTCATGTCTGTCTTTTATATATTGTTATCAAATGTCACATTTAGCCTTGGCTCTTAGTTATAGGAAAACCCCAAACAACAGTGGTGTGAAAAATATAAAATGTGATTTCATTCCCATGGTAAATGTAGGCAGCTCCAAGTGTACCCATTAGGGACCCATTTCCTTTTACCAGATATTTTTTGCCATACTAAACTTGCAATTTCCACCTTAGAGTCCAGTATTGCTGCTCTACTTCCAGGGATCATATTAACATTCCATCTGAAAATAAAGAGAAAAAAGGAAAGAAAAGTTTCCAAAGAAAACTCTTTGGAAAGAGTACTTTCCGAAGTTTCCCATACTATTCTTACTTATTTTCTATTTGCAAGAATCTAATCATATGGCCTTAAAAGAAAGGATAGAAATTCTGTTTTTATTTGAAGCCCTATGTACTCAGGTATTATTTTAAAGTTTCTGTTATGACGGTAAGGAGTGAACAAGTATTGGGGGAAGCTAGTCATCTCCACAGTAACAGTGATGGAAAACTCCTAGCACTTACTCACCAATAAGCAATAGCATGCATGTTTAGACTAAAATCTCCTTTGAAATTGCTGATAACAGCAATTTCATTAATGTTTTTCAAAGAACAAATATTTACTGGATAAAAATCTATGTGCAGGTATTCCACTGGAAATAAAAGAGGAAAATAAATTCTTGACCCTTAGAAGCTATAATCTACGAAATAAGCATAAAAAGAGTTTCCAACACATAATGTGATAATACAAGAGAAAGATTTTGAATTCATGGAAGAGAAAAAAAGTGTTGTATTATTCTGAGATACAGTCATTATTTGCTATAGTCATGCATTAAATGGCATCCTAGAAATCTGAAAGGATGTGTATTCCTCTCAAAGTGCTTCATTTACTACAAGAGGATATTTCATGCATTGAGAGACTGTAATTGAGAACAGATTATGAATCATAATTTGATTTTCTTAGAAGTAAACACTTGGCATATTCCTGTTGGATTGAATAAGATAAATAAGTAGGTACTTAGAAAAGACAGATCGTATTTATATAAGCTTTATTTGAAATGATTCCATGATTCTTATAGTATCGGGTTCGCTTGAATCAAGTCGATTCTGCAGCAGCTCTTTTGCTTATGGAATCCTGTCATGAAGACATTGTGGTCAAAAAAGAGGACAGGTGCTGGATGTAATTGGATTCTCTTTCTTCTCCCTTTCCTGCTCCAATACTGACTTTGACTGCTGCCACGCCTCTCTCTCGAAGGGAAAATGTATGGAGAATAGAAGGAGGCAAGGTTGGAGGTGGGGTGAGAGGAACCGTTTTCACCCTCTTAAAAAGAGGAGAATGAAATTATAGCTCTCTAGAGAAGACCGGGAACACATTTCAACTCGTACTCCACCCCTTTCCACCCTCTCCTCCTCAACCTTGGGCCAGATCTCTCTTTCATTCTCTGTACTACTGTTATGTATGTAGATAAAAATGGAGGGAGTTTCTCAGCTTATCACATTAAACTGTATAATTTAAAGCCATGATATCAGAATAAAAGACTATACTTAAAATATTTCATTACATCTATTTTTGACTTAATCGTCTTTTGGATTTTGCTTCTCTTTTCTTGTTGACACTTTTTGCTGTTTTGGTTTTAAATAAAAATTTTAAGTATGATAAGGGGAAATGTTATAAAGCAGGACAGGTCATGTTGAAACCAAAAGAGCCTAATAATAAGAGCCTTTGGATCAACTCAGAAAGATTGTGATCCAGCTGTCACCATTTCTAGACAAAATTAGAGGCTGATGTTTTATATACTGCTATTTTTTTATGTTCGTAGAATGTTTTACTGTTGACGCTTGAACAACACAGGTTTGAACTGCACAGGTCTACTTATAGTCAGATTTTTTTTTTTAATAAATACTATAAATTTATTTTTTTCTCCTTTATGTTTTTCTTAATATTTTCTTGTCTCTTTATTGTGTGAATACAATATACAACGCATATGACATGCTAAATATGTACTGACTATGCTGGTATATAGTATATATTAGTATATAACATACTAAATATATATCGATTAGACCTCTGATCAGTAGTAGGCTATTAGTAATGAAGTTTTGGGCGAGTCAGACGTTATATGTGGATTTTCAATTGTGCAGGGGTGCCGGTGCCCCTCATCCCTGCATTGTTCAAGAATCAACTGTACTTCCTTCTTATTGTCAATCAACTTTCTGCTGGTCTAATTGAGGCTCCAGATTTAAAAGTGAGTTGTACTAATAAAATTTAGCTATGTTCTGTATTGATAAAAGCAATTGAGTAATTTTAGGAATCTGTTTTATACAAAAGAAAAAAATAATGTCAGTTCAGAATTTGAAGTGTCCTTATCTTCTTTACTCATTCCAGTAGTCCATTCTAAGCACATGTGTATACTATAGTTACTGGCAGATGTGTTTTTATCCTGACATAATTTTTTAATGCTTTTATGTCCTTATTTAAAATGTTTATAACTTGCCTAATGCAGGATTTTCCATACACTGGGTAGTCAATAAATATTTTGACCCTGAATGCCTCAATGACAAAACCCGTTAAGACTGGTAAAGAAAAAGATTACCTAGGGTTTATGTGGGCTGAGCTATTCTTTCCCAATAAATAAATATTTTCCAGAAAGGTATTTATAGGCATTATTTATAAAAGCAATGATGCTAGAAATAGCTTATTTTGCTACATGTTATTTTTGTCCAATCTGGACTATAGTATTCTGATCATAGTTATCTGTTCCTCATGCTGAGAAACTGAGAACCTAGCCTGGTAGGGTTCCAAACTTTCAAAGGTAATTGCTCACGTAAAGATAAGCAGTTTGAGACATCTTCAATCTTGCTTCAGAATAAGGGATGTGCTTCAAAGTGATTTCAGCATTTCTCAACCAGTGAACTGAAATCTTGATTTATTCTTGGCAATAGTTTGAATTCTTTCAGCAGAACTGGTTTATGTCTCCTTATGACAGAGTAGCAAGGAGTGTGTCCTACGAAGTCAAAGGTAAAGAAAATGGAACAGTGTACTGAAAGTCTGTTAAAAAGGGAAGCCAGAGAAAGCCCCCAAATGAAAAACTAGTAGTTCTCTACTTTTGCAGGCCACTGGAATCCACGGTTTCAGAGTTGGGTGGTCTATGCTATGGGTCTTTGGTCTTCCAGGGATAATGAGCTGATAAATGCATGATCGTACAGCTCAACAGAGGCTCAGTGCTGCCTGGCAATTCCATATTATCTGGCTTTCCAATTGTCAACAAAGAAAATTTCCAAACTGTTCGTATGTACTCAAACCTCTGATCTCCCTTCTACATCTTTAGCAATGGACTCAACTCCTACTCCAAAAAAAAAAAAAAAAAAAATTTGTAACCAGCACAGATGGGAGTTATCTTACCTTCCCACCACAAAGTATGCTAACTTTTCTACATGTATACCCAATCTTTCTTCTTCCTACCTGGATTAAATCAAGAAAGGACTTTCTTCTTATCCAAGGCCAGTTTTCCCATGTCCTTTAGATTCCATTTCTATCAGACTTTGGTTCCTCTTTATTTGGTTCTTTAGTTAACATTTAAACATACTTTAGTATTTCTCACTGTAAAAATAAATCTCATACCCACCTTCCCTTCGAATAATTATAAAAATACTGATAACCACAACTCATATATATATTTATCACTTAGCATATACCAAACATTTTCGAAGACTTTTCTATTATTAATTTGTTCAGGGGAGGGAACAGGTGTATTTTGCCATACTTAGCTCTGGATCTTCTTTCACTCTTGCCAAGGGAAATAGAGCCAACAAAAGGATGTTCTCTCCATAGAAATATCACTCTGTCACTAATAGCTCAGGAGATAATGAGTAATGGCTCCATGTAGTGTCATGAATATGGAGAGGTCAGTGGATATGTTATTATTAAATATAATCAAATAGGAATTGATAATTGATTGTGTGGGGGAGAATCACAAGGATGACATTTAGGTTCCTGCTTGAGAATGATAGTGTTCTTTCCCCAAAAAAAAGAATTGATATAAGGAGAAGTGTGAAGAGTTCATGTTTGGACATGTTGGGCTTAAAATATCTGGGTTTGGGCAGCTCAGAGATAAGCAGGTAGGGATTTGAAAGGTAGGCATGAATGGGACTGTCCGAGCTCAGGGATGAAATTGGTACTTTGGAGTAGAAGTTCTTTGAGATCTCTACAAATCTTCATGTCCAGCATCCCATGACTGGCCCAGTGATTGCATTCAGCATAATTAATTTATGGTGGTTGTTCAACAGCAGGCGTTCCCCTCAGATTTCTGGAGAAGTCCAGAGGAAAGGATCAAATGATAGTCTGCCTTCTTCCTGAACTCCCAGCATTACTCTGTGTTTGCTCCTTTTTGCCCCTACACCTTTGATTGTTAGGTATTTGATTCTGTTTCCATAGCAAATTTTATAAAGCTATCTGTCAGTTCTGATAGCATCCTAAATTAAAATATGACTGTATAGCAGAGAGCTCCATTTTTTATTACGCTTTTGAGAACTTTAGGAACTTGGCTAAATCTTGATAAGTAGTAAGTATAATGGGTTGAGAATTTGCATGAATAGTCATTATTGTTAGTAGTTTTTAGAAGCCACTGAGAACTAAGCACTGTGTGTGTGTGTGTGTGTGTGTGTGTGTGTGTGTGTGTGTGTGTATATATATATATAAAATAGGTAATTTTAAGGTGACCCTATGTAGTAATATTTTCACTTCCGTCTGACAGATGAAAATTGAGGCTGTCAGAAGTTAGGTAATTTGGACAAGTTCACACATTTGGTAGCTTCAATTGCCAAGAGTTAGTCCGTGATTGTCTAAGTGGCTGATTGTGAACCCTGGATGCACATTAGAATTATTTAAGGAGGCTTCATTCTAAAGCTCAGGCTGCACCTCAGACCAATTACATCAGAATCTTAGGGGGGGGCGTACTAATAGATCCATATTTTTAGAGCTCCCCAGGTGACACCACTGTGCAGCCAAAGTTGAGAAATACTAGGCTGCTTGTAAAACCTAGGTCATTTTCATACTCTGCCACCTCTGAATCCAAAGTTGTTTTCCTTCCACATTGAAATAGTCTTGTGAAAACATGTAGACTCTTGATTAAACTTGATAAACAGAATAAATCAGTGTCTTCTTGATAGAAAAACATTATCTTCCTCTGCCTTCCAAGTCATCAAAGAAACTCTTTGAAAGCCTAGAAACCCCAGCCACAGGTCTACTGTTCTGTTTGTTCTGCTTGTTGCAAGTTGAAGGCAATTTTATAATTATGATTATCCCTGTGTTTGAGTGACTCTTTATAGGGCTTGATTCCCTCTACAGATATAGAACACAGTGTAAATCAATTCGTAGAGCTCATAACACATTTTGAAATTTGTAAATTATTAGTAAGGCTTTAATTGAACTCTTGGCCTTATTTAGCAACTGACTTTGGATTTCATTTCTAATAAAGTTGTTATTTTTTAAGCCTGGAGATAACAGTATATAACGAAGCATCTGCTGTGCATGATGTATCAATGTCTGGATTTTCAAAGGACGCATTTCAAAGAATCAGATTTTCTTCTTATGTATGATAAACTTTCCAAGGTCTTCAAATTATAAACACGTTTTCTGCAAGACACATATTTTTTACATCTGTGGAACAGATTTTTATCTCTCTTCTATTTAGCATTTATTTTCTCTTTAATAGAGCCACTTTGTTTTATTATGAAATTATGAAAATCCAGCAAATGGGAGTTGTTAGTGTTTGAGGTACTCATGTTTGTAAACTGCTTGTATTGCTCCTTTACTCATTAGCTATCTCATACCATACGTGACTTTATATTAGCAATTTCTTCTATTTATTAGGGTCAGAGATTTTGATTATGCAGAAAATAACCTGCTCACCCCCAATAAATTTAATGAACACTTTTTTTTCAAAACAAGTAGATCAGAAAGATAATATGTTTCTCATCATAGCTTTCCACCATAGCTTTTGAACAAGTGTTACAACTTTTGTTTAATGGTAAATCAAGAGTTTTTAAAAGAGAACTAAAACCCACCATGTATCTTCCATTGATATTTTCCATTACATGTGGAGGGAAAAATGTGCAAGCTAAGTATTTGGGTCTATGAGAGACATTTGTCAGTGGTCTAAAAAATGACATAACCATTGATGTGGTATATCACAGCAGCTATGGTTTGTGAGTTTGAAGACAGTGGCATTAATAAAACTTCTGATTGAATCCTTAACACTATAAAACTTTCAATTTAATGTTATGAAATGATGAAGCTTATGGTGACAATGCTCACTGGGTTTAATGGTGCATCTCATTTAGATTGAGGTGCTGTATCCAGATAATCTCAAAGTACATTTGCACATGTTTTAATGGAGTCTACATACGAAAATGAAAACGATATCTTTAAAGGGAGCTTTTTGTGTTTGCTTTAGTTGTTGGTGATTTGAACAATAAGGACTCATGTAATATCATTTTGTTTGTTTGTCATAACATCTATTTATTTACCAGCTGCACAGTTTTATTTTAAAAAGAATTTGAGGTGGCTTAAAGGATATAGTTTAACTGTATAAAAGTTAATACTAGCAAAATCAAGGTCCTTCACAGCACAAGACAACATACTGTAGTGAAAAGAGCACAGGTTTTTTCATTTGCTACCTGTGTAACTCCACACAGTTTATTTAAACTCTCTGGCTTTATTTTCTTGTTCATAAAGTATTTACCTTTCAGCATTGCTGTGAAATTGATGTTTAAGCAGAGGAGGTGCTTGATAAGTTAGTTTTTTTATCATCTTTTAAAATGCACTCAAACATCTTCAGATATGTTTTTGCCAAATAAAAATCAATTCACATATTTGATTAAGCTTTTAATTATGATATTATCAGCTGTCATTTATTGAGCACCTATTATATGTGAAATTATGTATTATCTTTGTGTAAAGCCCTTTTATCCATTATCTTATTTCACCCTCACAATAATTCATTTTTAGTTCTGTAAGAAAAATATCTGAATAATTCAAATAAGAATTGCTTCATATGGAGAAATTATTTCAGTTTGTCTAAAATTGTTGAAATGTGATAACTGCAAATTCCTGATTTCTCCTTAAATACTGTGGTTAAAGTATACTAAAATGTTTCATCTCGATATTCTGTTTTTTATATTTCCAACAAAAGCAAGCTTCTCTACATTTGTATTCCATCGAGGCTTTTTTGTTTTAATATCATGTGTTTCTCATCAAAAACATTTTCTCTTTTGCTTTTTGAAATATTCACAAAATAGGTGTCTAAAACTGCTTATTTTTAAATGCTTAAATTCATTCCTCTCTAATTTATTTGAATGTTGGGAATAAAGTTAGAATAATATTTTGTTCTTAGAATATTTGAAAACCTGCCAAATGAAAAGAATAAATAATTATATTTCACATTTTAAGAAATTAATCACTGTAATAACGTAATAATATTTTTCAAGTTGGAATTAAATTATCATTAAAGTTTGAAATAAATTAGTAAAATAGATATCTCTGGTAAATCAAATAAGAAATAGGAAACAGACAAGTATCCTTAGAAATGCAAAAAATAGTATTTCTTAAAACCTATGAGATATTATATACAATTGTATACTGACACATTAGAAAATATAAATAAAATGGATAATTTCCTTGGAAAACATAAATTGCTAAAATTAATTCAAGAATAAGTGGATAGCCCAATGAGATCTTCAATTAGAGAGTATTCATAGTATACTAGCGTTTTAGAGCTAAAGAAACCTTTAAAGACCACACAGTAAAAATGTCATAATTTGTAAGTGAGAATGTTGAGATCCAAAGGCAAACTAAAAAAATCCCATTCATTAACTTTGCAATGAGGTAATTCCTGTGGAAAGACAATTCAAGGAAGATGCTAGAAGGCAAGAAGAAAATAGGTGAGCAAGTAGTAAAGGAGTTGATATAAAGCTGAACATTTCAAGAAATTTGACCCCAATTGGAAAGAGAGAGAGCAACCCAATGAGAACCAGTGAGAATAAACCAATAAAAAATGGTGGTTGATTGGTTGTTTGAAGACAGAGATTTCCTCGGATTTGTAGGCTAAGAGATTATATAAGCATATAGGCACTAACTGAAGGAGGAAAGTATAGAGTTATCCAAATATGGGATCAAGAGTCGTCACTCTATCAAGTTCTTTACATGTACCATGCCATTTAATCTTTACAACAATCCTACAAGGTTGGTGCTACCATGTTTCCCCAAAAATAAGACCTAGCCGGACAATCAGCTCTAATGCGTCTTTTGGAGCAAACATTAGTATAAGACCCCTAATGTTTGCTCCAAAAGACGCATTAGAGCTGATTGTCCGGCTAGGTCTTATTTTGGGGGAAATATGGTATTATTATATTCATTTTTAGAATGAGGAAAGAAGGCACAGAGGTTTTAGTAACACCCAATAAATGTAGCAGTCAGTGTGTGAACCCACAGTGTGACTTCAGGGACCTGCCTCTTAGCTCTATTACACCGTCTCCTGGGAGAGGAAGAGCCTGCTTTGGAAAGGAGGAGGGAGTAAAGGGAGTTAGGGGACAAGGAATATGAAGATATTACTAAAAGATTTTGAGGATTAGACTATGACTGAACAAAAAAATATTAAAAGTCTATGTGCACAAGGTCTGGGGTCAGAGACAATGTTTTAACTCCTGTTCATCACTCATTAACCATGAGATGTTGGCCACGTTACTTACTCTCTTCCAAATCTTTATGTGCAAACTGAAGTCAGATAATCATCTGACTACACATATTATTCTGTTTTATGTCATTATGAAAACCCTTTATCCTGTTTTCTTCTTTTTAGACTTTCTGGGCTTTTTTTTTTTTTTTTTGTATTTGGTTTTCTCTATGACTTAGAGTTGGTTTGTCAAACTAAAAGGGAAAAAAATGATTAAGGTTTGATGAGAATTGCCTTGAATCTATTTATCAATTTAGGGAAGACTGACATTTATATGACATTGAGTCTCCCAACTAATGTGCATAATATGTTTCCCATTTAGTGAAATCTTGTTTTGTGTCCTCCAATTAAATGTTATAATTTTCTACATAAAGCTCCTGCACATTTTTTAAAGGTATTTGAGGTGTTTTATGGTTTTTTTATTATTATAAGCAGGACCTTTTCTTTCATTCGATAATCTTTCCCTAGTGATTTTGTTTTATAGGTGCACTTTCTATTTTCAATCCCTGAAAAACAGTGTTTTTATTGAAGTTTTTTTATTTTTGTTACCTCTATTTATTGTCTCTTCTGACTTCCCACTTTTCCCTTTTCTTTGCTTAGCTTTGTTTTTTTTTTTTTAACTCTTCCCCCCCCATTGGAAGATTTTCTCAGTTATCTGATTATCCTTGGGTGCACATTCATCTATAAAAGCAACTCCCTAAAAAAGACTCGAAGCCTTACGTGGGTAGATGGATTTATTGAAAGGTAGATTTGACAGTATGTTAATCAAGGATGAGCTACTGAGTATGAAAAAATGTCCCCCTCTGGGGAAGAATTTTAATCTCTGATCTGCTAACATTCTGGGAGTAGATGTGAGCGGGGAGAAAGGGAGGTCCCTATAGTTTCATACATACACTTGTTATCTGCCTTGTACATCTACTCACTAATGAGACTAGTGTCTGAGTTAAAATCCAACCCATTCAATTTTCCACACTAAACCTCCCAGTTCAGTGCTGGGCTGCATTGAATTGAGGAAGAAACACAGAGTTCTAACTATTCTGTGCATAGATTTCTCAACCAACCTCTCTCTTTTTCAGCCCCATGCAAACCTCTGTCCTCCTTCTCTTTCTGCCCCTATTCTTTCCAAGTGTTAAACCCTTCAGGTCTTCAGAGTAATGACTCCATTACAACCTATATTTCCATCATCACCCGCCACATCCTACAGGTACTTAGTTTATACTTTCTCTGCCATTATAAGTCAGTTATACCCCTTTCCTTCAACATCTGAATTTGTCAACACCTTGAGTTCACTGTTATCTACTGCCTATTCTCTTTTTCCTGTGGCTTACTAACTTGGTCATTTTAACATGGTTTGGGAGGAAGAGAAGAGAGAAATGATTAATTAGAAATGTTGATTATGATTAATTAGAAATTTTGTTTTTTCCAATGGATATTTTTGGTGTATAGGAAAATTAGTTTTGTATATTAATCTGTGTACAGAAAATATAATTTTTGTATGTTGATATTGTATCTAGCTACCTGTTGATTCTGATTATTATTTCTGGTAGTTTAAAAATTGATCCTCTTGTATTTTCTAATAAGGAGATGTATTATCTGTAATGATGGCAATGTTGTCTTTTTCTATTGCTTCTTTTTGTATTGTTCCTATACATTTTAAAATAGTAGAGATAATGATCAACATACTTCCTTTATTCATAACTGATGGGAATATTTTGAATATTTCACTATTAAATATGATTTTCATCATATGTTTTGGAAAAAAAACCTTAATAAGTAACAGTGTTCTCCTCTATTCATAATTTGCAAAGAAGATTTTTTAAAATGATAATTGAGTTTTGAACTTTGTCAAGTTTTTTCACATTTATTGTTATCACATTTCCTTATTAAAACAGTAAATTATATTGAGGTCATTTTGATGTTGAATCATCCTGCATTACTAGATACAATCTTATTTGATAGTGATTTTTTGTCCTTTTACTGTATTTCTGGGTTTGATATTTAATACTTTAACATTTTATATAGGTAAATAAAGTGCCTTATAGTTTTCTTCTTAATTTTGCTGTCAGTGTTATACTAGCTTTATAAAATGATTCAGATACTTCTAATCTTTTCCTTTGACCTGGAAATATTTTATAAAATGGGAATTATATATCCCTTAAGTTTGTAAGAATTTGTAAATTTTTATGAAATTTTTATCATTTGTGAAGGATTTTTTTTTATTATCTTTCAATTTTATTAATTTTTATCTCTCAGGCCAATTTGATTATTTATGTTTTTCTAGAAGAATGCCACTTTATGTAGGTTTTCAATTTTACATATATACAGTACATGCTATTCTTTTATGATACTTATAATAGGCTTTTTTATTCCTAATATTTATTTTGTCTCATTCGCCATCATTAGCAAAACAAAACAAACAAACAAACAAAAAAATCACAGTTGCCAAAGGTTTAATTGTTTTATTGGCCTTTTCACAATTGCCAAAAATTTGTTTTATTGGCTTTTTCAATCAGCTTGGATTTTACAGATTCATTATACTGTTTTTTTATTCTTTTTTCCTTTCTGTTTTGTTAATTTTGGCTTTTATCTCTATTAAATTTCTTCTTCTGATTTCTTTAAGTAGGCCATTTATTTTTATTTTCTGTTGTTTTCTAATGTGTTTCTCCAAAAATAAGACCCGGACAATCAGCTCTAATGTGTCTTTTGAAGCAAAAATTAATTATAAGACCTGGTATCATATCATATCATATATCATATCATATCATATCATATCATATCATATCATACCATGTCATGTCATGTCATATCCGGTCTTATAGTAAAATAAGACTGGATCTTGTATTAATTTTTGCTCCAAAAGACACATTAGAGCTGATTGTTCCAGGTAGGTCTTATTTTCGGTGAAACACAGTATGTAGGGCTATAACTCTCCTGAGTACTGTCATATCAAAATTTCACAAGTTTTGATATATGTATTGCCTTGTTTTCCAGTTCTAAATAGTTTATCATTTAGTTTTTAATTTATTTTTAATTTATTAATTCTTTAGATATTTTACCCCCATGGGGTACAGAATTTTAATTTTAATTTCTAATTTCATTGTGTTATAGTTTGTGAAAATGTCCTGCATGTTATACTTTCATAATATACTCTTTTATTTTCTGTCCTAGGACTAGTTAACTTCTATAAATATTCCATTTATGTTTTAAAGAACTGTACATGCTCTGTTTCTTATGTATAATATTGCAAAGAGAGGCAATTAATATTGCAAAGAGAAAATTAATCACTTTTATTGATTATTATAATATTCCATATTATTATATTTCCCCTTTTTCTGTGACTTACTGAGCTGCATGTTAAGTCTTTCATTTTAAACTTAGTTTGAAAGTTTATCCTTGTAGTTTTCTCAGTTGTTTTATATACTTTGAAAAATCATTAGTTTCATAGAGAAGTGTCACTTTGGAAACTTTTCTATTGCCTGCTCCTTTTATCAGTATGAAAAATTATTCTTCATCTTTAATGCTTTTTCTCAATGTTATCACTGTGACATCTCATTTTAGCATATTAGCATTTATTGACGTAATTTGCTCTTTCCATCTCTTTATTCTAAATCTTCCTAGGTCATTGGGTTTGAGGTATGTCTCATAAATACAGTACGGGATTTTGATTTTTTTATACAATATAGAAGTTGTTAACTTTTAACTAGTGAATTTACACATTTCCATTGTGATTTCTGATATTCTGATTTCTGATATTCTTTTTGTCTTCTTTGTTTATTTTTTCTATTTACTATGTTTCCTAGTTTGTTGTCCCTTTGCTCACCTTTAACTGGACTGATAACATTTTTCTTCAGTTCTGTATTTCTCTACTATTTTGCAAACATATGATTTGTTTCTACTTTTCTGTGGTTACTTTCACATTGTTAACAAAAATGCTCAAACACTTTTTTCTAACATTTGGAGTTAATCAGTATCTCTCATATTCCTGAGAACCAAAAAAAAAAAAGCTTAGCATACTTAATTTCCCCCAGCTCCCTTGCAACTTTCATCTATGTCCATCAGAAGTATTATCTTGATATTTATATCCAAGTGGCTATACTTTAAAAGTGTAGATATGTATAAGTTTTTAAATAAAAATTAATTTAGACTTAATATATTTCTTTGTTGTCCATTGCTTCTTTTGTCTCATTCCCTCTTCCTGGATTTCTTCTTCTTATCATTGGTTTATATTGTCTCGCAGCTCTTTCAGAGATAATCCTGAGGTAGTAAACTTCAAAGTTCCTATCAATTCTAAAAATATCTTTATTTCTGCCTCTCAATTGAATAATAGTTTGGTTGGGTACAGAATTCTATCTTCAAAGTCATTTTCCCTTAGAATTTTGAAGATATTATTCTACTGTCTTCTTGAATCCTGGGTTGCTCACGTGAAGTCTGATGTCAATTTGATTCTTACTTCTTTGTAAGTAATCTTTCTTTTGACTGTGATAGCTTTTAAGATTTTCTCTTTATTCTTGATGTTCACATGTTTTATCAAAGTATATCGGGGTGGGAGGTGTTTGTATATGTTCCATATTCTATTTATCTTGCAGCCAGGAGGATCTTTAAAGTTCTGAAAAATTTTTGCATAATATTTCTTTAAATGCTGTCTTTTACCCCAATTTTCTCATTTTTGTCCATCTGGAAGTGCTTTTAAGCTGATGTTAGAACTTCTGTATCATCCATGTATCTTAAATCTCCTACTTTCCATTATCTTAATCTCTGCTCCCAATATTTAGCTTTGGATCCTCTTTCAATGTGCACTCATCTGCTTTCTGTTTTACAGGCATTTCTCACAGTATCTAGTCTGCCACAGTTTATGCTTGTTTTTCCTTTCCAGTTATTTCATGAAATGTTTTCTACTGTCTCTAAGGATCTGGTGTGAAGGGTATACATGAGGGTGATAGGTATAAACAGTGCTCAGTTTTCCAATTTAAATACCTTTTCAAGTTTTGTGGTATTTGTTAACCACACTCATCAGCTGTAGAACAGGACCAGATTGGGGGTTGGCAATGGAGACAGTGAGCTGTGAAGACCCAGCTGCAGATGAGTCAAGAGCAGACACACAGAGGCTAAGGGGAAGCTGTATGACTGAGGTCATGACAGCAGGGCCAGAGGTAGCAAGAATTGAACAGGTGACAAGAAAGGAACTTGTTTATATAAAAGGAGAATCAGAGTTTGAAGTTTATAAGTAGAAAAATCTCCAGTACTGAGGGGATCCAAGGGAAAGTTGGTCTTTGTGAGTTGTTGATGTGGGAGAAGAGATTAGAGAGAAAGTATATGCATTCCTTAGGTTGAAACAGCTTACCTCCATACTTGGAACACTTTCAGGACATATATGAATATTCATCTGACCATAGTAGAATGGTATTGCCCATAGAGATGGATCTTATTTATCTAGTTACTATGCATTTGTCCACACGTGTTGTGGAAAAACAACTCTCTAGAGAGACCTGAATTATTAAAATAAATGTCAGTAGCCCAAGATTACATGTATTTCAATTTGTGTTAGAATTAACATGGGTATTAGGAAGTCCCAAAGTAACAAACATAATATAGAGAAAGCAAATTAATTGTGTGTTCTGAGACATTGAGCATTTTATTATTTCTTATAAAATTTCAGTGTATGCAGTACTTAGTATTTAACATATCAACATTTTTACATTGTTTTATATAACCCTATATTGATAGTTCAAAATGGAGAAGGGAAAGCTTGCTACCCAAACCGCTGAGATGAGACAAACTGGTGGAAGGAAGTGACGTGTGAATTAGAAAGTGTAACTAGTCTTTAGGTATTGAATGGAAGTTTTCTTTGAAATACAGATCAGGAATGAGCAAAGTAACCAGCCTGAAGATGTTTAAACCTTAACTTGTAAAACAAAAGTTTCAATGTCTCAAGTGTAGCAGGAATCTCAATTAGTTAAAGTTACTGCAACATGCATGTAAAAGAGTAAATGAATGAGGCAGAGGGTGCTAGGAATCCATGACTTTACCATACTGCAAGTTATCATCTTTGTAAGAATAAATTTAAGTAGAATTAAGTACTACATGAAATAAGAATCACATGCCGAGAAAGCTTATACTTTTGTTAGTACTATTTAAATGATAATTATAATCGGTTGAGCACTTGCTGTATACTTAGCACAGTGCTGCTCAGCTTCTGTGCATTATCCCTCATCGTTAAAACAATCTGGTGAGATAAACATGGTAAAGTTCTTTTTATAGGATTAAAAGACCTGGAAAGCTAAGTTAACATCTGGTGAATTTCAACAGAATAAACAAATAATATGAATAATTTGGGCCTAAATTTAAAAAAGATATTTGGCTTTAGCAGTGGATTGGAGTGGAGGTGGAGGATGGATGTTGTATTTGTATTATTTTTTTATGAGTTTTTATGATTTTTTTTCTAGTTCTATGTTTGCTCTTTTCAATTTTTGGAAACAGCAAGACTGAGACTGACAAAAGGAGAAATTGTTTAACTGGTTCTGGTATATAAAGACTTGCATTTTAATAAGATATACACAAAGAAATTATACCAATAGTGAAATAAGAAGCAGCATTTACCAAGATGAAGTTGATCATCTTTTCAGACAAGTCAAAGGGACTGAAGGTTGGAAAATTTACAGTGATTAAGTTGTATAAAAAAAAAAATCTATGAATTCATGGCTGTGTACTGCCAGTGACTCGATTAGCTTTTTAAACTAATTTGATTAAGACACACATTCTAATGTAATAACAGAGAGTAATGTATTAGGTACTTTAAGATACATAAGTTATTTTTATACTAGGCTATTAGCCAAACCACTTTATGCTTTGCTCTTATACCTTGAATATCACACTTGTATTAAAGCAAAGTAATTTTTTTTTCTTTTCAGAGGCCGTTGCTATGTAATCTGAACATTGACACAAAAAAACAGCAAAGAATTATCGGTTGAAAAGGAAGGATAAAGAATGTAGCCAAAAGAATTATGCAAGATGTCTGTAACATAAATTAAACCAAAAAAAAGGACCATTCCCATAATTATATTTCAAGAAAAAAAATTCAAGTAAAGCAGTGATTTTAATCTCCCTTGAGTTTAAATGTACATTCAGGCTTCTTCTGATAAAAAATTGAACATACACATGGAATTAAGGCATTTTTTTTCCTATAATAGATAGTGTATACAGCATAAAGACTACATGATTTCTAATTTCTGTAAATAATTACTCTGTCTCAGAGGAGAGGTAGGTATTTGAAGTAAGAGCAATGAGTTGGTGATTACCAATCCGCTGAAGGACAGACACATGATTCCACCATATTTAGTGTGAGTCTTTTTTGTTTTCACAGAGCATCTGTACGACCACCACTGCATTTTTGCACTTTTTCTTCCTGGCATCGTTCTGTTGGGTTTTAACTGAGGCGTGGCAGTCGTATATGGCTGTAACTGGAAAAATTAGGACACGACTTATAAGGAAACGCTTTTTGTGCCTTGGATGGGGTAAGCATGTTTATTTACCCTTTGTGCTCTTACTAAAATTACTCAACACATATACAATAAAGCAGTAGAGTGTGATTATCTCAGGATACTTTTATTTGTGTCCAATTTGATATACGGAAGTGGAAATATGTGAGGCTGGTCATTTTGTAACATTCTGTGGGCATCTGAAACTTTAAAAAGGAATAAATATTGGACGACCATGTATTAGGTTGGTGCAAAAGTAAGTGTGGTTTAAAAGGTTAAAAATAATTGCAAAAATCGCAATTACTTTTGCACCAACCTAATAGCTAGTCAGTTAACAATCAACAGGGGGTGGAGTCAGAGGAGGCCTGATATATTTACAGTCCGAAAAGCAAAATGTTCTCTGCTGATATGTTCTGAAAATGCAAAATATTTAAAAATGTTCAGGGGCTCCAAGTCATGTACACTAGTCATGTACCTCCCACAAGAAAACTCTGAGGAATCCATTCAGAGAGTGTGCAAAACAATTAAAGACTACAGCTATTCATGTCACAGGGGAAAAGCCACTTACAGATTGAATGAAACTTCATGGATAGTCAGTTGGGTCCTCAAAGGAAAAACAGAATTGTTGACAGACTGAGAATTAATTAATTCTTTGCCTATCTTTATTAGGAAACAAATCTCTCTTAAATTGTCTTATAAAATAGACATCTTGAAGGTCTATGCATTTCATAGGGCCAAATCTAATGTTTAATTAGAGTTAATTAATTAGCTTAGATTAATTAAAACTAATTAGTTTAATTAATTTAAGAACTAGTTTTAGGAAAAACCAGGATTTTGACATGTTTGCCTTTGAGTTTCAAAAGATTTGCACTAAAAACACTGGGGAATTTTGGACTAAATATACAACAAATACCTAATGTACCAGAAGACTTGAGAGTGGGATGCTTGAGGGATCCTGAAAAATTACAAATAAGTAGACTCATTAAAATACCAGAGTAATTCATTCTGGGGAAAAAGTAGGGTCAAGAACACTTAAAGATTATCCATTAGGTTTCAGCAAGGATCTGTCATGTCTGACTAATGTATTCAGGGTCTTTGCCCTAATAAAATAAATGGGAAAGTCTCTGAGAAATGATAGAACGTATTCAACTTATTCTTTCATAGAATTTTTGTGTGGATTTCATGTCAAAGACCTTCTAAACTTGGACTGGTATCGAATCAGGGGACACTCTTGTCGTTAATTAGTATGATAGATCCAAGAAATGAATTCAGGTAAAGAAGACTCTCCTTGACGTATAAAGAGTGGTGATTTCCGATGGTACTAGACTATGAGGAAGTCTGTGAGTGGGCAGAATAATGGCAGAGGAGTCTCATTACGGCAAAGTGCAACATAGTACATTTAGAAAAAATGTTTTTAAATCTAAATTATATGGAACAAACACTATAAACCCTTCAGCTATGACTTTTTCAGCTAGGAGAGAATTTTTTTTTTCCTATGAACTTGTACTAGTCGATCAAACCAGTCAACTAATAACATGCATGAAAT
Organism: Rhinolophus ferrumequinum; assembly: GCF_004115265.2. Classification (NCBI taxonomy): domain Eukaryota; kingdom Metazoa; phylum Chordata; class Mammalia; order Chiroptera; family Rhinolophidae; genus Rhinolophus; species Rhinolophus ferrumequinum. The sequence continues at coordinate 31,518,996 of NC_046286.1, forward strand.
TCATAAAGAAGGAGGAGGAAGAAGAGGAAGAGACACTGTAGGTATCATATATACAATTATACATGATTTGCATATATGTGGAGAGAGACAGAGATACAGATAGAGACAGACACCAGTATTTGTTAAAAAATGTGTGTCCTCTGAGGTGCTCTCCATAGATCTTGTCATTAAACCTTGTGTCACTTGCAAAGACATGAAAAAGAACAGCAGGAAGTAGGGGAAGTGGTAGGAGGAAAGAAGATGGGTGGAGGGGATGCAGATGATATATTTTACAACCTGAAAAGGCAGACACGATCTTCGTGGAAAGAAGGCGTGACCAAAATTTAAAAAGAATTTAAACAGCATAGATTAGACTGAGCTTTTTTTAACTAAGTACAGAGAGGTTCCATTGAACTTGATTCATATAAACATAAACTAAAAGATGTCAGGTCAGAATTGTTGCAGGTATGCAGGCAAGTGAATTCTAAGGGATACTGAGTAATGCATGGAGTGATACTTACCTAGGTCCAGGAAGAGAAATCAGCATATATTTTCTGACCTTGATTCAGGATTATTAAAGGAGGGTAATCATGAGGCCGCAAAATTAATTGATTAGGGCCCTTAACTTTGTTCCTACATTCTTGTTATTATAAGTAAATCATAAAGAATTAAGTGATAAAATTGTTTTTTCTATCTTATAAGTCCAACTTGATGTGGATCAATATGTGGCTAACTGGATGTTCTACTTCTGTAATATTCCATCACACCAGAACACCCGTTTTTTTTGTTGTTGTTTTTTGTGGTTTTTTTGCCTGTCTGATTTTATAACAGTCTAAACCCTTAGGGAAAAAATAACTTAAAAGATATACTAAATCTCTGTTATTAGTTTTCTTTAAACCCATGTCAAATGTAGTGGTAACCTAGCAACATCAGAGAAGTGCACTGAGTTAAAAACCCAGCTGTCACTCTCATATTTCTGTACTTGAAAGAAATTTTGTAACAGAAACATGCTGTATGAAGTGATTCATCCAAAAGTAGTTCCTCTGACTTAAGCATTTCGAGTTTGTCCTAGCTTCTCTTGAGCCAGTATGCACAATGGTCATAGCTGAATGTGAAGTGTGACAATGTTTTTCTTACAGGTTTACCAGCATTAGTAGTGGCCACGTCAGTAGGCTTCACCAGGACGAAAGGATATGGCACTGATCACTAGTAAGTCCATCCACAGTGATAAATCATGTTTATAATTAAGTAAGTCATCAATGCGCTTCATTAGTCTTGGTCGGCACTACTTATGGCTTGCATTTTATCACGGAGTCATTAGCAATTGTAGATATCACATTATTGAGGAATGATGTTAGGTAGTTTAAATGCACAAAGGTTAGGAAATAAATGCCAGGGCACTGTTCACAATCCTTGTTTCAATTTCCCATTTCTTCATAAGACCAGTGTACTTGATTTTTAAAATATTTCAGTATGTACTTTGCATGTTCAATCTTAAACACGTTTTTTTTTAGAACTGGATAAATCTTGACATGTTAACTTTTTAGAATGTGATTCTGATCTGAGCTTCTAATTTCATTGATGATAATATATATTGGTATCAGCCAAGTTTCGTCATGTTAGTTCAAGTTTTCTTACTATGTTGGACTAATACATACTAAACCTTATAGATCTAGGGACTCAGTAGATCTCAGATTAGGAATTGCCTGGGCTTTGGGAGGAAAATAAAAGCGAGAAAAACGGGTATGGTATCAGCTCATCCTATTTATAACTGTAATACTGACAAAGTCTATGAGACAATTTGTAAGTTAAATTTATATTTCAAATGTAAAACAATGCACTTTCATATTTTACTTCATCTGTTTGTTTCAAGTTGAGGAGGTAGTTGAGAAATGGGGAGAGAGATGTGCATCTTATTAGAAGTATAAGTTTTAAAATAAGGTGTTCTGTTTAATTGCCTTCAGGTTTGAGATAAGAATCACTGCTATACAGTCCCTCTGATGGGTTCATCCAAACTGAGAGTATGAGAGACATCACTTCACCTGCCCATCCAAAAAATTTAAAGAACTAGTATCATCAGAGCCCTTGTTTTTCTTATGCAATCTATGGGATGGAAAAAAACAATCTCCCTGACAGTATATGTTGTAGAGCGGTGCTTACTATAGCACTATTTCCTTTAAGCTATTACTTTTTATAATAGTAGTATGATTCCTTTGGCATACATCCAGTATTTGAAAGGTACTATATTGACGATATGGACAGAATATGTCCATATGGATGATGTGGTTCCAACTTTTCAATGAGTTTACAATTAAAACCAATACAATACATTATAAAGATTAACTCACACAAAAAATATAGTTGAAATTTAGTGGCAATCTCAGAGACACCAAGCTAAAGTTTTCTATCAGACTAAGAGTTTTTTCTCCAAGTATTTTATTTAAAAAATAGATATTAAATTGTCAACCCCAAAGTGGGAAAGTAGAATTTTATCTGTCTGCTGTTATGGTAAGGAGCAGTAACTAAATGCAGACGTAGAATACACACATACACATTTGTGTTATGAATGTATTGATATATGTGTGTGTGTATGTATATAAAATTACTAGTTTAAAAATGTTAATTAATGTATCATTTACATAGAATAACATTTACCCTATTAGGTTTAGAATTCTGTGAGTTTTGACAAATGCACAAGCCATGTAACCACCACCACCACCAATATAGAAGTTTACTGTTAAAATAGACATAGCACAGTTATTGTTAATTGTTAATTGTGAAGGCAGCATGCTGATTCTGTGGACTGACAAGTAATACTGAAAAGGGTCATATGTCAAAAACAGGTGCATGAAGTGGTGGCCATGACCGTTTTCATCAGCAGTGATGAAACAATCCCTTATAGTTTCCTTCGTTGACTCTCCTGGATTCTGATGTCCACATAAGTCACCTTGCAAAGTCAAGTGCCAAGTCCCATGCCCTCTCCATGTCCTTGTGCTGTGAGAGAATGAATATTTTTACCTAAATGGGTTACCGTGTCTCTATCAATGCAAACCTGCATCTCTTGGTGAATTTAGTAATTGAAAGAAACACTGCATTGTTTTTTTAATCAAAAAAAAAAGCTGCATTGATTTTTAATCAAAAGTATATCTTTAGTGAGCTTTCTGAGTACTCTGGAAAAAAAATAAAATTAGAAGGAAAAAAGCATGCAAACTATAAATTATCCATTCACTGCAATGATGGCTTTTAAATCACTTTCTCCCAAATAGCTCAAAGGCCTCAAGGAAGATCTGGTAAATGGCATGTCTAAGACTCTAAAAACACACTATTCTTGCTTAAAAGTATATTTGAAAAATTCTATCATGGATATAAAGTGGCATTTTACAGAACTTAAGTAATAATCATCTTAGTACTGAAAGTCAATATGAAAATCACACCACTAGAGTAATTTGTCCAAAATGTTTTAACTGCCTGGAAGTAAGGCTTTGTAATAAGTTTCTTTTTCTGTATGATGTCCGTAGTATTTCTCACTCGTGAACTGCTCTAATTTTAGCTTTCTCCATGTCATCTCTGAATTTTTTTAAATTACAAAGCTTTTGTCAGAATTCCAAGACTAAGTAATAGTCCAAGTTATCTGTATCACACCTTTGTGGTTTAACACTTATCACTAATTTTTGTTAGTTTTTATCTGATGTTATTTTCAGTTGCTGGCTCTCTCTTGAAGGAGGACTGCTCTACGCCTTTGTTGGACCTGCAGCCGCTGTTGTCCTGGTAAACACTGAAATCAACTTATTCTGTTTTCTTAGCCAAAAAAAAGACCACTTTGTTTCAATTAGAGTGACAATTTTGTGTTTGTTGTGTAGAAATTTTAAAGTTCAATGGATTATTGCTTAAATCTGAATATCAACTGCTATTCTGTCCTTAATTACTCTAAAATGTTCCTATTTTGAAGACTGAAGAATATTAAATGTAGGAGCATGGGATTTCTCTTACAGTAATTTCACATTTGTGAAGAAGTTTCAGTAAGTTCCAATAAATTCTTCCTCTTTCATGTATAGAATTTCATCATTTATGATCATTTCACCTTTATACTATTCTGTATGATCTCTGTAGTTATTAAGATCTCATTCATAAGAACTGCTGCTGCTACCAAATATCAATGAGAAAATGTATGTCCCTATGCCCAAGTTACCCAATCTCAGCACTGCAGACATTCTGGTCCGGCTCTTTGTTTGTTATGGTGCCATCCTGTTCAGCAGCATCCCTGGACTCTACATACCAGTAGTATCCTCCAGTTGTAACAATCAAAAATGTCACCAGACATTTCCCAATGTTTCCTGGGGGAAAAAATAATCCCCAGTGGAGAACGCCTGCTTATGTTATGCATGAGGATTTTTTTCTTTTCAGAATCACATAATAATTCCTTTATGTGTTTGATTATAGGAACATGAAAGTTTCCTACCAATTTTCCTTTCTCTCTCTCTCTGAATTTATTGATTACAAATCTTTCCTGTCCAATAAATCCTTGGGAAAAAATGTAAGGGAGTAAAGAAATAGTCTGAATTAAATACAAAGATCCATATCGCTATGCAATTAGATTTCTAATTGGAAAATTACCCTTTGGTTTCTTGAACAACTTATTCAATAAATTGGTAGCTAGCGACATCTTTCTTAATAACTCTGTGTGACTTTTTCTTCCTTAAAGTTTTCTTTCCTCTAAACTATAACAGAGACCAGAAACTGGTAATGTTGCACAAAAGAAATAAAACCTAAGCATTAGTGTTAAAGAACAGCATTGGGACACTGAAACTATTAGATATATTTTTGTCTGCTGTATTGAATTTTTAATCAATTAAATTATTTTCCAAAGCTACTAGGTGAATATACATATAACCCTAAAATAAAGAGATGAAGAGTATGTGTATAATTGAAAGGCCAAAGTATGGTTTTTGGAGTGGTGATGAATTGCCTCATTAGGTTAAATTGGAGATTCATAGAATCCATGAAATACACTTTTCCTCTTAGTTCAAATAATGAGAAGTGCAAAGATGAATAAGTTTCTTAATTAAATGGTATCTTATCAGGAAGCTATGAAGAGTGACACCTCCTAAAGCCTAGACCGAACTGGTACTTTGTATCTTCCTTACACCAGCAATTAAATAGATCTCAGCTTTATAGTTCATCTGGCTAAAGTGTATTATTGAAGGGGAAGTGGACATTTTTCTTTCTTCTTAACTAGTCATCCTGCTTAATTTGAGAAATTTTTGTGAAAAAGTAGTTTCGATACCGTCTTCACCATTTGCGCTGGAGGGGCACCAAGAGTCTGTTGTTTGTGGAGGGTACAGAGCAGGAAGGACCAAAGAAGAAATATTTGTCCTTGTTTGTCTTGATTTCAGCGTTGGACTGGATTTCTTTCTTGGGAAGTGAGGGTAGGTTAGAGAAGCGTGGGCGCTTGACATAATGAGCGGCTGCAAATGGACCATAGCTACCTCTGCAGCTTTTTAACAGTTTTCCTTGAGAAAGAAAAAAAAATATGTGTGATTTTATTGCAGCTGTATTTAAATACTTTTAAGTGAGAGTGACAGAATCTTAGAAAATGCTGAGAAGTGTTCAGTATAGCATATCACCAGCAGTGGGGTTAGTGTCCATCTTTTAAAGGATTTTGGCAAATTGAATAGGCTTTTACCTTTGTGGAGAAAAGCACGGAGCATCAAAATGCTTCCCACCCTACAGGAAACACAGCCACATAGCCTGAGGCATTTAGGCACTCTGTCCTCCTTGCTGGGAGCAGTGACACATCCCTAGCCCCCTTGGAAGCCAGGGCTTCCTCTAGCTTCACACTGTGAGACTCAACATCTTTTGTCTCTGGGGCATAGGGTAAAACTCATTTAGCCAATCGATTTTATTCCGGGTGACTCAGAAAGAAGAATGCCAGATTGGCAGAGTATGGCACCATTTAAAAGTTAGGCAATGGAATGTTAATTTACTCAGTGTTAACTGCAAAGCATTGAAATCAATGGTATTCAATGTCCTTTAAACTTGAAAGTAACACAGCATTGTTAAAGCGTTTCATGTTCCTTTATGCACTTATAAAATACTTGAGAAGTGCTTCATGTCACTATTGTTGTGAGTATTTAATTCTGTGGTGGTTGTAAATTTGATAAAAAAAGGGTGTTCAGGAGAAACAGGGACCCAATTCCCTTCAATATCATTGAAAGGTCAACCTTTGTTTCTGTTTGACAGGTCAACATGGTGATTGGCATTTTGGTATTTAATAAACTTGTTTCCAGAGATGGGATCCTAGATAAAAAGCTCAAACACAGAGCCGGGTAAGCCGCAACTAGTGGATTTTCAAGGTTCTTTACCAGTGAATCCCATACTCCAATCCCAGATCATCACTGACTGTATTTGACTGCCTTGAATTTTGTTCTTGAGGCAATAGTGTGACTGATAGATTCTGCCATTCAAGTTTTCAATGTGCTATTCTTAGGTAATAGGGCCAAAATCTAAAAATAATTCAAAAGACCATTAAGAAAATCTGGGTTTGTGTACGTTGCCTGTTTATAAGATAAGAAGATTAAATGTAAAGGCTAGACTTAAAATACTTATCCTCAAGTGTGGATTTGCAAACGTCCTTAGTTTCCGTTGCAAAGGGAAGGAGGGCAAATTGAACTTAATGTCAGTATGAGGCATAAGTGAATCGGGCGGGACAAGCAAACCTTAAGAAGGTGAAAATACTGCGCTTTATTTGATTAATTGTATATATCAGAAAAAGTCTTTACTGGAAATAATCTTTTATGAAACACTATTCTTGTCATATATTCTCATTCTATATGACATTTTGACTATAACTTGCTACAGTTACTCAAAATTTTCACTTGCACATTTTAACCATTTATAAAATTTAGAAAAGCATTATTATAATATCACCATGTCCAATGATTTAATAACTTCCATAAGCAGACTGATAGCAGCCTTTTAAGGTAATATCATCACTTCATAATAAAAATTTGTAGAGGCTTGAATGATTAATGGCTTTGAATTTCCCTCTGTATCTTTTCTTATAAAGTGTTTATAGCTTTCTCCTTTCTGTTTAACTATACCTTCATTCACAACTTACCCTACAATTGTTCTAATTTCTGTAATAATTTATGGCATTATTTAATAGTCATAGTATTTGATGACCAACTGGTGAGAATTTTAGGTCCTCTGTGTTTTTATAATCTATATAATGATTTATAAGACAGTACAGGTATTTTTTTTCCCTAGTAAAAGACTAAGTTTAATGGCTTTCAATATAAAAATTTGATATCATTCATATCAAACATCAAAACCCCAATGGTGTAATAAAAACATCATTGGAGGTTCCTTTCTGAGGTGGGAATCACTTTCCATTTAGAGACTTTTTTTTTTACTTCAGACAAGTCTCCATACCATCTTTAAATAGGCACACTTGAAGTTGTACAGACACTGAGCTTTTTGTACCATTTGAATTTGAAGCTTTTACACGATTACTCTTGTTAGGCTGCCACATATGGTTGGAATTGGAGCAAGAGCTTTTTCAGTTATTTCCATCCAGAATTGTGAAGTAAGAATAAATTAATCATACTGAATACCACGTATAAAACTCTAGTGGTGTAAACTTGTATATGTGTGTGTGTGTGTGTGTGTGTGTATTTTTTAATTGGGCTGTGGGGTAGTTAGTGGTTAAGATAAAGCTTTGATGTAAAAAGGGAAAAAGGAAAAAAAAAGGAAGGCCATACTCAAAATCTAGCTCTGCAATTTACTAGCTATGTGTGTCTTTGGGCATGTTACTTAATCTTTCTGCAGCTAAGTCTTCTCACCTGTAAAATTGGGATAATAACTCTGACCTCATAATAGAGCATATGGAATGTAATGTATTAATACATAAAGCATTCATAAAAGTACCTAGTAAATAGCAAGCCCGCCCTCAAAAGATGGTAGCTAGAGTTATGATGAATGAAATGAGGAAGCTAAGGTGGACAGGTTGTTTTCAAAGGACCGTGACTTCTACAAGTCCAGCTGTCGCGATTCTACCATTCATGACATTGAGGTCAAAACAAGGGATGAGATCATCAGAACAAGTATAGTGCTGAGGATTCATTAAATTTGCAATCAATATTTTTTTCTCACTTAATTATTTTACATGTAATATCCAGTTTGATTCACATAGCTCTTTGTAAGCGGTAACATAGGTTTCGGAGAAATGACAACATTGTCCCATTGTGAATTTAGAAATTACCCATTTTAATCTACATATTAACTTTAAAACCTCTATTTCTAAAAATATGATAAAAATTGCATCTGTTTCCCTGGCAAAACTGAGTCAAGCAGTGGTTTTCTGGTTCAAAGGCCATTGCTTGAAAAAGAGAAATGTTGTTAAGAGCAGAATATTGGTAACTGTCCAAAGCAGAAAAGAACTATTAATAAATGAATGACCCTAGGTTTAATTTTTTTTATCTATAACATAAAATGCTATTTTAGCTTAAGTGTGTATGTATAGATTGAAATGTGCTTTCTATTCCAAAATGTGATTGAAGGAAATATTTTAGAAGATATGAGTGTTTGAAGCTAATTTTACTTCACAGAGAAACTAGTAAGGGCAGCAATGAAGACTTTAGTGAAGAACAAATAACCAGAATTAACTAAAGAAACATTGAGCAGAAAACTAATCGATTAACTTAACAATTGATCTCCCTAATTGTACACATTGACCATTTCAGGTTCTATGAATATACATATATATCAAGTGTTTTGAAATATTATTTAGAATCAAATGTGGTACTAAGATGGTCCTCCTCCCATTTTTTTCTATTTCTTTGTTTTCTTTCTTCTTTTTATAATCAATTATTAGGAACTGCCAAGCATATAGTTTATGCTCAATAAATATTTATAAACAAATAAGTCAATGAATAATAAATACAATAGCTTGACAAGTTTTATAATGCCCAAGTTATATTAAAAATTTTAATACATAAAATATATTTACCAAGGGGGAATTTATTGCAAATATCAACACAGCTTATGTAAAATTATAATTGTAAAGAATGAAAATAAGATAAAATGACATGTGTCTTTTTAGAACATCTCAAACAAAATATTTTCTCTCTTTTGTTGCAGTGTAACTTTCTTATCTACTACAGACTTTAAATTGCTTTACGATGTCTACCTGAAATTAAGCAGACTACAGTACCAGGATCTTGTACAAACCTCATGAGATTTTTCCAAAGGGAGGGGGGTATATTTGCTTTCTGGGAAATATTTTATAGTATTAACAAGAAACTAGTCTGATAAAAAAATTATTTTTCTAAGATAAAGAAAACTGTTGAAGGGAACTAGAACTTGTAGACTCCAAGACCCCACAACCTGGAGAGAGTAGTGAAATGACGCACGTTCAGATTCTAGTGCTCTAGTGGATACTGGTTACATCTGACCTAATGGGAAATTAATTTTTTCTTTTAATTGTTAGCTTGTTTGTTTTATAAATCCATAATTTCCCCATAACAAAGAAACAAGATCTGATTTTTCATTGCAGCAACTCAATTTTGCATCTAGACTATGTCTTCTTAAGATTGTATTAATTTCTATAGTGGCCATGCAAAATAGGACAAAATATTAGCTTTTTCTGGGTAACCTATCATTCTTCTGCTCCATTCCTATCTAAGAATTCCAAAGGTGTCCAACCAGTTAACGTCAAGCATGGTTTTCAACAGTTAGCTCTGACTAAGGAAAGTATGTGTAGTAAATTTAGTCAGTCACAAATAAATCTCAAATAAGGAGAAATGAGCATTTCAAATACGGTCTTAAAATATATTTTCAGAAAAGCCCATACTTAGATCAAATTACAGTTTTTCAAGCTAAAATACTTGTTTATATTGTGCACTAAAATTATTTTTTAGTAATCTTTGGCTTTTCAATCTTATTTTAGAGTCCAGAAGCATAGTAACCTTAAAATTGAGAAAGAGTCACGTCTGTGTTTGAAGCACCAACACCGAATAGCCTTTCTTTTGTGATAAAGGAACAATAAATGACTCAGGCATGCCTTTTAATATTAATCTGGTGGGACTTAACAAGATTGAAGACACTCAAATGAATAGTTAGAAGAGTTGAGGCTCATTCTTCTTGGTTCATCATAATAATCTAAGGAACTTTAAAAAATACAGATGCCTGGGTCCCATTTAATTAGAGTCTTTGGAGTTGGATATATACATCTGATGTTCAGCCACTGGAGGAATACCGGTCTAGGTAGTCCTTTCGCAGTAGTTTCAAACACATTGGCATGTGCAGTGATGCATTCAGGAACCACAGTGGGTAGGCAATTGGTTACTTATTATTTTGAAAAGTTTAGACAGATGTGGTTAGTACAATGTCCAGGGTTGAATCAGTAAAGTGAATGATTTAGTATTCCCCACCCCTACGTCGAACTCTGAAAGCTTTGCTTCTTCTCATAGGGTCTACTGATCAATCTACTTACTTAATAGCTTTAAGATTTATTATCCCATACAGGCACTATTCACAAATCAGTACACTTCTTTAAAAGAAACATTCTGAATTATGAGACTTAGGATTTTGCTCTGTTCTGCCACTTTTATTATACACATGGTAATGAAAATCCACTATAATATTATTAAGGAAAAAACAGCTCATTAGGCAAACTTATATTTTAGACATAAATATCTCATGGGAATGGATGAGAGCGGTACATGACAGGAAATTATTTCAAGGTGTTTTGAATTTTTATTCAAGTGATTTCTTTATTTTTTTCCCTAAGAGGATTGTATTCTAGTAAACCAGTCATTTTCAAAGGACTCTTTTCCAAAGCAAAATGTTCATGAAGTTTTTCTGGGTAGTGTGACTTTGCTACTATGACATAGTAGATTGAACTTGAATTATTGAATTCATATTTACCTGCAAAATCCTCTAGACTAGAATAGACCATTTAAATGCTATTAGTTGGCATCTATGGCAAAATGTTGAGGAAGAATATTTTGAACTTAATGATTATGTTAAATGTGTTTATTAAAGCAGAAAACTACCACCCTTTTTATTATCAACTAATATTTCATCAAATTTCATCAGCCCCTATATTCAGATCTTCCTAAAATACAGACAGCGCATTGATTATATAAGAAATTTAAAAATATAAATCTTTTGAGACAAAGGCTACATCTTCCACAATTAACTACACACCTAAAATAGATTATCTTCCTATATCAGACTTCTGAGATACATGTTTACATTTCAAAAGGTTTTAATTGATAGTATGTACCTTTTGCAAATGACAATGAAAATCTTTGCAGCTTGGAGTCCTCACTTGTTTGATTATCAGGGGTCTGAATAAAGGGTTTTCACTGTATGTCTACACAAACACATGCTTATGTTTAACTCAGTGTATTGGGCATCTTTGATCTGTAGACCCAAGGGCCATTTATGGTGTAAGTGATGGAATTGTGCTTCGCATGCAACAAAGGCCCATATTATTAAAAGGTAAATGTTACAAAAATAATGTGTAGTATAAATGCATCTTGAAAACGATCTAGAACATTCATCTTTGATGAATATACATTTCTGCATGAAATCATATTTAAAAGCTAACTTGCAGCAGCAACTTTTTTTTTGGTGACAATTCAATATTTTGTTCTTTTTGTGGGTGTTCTGTTTGTTTGCAGTCAGATGAGTGAGCCTCATAGCGGTTTGACGCTCAAATGTGCCAAGTGTGGAGTAGTTTCAACAACAGCTTTGTCAGCCACCACCGCCAGTAATGCCATGTTAGTCCCAATCATTTACATCTTCTTGTTACAAATCTTTTACAGTGCATGTGAGAAAATGCTATGATGAAAAAAAAAAAATCATGTTTGCTAATACTGGAGCTAAGAGCATACTTAACTATTTATAATTGGCAACTGCCTTTATGTTGTGGGATTGTCTATAAAAAAATAAATAAATAAAACTACCAAATGTTATCTGCTTTGTGGTTTCCAAGTTAATGTCTTGGTGCCACATAAAAGAATGCTTTGTTGAACGGGGGTTTGGTTATGGCCTGCGGTGTGACACGCCACTTCGTAAGGTTGCTTTCTCTGTCTCTTAACAGGGCATCTCTTTGGAGCTCCTGTGTGGTGTTGCCCCTCCTGGCTCTCACGTGGATGTCTGCAGTTCTGGCCATGACGGACAAACGCTCCATATTGTTTCAAATACTTTTTGCTGTGTTTGATTCATTGCAAGGCTTTGTGATAGTCATGGTCCACTGCATTCTTCGCAGAGAGGTGAGATATGTAATTCTTATGAGAGAGCAGAATGATGCTTAGGAGAGTGTTTTCCTTGTTAACAAACATGACCTTTTATTTTAATATCTTGATCTTTAGATTAAAGCTAGTCTCCTCTAAAGACAATCATTTGGGGGGTCAAATCTAAAATAAAGTTTTAAGGTGAAGTCCAAGAGGGCTCCTTGGACTCTGAAAGTGATGGATTAAAACAGCTGGGACTATGCAAGGGAGAAACATAGCCAGAGGTGCCAAGGACCAAGGAGAATAAATGCAAAAAGGGTTATGATTGAGTCATAGGCATAGATAAATCTTTTAGAAAAACTGGTGGGTAAGTGGGTAGTGTGTCATCTTTTTAAAAGGCATAGTTCATAAACAGAATGCAGTGATATTTCTTAAACCCATTCCCTACCTTGTGCTTCTACACACAGCATATCCCCATTCTTCATACTTAACTAATTTTGTTTTAGATAGAAAATGATGAAGATTAATGAGGTTCTTTTGTCTCTATACTAAGTTGCGGTTAAGGTTATTACAGATGAATGATTTTGATATAGATGTGTATGCTCAGAAAATACAAAAAAAAAAACGTGCACAGTAGAACATGAGAGGCAGTAATGGTCCCCCAAGAACTGCAGATCTATTATCACAGCATTTTTCCAGGTCATGGTTGAGGTTATTGCCAGCAGTGAGGGAAAGAAGTGATTCTTTATAAGTGGAGACACTAACTTGCACCAAATCCACTCAGAACAGTGATAGATTTCAGACGTGAGTTGTTTAGGGATAGAATATTTTTTCCAACCAGTGCCAAAATTATTCTGAGTGTTTGCAAGCACTGACACAGTATTTACAAGGTTTATGAGTCATTTTAGCATTTACTCTAGGGATGGTGGCAACTAAAACACACAGTGACACAGTGACATGCTAATAATTTTGAGAAAACGGTCTATGCTGTCATTTTGCATTACCTCTCTAGTACAAGAACTTTATTATGATGTGCATATTACAAAAAGCCACATGTGTATATAAATATTCACCACATAGCTTTTACAGTGATGTGTGAAGGTAACCAAAGGTTTTTATCTCATTTGCCAGATGGGGAGAACAATATCTCTGAGCTACTTTAGTATGATACAGATGTCAGCAATAAACCCACATGTGTATTCTAAGAACATTATATGATGAAAAACAATGAAAACAGAAGAATAGTGATTTCACATTGCAAAGGGAGGGTATTTCATCATTTTAAAAATCGGATTTAGTTCACAGTTGCCAAGCCTTATTATTCCCTCATCACAAATTTCTACCTAGAATATCAGTATTAAAAATCTTCCAAGTAACAAATTCTTTATAGACCAAAGTTAAGCAAAAGTTAAAAGGGAGTTGAATAATTTAGGGTTCTGTTGTTCTCCAACTGTAACTATCTTGTGAGTCTTTTGTATTAATATTATCTCTAATATGCTTATGTAACAATTGTTCAGAATAGACACATATGTATTTTTGATTGATGATCAAGGATGAACAGTGCTGGTTTAAGCAAGATTCCTGATGTAGTTGCATGAAATTTTCAAAAGACGTGATACTTTAGATGTTAAAGAGGAGAAAAGTGTCCCACCTCTATGTAAGCCTCTCTTTTTCTTCAGAAATGAATTTTTTAGATAGCCTTAGGTGGTGATAAAAATATTCAGGTTTTAAGGGGACAGATATTTTGATGGCTTATTATCAAATTTTTGCTGCTTACATGAAGAAAAATATTTGGCACAAAAATTTATTTCCATCAGAAATTTTTTTATACTTGCTGATGGGAATAGTAACTGTCAAAACATTATTTGAGGATAATTAAATTAAATCATCTCATAAACGATTCTACTAAAATAGGTATCTGTAAATGTGTTTCCGGTATCGATAGGGAATAAGGACATGGTTAGTGGCCCCGTTACCATTGCATTTTCAATAATTAGCTTAAACTGAATAATTTTATAACTGATAAATTCATAGCAGATAGTGTCATAACTATCTTTCATTCCAACACTACTGTGAAAAATTGTATGTCCAATATTCTTACATTGACCCTTAAAAATACCTGTAGCGTTCCTGTAAATACACAGCCGATTTCAGTTACAGGGAGCATCTCTTTCAAAGCTCCTCAAAGGAAACTGTTACTGAAAAACCGAAAAGAAAAAAAAACACGAAAGAATCTTGTTTAAATTTTGTAAATCCCAAGGACCACATAGTAAGGAGGCCTCTGGGTTCACACAAGTTCTTTTTGACCTTCTAAATGTACATTGCCTGATACTACCGATGGGTCTAGCGCCTATGATCTGTGATCACACTGCCCTGGCATTAACCACAGCCCAGCAGAAAAGATGCCTCTGCTCATGCCCTTGGTGTCTCCTGTGAACAAAACATTCCATAAAAATATGCCAAAGCAAATGGACTAAAGAGCTACCTGTAGAGTATTGGGAAAAGACTTACATCTAGTAATCTACGTGATAATCCCATAGGAGATCTCACAGTTTTATCTCTACTGCTTTTTTTTTTCCCTTTAAAAGATTGTCTTCACAATGACTCAAGATAATCCACATGGATTTTTCTTCCTTAAAAGTGTATAAGCAATGTAAGAACTATTTCCTTCAGTTGAGAGAATGGAAAACAGATATACCTTTTTCTATTTCTATGTATTGTTGATACACACTAACATAATTTGGTTGTTTTTAGTCTTTATTGATTGTTTCAATATGAATTCAACAGGCTTTCTCTGTATTTACTTTTGCAATCTTCCTATGAAGCAGTTAGATACACACAAGGGAGGACTATAACCTTGTAATTTAAGAAGGAGTAAAGAAATGAAATACTATAACTGTGCTATTTTCAAAATGATGTGCATGGGCTTAATTTATTTAAAAAGTGCCTTTGTTCTTAGTGTGTCCAATTTTATAACCGAAATCATGTCATGTCAAGCAGGAAGGGAGAAATGATCACTCTGGTACTGTCAATTCAGTTATAGTCCACTTTCAAAAAAAGAAAAAAATTTTTAAAAGCAAATTGATTATTTGCATAACAATTTGTTGTGACCTCCAGAGCTGACATTTAATAATTAAACTTCATAAAATTCGTATTTTTGAAAATATAATTTCTTCTTCTGGAAAACCTTTCTCTTTTAAATTGCTTTAGTATATAGCTGCCTCTGATAAAAGAGAAAAAGAGGCAATAAGAATATATTTTTTTAATTAAACTATCTGATTTATCACAACACACTACTTTCAGCAACAAATCCTAGATCTTAAGAGCTAAGAAGTATCATACTTAGTAAGACAGACTCCAATAGAAAAAAATATAATGCTTCCTCCATTGATCAGTCATTTCTTGATTAGAATTTATTTGCATTCAGCACCTAATGATATCTATTTACTATTTTTCACACGGCTATGGAAATTCAAACTACACATGAGTTATGGAATCTTTGAAATAGTTACTGTTGCTAGGAAACCACTTTCTTGGTGCCTGCACATTCTTTTCATCTCCCCTGTCTCTCTCTGTGCCAGGCTCTAAGACAATCTTACAGCTAGATGTCAGAGGGGGGAAATAACAAGATTGTGATACAATATAAGCTACAATAAACCCTTTCACTAGATGGATGGAAAAAAGGAAAGTGCTTAAATAGATAATTTTGTTGTATCAGTCTTTTAGGATCCTGTGGCTATCCGGTAGCTTGGGTTGCAGGGCCAAGCTCTTTTCTCTTTACCCAGTGCTGGCAGGAGGTCTAGGCTGCACCAGATGAGGCCCCAGAATCTTCATCCAAACCCATGAAGCAATTTTTGTAGCAAAATGCTTAAAATAAATATGAGCAGATTTCTTTTTCTTTCTCTTTCTTCCACTCCCCTCTACCTTTCTTTCTTCTCTCTCTCTCTCTTTTTTTTTTTTGCTGATTTCCCATTTAGTCTTATTATTTGCCTAAAGAGTGCAGATAAACAAAATGATTTACAAACACATGAGAGCAAATTATAAATCAGACAAGCACCCTGCCTATCAAATCTAAAACCAATGTTCTCCACCAAAATAATAAATAAATGTTTTTTAAAAATGAAGCCAGTAATAGTGAAATAACGAGAGAGCAATTTGAAAAGAGTTCATATAATACAGTTCAGATGGAGAATTGTATGCATCGCCAAGCTTAACTATTTACAAGGAAATTAGGTGTGACTTATTACTATGGAAGGGTTTATTTGTGCCCTCCCTTAGTGAGGGGTAGTCAGGGCTTTCAGCAGTTGGTCTTTGAAGATGAAAGAGTACGTGATAGGAGATTTCAGAACTTATCAGGTCCTCAGGGGAAAATGGAGTTGGAGTTTTAAGCAACTGAAAATTTCAAGTAGAGGAAGATGGAAAGAGGTTACTAGACGTATGGTTTCCATGGAATGGAGTTTATGGCAAATAGTAGAAAGTTGATTCTTCTCTATCACCACCTGGGGCACCTGAAGGCATAAGGCAAGTGATGTGATCCTGAACATTAGAGTGATTTTTTTTATTTTTTTATTTTTTTAGTGGCTATAACTGCAGAACTAAGAGAAATACAATACTGATGATATTTGAGGGCATAGCACTGATTGATGCTTTAGAGCTTTCTTGTTTGGGGTATTTGGTGGCCATAGTGAGAGGCCACTGTGAGTGGTGTCATGAAAATTGTTCAATAGATTCTAAAGAGTGAGTGGCCCAGGATGGGAAGGTTATGGTACTCATCCTAATAGTTCTAGCTTGCTCATGAGAGGTTTAAGGGAGAATGGAGTAGGTTCCTAAGAGCTTTATGTTTCTCTGTGAAGGCACAGGCGGAATTGAAGGGTCAAAAAGAAATTATATACACACACACACACACACACACACACACACACACACACATATACACACACACGTAGATATATGTACATATACACACATATATTCATATACATATATACGTATATATGTGTATATGTGTACACATATGTGTATATATATATAGAAAGAGAGAGGAGAAAGAGAGGGAGAGTTGTTTTTAATAAAATAGGATGTAAATCTGGAAATGTTACCCCAATAAAACTGGATTAAATCACCAACCTCCCTTCATCCAATAGTCATCCCATTTCTTACGTAGGAGAATATAAATCCTACCTCTTCTTCCAGATTAGGCTTTCCTGATTTGAGCATGATGGCAATTAGGTCATGAATATTTGCATCAGTATTAATCTGCACATGCGGTTCTCTAAATCCACACAGAGGTTTAGGAGCTTAACAAAAGCGTGAAATCAGATGAGTAAAATGGCATCAGTGAACAAATTGAGCCACAGAGTTCATGGCAGAGATTGGCAAATTCTGACGTGTCTGCCAGGTAGCGCCCAACCTTGGCTTGCTGTTATCCAAAAATCTGAGTACCTGGGCACAGGGACAGGCAAATCCCAACCCCCTTTCCTTTCAGAATCCTAGGGTCCCACTTTGCAACATTGTTAAACTAGTGACAGGAAGTTAAATGTGTCTGGAATAAAGGTTTAAAATAAATACAAGAAATAAGAGGTCAGGAATTAGGTTTTTATTTTTTGCCTCAAAGTGAATGAAATGAATGAGGCTAAAATGAAATATCTTCTGTGAAGACACAGGCAGTGGTGTCTGGCATAGAACTTCCCTTTCCTCCTTTTCTCATTTGCATGCTAAAGAAATTTTTCAGATCACGTATGTGAAATGTCATCTAGGAAAGCTTATGTGACCCCCAAAACTGATACAAAAAAGGGAAAAGCTGTCATAATTTTGAGATTAAGTGAAAGATCTTTTAGGTGTTAGAGGATTCCAATAGAAAGTTATTAAGACTGAAATTTGGGACTGAAGTCCATATTTTTCCTTCATTATATGGCAATAGCAAACATTTTTGTTTTTCTTTGTTATCAGAGAAGTCAGGTAACATTTTTATAATGTGAAGTCATTCATGTTGCTTATGTCAACTGGCGTAATACACATGAAATTCAGAACAGTCTTATTCACTTAATAATTAAGTTACAAGAAATTTAATATGATTAAAAAGAATTAAGTCATTTATTCAAATATGAATCAAGAGAGACAATAGTATGGGTGAAATTCAGGGAACAAAAAATAAAAACACAGAACACATATGAAACTCCCTTTCCCTCCAGTAACAATCTGAAATAATTTCAAGAATGTGATTTTATTTCCTTTCTTGATTTAACATGATCCTCAGAATAACTGAAAGTACATGTTCTAAAAAAGATGAAGATTTTGGGTCTGAGCTGCTTGGTAGCTAAGTGTCGAGCCCATTTCAAACGGTGCAGCTCTTGCCTGTGAGATTTCTCTTAACTGCAACACTGCCAAACATCTCTCGGTGCTCTTCCCCAGCAATTTCTAAATCGGGTACCAACTTGCACAGTGATACTCTGCCAAGCTGCCTTCAGAGCGAGCACCAACCGAGAAGCCCTCAGCTTGCTGCTGAGGAGTTGAACCAAATTGCTGACCCCATGGGAGAGAGACAGGGGCGAGACACACCCCTGCAAACCTCTTTGAACTCATGCCTCATGCAGGAATCCATCCACAAGAAAAGGGTTTATAGCTTTTTTGGGAATTTTTAGAGCAGCGCCCAGCAGGAAGTAGTAGTAGGGATACACCTTTGGTGATGCCCCCCTTTGGATACTTTCAGACAGCCCTGATAGCTTATTCTTTTTTTTTTTTTTTTTTTAGCTTAGCTTATTCTTTTTACCTCACCTTATTTTTGAACATGTTTCTGGCCATTCTGTTTTTCCATTTCATAACGTGACATCAGATTTCGTTAAAGTCCCCTAAATATTCCAAGGCTACGTACACAACTGTTCTTTGCTACTCTCCTGATTCTTTTTAACCCTCAGTCTGGTTGGCAATTAAGGTAAAAGACCTATCGCAGTTTTATAAAGAGAAGAAATTTTGAACTCTAGATTTTAAGTGTGCCATAATTTGTTAAACATTTAATTATTCTATACAAGTTTATTTAAAAATAGCATTTACTAATCTAACATGAATTACAAAAACAATTATAAGAACTCAGTGTTATGATGCATTTAATATCTAAAAATAACTTTTAAATCAAATTGAGCCGTAAAATAAGTGACTTGTCCTCCTCAAATAGAAAGTCAGCTTAAAAAGCTTAAATAATAAGTATTTGAATCTTTTAACAAGTCGTCTTCTTCAATCTTCATCACAAGGCAAGAAAGACACTGAGACTATTACTATCCAGCATTGTAAATATGACTATTGGCACAGAAGATTTTAATTTCAGAATGGGATAACTATTTTTAGACTCTTTGTTTTTTATGCTTTCTTCTTGTCTGGACTTAAGATCCTTGTAGACTTGCTTTCTTAAAAAAAAAATCCAATTGTTCTCCATCAGTACAATTCACATTGATTCACCAAAGATGTCTCACTGTTTTCTTGAAAGAAAATCTAGTATAATTGGTCTTCCCTGACAGGGCTGCGCAAATATTTAAGGCTAATTCATATAGATTACCTGAATGCATTTTAAAGATTTTTAAAAAATCAAATGGAGCATTTGGAATAATTGGAATTTCTCCTGCAAATCTTTCTGAATTAGAAGTAACAGAGGCACTAAAAGTGTCAGAATCTGACATGAATCTGACACTTAAATTATGACATTTATGTGACCATTTTAAATGACCTTGAATTTACTAGAGAATTTTTATGCTTTTCTGTTTTATATTTCTTCTGAATAACATTGACTGATTCATGAAGTTGACATCATTCTCCATTGGAGAAATGCTCTTAACCCATTGTCATATTTGGGAGTTTGGTAATTTAATGTGTTGATTTTGCCTGTGTGTGTGTTATGAAAAAAGAGTTAGATTTCTTTTATATTTTCTTCAAGCTATCAGATAGTGGGTTTCAAAGAGAAACTTATAGAAGTTGTTTTGCATATTTCATTGTCAGACAAAAATATCCTTGACAGCTATACTCTAAACGTCTGAAAAAAGAGTGGTTAGCAAGGACCAGTTAATCTTTGCTATCACCAAATGCCATCTTTAGTAATTAGAAATAGATTTGGAAAACATCTTCATGTGACAAGCTCTTGGAAGGCAAGATTTTTAACATATTATTTATCTTCCTTTATAAATTATTCTTTAACAGTTGTCTCAGGGCACAAACAAAAACTTAGCATGCACCTATGTCATTGATATTTGTTCTTAGGATTTGTTTTCTAAAAACACACATACTTTCATAATGGTTTCCCCCAGTGCACATTTCTGCATAACAGACACAGTGGTCATGTGGCAAGCACTATACTCGTCACCAATTTTTGGCTATTAATATGTCACTTTATCTAGAAGGAGGAGCCTCAAAGCATTTATATCTAAAGAATCTAACTTTGTCCATGTCATGTCTCTTTCAAGGGAGAAGCTGGAAAAGTTGGTTCTAAATATTTATCCAGTTCTTCAAAAAAGATGATCAGACTAGATTTCACTGAACCTGCACTTTTACTGATGTGTTTGCAAGAGAAAATAAGAAAATTACCTTTCTCACTTTTATCAGGCAACTCCCCCCAGGAATTACCAACTTTAGAAATATTAGAATCAGAGAATGGCAGTGGTCAGAGAGCACTGAGTCCATCCTTTACTCCCTTAATCCACACCTGTAGTGGTTGCTTCAGCAGGACTGGAACCTGAGGTGGGGAAATACAAATGGACCAAGGTCTCATGATTGAACTGGTTAGCCAAGAATGTGGTGGTGACGACACTATGTCACGTCCCAAATCTTGCAATTTGGAAAAGAGATTGCTAATAACTTATGATATGAGTGAGAGGAGGTGAAAATAACTTAATAGGCTCCATGTTTTTCTGTCCAACACAAATACTATGCACATCTTACAACAAAATAGGGGCAGGGTATTTTATATCATTCTGTGTTTACCTTGGCCATCTCTACAGTGGTGCTTCAGCAAAATAGGGG
Source organism: Rhinolophus ferrumequinum (assembly GCF_004115265.2). Taxonomy (NCBI): domain Eukaryota; kingdom Metazoa; phylum Chordata; class Mammalia; order Chiroptera; family Rhinolophidae; genus Rhinolophus; species Rhinolophus ferrumequinum. The sequence goes on from NC_046286.1 coordinate 31,540,220, forward strand.
AAATGCCACTTCATTGGAGCTTTGTGTTTTAATCTAATAGAACAGATTATAATAAACTACAAGGAGAATGTCAATAATGTGAAGTCAGGGAAACAAAATAGTAGTAAAATGACCTTGCCATTGACTGGGATAAGAAGTTACTTGTGATAATGTCTATCAACAGCTTTTAGGAGCCTAATGAGCCTCAGGAAATGGAAAGGACACGCTGCTGCAGAGGCATCTTGTGATCAAAATATATGGGTTGTGTGTTTGTTATTCATCTATTCATGGTTATTCACTTGTTTAATAAAAGATTTAATGTTCTTCAAATGTCCTTGTGATAGGTTTGTTCTTTACTTGGAATCCGATTGTGAAGGGATATTATGGAAGTTTGGCTTTGCTGAGTGATCTCCCCTGTCCCCCGCCCCCAAGACCATCAACTATAAACAGCCATTTTTGTTATCTTTTTGTTTTATTGTGTTTTGTTTTTACGTCAGGGCACATAATACTTGAAGGTAGACAAGAAATAGTCTCCCCAATAGGATCCGTTGCAGGAGTCATAAAGGGAAAATCCCAAATCAATTTCAGTCGAAAGATCATTGAGTAATCTCATTTTTCATGATGTGTAAAGCTGTTATAAAGATTATGCCATACTGAATAGTAAATCCTCCTTGAATGACACACATGTTGTTTGTAACAAGGGAAATAAATCTGCCCTCCGGTGAGAATTATTACGGTTGAGTCAGACATAGCCATTTTGATAACTGAGGAGTTCCCAGCACTTCCCTCTATAGATTATGGCAAGTGATAAATTTCCTTGGCATATAACGCAGTGGAGGTAACCAGTATTTGTATTAGGAAGTAAACAAAATGGGTATTAGATCATGAAAACAATGGTAACCACTTTCTCAGTTGATTGCCAATGTAGGCATTATCTGGTCATTTCCAAGAGAGAAGAAAATTAATCTTTATCATATTTTTCACAGGTTCAGGATGCATTTAGATGCCGATTGAGAAACTGTCAGGATCCAATCAATGCTGATTCTTCAAGTTCTTTCCCTAACGGACATGCTCAAATCATGGTGAGCTTGTATTTTCCCTCTGGTTAACTTAGTCATGATTTCTCAAGGGAATAAACAAATGTTATTTTCATTAAAATAGTATCACAGTCCCATTTTGAGTGACCTTTGGCTTTAGTTCATTAACAGACACCAGATAATTATTTTTTTTTTTTGTATTGCTTAGGAGTCCAGGATCTGTTATTGGCGTGTTCAGTGTGGGGTTTCTGTGCAACAGCAGAAAGTATGTTTACCCTTGAAAAGAATCAGGAATAACTATGTGTCAATAGGATCATGTTTATTTACAGATCAAAACACTATGGACCTACACTTCTAGTCTTAAAGCAGCAGTTCTCAGTGTTTGTTATGTATTAGAATCAGAATAGGCACTCCAGACCGATGAGACCGGAATCTCTGGGCTGGGACCCAGGCATTGGTGGTTCCAATATGCAGCTTAAGATGAGAACTACTGCCCTAAACTATAAAGAGTAGCCATGTTTCCAGTGAAAGTCAGTTATCGTACTTAAGCTCTGACCAATGTTGGGATTAAAGGTTACTTGAGACATAACCGCTTTGGTATATTTTAGAAATGAGATACGATGTCATTAAAATCAAGGCTTAAATAGAGGTGTTTTTTTTTTCTTAATACATATATATTAATTAAATTTATTTGGGAACATTGGTTAATGATGTTATATAAGTTTCAAGGGTACAACTTTATAATACATCATCTGCATACTCCATTGTGTGTTCACCATCCAAAGTCTAGTCTCCTTCTGTCACCACATGTTTGACTTCCTTTACGCCCTTCATCCTTCTTCGACCCTCTTCCATTCTGGTAACCATCATACTGTTGTCTTTATCTATGAGCTTGTGTTTGTTTTATTTGTTTGTTGTTTTTTGTTTTATATCCCACATAATGAGTGAAATCATATAGTTCTTGTATTTGATTTATTATTAATGTTTTTGGATTAGGCAACATAAAATAGTCTAAATGATATACGAGTAACTAAGACTTGAAAAGGAATAATTTTAATTTCTTATCAAAAACAAGTAGATAAATTCTGATATCTTGAATATAAAATATTAAGATGGGCTAATTTAATTTTATCATTATGAAAATAAACGAATATATTTAAAATAAAAGTTTGGGGAAAATGTGAGGATGGAACTGCACTCTAGCAGATTCTAGACTGGATTGGTAGGTATTGGTTCAACTTCAATCTTAATTGCTAAATCTGAAAGCCTTTTGTCACATTTGAGTGAAAATGATCATTAAAAAACCTGGATCGACTAGGAAGGTTTTGACAAAGCTGTATTATAAGATACTACATCACAAACAATATATACAAACTAAGTGCTTTAAAAATACAAATAACAGAGACATTTATTTAAGTATATTCATAATGCACATTTTAATCTTTTATTGGGGTTTAAGGAACTGCCTTACAATTCTGTCTCTGAGATTACAATGGATATTATATTGCCTCATTAAAATTGTATGTCATGTTTCCATTTATTTTATTAAACATTTGGTCTCTAGGAAATACTCTTGAAAACAATTTGATTTTTCCTTGAGAAAATTCCTTTGCACAAGACAATAACTTGGTACTGCCTAGTCAGGTATCTGTAAACTTCAGATAATCTGTTTAGTAAAACTCACTTGAGGTCTTTATTAAATGATGATTCTATGTCTTATTATTTTTTGTTACAGACAGACTTTGAAAAGGATGTAGACATTGCTTGCCGGTCTGGTAAGAATATTTGAATTTTGAAACTATAATCATTAGAAATGTTAAATCATTTTTATGGATTTTGATTTTAAAATGCTGTAGTTTACACATCACATATTTGTGTGGAGAATAGAATAGAATAATAGAATAGAATAGAATGAGTTGTATTCATAAATAGAATCTTTTAAATGGAAACATTGTAATAGCACAATGGGAGAAGGATGGAATGAGAGAGAAATAAAAATGGTTTGTTGGGAGTACCAACAGCAGAAAAGCATTGACTTGATGACAGAGACTTTCATTCCATTGATTACTGGTTGTCAGGTGTAATGCCCATCAATATGGTCTCTCTGTGTCTCAGTTTCATCATCTATGAAATATGGGTTGTTGCAAGGATGAAATAACTGTGTGTGTGTGTTGATATAGCATAGCCATTGTTGTTGTTGTTATATTTTTAGAGGGGACCAGAAGAAACCATGTAGCACACCTTCCCTTAGAGTGCTAGGATCCCACTGAGTTTTCCTGATGGTTTGAGTGAAAATGATCATTAAAAAACCTGGATTGACTAGGAAGGTTTTGACAAAGCTGTATTATAAACCCAGATTAAATACCTCAAGAGTTTTAAAGGAAACCACGTTTCATTTTTTGGATGATTCCAGTTGTTGAAATGCTCCTTTATATTGGGACAAAATATACCTTATTTAATATTTTCTTCATTGGCATTAGTGATGCCTTCTAGAATAAGAGTGGGTAGTCACTTTATCAAAATAGCCAAATATTTGAGAGCAAGTATCATTTAGCCCAATCCAAGTCGGTTTTTTTGTTTGTTTGTTTTTTTCCTCCAGACTAAACAAACCATGTTTCCTCATTCATTCTTCACAGCATCTTCCCAGGCAGGCATGGTGCCCAGGTGGCCTCCAATATGTTAATAATTTTAAATTATGGTGCCCAAATGTATACATATGTATCCAGCATTCATATTGTTTCTTTACTTACACTAATGCTATCTACATTTTCATCTGATTTCATAGCAGCTGGTACAATACTAGTGTCAACTAGTTGTCACCTAAAAATCACTAAGACTTTTTGTAGTAGCTGTCAGGTTTTTCCAAGACTAAGATTATATAAAGGTTCTGTGATTTTCATTTTTCTCCCCAGTGAAGAAAAATCTGGCCTTTGTTTTTATCTCTATTCGTTATTATCTTACTAGTTTCAGGTTAGCATTCTATTCATTTGAAATTGTTTGGATGTTAAAAGTTTGATTAGAATACCTTCTAAACCGTCATTTAAGCTGCCAATCAAGTAGTTGAATAGGATGAGAGGAGTGTAGAAACCTGCTGTATTCAGTAAGGCACCCCCCACTTACCCCACTCAAACCACTAAACATCTAGGCAGAGTCTGAGATCACAGAGTTGTTATAATAAGAATCTGAGAGACTAATCTCATGTGCTCATTCCTGAATTCAATCGGAATACTCTCTATAGAGTGTGGTCATAGCAGGGCAACAGAATAATTGTCATGGTTTGGTGACAAATAGTGTACCTGTGTACAGTATCAGGAATTAACCTGACCTGTTTAATACCTACCAAAATATTGCTAAGACACAGAGTTTGGTTTCCTAAGTTTACCATTTACCTTTTTGGAAAATTGATAAAACAGTTTTCCCTTGTTTCATCCATTTTCCATAATTTCTCAAAGATCATTAGTCAAGGTGCCAGGTTCCACATACCGTGTTTCCCCGAAAATAAGACCTAGCCAGCAAATCAGTTCTAATGTGTCTTTTGGAGCAAAAATTAATATAAGACCCGGTATTATATTATATTATATTATATTATATTATATTATATTATATTATATTATATTATATTATATTATATTATAAGACTGGGTCTTATATTAATTTTTGCTGCAAAAGATATATTAGAGCTGATTGTCAGGCTAGATCTTATTTTCAGGGAAACAAGTTACGTGTTCCAAGATGGAATGTGATTTGTCTGAGTCCAGAAGCCTGAATTTATTTAAAGTAATTAGTATTTATATAATTCCTATTTACCTATTTTTAGTTTAGTTTCCTTTCCACCTCTTTTGGTGTACTCGTCATAGTTCTTAATAGAGGAGCAAAATAGAAGCAGTTTTGTCTTTCCTTACCAAGCTATTAACATTAAACCAGTGGTTGTCAAAGTCTGGTCCCCAGGCAGTGTTAGTATCACCAGGAAATTTATTAGAAATGCAAACTTTCAGGCCCTTCCACAGACCTACTGTGGGGTAGGGTCTGGTAATCAATGTTTTTACCTGCCATCCAGGTAATTCTGATGCATGCTAACAGTGGAGAACCACTGAACTACTAACCCAAGCTGTGGTCTCATTTCTTAAGTGTTCATCTTTCTTCTCTTTTGTTAAATTACCTATTTTTTTCCAGAATGCATTGCATTCTGAAATATCGTATTCCTGATACAGGTCAGTACCATTATTTTACCGTGTCTCCCCCAAAATAAAACCTAACCAGAAAATAAGCCCTAGCAGATTTTTCAGGATGACATCCCTTGAACGTAAGTCCTAATGCGTCTTTTGGAGCAAGAATTAATATAAGACCCAGTCTTATTTTAGGGGAAGCATGGTATTAGAAAATACTGTTTTGAATGTTTTCATTTTCTGTATGTGCCCTTTTTAGCAGAGCTCATCAGGAGCTTGCCTCTGAGTTTTTCTGGAGATTTCTGGCCACGTTGAGGTATATTCAATTTTAAAGTCTCAATTTATGGACTCTGAATAATATTTTTCTAAGTTTTGTTGAAATTCACGTTCCCAAAGGGTAGAGTATATATCTGATTATGCAAAATATTCAGGTGCATTTTGTTTTGTTTTTGTTTGCATTTTGCCTTTTACAACTTTATTAATTTCTCTCAAAAGACCCATTCCTTCAGCATCATGTTTGTATGTGTAGGTGGTATGGATTTTTTTATGTTGTATATTCAAATTTTGGATATCCATTTTAAGTAAGTCTAAGAAGCTGACATACAGAGTAGGCACTACTTCATGAGAAGAATTATCTTTCCCCCAATATGTAAGGTACACAAATTTTCAATAAAGATGGCGATATCATTTGATAGAAATGTGCTAACTGTAACTATAAATCATAGTACACTTATACAAAACTAAATGAATCTTGTACAAATACACATTATGAAATCAATATTCAATACTAAGAATTCCTTTATAGTTTATAATATTCATAAAAGTATAAAATTATATGTTCTTAATGCAGTATGATAGGTTCGCATAGCTAGCCTTTAAATTTTACTGTTGTAAATTTTGGATTAATTCTTGCAAACAGTTAAAGATTAAAAGTATTCTTTCCTGGAGTTGGAGATATTTTAAAGTATTTTATTTCAAATATTATTAAATCTATTAATTTAAAACACTTTGCCCCTTAATATTTTCATGTAAATTGTTCCTAGCAACCACAATTTATTTCCAATCTATTATTTTAAGAGGTTTGGAAATTATGCTTTTAAACTATTCTAATACAAAAAGTCACAACCAAATTGTAGATTAATAAAAACCACGTGGAGGTGATGTGATTTTTTTAGTGTCTAAAATAAACCTAATAAAACAATTAAATATGGTATCTTTAAAGATAAAAGATACTACATCAATGATGCTTGTTTTGAAATAACTTTGAAAGCTTCTCTTTGTAATGGGGAAACATTCATAGATTCCTATTTTTTCAGCCTCTGCTTCAATGCACAATAATTATGATGCTATTTGAAAACTGGATAATAATGAGTAAAATTCAATACATCTAGAACTTTTCATGAAGAACGCATAAACCAAATATTTTACAGTTGTCTCTGCCTAATGAAACTTTCAGTGGTGATCGCTCTGCTTTGTAGATGGGGCAGAAGTAGGTGGACATGTTGAGCTGACTGGCGTACGGTGCTTCTCTGTGTGTTTTCAGCAACAAAATTACCAAGAATAGTTTTTCAGTATTTCATTCATTCATGCCTCAAAACTGACAGCTGTTCACAACTAAGCTTTGATTCATTCTGCATCATTTATGCATAAAATATGGCTTCCTTTTTATAGAGAGGCAAAAAAACATGAAAATATATTTTAATAAAGAATTCTGGACTCTTTCTTTGGTCTGCTTTTGTTTGGTGTAGTTTATGCTTTCATTTTGTTTCCTCTCTCACTACAAGTTGTCATGCGTTTTTAAATTTTTTCTAAGTCATTTTTCAGGTATGGAATGGTGGTTTCAGAAACTCAGACAATTTTTTTGTGTGCTTAAACTCAGTTGGCAATTTGAATACCCCCTCATAGATAAACGTTTATTAATTTTCAACATGCATAATTTTTGGAAGGATTTCTAATGCAGTAGGATGAGATTCTTATTAATTACCTTTTTTAAAAAATCTTAATGAATAGAACTTATTAAAAATACTTCAGGGGAAAGACGCCTTTACAAAAAAGTCAAATTCATGTGAAATGTATCCATAATTTTATAAAACCCTTTGTAGTAGTTTGATGGAGACTACTTCTCTGGTAATCTGCCTTTCCCCTGAAAACGTATGCAGAGTTGTTTAAGGATAAGACACTGAGATATTTGAAAATCCATTAATCAGCTTTCAGATGTTTTAACATATCAGAATCAATAAAGAGTGATTGAGTAATCTGCACCATAGACAAACAATAGATAATTTTTAAACATATTAGCTTTTTATTTTATTAAGGAAATTGTTTAGTAGAAAGAGAGAACAGAATACAATAATGAAGAGAAAGCATGCCTGAGCTCTCTTTTATGAACTCTCATATTTGCATTCACAGTTCTTCATAAGGATATTGGTCCTTGCCGAGCAGCAACAATAACCGGAACACTCTCTAGGATTTCTTTAAATGATGATGACGAAGAAGAAAAGGGAACAAACCCTGAAGGGCTAAGCTATTCAACATTGCCTGGAAACGTCATTTCTAAAGTCATTATCCAGCAACCCACAGGTCTGCACATGCCCATGAGTATGAATGAGCTGGGCAATCAGTGTTTGAAAAAAGAGAACAGTGAATTGCGGAGAACTGTGTACTTATGTACAGACGATAATTTGAGAGGGGCTGATATGGACATAGTCCATCCTCAAGAAAGAATGATGGAAAGTGACTATATTGTGATGCCCAGAAGTTCTGTAAATTCCCAACCATCAATGAAAGAAGAGAACAAAATGAATATCGGTATGGAAACCCTGCCACACGAAAGGCTATTGCACTACAAAGTGAATCCTGAATTCAACATGAATCCCCCTGTAATGGACCAGTTCAATCTGAACTTAGAACAACATCTCGCACCCCAGGAACATATGCAGAATTTACCCTTTGAGCCTCGCACAGCTGTGAAGAATTTCATGGCCTCTGAGTTGGATGATAATGCAGGACTGTCAAGAAGTGAAACTGGATCAACCATTTCAATGAGTTCATTAGAGGTAAGCGATAAACTTTTTCTTGCTCTTTGAAATACATAGAGAATGACAGAGACTGATTCACGTGATTTTGGATTGCAGGAAATGAGTCACATTAGCTTTTGCAGTTATGTGTCAGTGAGAATTTTTGGCACGTTGGGATTAATATTAAGGATGTATGTTTTTTTCCAGTAATGCATCAGAATCCCCTTTATCAAGATTGTTTAAATAGAGGAATTCTCTATATTTAATTAGATACCTGTCTGTCATAATTCTTCATAAACCAAGCAGAGCATTCATAAAGAAGAAAAAAAAACAAAAAACAAAACAAAGATCCTTCTGATGTTTCTCGGGTACTTTGTTGTTTAAAGTCGTTTCTGACTGGCGCTACAAACTTAAACCAACATCAGGATTTTCTGTTGGAGAGCAGCTGTTAAAAATAAGAAAATTGGAATGTTGCTATGAGATCTACCATTACACTGATTATAAACTCTACCACGTATTATATTAGATATCTTGCAAAGTAAATATTTTGCTCTTAGCTCTTAGAGAATAGCAGTCACTAAAATTTTTTATCTTAAATTGTGAACTCTCAGAAGGGATATAAATTGGGAAAGCTAAGAGTCAGGACTCTGAGGTCCAACCACATGGCTTTAGTAAAAAAAGCAAACTCCTCTCAGCTTCTTTTCTACCTGTAAAGTGGAGAATAGTCAACAGCCATTGATATTTTTCATATTGTATTATAATTAATCAAGGAAGATCTAAGAAATGTCTTACTTTCTTTTGATATACATCCTGTCACTGTTTTTATATGTGACTTTTATATCCTTTACCTTGAAATGTTGCTGTAAACTCACTACTCATACATTGCATTGTGTTCTGTATGCAATGTAACACCTGCATTCCTTTTTATATGTGTTACCTGTTGTTTTAATGAGATTATTTCATAAGATACTTTTTGGAGAAAGACACTCTACAATTGGTTGCCTACCCTTTCCATCAGAAGTATGCTGATAATCATATGTTCTGGTGTTCCGGAGTGCCCAGAGTCAATTCTTTCTCCCTTTCTCCCACAAAGTCATGCCTTCTACATGAAAGGTTAGAGTAACTTGGTGAGTGGTGTAATTTTCAGGTTTTTCCAAACTGTTTCAAGGAAATTCTAGACCAAAATGGTAATGTAGACGAGATTGAGTATGAATCCCTAAACTCTAGATCAATCTCGAACGGAATAGGTTTCTGAAAAGAATCATCCTTCAGAACCAAAGCCATAGCGGCAGTAGAGCCAAGTTCACTCCAGAGTGGCTGGCTGGAACACTCTCTAAACAAAAGCATTCCATCACTTTGAATTAGCCAATAGCTACTCTTTCTCTATTTCTGACTTGCATTTCCCAGAGACTGGCAGTTCTACTAGAATAATAACCACATAAGGATAAACTACATAATGTCGATACAAAATCAAAAGTTTGTAAAGGGGTTTTCAGTGAGTATGCGTTTAATAACATAACATCATAAATAACAATTTGGATGCACTACTGGAAAAATCATAATGACTGTATGGAGTCTTCCATATAGAATGGTCTTTAAGGTATGCTAAAGGAATTAGAATGGGATTATAGTAAATATTTGCTTGTTATAAAAATGCTTTACATCTAAAAGTCTAAAAATCTTTCTGGGTTTGATGTTGTAAAAGTCCTGTGTACTTGGACAACAGACTGTATTTCCAGGCACTGTTTGTTCAGTCTGTAATTTTTCTAAATCTCTATATTCTTATTATTAAGTAAAAGCATCACATATAACTGTGATTCAGCCAAAAGATCTGCATTTAAATGACTTAGAGATCACAGCGCTTACTTACATCTTGAAAAGGAAGAAAATTCAGCATTCAGAATGAAAATTCAGTGTCGTTTTCATTTTTTAAAAGATTTTAATAATCATAGTTGCTTCTGGTGACCATTTTAGGAGACAGCTGAAAGAGAATATATAGATATGGGAATGAATAACAAAAATTAGCATTTATATAGCATCTTTCATTAGCAGAGCTTCAAATCACCTTAAAAACATGAATTAATTAATCTTCACAGCACTTCTGTGCAATGGATAAATTGTTATAATCCTTGAAGTAAAGTCATTTGTTTAAGGTTACAGAGCAAGTGCATAGCAAATCTGGGAATGGAATCTTTCTGTCCTTATCAATTTTATGCCGTCTAAAGAGACAGTAATGTGCCTGAACATTAGCATGAGAGTAACTTTAAAGTTTATTTTAACCCTTGACAGACACTTGGTCTTAGAGGGAATAAAGACATGAGATGGATAAAGTATAGGTGTATATAACTAGCAGATTTTGAAGCTAGGACTGTGGCTCATGAAAATAAAGTCAGTGGTATGGCTTTCTTAATGAGCAGAGTGATACGTTGTCAGATTGAGATGTCAACTCTGCTAGACTGTATCTGCAGGGCCAGCCAGTGGGGAAGATGCTATTCTGACCAAAGAGAAAAAGCAGAAAGATGACTGGAGTGTCTGCACGGAGAGTGGGATCAACAGTAGCCAGGAGGTGACTTGAGTCTTAGAAGACGATGTAAAGATAAAAGTGGGTGAACATGTGGATGACAGGAGGTCTAAGCCATAGGAGTTTGCGTCTTCTTCCCCTCTGAGTGAGAAGGGGACTACAATTATAACCGTAGGAATGGGCTTGGCCAGGTGTTAGGATGTCTTCAAAGAAATAATAAGATGTTCTTATTAATTCAGGATGTTTCCTTAAGAGGAGTTGGTGTTCACAAATTACCACGGTGGGAAGTGGCGGGGAGAAGAAAGAGAAGAAGGTAAAAGCTCTCAAGCGTAGCATAGAAGGCAGTATTAGTGAGGAAAAGAGAAGAGGGAGAAAAACAGAAAGCCAAAGAGTGGGTGAGTGGGTGGAAGTACTTATTCAAATAAGCAGGAGGCTCCGCAATCCAGAAAGCAGTGCCAGCAGAAAAGGCTCCAACCTCCAGGGGAGTATGTTCAGCTAATCCCCAATTATTGAATGTAGAAATTTTAATATATGCATGAAGTGTCTTGGCATGAAAGAGAGTCCCTCCCCGCCTAATAGTACCTTGTTTCTTTCTTTCTTATAAAGTGTTATCTTCCAGCTTCCAAACTGTATTCACTCCCAGAATGGACTTGTTAAGCAATTCCAAAAATTTTAGATTTTGTTTCCACAGTTATGGAATAATTGAAATATGGATATGGTAGAATTTCTCACAGTATCTCTAGCCCTAGATATCCTCTGTTTTATTTTTAGGTTAAGAAGAATGAAATTGTCATCAGCACTTGTCATTCACCTTAATTAGCAAAATATGTCGAGTGCGTGGTATGCATATAATGTAAAAAAAAACAAAACAAAACACTAGTTGCCATGGAGCAAGTGGGGGAAGAAAGAAGTCTCATAGTTCTCAAGCCATTGAGGACTATGAAATATAGCTTAAATCTTGGATTGGGGTTCTACTTATTTTTGAAAAAATTATAGGTATATATTGTAAGAAGATAGGTCAGTATTTTTGAATCATTGGAACACTGGTATTCAACAGCTTGTAGCTCTTAGATCTGATAATAAGCATTGCCTCAAACATGTTCCCAACTTACGTGCATGTCCTGGGCCTGTTTGGCACGTGAGCTATTATTCATCCTTCCCCCGCTATCACTCAGGGTTGATACAGGTTTCCGTGTCTTTGGCTTCTGGCCCTTGAGAAGATTGCTAATAGGAAACACTGGAGAGAGATTGGAGGTTGGGGAGAAGAGAGAATCCCCAGGATATTTCTCCCCTGCTCTTTCTGCTTCTGGCAGCACCTTGTGTCTCTTTAGCTACAGTTCCAGAAGCTTCCAGCTTCTGCCAGGTGCCTCAGTCCCTGGGCTTAAGTCACTATGCCATCTTCCTGTCCATCCAGCCGAGGGTGGACAGTCAACTGCTAATCTCTGGGTTACCTCATGGTCCCTTATATGGCTTCTCAGCTCCTCTATCACTTGAATTCTTGTGAAACAATTTGCTCAAATGTAAATACTTAAAATGGTTTCTGTTATTCTCCTGACAAATCTCGCCTTGGTTTTTCTATTAATAAAGAAACTCTTAATAACTAATCAGAGTTAGATAGATTACAAAATGATTTTATCAAAAACAAAGTTTTGCTACTCCAGCTTTTTTGTCCATTTAGGTATAAACGTATATGAAAAATGCTCAGATAATCTCTCAATTTATAAGTGGGTAGAAAGAGCCACCATTTTAAGCTAAATTTTTATACCTCAGTTTTCTTCTGGACATGAATCATAGAGTTCACAGCATAATGGATTTTAGAGGTAAAACATTTTAGCTATAATGCCACATCACAGGCACTTCTCTTACGGCTACTGTGAGGATCGAATTAGATAATATATGTGAAAACCCTTTGAAAATTGTAAGGAGTGCTTCAGATAGAAGGTTGTGTTATTATTATTTCATTACCATTATGTCTTGAATGTCTGTGAAGAGGTTTGAATGTTCTTCTAAATCGATATTCAGGATATTAGACAAAATGTTATGGCCTCACTTGAGAAGTGGGAGACTGTCACTAACAGAAACCATCATAGAACTGACCACTGTGCAGAAGCATCATTTTCTTTTTTAATTTTTGTTTTTCCTCATGTAGCTGTGGGGAAAGGAAGCCATGGCCTTCTTTAGTGTTTTGGTTTTGCTCCTGGGTTAGGGAATTTTTGTCTTTTATGCAGGCACACAAAATTAGCTCAAATACAAGTCATTTCTCAAAATATTCTCAGGTTTCATTTCCACAGATATTTTGAATGGATTTGAAATCAAAGCTTTCTCCTTGAGTGGGTTCATTGCTCACTCTGTACCGAACTTCTGATAGCGGTCATAGTGCCATTTATTCCTCACTGTGAATCTTCTAGTGTCTTGTCCAGCTTAATTGGCAGTGACACAGTGAAGTGTCTCCTTGAGAAAGAATTCATCTTTCTACAAGACTTGGATATGGGGTGACGCCTCTGTGCATATATTCACTAAGTATTCCTCTGAACAGCCTCATACCATCGTTTCCTTACCTTAAATCATCCTAAGGAATCTTCCCCTTCTATTAGTGATAAGCCTGCATTCCTCTAAATTGTCTAGAGTCTCTTGGCTGTCAACCGATTTGGTTTTGTGTGTAGCTTCTCCAAATTCTCCTGGAGTATTCCTGAGGGCAAAAAAAAAAAAAAAAAAAGCAAACAAAAAGCAACCAAGTCACATGCTTTTGGAAGTGTTTTTGGCTGCCACAGTGCAGCTCCTTCAATTATTCATCAATAATTTTATGAATGTCTACTATTGTATCAGGCCTTCTGCTAGATGCTGGAGACATCAAAGTGATGAAAGCAGGTGTGGATCCTGCCCCTGTGTTGAACAAACCCTATGGAAGAGAAAGATAATTAGCCTTTAAATGAATCATCTAGAACAGTGTGTACTGTGCTGAGAAATAACTGTGGAATGTGAGGGAGACTACTTTAGATAGATGGTCTGGGGAGCCTTCTGAAGTATAAAGAGTGAGGGAATGTTTCAGGCAAAAGAAACTGCAAGTGTAGAGGTACTGAGGTAGGAAAGCACTTGGAATATTCTGATTGGATTAGGCCTGTGTAGCAGGGGGAGGGTGAGCTCCTTAAGATTAAGTAGAAATAGGAAAAAAAAGAGATTTTGCACAGCTTTCTAAAGCAATGGAAGCAAATGAGGACTGTTAAGCAAAAGATCATCATGATCATTTCTCCATCCATCCCTTTAGCGGTATGGAAGACAAAGGGTTAGGATCTAGTGGTACCGGAAGAGAGGGTGGAGCAGAAAGCTGGAGGACAGCTAGGAGGCTGCTGAAGTAATCCATACAAGAGATAAGAGTGCTTTCCACTATAGAGAGATGCATGTGGAGAGGGCAGTTGGATCAAGATATATTGTGAACGTGACAGCTGACACTTGCTGATGGATTTGTTGTGCATAATGAGGGACAGGAAGGGATAAAGGGTGATTCCTCAGTTTCTGACTTGGCCAACTAATAGATATCCAGCTTTTTCAGGGATGGGAAAAACATGAGGAAGAAAGAGGGTGTTTGGAACTGAAAAGATGGTATTTAAAACAATGGAATGAATTATATTATCCAGGAGAGAATATGAGAAAAAAAGGGAACTCAGGAACTCAACAATTAGAAGCCAGGGAGATGAGATAGAGCCAGCAAAAGAAAATTGAAAAGGAGTTACACCAAATAAAAGGGGGGAAAAGGGCACAGCTGACAGATGATGGAGTGTTTTGATGAGGAAATTATTAACTTCCCAAAGCTTCTGAGAGACCAGTAAGTTCAGGACAGAAAGCTGACCTTAGAAATTGGAGCTCAACGGAGACAGTGACAAGGAGAATTTTAAAGGAATGTTGAGAGCAGAATACAAGTTAGGATGAATTCTACGTGGGAAATAGTATAAAAGAACTGAAGAAATTTTTGTTAACTACTATGACAAAAAGTTTATTTGTATCAAGTTATTTGGTAAGTTGGAGATATATACACAGGCATTTGATTTGTATCTTTATAGAATATTTTACCACCACACTGGCTTATTTTAAATTTATAGGTAGCAGTTCTTCACTTATCAGCTTATAGAAACATTGTTATGACTTCTTACTTGATTCTCATAAACATATAACCATTATTTCTAACCACTTGAAATAACATTCCAGAGATCTCAGAGGGACATTTGAATAACATGTAAATCAGTCATGGTTTCCACAAAAAACTTGTTGCCTCTCCAACATACTGCCTGCATACCAAGGGTGAAAACAGACTGAAATTGAACAGAATTGAGCATTCTGGTTCTTGCATAATACCACCAATTTTCCAATGCTAAATATACTTTTTTAAGGTAAACTTTTTAAATTAGATTTTGCAATAGGAGGTGATGTCAGCTACTCTGTTATTGTATCATTCCTCATAAATTATTGTCTTAGAATGTTTTTTAAATTACTTTAGTCAATACAAATTACGTATATCGCCATCAGTTTTTCTCTCAAATAAGTATCATATTGATATTTTTTTCTCCTTTAACTTTTACTTGTCAATTATATTTTGATCTGATTACCTTGTTTTATGTTTAGAAATCATCTCTGTCCCACTGCTGTCAGTCTTGAATTGATTGAGTCCTCTAATGTTATTCTTGATGAGTTCTAGGAACAATCAGCAAAATACCTTAGGCACCTGGCTACAAAATATTACCACTTGTACCACTGAGCAGTTAGTGAGAGATGGTGGAGAAAATGCAGGGTTTGGAGTCAGAAGATCTGATTGTGAATCCCACCTCATTTGCTTACTATCCAGGTGAAGTGGACAAGTTATTTTTAATTCCTCTAGCCCTCAGTTTTCCTCATTCATAAAATGGGGATAATAAGTAATACTTTCCCAACCATCCAACAGGGCAGTTTCCAAATGTGAAAGCACTTTATAGAAGGTTGGAACTCATGGTCAGTATTGTGAGGATATGATTAATATTACACAAATTTTTATCTCCCTTGGGCTCTGAAAATGTGCTACTTTTTTTTTCCACTCTCTAATCTGTTTGTCTTCACTCCCATTTTTAGGCTCTTTTGATTGAAATCGTTTTGCTTCATTTGTTCCTTTCTCAGTCTAATCCTTCAAGACTGCTAGTTCTGCTATACCTTCATGTTAAAATTTGATTTCAATATAGTTAAATAGAAGAGAGAGGGATCTATTTGTAAGAGTATATCCATTTTCTTTCCCATATTTCACAATGACATAGGTTGACATCTGCTCTAAGAAGCAGACTCTATCTCTGGTGGTCTAGATTCCCATCTTTTGTTCTGGCTCCTAAGATATGGAGCCTTTAGCAACAAGGAATTCGTCAGTATTTCCAGTTCTGAGGCATCATAGTTTTGCATTCAGAAATGAACAAGACAACATGTGGCTGTTATGACCTTTGGCAACAGAATTCCTCAACGTGTGCAGTGGCAGGGCCTCTTACTCTGCAGGCTGGCTGAATCTTTTTCATAAAATTTCACTATTTAATTTTCAAATGGAACACAAAGCTCATGACTAATGTTCTATAATAATTGCTTAAAACGAAGTGTTTCCATGCTTGGATGTTGCATTAGGAAAGGATTTTGCTTAACGTATACTTAGAAAAAAAATGGCCCGCTGAGTCACGGTGCCAGGAAGGTGAAGCATGCAAGAGCAGAATGGAAACACTGACATTTCGTCTCATGTGAAACCGTGCCTCAGAGCCTGATTTTTCTACAGAGCAGTTAGCTAACAATAGCGGCAGGAAGATGGCCCAGAGGGCTGGGGTAAAAGCCTTCCCACTCACTTTTCTCTTTCCGGGATGTCACCAGGGCGAGGCTAGGGCAATGCTGGAGATAGGGAGCAAAGTGAGATCATCCCAGAGTTTCCACTTAATACAGCAATCCTTGATTGTACTTGAAGGCTGAATTTACAGTCCAGCTCCACCCAAATCAAATTATTTCAGAACTTTTAAACAAAACGTTTCTTTTGGTATATTATCTTCTATCTACTGAAACATGTATTTGGTTGTTAAATAGGGAGGTTCTGGTTCTACAGCAAACATTTTAACTCAAGTAGCAGAAGTTTAGTCCTATCTTTCAATAAACTACATGAGTGTCTTTTACAGTCTCTGCTAATGGCCAACAGTTACAAGAGTCTGCCACTTGTCTTGGATGTGATTTCCCTGTTTAGGTCACTGAACTTAAGGCTGAGAAAGCAGAACAGGAAGAAATAAGACAGAAGTTTTGTCTCACAGTTTAAATATTTTTTACAACTGCCTGAATATTACTTGAATATTTATTATTTTTTTCTCCTTTGTCCACATTCCCTCCAAAACACACCCCACCACACACCCGACAAAAAGGGAACCCCTATATTGGAATCTTGTTTTGTTCTCTAAAAATTTGGAGGGCCCTTTCTACGTTTACCAGTCATCTCCGTCTATACCTAATCATTCTAAGACGCCAATAACTTCTTGGAGCAGATGCTTAAGAATACCTTCCCGACAGTAATAATACATCACATTAATTTCATTTTAATTATGGTGACTGATTTTATCAGGCCTACTGCCTAATTACTAACACACATTATACTGGATTTAGGAACTGTTTAACAAAATAGAGCCATAAAGAAGCTCTGTGTGATTTTTATGTCCACATTTTGCTGGGGTGTGAACTATTTGTTGTTTTCCTAAATTAGGATAAATACTTCAGTTCCTCAAGAACAACTAGCAATTAGAAGGACTTCCCTGTCATCGAGGAGTATCAAAAGCCAAGAAATGTGTTGGTGAGACAGAGAGAGCTTTGGGACTTAAGATGGCCAGATAGAATTTGGTAGAAATGAAGTCTAAAGGTTGGTTGGTGGAGAGTCTTGAGAAAGCTAATGATTTTTCCTACAGTTTTTAATCTTTTGTGTCTATAAAGTAGTTTTGCTGTAGGAAACCTAAAATCTCCTTCAATATTGAAATTCTGGTGTGAATTTTTATAGAAAATTTCTCCTCACTGAGAAATTAGGTCAAGATGAGAAAGATGCTCTATTTCTATAATCTTCAATTTTAAAGGAAGTTCAAAGTGAAAATAGAATAATGTGGATGGAATAGTTTGAAGTCATAAAAATGTTCATTTAGTCTTATGTGAAAGAAATACTTATAATATAAAGAAGCAGGATTATTTCATT
The DNA here is from genome assembly GCF_004115265.2 of Rhinolophus ferrumequinum. Classification (NCBI taxonomy): domain Eukaryota; kingdom Metazoa; phylum Chordata; class Mammalia; order Chiroptera; family Rhinolophidae; genus Rhinolophus; species Rhinolophus ferrumequinum. The sequence goes on from NC_046286.1 coordinate 31,558,150, forward strand.
GAAAATAATAATTTTCATTTTATTTTAATAACTAAACAACTTTTTTTTATTTTTCTTTTTTTTTTTTAAATAATATCTAACAGAGAAGAAAATCACGATATTCAGACCTTGACTTTGAGGTAAGTTTCTAAGATTTATAATTTTAATTACTTGAACTCAAAATTACTATATAATTATTTAAACATATTACTCTGTTCTAATTGTTTTAAATATATGCTAAACTGAGATTTTTCCAGACAAGTAAGGAAACCGTTTTATAAATGTTAAGGTAAGTGGGAAATTTATGGTGAGGGTAAGTGTTGGTCAGTTCAGTTTGTTGGGAGGTGGGAATGTCAGTTTCCTGATTTTACTTCAGTGTCTACCTATAGAGAGCCTGTGAGGATGCTTTGGCTGGTTAGCTAGGCTGTCTCTGGGCCTTGCTTGCCTCGTGTTCTGGTTCCTATTATTTAGATTCTCTGTGGAACATTCTAGATTTTTTTTCCAATTGCAACTGTTGGTTCAATGTGCTCCTGTGTTTAGTAAATGCCTTTTCACAGATGTAAACAAGATGAAGATGTTCATTTTCCAATTCACATTGAATTTATATTGATGCTGTAATATCGATTCAAGAAATTACTGAAATCATATCATTTGAGCAGCTTATGCTAAGCACAAAATTAATGATGTTTGAGCATCACACAAAGTGCACTTATGCATCTTGATAATTGGATATGATTCATAGCCTGCTGACATAATTGGATATAATACATATAAATTTTTCCAGCATATTTGTACTGTTATCATGCTTACATAGAAATCAACACTCTTAGCTTATATTCCTAAAATTATGGAAGCTTCTCAGAACATGGAAACTTATAATTCAATCATTTCATTTATATAAATGAATGTTGTAGCTCAATAATGTACATCAGGTATCAAAACTGAGACTTAATTTTTATTTACTGCAGTGGTGAATAAGCTCTGGTTTTACCCTGAATAAAGGCTTAGAAGAAAAAACTTTTTTTTTTTCAGTAGTATTTCAGTAATATATTTGTACAGGATACAAAGTATGATAAAGAATCTGGCCTCCATGATTAGTGGCAATTAGTACTGATGCGGCTCAATTATAACAACCTGGCATGGGATAAATATTTGATTATATCCTAAGTTTTTAGGGCATAAGTATCAAGAATGTAAATTCAAAGAGAATATATTCAGCAATCTTCATTGTTAGGTCCTCTAGGGCTTTATAAGGGACACATATGTTAGTGGGGTGTTTTTGTTTGTTTTTTCTACTTTTAGTAGCAAAAATTAGAGGATTATACTGTGTTTTATTTTGTCTTGAAATCAGTAAGTTGTTAGGTTAATACAAAGGCAAGGATGTGGGAATTAACCCACTAGATTATCGGTGACAGAATATAGTAAAAACCTAGATCAAAAATTAAGCCTCAGCGCAACCAGCCAACATTATGTAATCTCAGGCACTGAAAAGAAATCTAATCATATTGTGTCATCTGGAGCATTAGAAAACTTTTTTCATCTATTTTCTATGGCAACTGGTAGATTCCTTAAAGTGATACTTCTGTTTGTGTTTAGTATTCCAACATCTAACCATGGTATTTTCAAAACATTTCCTGATAATGGAGAAATGTTGCAACTTAACAACCCTGGTTATTTTCTTTCGCTCCTTAATTGCTAGTGATCGCATGATTGCTGTAGGCATCAAAATTGGGGGAACACAATTTTGAGAGATTGCTTTGTCTCTACAAACCATTTATTACTACTCTGCTTAGTCAATGCGCAACTAAAGTTGTGTGGCAGATACCTCATAAATTGTATTCAGAAAAATGATTGCCAGATTTAAATGGTGATGAATGTTAATATAAGCAACTGTACTTTGTGGATGGTCCTCAAGGAAATTCCAAAGTGTCACCTTCCCCCTTAATTCAGGCTGCATAAATTAAATTTGTTTATGTCAAGCTTCCTGATACCCCCTACTCCCCACAAGCCAGTTTAGGCATCTGACAAACAAACTTTGCCTCCTGGACTCCTGACTGCATATCCCCTACAGGCCTCATACATTCCCAAGTCTATACATGATAATTATATTCTCTCAACTCATATTTGCATAAAACTCTGTGGCTAAACCCTGCTTAGCCACCTCCAAGAAAACATTGCATTCCTGGAATAAATACAGCTAAATGTTGACTAGTCATAAAATGGTGGAACACTGATTCATGCTTCCTGGAAAGTATACAGAGAATACTACAGTGATATTTCTATGCTCACATTCCTTATTGGATTTTTATCCCCAGCTCCAAGCAGAGATCTGGTATATAGTAAGCATTCAATAACTTTACTGAATGAATGATGAAAAATTAAAATTTTAAAATTGTTAGCTTTAATAAAAAGTTATCAAATGCTTGATCTAAACTGAGGCAGAGAGCAGTATAGAAAATGGGCCACTATGGAAGTAATACCTTAAGATAATCATATTGTGTTACCGAAACCAAAGTTCATGTGCCGGAGGCTTCTAAAGGCTAAAACTCAAAATGTCAGAGTTTGGAAAAAGGAAAGCTTTATTGATCGAGAAGGCACCGACAGAGAAAAGATGGGCAAGCTAATGGTGCCTCAAATCCATCTTGCTTGCAGGACTAGGTTAAGGGTTTTTAAGGGGCTGGGGGAACAGGTATGTGGAAATGCTGGTGGGGTGAGTTTTAATTGCAACATGCCTTTACAGTAAAGAAGTGTCAATACTGGATCTTTTTGACAAGGGACTCTGCTTTCAAATGGGTTCTGGTGTTCAACTTCTGGTTATGTCCTGGCCCTTTGGTGCGGGGCAGGGTGAGGTGAGGGTGAGACTTTGGTTCCAGGTGCAGCTAGAGGTCAAAGTTCTCTCTGCTCGTACTTTGGCAGCCTGACTTATGGTTTTGGTCTGTTGACTCTGAAAAGTAACTCAGCATCTCATTAAATAGGATAGGACCAGTTTGAGCTGGTTCTGTGGTTACAGTTGGACTTCACTGATATCCACATCACATGTAACTCAAAGCGGTGAATGGCAGGTAGAAATTCTAGGAGGAGGAAATGGCATGATGGTTGGCTAAGGTGTGATATGCTCTGAAACAAGTCAAACTTCACTGAAACATGGGGTCTATGGATGAATAGAGGAAGTAATTTAGAAAACCTATTGTGAAGAGCTTGTACTCTAAGGGAGGAACTGTTACCTAATTTGTTACTAAGAGCTGCTAAGGCAAAATTTCTGTTTATCTGTTTTACTGAGGAATGATCTGCTCTGATATGGGCTTTAGAAAGATGAATGTGGCAGTAATAGGGAGGAGACATCTGGATAGGGTGACTGTGGAGGTAGAAATACAAATTAGAAAGTGACGAGTCCAGGGAAGAAGTAATGAGAGTCCACCTTCTAGAAGTGGTGGGATAAGAGGCGACACTGCAGAGTCACAATCTATGGAGTTTGATCCTTAACTGAACGTAGGACAAAAGTGGAGGGGAACAAGAAAAAGATGACTCTGCAGGTCTGAGTTTCTACTGGTACCATGAACAGATCCAGGGAAATCAAAGAGACATCTAGATAGGATGATCTGCATTTTAATACTTTAGGGATTAAGATGCCTAATGTGATGTTTTATCAGACGTATTAGGCAGGTAGTCTACACTTTCTGTGGAGGACAAAGCTCAAGAAATTCTTAGGAATGGAATTGCAAACACCCTTTTTGCAATTGTAATAGGCATTATTATCTACTTCATGTTAAAATATATATAAATAAATATTTGTTTTGTATCTTCTCTTCCAAAAATATGGGGATAAACTTTGTCACATTGTTCCATTAATATAAATGTGATCTTCTTTGTTATGGTTTAGCTGTGTTCATAGTGATATAAAATCAGCCTCTCATAAACACCTTTGAAGTTGCTAATGAGCCCTACACATCCAGCAAACCCTTTCTGCTTCTCAAACTGGGATGCGGTGATGGAGGGCCAGGGCACAAGATGGCACAGATCCAGGATAACCAAGGCCTACCTTTGCGGGGACTTGAAATTTTACTGGAAGGTTTTGGGAAACATAGCCAAGTAAGATAAAATATTATCTTATATTAATTTTATATCACTGTGAACACAGCTAAATCATAACAAAGATTATCTCATTTATACTAATTCCTAAATATAAAGCATATAATTTCTAAGAAATGTCTTGTTGATAATAGGCCCTTTCCTGCTTTGTCCCCGACCCCCAGCCATCAGCGTAGTGGGGAAGAAAACGTTTGAGCAATTCAGTCCCATGCTACATCCATGTCTTCTATGTTACGGAATTTAAATGGCTGCAAAATTATTTGTAGCCAAGTGTCCTTCGAAGCGACAGTGACAAAATAGAAAAATATATATTCCTTATTCAGTTTTTTCAGACCTTTGTGTCTTTTTTTTTAAGCCCACGGTGCTGTATGTCTCCAACTAGAAACATATTTGAAACATAAATGATACCATAATGTCAGGCAGTTCAAGAGGCTATGTTGTCTGTCTTATGGATAGAGTGGGACTCTAGCCAAGGAAAGGTATATGAAACATCCCCTTTCTACAACACAGCTTTAAGAATCAAACCTAATTTCTGCAGTGTGTGTTGCTTCCTTAACATGAGTTTGGGCATTCATTTCAGACTAGTATTCATTTGCCTCATTCATGAGGCAAAACTATTCATGAGGCATTTCAGCATGGTATTCCACAGCCCACCCTGGATGGAAGGCTCATATGCAAAGCAGTAAAGAAAAACAACCGCAGGTTTAGACTAGTAAATGTGGACAAAGTCAATATAGGTGTACAAACTCCTAAGGCTGAAAAAGGTGATTCAGGCAAAGTGCTTTTTAATTCTTATCAGCACACGATTTCCAGGCTCCATAATCTAAAGTTTCTAGTCAAAAGATTCTCCAACTTGTTCCAACAGTTTCTCTGTTGCTAAAAGCCCATATCTAGTAATGTCTATCTTACCTGTAATTCAGACTTAACGAAATCCCAACTCTGTGATACAGATTTCTGAATTTGGAAAAGAAAACCTCCAAACTATTTGTATCAAACCTACCTACAGGTCTTTTATAAGCCACGAGTATGGATAATAAGGGACCACAGTGGGATCAGAAGGGGGAGGCAGTGTTCCCCCAGGGGCCAATAAAATGAGCCTTCCTTCCAGTGAAGACCTCTTGAATAGGAAGTGAGAAGATGAGATTGCTGATGGCCTTCTGTGTTGCAGGCAGGTCCCCTGGCCTCGGAACCTATGCCATCTCATTCATTTATCCCATCCACATTTATCCAACACCTGCTGAATGTCAAACACCGTCCTAGGTGTCAGGGATACCAAGTCACTACCTAGGATGTGTGCAGACAAAAGATATGAAGACCAGCCTTTCAAAAGATGAATGCAGTAGTAGGGGATAGCTGCAAGATGATCACTGTCCACAGTTTATGGACTCACTACAAAAGGCACCTAACTCACTCTAGATTGTTTCATCTTTTCCATCTCAATAGGCATAATCACAAACTTGAATAGTCTAAAGGAGGATGCTTCCTAAATTTCTGGGACACATCTAATATAGCACCATGCCAAGAGAACTGACTTTGGATTCAGAATGTCTACCAGCGCTTGCACCATCTGTGTGAGCCTGGGAGCTTCACTTAGCCTCTTGAGCTTCAGTCTCCTGATCAGTGAAGTAAGATAATGACTACTACCTCCCAGGGTCATCCTGAGGATTAAGAAAGATAATAATGTCTACCATTTCTTAAGTGGCTCTTATCTGTGTACTCCACTGATAAGTGATTTATATCCCTTTTTAAATCATCAAAACAACCTTCCACGGTTATTTAGACTACTGAAACTGGGGGTCAAAGGTGATTGGATTTTTGTGCCTCAGACCACACAACTTGGAAGTGATAGAACTGAGATCTAAATCCAAGTTGGTGCGGACCCAGCACTGTTAAGATTTGACGTGTTCCAAGTATTTAATCCAGGAGATAGCCTGCCAAGTGCTCAAGGCATCCATGCAAGTGCATCCCAACTTATTTTTTCTCTAATACCAATAATTAAAAGGCTGCAAAGACTGCCTCCCTTGAGTTACAAAGATAAAATGAAACATGAGAGTCCTATGAAATAAACTATTCATGAGGCAATATTTTTGTGCAGTTAGGTTGCTGGTCCTCTCAGAATGGGGGTTCATACACAGCTTCAAAAAATGGTGAGTGATAATATTCTGAGTGGAAGGGAGCATTACCAAGCCTTTATCTTTATTACAAAAAGTACCTGTAACATGTGACAGGAATTTAAAAGAACCTGAATTATATATATATATATATATATATATATATATATATATACACACACACACACACATATATATGTGTGTGTGTGTATATATATATATATATATATATATATATATATATAGCCAGTTAGAATATGTTTATTTAAATAGAAAATCCATACAAATTACAGTTTTATCTTTCTAAGGTTTTTATAAGACTGAGTTCTAATTTGAGTTTTTCCACAGAAGTCAATTTCTTTGGGACACAGGATGTTTAAGTCCCAAAAGAAAGAAAAAGGTAAACATCAATAAAAACCTAAAGAAAACAGCCAGTCCCTCTATCACTGTTATAACACCACAATGTGTTTTCCTTATCACAGTTCTAAGTTAACATGTTTTTGAGTTATGTAATTAATGCCTCTGTTCTCCATTATTCCTCAAGATATAAGAGGAAAGGAACTCTACCAGATTTTGTACACCATTATTACTCCACATCTAGCACCATGTGTGGTGCTTATGAATATGTATTAACTGACAGAGTGAAATATCTTTAGAGAAATGTCACTAGTGTGATATCACTCCTACTGCACCCTAGCAGAAAATAACTATATAATAAGATTCACTCTCATGAAAGATACTAGAGTCCATATTCCAGCAACTATAGTTTTTTAAAAACACAAATCCATATTTTATTCAGTGTCTTAGGCCCTGGTACTGCATGGGAATATGTGCCTCCCCAAGGATAGAACGTACTTGTTGCCAGTTTTGTAGTCCTCACAATCCCTCCATTGAGTTGTTTATACAAATCCTCCCTCTCGTAAATCTCTATCAGCCTTCACTAGTCAAATTATGTTTGCCTGGTGTTTCCCTGTAAATCCTGCAAATCTGTTTCCTGTACTCTCCCCAAAACTGATGGGAAGCTAATCGTTCTATAACTGCTCTCTATGCTTCATGTCCCCATCATGAGTAATGTTGCCATGTTCTCATCCTTAACCGCCTGATTCATCAACAGCCAATTCCTAGAGCTGAGAGGAGCAAAGATGAAAATAACCTGGTTGTAGCAAGACTTAAAATGGCAGAATTCTCTCATATAAAAGTAGGCTAATGAAAATAGAAGAAATTAGCTAAAGAAAGTATTGCTGAAAGATCCATTAAATATAGGAAATTAAAGTTAACATAAAAGAGAATAAGTATTTTAAAATATGTTGAAGATTCAATTTGCATTTCTCTTTTGCCTTTTTTTTCTGAAAGATAAAGTGTTCTCCACAAGTGTCTTTTTAGAAGAAAATTGGGCATTGTAGAAGTCCCCCCAAAGATACATATCTTTTTCAAAACAAATCCTCAGTTTTGAAAATATTTGGTTATTAAAACAATACACCAAATGTTCAAATTCTAGCTTAGACATGAGTATAATATACCCATGCCATCCACATGGTAAGTTATGAAGCACATACATTAAAATATTATAAAATCTTAAACAGATATGAAGGCTCAATCTTGGAGAATCAATGAAACACTGTATTTTTAACTTTTTTTTAACTCGTAAAATTCAAAATTGAGGAAAGGTATTTTCTCTTTTTAAATAACACTTGTAAATACAGGGGATTTATTACCGTACTCCTCTTTGTTTGTGCTCTTTTAAATTCTATTTAATATGAAAAGATTCAGCCCATGTTACTTAGCCTAAGGTCGTTTTTATTTATGACTTCATTTGGTGAGTTATGAAGAAGTTGGGAGAAATGACAGCAACCAGGGAAAAGAGTATTAATATATTTGTGTCTGCGATTTTAGAAGCTCACCAACCACACAATTTATGCTCTGACTCCTAATTGTTAAGATTCTGTACCATCTCGTGAACAAATATATGAAACCTATGGGTCATATTTTCTTTCTGCAAAGCTCAATCAGTATGCACATGGAAAGTACAAGATTTTAGATCTTACATATATTTCAGACACTTTAGAGCTTTGAGTCAGCCTTAAATGGCAGGGCCTGGGATTTTGCTCCCCCTTTAGTACAGTCAACTAGAATTTTAGTGTTTATACAAATAAAACATTAAAAAGTAATATTTCCCATACCAAACATTGAGAGACTCGGGTGCTTTACAAATCCAAATTTTTAAACAATTTTTTTATATTGTAACAATTTCTATAAGACAATTTTAACTCTAAATGATGAAAATCTTACACAGGAATGACTGCTACATTTTTAATGCACCCATAAGAGAAAAGTATTTTTTTGGTGATCTTGTAAGTGGAGGAAAAAGCCAATTCTTCATGTTCAAGAAGTACTGACTATAAAACAAGGATTTGGTGCAACTTATTTGCATTTGTGGCATCTTTTGGGACCCCCTGGTTCCTGCCAAACTTGATTTCCCTTATTAGTAAGGCAAACATATTAAATTTCTTTTTTAATGCATAAATCAAATTTGAAATAAGAGCATCCTATTCTCTCTTGCAGAAGGTCATGCATACAAGGAAGAGGCACATGGAACTATTTCAGGAACTAAATCAGAAATTTCAAACTTTGGACAGATTTCGGGATATACCAAATACAAGCAGTATGGTGAGTATGCTTTGTTTCATCAGGGCCTGAAGACACATTAATGATGTATCATGTAAGCTATTAGCCATCCAGGAGGCCTCCAGGAGCTCCTTATTGTCTTGGGAACACAAGAGTATGTAAGTAGAAAAAAATATAACCCCCAAAATGTACTTTGGTATGTGCTAAGAGGCAAATTAGGAATGACAGAATCTTTAAGCAATTTTATTCATACTTCAGATGGTTTCATTTATAAGCTTTAGTTGGAATTAGTTATATATCAAAAATATGTTGGCTTCACTTGGCTCTTTTATCATCAGAATTAAATGTTAATTCAAATATCCAAATGAATAACTAAATATTCCCATTTTCTTTGAATGCCTGGCATTTTAAGATTATAAAATGTAATTATATATGTGCATGTATATGTATATACACACAGCTCATTATATATAATTATATATATATATATATATATATATATGTATATATACACACACACACACACAATTATGTATATAATGAGTTGTTACCTGAAACCAGAGTGGTAGGTTATGTCTCCAGGAGATTCACATCAATACTACAGGGTTTTGATAGTTGGTTGTCACCGTTCTCGTCTCATTCATTCAAACTACCACAATCCTAGCATAGGACTTCATCAAATAAAATAGCATTTTGCAGTTGCTGGGTGTATGGCACAGTCAGAGCTCCAAAGAAGGCTGCATAATTATTTGTGAAAGCACCCGACCAGGAGTCTAGAAATCAGTATACTAGTAGAAAGCTCAACCTTTCTACTAGTAGAAAGTCTGTTCTTGAGCAAGTTACACAACTCGATTCCTAACTCAGGTTTCTAAAGTTCAGTTTTCTCCTAAATTGAGCATAGAAAACAGTAATTAATATGTGCTTCCTTCATACTTCACAACACGGTCCAAAGTGATTAGGGCACTTGAGAGGGTAAGAAGCTGAGACTCAGCTATAAGAGAAAGAGCAGGGACTGCCACCTGACACCGCTTCTTTACTCCAAATATAGTGCTTTTTATTTGCCTCATGCCTTTGCAGTCCTTGGATGAACCTGCTCCTCCTCCTCACAGCGGGATTCTGAGACACACACACAATATCGCTCTAAGGTACATAGTATTTAATCACCCTCTAACTCTAGTGATTTTTCCATATATCCGTTACGAGTCTTAGTCCTGGCTTCCTGATTAGTGACATTATCTTATCAAGAGTAAAAATTTATGAATCTTTATATTTTCCTTGTGTTCCTCTCAGTACTAGTACAGTGCTGGTTATGATGAGTTATCAGTCAATGGCTGCACTTGATTTAATGTGTGTCTATGATACTTAAATCTGTGTTTGTTAAATGATGATTATAAGAAATACTACCGTTTCCCCCAAAATAAGACCTAACCGGACAATCAGCTCTAATGTATCTTTTGAAGCAAAAATTAATATAACACCCAGTCTTATATTATAGTAAAATTTGTTTTGTAGGCAATGGGGAAGAGTTGAACGTTTGGAGGAACTACGGTGACCTGAAATATTAATCATTAACTAAAATGTTCACTGGTGTGAATTGTGCTGAATCAAGCCAGAGAGGATGATTATTATATTATAGTAAAATAAGACCGGATCTTATATTAATTTTTGCTCCAAAAGACGCATTAGAGCTGATGGTCTGGCTAGGTCTCATTTTCGGGGAACCACGGTATACACGTTAGCTCTTAGTTGGTCTGTAAATATATCAGCCTTTTCCTCCTTACAGCAGGACTCATGCATTATATGTGATCACCAACACAATGCTCGGCATATACAAGACATTTATACGTAGTGAGTGGTCCTTATCTACATCCCCAAATATGAAGCTGTCAGTTTTTAGCAGGCAAATGAGAATTGCACCACTGAGATTAGACCTAAACACTTTAGCTACTCATTTTGGAGTATCAAAAGCTAACATTGAAATAAACTGGAGAAACCGTATTTGTTTAAAATAAAAGGGAAGGATTATGTTTACAAATCTGAAAAGGTTATGCAACCTTTTCAGATTTGTAAACATAATCCTTCCTACAGCTGGCCGACTGCTATAATATGATTGTAATTTCCCCTTGTTGTATGGTCTGGCCATTAAATCATTAATGGCACAAATATTTTTCTCTCAGTTTCCTGACAACCAAAATAGCCTACTAATTACCCCACATTTCTGTAGCAGCATGTCCTTTCTAGAAAAAAATTTATAAATATTTATTACTTGGGAGGTTAGGAATAGGGAGGGGAGAGTTATCATTGTGACTTGACTATTGTCCTAAATATCTGAGAACAGAAAAAAAGTTTCTTACTCAGTTTTGATTCATAATGAACATACGAGTGAGCCCGTTATCCTTAATTCAGTCATATAATTCATAGGGGCATACTGCTACAGAAAAATTGCATAATTGGGTAGAGAAAGACATTTGCAAAATAAAAATCTCAATAAAGTCTTCCCTTTTTTTGGCTACTCTCATAACACCTGCCTAGCTCTGCACATGATGTTAATTATGTAGAATTTGGGGACTCAAAGGCAAACCAAAAGACCATTTAGTCCATTTCCTTGCCTCCAGGCAGGACATAAAATCACACTCCAGAGTAAAGGTGTTGTTACACCCTCTTGTCACACCCAACCCTATGGGAAGGTCAGGAGCTTGTGGGCACCATCCCCTGACTGCTAGCCCTCCTTACTCCCTGCAGACCCTGTCCCACTGTGATTGCTGGGTGCAGTAGTTCTGCACCACTAAAGCAGCACGAGGCCTCTCACCTAAAGAGTGTCCACACATTTGTGAAGGAGAGTGAGAACCACAGTTCAGCTGGGAGTGCCAGGGGATGCCAGAGATGAACAAGGAAGCCAGCCTTACCAATTCATCACCCACTAACAGAACCTCTCAGAAATTCAATCAGTCATGCACTGGCAATAATACTCTTTGAAATTAGAATCTAGATATTCTGACAGAGTTTAAAATTGGCCTTTTTAGTTCATGGATCCATGGTGCTTGATCATCAAAATATAAAAGGAAAATCACACCTACTCCAAACATAATGGAACCCCTATTTTCAAAGCAAATGACCTAACACTTTACATATCAGGAATCCTTTTAGGATTGAACTAATTGAACTTTCTGTCAAACTAAGGATTCTCAGAAAGCTCCTGTAGACACAGCCCTTATCTAAAATGGATAAATAATCCCCTCTGGCTTGATTCAGCACAATTCACACCGGTGAACGTTTTAGTCAATGATTAATATTTCAGGTCACCGTAGTTCCTCCAAACATTCAACTATTCGCCATTGCCTACAAAATAAATTCCAAATTTTGTAGCCTGGCATGCCATACTCCTCATAATCTGGCTTTTAATTCACCTCTGCCTGGTTTTTCTGCTGTTATTTTTTGTTATGCCGAACAAAATAAATTGGTCAGTGTTCTCAGAATTGTCCCATCTCCATGCTCTCTGGATTTCTACTTCTTAGTATGCATGCCTGTTCAGCCACCTGACCTCCAACCATACGTACGTCTTCATGACCAAGCCCATCCTATGCCAGCCCTACTGTCACTATTCTCAGTAAGGTTATGTGTTCTCCACAAAAAGAAGGCATATCTGTACCCTCCTCTGGACCCCCACAGTACATTTCCTGGATCATAGATATAGATATATCCATATATTTATACCTCCATTTAACTATAAACACTTTCATACTGACTGTGATTACTACACAGCAAGCATTTACTAAATACCAGGTGTTATGCTAGGCCCCTCCACTTTTTTAAGTTTTGCAGCCCCACCCACAAAGTGGGTAATAATCTGCACAATTTGCCAACTCATTTGACCCACAATACTAAAAAAACATATCTCTGTTTTACAAATATTGAAGTTGAGCTTCAGAGAAATTGAGTAAATTGTTCAAAGTTCTATTCATATGAAATGGAACGACTAGAATTTGGACCTGCATGTATCAGCCTTTAAATCTTATGCTCCCCAGTGGACCATGCTGCTTTTCCATATTGGATTTGTCACCTTATTCTCCGTAGTACCTAATATGATGCCCAGCATAGAGCAGCTGATAAATATTGGTTGAAGAGAGGAAAGGAAGGAGGAAAAAAGGGGAGTGTTACAACACTAGAGTTCATGTGATTTTAGGATATTACACTAAATGAGAATGAATCCCCTGCACATGTTCTAAAGGTGAACTTTTCGTTAAATCTTTACTATTAGCTTTGTTTTTTCTTGTATGTCCTCATGATTAAGGCTAATAAGTGCTGAAACCATCTAATATATTGAGGATTTTAGCAATTTAATTTCTAGTTATGAGTATTTCTATAGATTTGTCCCTTTTGCTTATCCATACTTGAAAATGATTTTTAATAAACTGAGTGGAACCCAGATAATAATTCAAGTACCTGTTTTATGTTCCTCCCCCCAACTGCTTATAGTTAGTTAAAGGCCAGAATTTGGGGTTGAGGGAGGGGTAAACGATACATTCAACAACTACAGTTGTTTTGGTTTATTTTTTTCTAAGGAGCTTTCAGTCATGATTTCCTTCTTGATTTTGATGTTCCTCAGCTTAGTCTATCCCATTGAAATTCCCTCATTTTATAGAAATCTTTAAACCACACTTAGTTAAAATAAAGCACGTTCACTGCTAAACCTTAGCAAAATATCAGGCTATAGAAACCTCAAATGATGTCTCTCGTTCACTTATTGAACACCTACAAGATGGAAGGTGTGGGTCGAGTCATAATGAGGCAGATTTTAAATCTGAGGTGATAAGAGAGTGTATACTGTGAAACATGTGAAGGAATGGTGGCTGGTAGACTTTTTTCTTAAAAACCATGATATTGCTGGATATATTTTCAACAAGCTGTGCTCTTAGGAGAGAAGAATGATGCTTACAAAATTAGTGCACCACACAAATATATAGAAATTTGTGGGGAAGGCACAGCATAAAAAAAGAATAGATTACATAAAAAGAACATCGCAGCATTTTAATATTCTAAAAAGGATAATTTTTTGAGGAAAACTAAGCAACTAAAAAATTTAGTTTTATGAAATATGGCCAGTGTGAGTAACTTTTTATTATTATAGAACATGTCCCACCTATTACATTTCCTCACCAGGGATAAACAAAAATCTTGGCCAAAGATTCTGGCAAATACCTAAATTTTCTACATTTAATTTTAATGGTAATTTAGTGCTCCTTCCTACCTGAACATACAGCTATACTAACATTTCACAAGATGCCCAAAACAAAACATCTGCTTTGCCTTCGTAGTATTTTTACTTCCTTTGATTGTTAGAAAATGTTAGGATAACTTAAAGAAGGTGTTCATCAGTTTGTTCAATGCAAGAAAACCGAAATCAAAATCATTTCCTGCAGCTGGCCACAATTTCAAATCATCCCTGCATCCTATAAAATGGATTAAGGTTACAAACACGCTCTCTTCCTGGAAACTTCAACACGAGTCAATCATAGTCATCAAATAAATGATTCTCTTCCACTTTCTTCTGAACAGGAAAACCCAGCACCAAACAAGAATCCATGGGACACTTTCAAAAACCCCAGTGAATACCAACATTACACCACCATCAATGTCTTAGACACAGAGGCAAAGGATGCTTTGGAACTGAGGCCAGCAGAGTGGGAGAAGTGTCTGAATTTGCCTCTGGACGTGCAAGAGGGCGACTTTCAAACAGAAGTTTAACAAAATCAAAGTGGACTGAGATGGAGACAAAATTTATTGCTCTGACACTTAAGACTCGAGAAGCCTGACATTTCTATCTGGACAGCGTGACTATCCTATGTCAGGACCTTCCCATGTCAAATGTCAGTGGTGTTTGCGTGTGGTAACTTCTCCCTAGTCAGTCTAGTGGAGAGAGGACCAGGTGTACAGTTCTGACCATCCTGTGTTGTAAGTACCCGTGGAATGGATTTGTAAGGTAATCTTTATAGATAAACCTCAAGCAACGATTCATGTTGTAACCGCTTCATATGGTTTAGTTTTCAAAAAACTTCACCATGAAGCACAATGTATATATTTATGCAGTTTTTAAAGTTTATAACAGTCTGTTTGGCCATTACTACACTTTTTACTTTATAATATAAAAGCAAAGTTTTTGTCATTAAATGAATGTTTGTTGAGCTACATTCTTCATTGCTTTAAATGCAATAAAGTAATAATCTCACTTTTATATGAATAATATATTTCACATCTTTATTATTGCAGTTTTCTCTAGAAAGCTCTGAGTAGCTTTCTCTGCTGCAGCTGTGTATAAAATATTTAAAATGTTGTATGGTGTAAATAAACTTTTGTCTACATATCAGTTTTTTAGTGCATTTTATTTTAGATTTGTTGAACGGAAATTTACATATTTATAACTTTTTTTCCAATACAGATACTGAAAATGTATTCACGGTTTTAATAGCATACCGTTATTACTCCTTTGAGGCTAATGATTTCTCAAATGTAATAGTAGGTTTGTATAGTGCTTCTGTATTTTCTACTCAAACACCATTTGGAACAATGTACCATGTAAATGGGGCTTGTCAGAAACCTGCTGCCATCATACTCTTACGTAAATATTATGTGTTTGTTTTTTTTTTTTTTCCCTATCTTGTGGCAAAAAGACAACTAGTAGAAAACAGTAAGTTACCATACAAAACATAATACAGGGAATATGTTTATTATAAGTAATGAAGTTCACTGCATGTTTCACAAAAGAAACTACTTGTACTACAGTTCTTCATAAAATACAAAAAAAAAAAAATCTTATTCAGGGTTTTAAGAAATCTGTATATTCTCAAGCAGAGGGAAAAGAAGAGTGGGTGTTATTTGGTAGTTGCTTTATCTCTGGTTTGAAAAGTGGGAAGTGTGAGGTGAGCTGACTGCCAAACAGTCCCTAGTGTCCTCTCTCGTGTCAAAGCCACACCAGTGATGTCACCCGCTCCCTCAGAGCTGCATTAAGTGAAATGCCATGGAAGGATTTCAGCAATTTTCTCATCTGTCCTTTCTATGGATGATGAGATTGATTTTTAATCTGAGGGAAATAGAGGGAGTGGAGAGGAGATTGGGGTCTTCAAAATTCCTAGAATGTTTATTTCATTTGTTGTGAAACGTAAGCTGCATGGTCTTCTGTGGTCTGTCAGAAACTCAAGTGAGCTGGCTCCTGCTACCCAGGATCTTGCTCCCCACCCTGCAGGCCATGAGGCAGAGAAAAAGGTGCTTCAACACTCAAGTGCACCCCTAAGCTAGAGCCTTAACAACCGCCCAGCTCAGGCTGAATTCCTGTCAGATAATTATAATGTTCTCAATGTAAACATGTTAAAAGTATATTTTTAATCAGATTTTAAAAATAAAAGCAACATCATTATGCAAAAAGAGTATAACATAACTAAGGACTGATTTTTCAATAAAATAAACCTCATGGTAATTGTAATATTAAATGCTTATTAAATTTACCAGATGACTTTCTAGTGTTACAATATTTCATAAATTTCTCTATCTCACCATCTTTTTATCAATCATCTATCTATAGATCTATATATTATATATGTATTTGTACTACACATGTGTACGTGTATGTATATACATACAAATACATATATATAATTCCATGATGCTCAGCTCCATCTCAGTAACATGTAGAGTGAATGAAAACCTTGGATGCAGTCCTTCGTTCCAAACTGTAAAATCTTGGTGACAAAAATCCCCAATAAGCATGTTTGAAACCATAAATATGTGTATATTTTAAAAACAAATTCAATATATTAGACTAATATTTCTTATAAAACTGTAATATTCACTGCCATAACACAAAATCACATTTTTTTCACTTCTATTTTTCTCTAGTTCTAGTAATTCAATATTAGGTTAATATATGAAAGCTAACCAGAAAGTGTATACTTAAAAAGGTTAGGGTATATTTTTTGGTTACTCTAAGAAGGATGCCAAGTTATAGTAGTACTTTTTATTTTTTAAGCTCTAAGAAAAACATATAAAGGTCAAAAATTATGAAGAATCATAATTTTAAGGAGGCGCTCTTCTAGTGCACTAAGTTTCCACTGCACTTACACACATACACTCTACCAAAGCTGGATGGCAGCTGTCCCCATAGACAGTCCAGGGCAGTTTCCTCTGAACCTACTGCACTATGACTTGCCAGGATCTTGGTGCCCTTGGACTGGAAGTTTTTCCCCTTCCTCCACATCCAAATTGTATTTATGCTTTAAGATACACCTCATTATTTCATCTTCACGAAGTTTTATATGATTTTCCAAGCTAGAAATAATTTCTCCTGTGAACTCTTATGGCACTGCTCTGTACCTCTCTTAGGACTTTTAAAATCTTCTATCTTGTTATTGACACACATTTCCGATATCCTCTGGTGGACTGTAAGTGCCTGGAGGGCAGGATTCATGTCTGATCCATTTTTGTATCTTTTAAGGGACCTAGCACAATAATGTTCCCACAATAAATGTTTGTTGAATTATTTGTGGAATTTATTTTTAGTATTTTTTATACTCAAGTCACACATCTAAAAGTGTTTATGGAACTATTATGTGTTTACTTATATGTTAGGGGACTGTAGGGCCTCTGTTTTAGGTAGCTCACAATCTATTAAAGATATAAAATGAATATGCGAAATGAGTAATAAAAATATTATTTAAATATTAGTAAGCTCTTATTACCCTATATTGTCCTTTTGTCCACACGATGCAGGAATTAATTATCCTAAAGCAATGGAGACTCGACATACAGATGGCCAGCACACATATGAAAAGATGCTCAACATCGCTATTCAGCAGGGCAATGCAAATCAAAACCACAGTGAGATCTCACCTCACTCCTGTCAGATGGCTGTTATCAAAATGTAAACAAGTAACAACTGCTGGCGAGGATGTGGAGAAAAGGGAACCCTCATTCGCTGTTGATGGGAATGTAAATTAATGCAGCCACTATGGAAAACAGTAGGGAGATTCCTCAAAAAATTAAGAATAGAGCTGTCATCTGATCCAGCAATTTACTTCTAGGTATTTAGCCAAAGGAAACAAAAACACTAATTTAAAAAGATATATGCACCGCTTTGTTCACTGAAGCATTACTAGTAATAGCCACCTAGATGGCCATCAATAGATGAATGGATAAAGAAGATATGGTGAACATGAACACATACACACACACAGAGGACTATTTATCAGCAATAAAAATGAATGAAACCTTGCCATTTGCGACCATATAACTGCACCTAGAAGGTATTATGCTAAGTGAAATAAGTCAGACAGAGAAAAGACAAACACCGTATGATTTCACTTATATGTGGAATCTAAAAACAAAATAAATGAATAAACAAAACAGAAACAGACCCATTGATATAGAGACCAAGCTGATGGTTGCCAAAGGGGAGGGGAGCAGGGTGCATGAGAATAAAAATAGGTAAATGAAAATTTTAAAAATCACAAAAAATAAACGGAAGCTCAGAAGAGGTTAAGTAACCTAAGTTCACCATAAATGAATGACAGATCCAATATTAGAGCCCAGGTTTTCTGACTTCTACTTTGGGGCCATTCCCACAATACTATGGTACTCCTATCTGTTCCTTCTAGATAATTAAGTCCCCATATCAAATAATAAGTTTTATGGAGATGTTTTTCAGTCAAGTAGTAGAGGCATAAAACTGAAAACATGCATCAACTATCATGGGGGTAGTGAGGCCAGTAGCTGATTGTAGCAGAAAAGCATAGATAATTCAAAATACCAGATGAATGCAGCGTTGGTAGGAAAATGGTGAGCATAGCTGCCTTCAAAAATAACTGGTGATCTTAAATAGACTTGGTCTATTTAAAAAATAACTTGTGATCTTAAATAGACTTGGTCTACAATCCATTGTCTGCTTCCATTTGCACCAACTTTACTTTTCAAGTCCTCTTAAATGTAGTTAATATTTCACTAACTTGGTGATTACTTGAACATATGCAATAGAAGATGGAAGAGGGAAGCCAACCTGAATTTCAGAATGGCTTCAGACACTGTAAAAACATACAGCCTCAATTAAAAAAAAAAAAATTGCAGTTAATAAATGGCTGCTTCAGAAAATTTAGTTTGTAAATTTCGAATCATTCTCACCATCTTAGAAAAACTTTATTCGTTTTAGTTTTCCAGAGTTATCTATCAAAATCAGTTAATTACATTCTACAAATTTATAGTATTTCATCAAAGAATATGAAACAAATGTGTCTCTAGCGTGTCGATCTACACAAAATTTTCCATCATGACAAAAATCATCTTGCCCCCTAAGATGCTTCTGTAGTTAAATTTGGAAATGGGGTAATACAGCAGATAACATATTTAAGAACCCAGACCATAGAATGTAGAGATAGAAGAGATTTTGGCAACCAATGAAAATGGCAACTATTTTCAGGTGTGAAAAATCAAATTCAGACCTCGATAAGGAGAGATTTTATTTGAAAAGACTAATAGGGAGAACACTTCAACTGCAAGATTTATAAGCGTCTCAGATACCAAGTATAAAGGGCTTTTCGTTTACAGGGAAGAGTTAATAAGACTAGAAAGACTGGATGTAGGAAAGTGGAATAAAGAGATGGTGTAATCAGTAGTTGAATAGGAAATGTGGCCAGCCAGTTCTGGGTGAGTTTCTTTGTGGCCAGCCAGTTCTGGGTGAGATGGTTAAGGGAGGTTGTTCCACCTCCCCTAATCTCCCAAAACTTGTTTAAACTCAAGGGTGAGCCAAAGTTCAGGAGCCTAGGGGAAAACAAGACACCTAACTCAAGTTTTGTCAAGTTAGCAAGTATTTTGCCCAGATTGCTCAGTGGGGACAAACAGCAAGTAACTTCTGAGGCAAAGAATAGGAATTTGGAGGATCTGTATCTGACTTTGTCATGAGTAAACAGAAGTTTCATCCAAGAGTCTCATCTAAGTAATATCAGGAAGGAGGTTTTTTGCAGGAAGTCATTTCCTGGACAAAGGTGGTGGGATTCCTTGATCATTGCTCTTTTCCAAGGTCACAGGGCTCATGTAAAGTTCAACATTGTCACTGGGGAAGAAACTAAGGCCATTGAGATGAGAGGAATTTTTCAGAAATGGTAACTGTTCAGCCAGCACTGATAAAGAGAAAGCATTTCCTCCCATGAGGCCATAGCCATGGATCTTCAAGCAAAAATAATTCTAAAGTGAAAGTGGTAAATATTATAAGCTAGATGAGAACATCTGATTTTCTTTAATTCTGAGCTTACCAATCTTCTCTTGGTGTGGACTTTTGGTTGTACCTTAATAGTATACAATTTGCTGGTACTGAGATTCTGGTCCAGAAACATTTACCTTTCTAAAAAAAAAATATATATATATATATATATATATATATAAAATGGCACTTTGACTTATTAAAAACATCAGTGTTTCTAATGTCATTAATACGAGTCAGTGTCTACAGACCTGGCAACCAGGTGTCATAGCAAAAAATATACTGGGAAAAAATTCCACAGGTAAGTAAGACTAGTTAAGCTATTGTAATATGGAAGAGAGGTGAGACTCAGTCTAAACTCACTCTGCTCAAACAATGCTTGGAACATTTTTTAAAAGCTGGGATTGGGGTGGAGGGTGGGGCTTATAGGCCATCTGTGTTTGTTATTTAGCTGTACCCCAAAGAAATGTAAACTTTCTCAAATGTTTATGATAGAAGGTAGCTTTACACTTCGAGCAAGGTGCCTGCTGAAGTTAGGCTTCTCCCCTCCCACAGAAATGAGGAGACAGGTACACTAATTTTAACTTCCATGATGATTACATTTCAAAACTGGTGACTACATGGCTCAGGTCCTTGAGAAAGACATAAAACTGGCAAAAAGCTTTTCAAAATGATTTATATCTCAAAGAGGCAGATAAAGAATTTACAATTACAAGTGTTTCTAAAGTAAATGCTCTAAGAAAAGGGAGATCAAGGCATGGAGTCAAGAAGAAAACTATTAAGTTCCAGTCAAGCTTTGGAAAACATTAAGGCATTCTTGCATAGGTAAACTCACAGTTTAACACCTGAAAACCAGCTCACTTGATAAGATTCATCCCTGAGCTTAATGCATTAGAATAGAGTCACCTCAAAATACCCAGCCAGAAACAGCTAGCATTTCTTACTCTTATATAAAGACAAACAATTCATTGTGAAAATGATTCTTCTGGTAGCAACCACCTATGATAAAGACCTAAAGCCTCTTGACAGTATTTGAGTACACCTTCTTCCTCACCAAAACCATGAAACTCCAGGGAGAGGGCTCGGCTCACTTTCACTAAGCAATGTTCAACAAATAAGAAGAGTCACAAAGATTAGAAGTGAGGGTCAGCATTTCAATTCCTGTTCTGTTTAATCAACTTGGAGTTTGGGTCAACTTTTCAGATGAATGCCTAGCATTATCTAGTATCTCTCTCTTTGTCTCACTCACAATCTAGAATTGCATTTCTAAAATTCAGAGTATTTTACGTATAGACTGCAAAATAATTTTACGTAGCACTTATGCTGTGCTTTATTCTGAAATGAATTTGAGGTGGTTTATAAAAATGTATACATTAATACATTTATTCAATCAATATTTAGAACCAGTTGCACTTTAGATATTGTGTTAGGAGGTGGTGATTTAACAGTTAAAAAACAACAACAACAACAACAAAAAAAACCACGGTCCCTATTTTCAAAGGATTTAGTATCTCTGTGGACACACAGGCCAACAAACAGAATTAAAACAATTTGATGGAGTTACATAGAAAAGAAAAAAGAGTATGCTATGGGAACACTTAGAAAAGGCACTGATATATAAATAAATGAGGAAGGACAATCAAGGTGACACAGAGACCAAGCACCTAAAATGTATGCCTCAAGATCCTAGACTCCTCTTGAGCGGGGCCAGTGATGGCTCTGAGCTTCCTAGCAACTTATGCAAATACAGAAATTACAGTTAGTTACGGAGTTCATAGTGTCCCTCAGATAAAATCCAACATGTCCTCTGTAGAAGCAAAAGACCGACAAATGGCTCTTGTGAGACCTCATGTTGCATTACATGGTGAATTCTTTATCAACAGCCTCCTTATAAATTTCCTGAGCTTTCCAGAGATAATTCTTATGTCCCATCTTGAAGGGTAAAGTGACAGTTAATTTCTGTCTCAACTTGACTAGACCAACTATCTAGATATTTGCTTAAACACCAGTCTAATTATCATTGTGAAAGTCTTTTTTCAGATGAGATTAACACTTAAATCAGTAAGACTTTGAGTAAAGCAGATTACCCTCCATAATGTAAATGGGCCTCATAAAATCCATTAAATACCTTAAGAGAAAAAGCCAGAGGTGCCCCAAAGAACAGGAAACTCTTCTTCCAGATTACCTTGACTAGAGCTGCAACAACTCTTCCCTGGGTTTCAAGCTGCCAGCTTGCCTACAGATTTCAGACTCACCAGCCCCACAATCAAGTGAATCAGTTCCTTAAAATAAATCAGGTCCATAAATTTATATATATATGTGTGTGTGTGTGTATATATATATACATATATATACACATATATGTATATATATATGTATGTCTATATATATGTATGTGTATACATATATATATGTATGTGTGTATATATATACACGACCAAAAAATGTATACACATTTTAAGAAAGGAAAAAACTGTATTAATATATACCGATAACAAAAGATGAATACAAGTCACGTTTGACTTCCGCAATTACAAGAGGGGCTCAAAGTGGTTGCCATCAGTGTCCAGACACTTGTGATTACAGCAAACTACTGTTTGAGCAATGTTGACCAAAATGTCCACTTGTATACATTTTTTTGGCACCCCTGGTATATATCACACACTCACACACACACACACACACACACACACTCACACACTCTCACACTACTGGTTCTGTTTATTTAGAGAATCTTGACTAGTACAAGCAAATACTTAACATCCAGTACAATCACCAAAAACAGTTTTTCACAGTCAAAACATTGTGCTACAAGTACAAAGCTCTCCCATGATCTGGTTGAATACAAAAAAAAAGGGAAAAAAATCTATTCAGGTTCAAGAAATCACCCTTGAGTATGATTTTTCAAAACAGAGCTTTTGGTAATAATTTTAAGCTCTTTCTGAGGGCTTATGAAACTTTATGTACAAATATTCATTTAATACTCAAAATAAACCTATAAAGTAAGTTCCATTATTTCCATTTTACAGAAAAAGAAACTGAAATCCCTAACTTCAGGATCCCACAAGGCAGTAAATTGCAGAGACAGGATTTATCCTAACAGTTTAGACCCAAAGTCTAAGCTCCCAATTATTCTGCTGCAAACTGAATAGTTTTTTACCACAACAAGTTCAAGGTAAAACTCCCTAGCAAGTATTTGGGATGAATTAAAGGTAGTATCTGCAGAATCAAGCAGATAAACATGGGTATACAGAAGACCACTCTCCCTCCACATGGATGAGTGCTGAGAACCACCACCAAAAACTGCTCAGAACATAAATTTGGATTTGGTTCAACACAAGGTCACATGAGAAACTAAGATCCCAAAGTCTGCATTGTAGAACATCGAAATGATAAATAGCTTAGAGCATATTTTTCATCAGGTTACTAAACCATGTCATTTTCATTAAACCATTCTTTTTTAAATTCAGTATTCATGGAACATCTACCTTTTAAGTGATTTAATTTTCCAGTGAACCTTCTAGGATAAACTGGCTGAAAAACGTAATCCAAAGTGACAAACTAGTATTAATTAGTCAATTAGATATTTACTAAAATTGTAATTAGGGCTCTGAAATTGTTCATTGAAAGTCATGGTTGCAGATAATGACCACATCGAAGGATGAGATAGCTCCAATGGCCAGATTATTGTATGTTCACAAAGTCATGTTATGGAGGGGTGCTGCAGAAGCCTAGTTATGTCTTTCCGTTCCGCAAGTTCGGGAGGAGGTAGGGTAACATCCAGTTTATCAAGAAGTGGTGACAAGTCACTAATGTGAAAAGGAGCAAGGACACAGCCTGGTTTGTCCCACTGTGAATTCTTGACCCTTGGAGGGATCATTACCACCAACTTTGACTCTCAAGGTAAAATTAAGACATAGGTTATGTAGAAGCATGATTAGGCATGGAATCATAAAGGTAAAGTACTGTAGATTAGTCCTAGGTTTTTCATTTGATGTTTTTTTGTGTTCTTATTGTTTTGTTTTGTTTTTCCCCTCTCACTGATTTCCCAACAAAGTTATAAAGAACATAACAATCAAAGGAAGATTAGTTGTGTGCCCAGAGCTCACTAGCAGTAAGGCAAATATCCCAAGAAGACCAGACTTGTGATTTTTTTTCTCTCTGTAAGAAACTGCCGAGCACTTTGTCAAAACGTCTAGCAACTAGTGGTTCTAATTTTGGAGAAAGTACCATGTTGTTCTTAAAAATGAATTTATGCCAATGAATTTCTTCAGTATTAGCCCACAACAGGATTAATAATAATTGTACCAAATGTGTCAGGTATATTTACAGATAAAGTTGTGTGTGTTATACAGATTTATAATGCAAAATTGTCATCTGAGTTATGCAACCAAACTAATTGGAATAGCCTTAGATGTATTTCTGTACAAGCTCTGACCTTTAGTAAGACTTGCTTGACCAGACGGCATATGAACATCTACATGCTTCTGATGTTCATATACCCCGTATACACCTGATGCCTTTAATAAGAACTGCTAAGTGCAGGCCCAGTGGTTCTCATGTCTGGTCCTGGCAGCTGGGGGATAGGGATGGTCCAGAGCTCTCACGTGGTTGCTACATTGATTTTCACGTTCACAGGAGCAGAGGGAAATCAAGCTCCGGAAGCAACAAACAGGCCCTTCTCTTGCTACCGAACCTTCCCAGTGACCCAAGAATCCGAAAAGCAGAATAGTGGAGCAAATTCATGGCATGACCTCTGCCCTCACTCAGAGTCCAGCCATCTTATCACCTCAACAGATAGATTCAGCTGCCACAGTTTCCTAAAAAGCAGGATGTTCCCATAGATCACTGAGCAAATAGCCTCCGCCAAGAGGCCACAGTTCTGAGGGCTTTTCCTTACTCATATTTTAGGATCGTGGAGTACAGCCAATTTTTAGGCAACTGTCTATTTCCTTTTCACTTCCAGAGTTCCTCAGACCCCATTTCTAGACAGATAAACCATATCAAATGGCCCAATCGATAGGAGATTTTGGATAAAGCCCTTTATTTGCACAATTTCACTCTTGGTCATTCACCACACAAAGGATGTTCTTTCATGGAGAGATGCAAATACAAAGCATGCCACACATCATGCTTTGAATCAAGGCTCTCCAGTCACAATCGTGGTCTTCCAATTCTACCTCATTTACTGGAAAGCCCATTTGCTAGGCTTTGTTTGAGGAAACAGGAGAAAGCATATAAAATTGTCCTGGGCTGCTTGACTTAGTTGAAACAGTACTTGGGATGGAACATGATCCTCAGTGTGGGCCAAGTGCCTTTCTCCTGCCACAGACAAGCACAGAAGAGGCCGCAACAACCTCTACCCCTGCCAAGTGTGGCAGCAAATTAGAGAGCATTTCATAGAAATGCATTCTGCAGCCTCCTGAATGGAGACCAGGCATTTGTCATCAGCACAGTTTCTTTGATGGAGCAGATCATTTATCTGATGCAAAACATTTATCAGGCTCTTAAAAATACTTGAATTGGAAGTAGAGTTGTGGTCTATGACTATCTCAAAGGAGCATCACATTCTAGAGATTGCTTTATATATTTTTAAGAAGGTAATTCTATAAATGCTATTGTGGAGTAGCCAAGAAATTACTGATAACCACATTGCATACAGACTTCTCAGGAACCCAGGCAGAGCTCCTCTGCCTGAGTGTTTCCTCAATATGTTTGCTGGGACATCTCAGAGCTGAGGTTGCACATCTTTCTGTTGACATCGACATTATGACAACCATGAGTTTATATAGCAGGATGCTAGCCCCTGTCCACAATTTCAAATGCTTCACTTCACCACAGCTGTGCAGAGACCTTCCTGACCCTATTTTAATTAGTATAATTAACTTCCAATGTTATAGTTCTAGCAGGCTAGTTTTTTTTTTCTTCAGAATTCATCTTTTGACATTCAGAGAGAAAAATCTCTTAAAATTATTCCATTATTAACTCATTGCTTCCCTTTTGCATCCAAAATAAGCTGGCAGGCATTCACAGGCTCCTTTTTAGTTATACATCATATTCCTGCAAACTTGTATGTGTTCATAAACCCTTTGGTCAAGCAAGGGCTGCCCCAGGAATACTTTCTATATTGAAGGTAAGGAGGTTGATTAAACCTTTCTACTTCTTGCTCACGGGCACATGTGCAAAAATAATGGCTACTTAGAAATGATTCCCTTTCTCCTGAGTTTCCAGTTATATATATATTAGCCAAGCTATTTTAAATTTCTACATATCAGAAGGTTTTCTGCTGTAAAAAATTTTATAAAAAGTCAAATGGAAAAGAAGCCTTCAAAAATATAAATTAGAGAATGAATATTGATTTACCGTCCTGCATGGTCATCAGTGTTTTTCAGCAACATATGGATTGAAACCATGATTGTTTTTTAGGGATTGGCAGATAAGAGAGGGAGAGAGAAAAAGTGAGGGAGTGAGGGACGGAGGGAGGGAGGGAATGAGAATGAGAATTAACAGCTAAATTGAGAGAAATATAAAAGGCATATGTAGAGAGTATTTTGGGGACAAGAAAATAAATATGTGTGTGTCTCTGCTAGCCAAAAGCATGTGAAACTTGTGGGGATTATAAAGCATCTATTCTTTGGTGAAAACACCGTGTATAAAGAAAGGTCAAAAAGCATTATAAGAGGAGTGAATGGCAAGGCATGGCAGATGTTGAAAAGGGAAGAAAAGTACACAGGTGATGGAGATGCAGTTGAGATACTGAGATACCAACAGCGATATTCAGCTACAGCATCTTTTATAAACGCTCATTTCCAGGGGTTATCCAGCTGTGTGCCAGTTGTTGCTATGAACAATGAATGGTTTCTTAATTTTCTCCTACACATCTAGGGAAAATTGGTTCTCTAGTAAATGGTATAAAATCACTTGGGAAACATATTTAGCGTACCATAGAAATATTGTATCTAGAGAAACTAATGCTGTTTTTAATCTGGTTGAAGTCCATTTTTTATATTTTGCCAAAGCATGGATCAAAATTAAGAATACGATTTTTTGTTTTTACCTTCAAGGGTTCATTCAGCCTCAATTATTTACTGGTTATGAAAAAAAACACTCAAAACACTGACACATAAAGATATATGTACCCCTATGGTCATTACAGCATTATTTACAATAGCTGAGACATGGCAACAACCTAAATGTTCTTCCAAAGATCACTGAATAAAGAAGATGTGGTAGATACTATTCAAGGGAATACTACTCAGCCATAAAAAGATGAAATATTGGCATTCACAACAACATGGACGGATCTTGAGAGTATTATGCTATGTGAAATAAGTCAGACTGAAAAGGACAAGAACTGTATGATTTTACTCATATACTGCATATGGGAAAAAAAGCAACAAACGAACACACAAACTCATAGATACAGACAACAGATTGGTGGTTACCAGAGGGGAAGGGGGCAGCAGGGAGGACACAGAGAGTAAAGGGGGGTCAAGTACATGGTAATGGAAGGAGACTAGACTTTGGGTGGTAAGCACACAATAAAGTGTATAGCTGTATGATCAAGTTTTACACCTGAAATTTACATAATGTTATTAACCAATGTTACCCAAATATATTTTTAAAAAACCACTCCATCCCCAGTGGTCCAAAGGAACAACTGCTCTCATTACTTGTGCATAAGAGATGAAAACAATCTGTTGGATAAGAAAATATGTGGCAGAAAAGAATAAGAATGGGGGGGAAAAAGGAGAGGATATTTGTTCATGGACATAATTATTTTCTAGCTGTGTAGCAAGTGGCAAAGTAGGACTAATGGTAACTTCACTACTTTGAGGAGAGTGTATTGAATCTGATGATGTCTTGAGCTTTATCCTAACTTAAAGAGTCTATAATTCTGATAAAGGATTTTGAGCCAGAAAATTTATAAACACTGTGATTAGTCATATTCGGAAAATATATAAAGACAATAGTGGGGAAATGTGTGTCAGTAAAGAGGCCCTGGGATGCTTTATTGCATGGCAGAAATTTTGTAAAATAAATCTTCTCCATGAAATGCCATCTCATTATTAGCCCATGGTTTGCAAGTGATATAAAAGTGTTCCACGCTTCTGTCCTGAGGGAAGAAGTTCATGGTGCATGTCTTATTTTACTATTTGACAAGACCTTTGAAAATGTATGGCTTTTTTTCCTGATAGTAAATTTTTGTTTTTAATGAAAGGCAAACCACGAATGATTCTGAACTCTATTGAAAGAAAAGAAAGTTAGCACTTTATGACCATCAGTGCACACCATCCCATTATAAGAAACAGCATGGAGTCCATTGCTGTTCTGTTTACACCCGGTTATATTACCCAATAGCTGATGTCATATGAAAATGCTTTGTTTCTCCATGGAGAGTAAGAGGACATTGAAATACACAATAAGATTGACCTGCCCAGTATAAATACCCCCTAGAGAGAATGATTTACTTCTTTTTCAGAAAATAAAGAAATATTTTTCTTTTCTAACTAGGATAGCAAAAGCAATAAAGAATTAAGTTATTAAAAAATAGATTATCAGCTAGCAGACTCACTTCCTAATATAATCAGTAAAACTAAAAGGGTCCTTTGGGATGTCAATAGGAAGAATGTGAAGTGAAAGAAAGCCACATATTGCTAATATTTGTTGGTAACAGGGAGCACAAACCCTTATGAGGTGTGGTCATTTATTTACTCTGCCTTAGCTATAAAAGGGCTTTTCTTCCTTTGAGTCTAAGCAGAATCAGTCTTCTCAAGTCAATTTATCTACTATAAAGTGATAATGTTCAGTGAAGTTTTGTTGTTGTTGTTTTGTGTGTTTTTTTCACCCAAAGTCAGCTCCTGGTGAGTTGAGTCCTGCTTAACCTAACTTTCTACTCCTCTGCAGATGTCTATGGCTCAACAGGGTCATAGCAACAATCTTCAAACCTTTCCTGATCCTCAACTTGTCTTCCATGCCAAGTTTGGGAATATTCTGGAAGAGCTTCTCCATTGGGGGAATAAAAAAACAAACTCCAGGTCCCATACCCAAAATGGAACATTTGCAAACTACACAGCAATCATCCCTGTTTTTTGATCTTAGAGTTTGATCTACACGTATTATTTCTATAAGAAACATAAGGATCACTAAAATTCCTTAGAAAAAGAACATTTTGCAGAAAGAAAAATTTGCCAATTTGTATTTGAAAATACATCTGTAGTCTTATTGGACCTTGAATTATTAAAACAATGCAGAAAATTTCCTTCAGTTACTTACTTCCCACAATGAAAGCATGTGACCTTTAAAAATGGTATCTAACCACATAATAAAAATTATTGAAATAGCTTCAATATTTCTCTTTCCATATAAAAAATACCACTTTACCTACAATCTAGACCTTTCTAGAATACTTCAAAAGACTTTCAAATAATAGATTATTTTACCCTAATGTTTGTTTTAACTTTAAAAAGGAAACAGGTATTTGATTTTTTTTTAAATTTATTAAGATAATTAGAGGGGAGTAGGAAGAGAAAATGAAGGAAGGGCCAGATTACCATTGTGTAGAAACGTGTCTAAATGAGAAATTTGAGTACTGTTTTCTAGGCAATGGAGAACCTAAATCTATTTGTGTTGAGCGAAGTAATGACTCCCTCATGTGAACAAATAAAATAATCAGGGATCTAAGTTGGCACATGGACAGTGTGCTGCCAGCAACCTCTAAACGTCCCATTGGGAGACTTCAGGTAAGGATAAGAGACTAGGTAAACACTATGCTCACCTCCTCCCATGATCACATCAAAATTACAACTAAATTATAGAACAACCACTCTTGAGAACACCTGAAGACTAGCCAAACATAATGCCTACCACTAAGTGAATAAAGAAGAAGCCACACTGAGACTGGTAGGAGTCTCACACAATCATATGTGGTAGCTAAGAATCTGGAGGGATATCTCGGCTGCAGAGGCCCCCCCTGAGGAGGTCCCACCCCAACACTGGGCTCCTCATCACAGAAAATAGTACCAGGAAAAGGAGTCCCTATAACATCTGGCTGTGAAAATCAGATGGTCCTCCATCTAGATGAGATGGAGGGCTGCTGTAGACACAGGTGCCCTCTTAAAGAGCCAGAATATAGACACATTCACTCACTAACACTCTCCTTAAGCTTCAGCTAAGGGACAACAGCTTGAAAAGCACCACGAACATCTGGGAAGACACTGAATTGTCTGGCTTTATGACAAGGGCTGGAGGCAGATTGCTGGCAGGCACCATTGTTCCTTTGTTGAGCCCTCCCTGCACCCAGGCTACAGGCACAGGCAGGTGACATATCTGAGTCTACATTAATTTGGCTGCTACTGCTAGCCCCATCCTGGTGATTCTCTGAGACTCCATCCCACCCAAATTATGCACCAACCTGAACCTCTTTCAGCAGCTCTTCCACACAAGTGGCCTGCCTTAGCCCATCTTGTGGACTTTCATAAAATCTCCCAAAGGGCTATAAATCCCAAACAAATAGTGGCTGGCCTAGTGTACCATGTATCTTTTGCTAATCAGCTCCAAGCATGGCACTAAGAGCATCCAGCCTTGGTTAACAGCATGGCCTCCTTGGTTACCAGGCACCTCCAAGGCCAGCACAGGCAGCTACCCACCACAGATCACTTTGTAGCTCCTAGAAGGTGGCCCCAGGTAGGACACAGGCAACAACTGAACTTGGCCTGCAGTGGAGCCCTCCCAAGAGGTCCCAGAACAAACATACCCATGGCCTGGCTTCAGACCACACCAGAGCACCATCCAATTAGTTCCATAAATGACACAACCAAAGGGTGGACTCAGCAGGCACCAGAGGCTCACTGAAGTGAATCCCGCTCCATGTGAGCAGCCCACACACAAATCATCTGCTATAGTCATGGTCATTTCTCATAGTCAGCCTGAGGGTCAATCCCACCCACTAACATGTAAATAGCAATCAAGGCTCAACTACATCAGCAGGGCACACACAACCCAAGGGACACATCTGGAGCATCTGGCTCAGGTGATTAGGGAAACTGTGCTCTGGGCCCCACAGAACACTTAATACATAAGGAGACTCTGCCAAGTCTGGGAGATGTAGCAGATCTATCTCATACTAGAAACAAATACAGGGAATGAGCCAAAATGGGGAGACAAAGAAACACGTTCCAAATGAAATGACAGGACAAAACTTCAGAAAAAGAACTAAACAAAATGGAGATATGGAATCTACCAGATGCAGTGTTCAAAACAATGCTTATGAGGATGCTCAATGAGCTTAGGAAAAGAACAGATGAACTCAGTGAGAACTTACCCAAAGAGATTGAAACCATAAGAAAAGAACCAGTTAGAAATGAAAACTACAATAACTGAAAGAAGAATTCAATAGATGAAATGAACAGCACATTAGATGAAGCAGATGATTGATTCATGATTTGGAAGACAAGGTTGTGCAAACAAACCCAAATGGAAAAATAAAGAGAAAAAAGAATTTTTAAAAAATTAGATAGTTTAAGGGACCTCTGGGACAACATCAAATGTAACAATATTCACATCATAGGCATACCAGAAGGAGAAGAAAGAGAGCAAAGGATTGAAAACCTATTTGAAGAAATAATCATGGAAAATTTCCCTAACCTGTCAAAGGAAATAGACATACAAGTTCAGGAAGTCCAGAGAATCCCAAATAAGATTAACTCAAAGAGGCCCACACCCAGACACATCATAATTAAAATGCCAAAGGTTAAAGACAAAGAGAGAATCTTAAAAGCAGCCAGAGAAATGCAGTTAGTTACCTACAAAGGATCTCCTATAAAATTATTGGCTGATTTCTCAACAGAAACTTTGTAGACCAGAGGGACTGGCACAAAATATTCAAATTGATATAAAGCAAGGTCCTACAACCAAAACTACTTTACCCAGCTAGACTACCATTTAAAATTGAACAAGAGATACAGAGCTTCCCTCACAACAAAAAGCTAAAGAAGTTTATCACCAGCAAATCAGTATTATAAGAAATGCTAAACGGACTTCTTAAGAAAAAGAAAGGAAAAAATAGAACATAAATATGAATAATAAAATGGCAATAACCACATACCTATCAATAATCACTCAAAATGTAAATGGATTAAATGTTTCAATCAAGCTGAATGGATAAGAAGACAAGAATCATACTCATGATGCCTAGAAGAGACACACTTCAGATCGAAAGACACATACAGACTGAAAGCAAAGGGATGAAAAAAGATATTTCATGCAAATGGAAATGAAAAAAAATGCTATGGTAGCAATGCTTATATGATAAAAAACAGTCTTTAAAACAAAGGCTGTAATAAGAGACAAAGACGTACATTTCATAACTATAAAGGAATCAACCTAACAAGAGGATATAACCCCTGTAAACACGTATGCATGCAACACAGGAGCATGTAAATATATAAAGCAAATATTGACAAACATAAAGGGAGAGGTCAACAATAATACAGTGATAATAGGGGATTTGACACTCCATTGACATAGATCATCCAAACAGAAAATCAGCATGGAAAAAGTGGCCTTAAATGACACATTATACCAGATGAACTAAATTGATATGTTTAGGGCATTTCACCCCAAAGCAGTAGAATATATATTCTTTTCAAGTGCATATAGAATATCTTCTAGACTAGACCACATGACAGGCCACAAAACAAGTCTCAATAAATTGAAGAAAACTGAAATCATATTAAGTATCTTATCTGATCACAATGGTATAAAACTAGAAATCAATCACAATAGAAAACTGAAAAACAAACACATGGAGGCTACATAACATGATACTAAACAATGAATGTGTTAACAATGAGATCTAGGAAGAAATCAAAAGACAAATTAAATGAAAATATAACAACCCCAAATCTATGGGACACAGCCAAATCAGTTCTAAGAAGGAAATTCACAGCAATACAGGCCCAGCTCAAGAAATAAACAAAAAACAATCTTAAATAAATAATGAACCTCACATCAAAATTAACTAGAAAAAGAATAAACAAGGCCAAAAGGTAGTAGAAGAAAATAATAAAGATCAGAACATAAATAAAGAAAATAGAGCCTAAAAAGTATAAAAGATCACTGAAACAAAGAAGCGCTTCTTTGAAAAGATAAACAAAATTGATAAATCTTTAACCAGACTAAACAAGAAAAAAAGAGGACCCAAATAAATAAAATCAGATATTAAAGGGAAGCGACAACTGACAGTGCAGAAATAAAAAGGATTATAAGAAAATGCTATGAACAATTACATGCTAACCAATTGAACAACTTGGAAGAGATGGGTAAATTTTTAGAAACAGACACTCTTCCAGGACTCAATCATGAAAAAACAGAAAATCTGAACAGACCAATAACTACTAACAAAATCGAATCAGTAATCAAAAATTTCCTAACAAACAAAAAACCTGAACCAGATGGCTTCACAGGGGAATTTTACAAAACATTTCAATAAATAATCATCACCTATCCTTCTCAAACTATTCCAAAAAATTGAAGAGAAGTCTCCTGAGCTCATTTTATGAGGCTAGAATTGCCACAATTCCACAACCAGACAAAGACATTATGGAAAAAGAATATTATAGGCCAATATCCCTGATAAACATAGATACAAAGGTCCTCAATAAAATATTAGCAAACCAAAGTAAGCAATCTATTAAAAAAGATTAAAAATCGTGACTAAGTGGGATTTATTCCTGGGATGCAAGGTTGATTCAATATCTGCAAATCACTTAACATGATACACCACATAAACAGAATGAAAGACAAAATCATATGATTATCTCAATAGATGCAGAAAAAGCATTTGACAAAACCCACCACTGCAGTATGATAAAAACTCTCAGCAAAATGGGGACAGAGGGAACATACATCAGTATAATAAAGGCCATATATGACAAAATCACAGCTAACATCATACTTAAGGATGAAAAGCTAAAAGTGTTTTCCTTATAAATAGGAACAAGACAAGGATGTCCGTTTGCACCATCTTTATTCAATATAGTAGTGGAAGTCCTAGCCACAGCAATCAAACAAGAAATAAAAGGCATCAAAATTGTAAAGGAAGAAGTAAAAATTGTAGATGACATGATACTATAGAGATCCCTAGAGATTCCACCAAAAAACAATTAGAACTGATAAATTCAGTAAAGTATCAGGATACAAAATTATTATTCAGAAATTGCTTGCATTTTTAGACTCCAATAATGAGCTATCAGAAAGAGAAATGAAGAAAACAATCCCATTTACAATTGCATCAAAAAATAATGAAATAAAATATCCAGGGATAAATTTAACCAAGAAAATAAAAGACCTGTACCTTGAAAATTATAAGACATTGAAAAAAGAAATTGCAGAATATACAAATAAATGGAAGCATATACTGTGCTCATGGATAGGAAGAATTAACATTGTTAAAATGTCTATACTACCCAAAGCAATCTATAGATTCAGTGCAATCCCTATTAAAGTACCAACGGTGTTTTTATACAAAACTAGAAAAAATAATCCTAAAATATGTATGGAAACACTAAGACACTGAATAGCCAAAGCAATCTTGAGTAAAAAGAACGAAGCTGGAGGTACCTGATATCAAAATACACTACATGGCTATAGTAACCAAACTAGAATGGTATTGGCATAAAAACAGATACATATTAATGGAAAACAGTAGAGAGTACAGGAATAAACCCATGCCTATATGGTCAATTAATATATGAAAAAAGAGGCAAGAATGTACAAAGGGTACACATAGTCTCCTCATAAATGGTGTTGGGAAAACTGGACATATGTATGTGAAAAATGAAACTAGGCCACTTTCTTACACTATATACAAAAATAAACTCAAAATTAGCAAAGTCTTAAATGTAAGACTCAAAACTCCTAGAAGAAAATGTAGGCAGTAAACTCTTTGATATTGCTCTCCATAATATTTTTTTTGTATATGTCTCCTGTGCAAGGCAAACAAATAAACAAATGGGGCTACATCAAACTAAAAAAATTTTGCACAATAAAGGAAACCATCAAAAAGAAAAAAAAGAAAAAAATAGACAACCTATTGAATGCAAGAAGATATTGGCCAAATCAAAAGATATCTCAAGACAAACAAAAATGAAAACACAACGACCCAAAATCTCTGGGATGCAGTGACAGCAATCCTAAGAAATTCATGGCAATGCAGGCCTACCTAAAGAAACAAGAAAAATCACAAATTAACAGTTTAGCCTTACACTTAAGGGATCTGGAAAGAGAACAGCAAAACAAGCCCAAAGGGAGTACAAAGAAGATAATAAAGATCAGAGCGGAAATAAATGAACTAGAGACAAAAAAAATTAATAATAATACAAAAGATCAATGAATCCAAGAACTGGTTTTTAGAGAAGATAAACAAAATCGACAAACGTTTAGCCAGAGTCATCAAAAAAAAAAAAAAAAAGAGAGGACCCAAATTAATAAAATCAGAAATAAAAGAGGAGAAGTGACAACAACACCACAGAAATACAAAATAATTTAAGAAATTACTATGAGCAACTATATGCCAACAAATTGGAAGAAATGGACAATTTTCTAGAAGCATACAACCTTCCAACGTTAACTCAAGTAGAAACGGAAAACCTGAATAGACTGATTACTACCAGCAAATTGAAACAGTAATCAACAAGCTCTCAACAAACAAAAGCCCTGGACCAGATGGCTTTACAGGTGAATTTTACAAAAAATTCAAAAAAGAATTATCACCTATTCTCCTCAAACTATTCCAAAAAATCCAGAAGGAGGGAAGGCTCCCAAACACTTTTTATGAGGTCATTATCACCCAGATCCAAAAATCAGACAAAGACATTACAAAAAGAAAACTATAGGCTGATATCCCTAATGAAAATAGATGCAAAATCCTCAACAAAACATTAGCAAACAGAATTCAGCAATACGTTAAAAAGATCATATACCATGATTAAGTGGGATTCATTCCTGTTATGCAAGGTTGGTTCAACATCCATATATCAATTAATGGGATACACCACATTAACAAAATAAAAAATAAAAATCATAGGATCATATCAATAGATGCAGAAAAAGCATTTGACAAAATCCAGCAGCAATGTATGATAAAAACTCTTAAGAAAATGGGAATAGAAGGACCATATTTCAACATAATAAAGGCCATTAAGATAAACCTACAGCTAACATCATACTCAATGGGGAAAAGCTAAAACCATTCTCCTTAAGATCAGGAACAAGGCAAGGTTACCACTTTCTCCACTTCTATTCAACATAGTTCTGAAAGTTCTAGCCACAGCAATCAGACAAGAGAAAGAAATAAAAGGCATCCAAATTGGTAAGGAGGAAGTAAAATTGTCATTATATGCAGATGACATGATACTATATAGAGAGAACCTCAAACACTCCACCAAAAAACTATTAGAATAAATGAATTTAGTAAAGTAGCATGGTACAAAATTAATATTCAGAAATCAGTTGCATTTGTATATACCAATAATAAAATATCAGAAGGAGAAATTAAGAAAACAGTCTCATTTACAATTGCTTCAAAGACTATAAAATACCTAGGAATAAATTTAACCAAAGAAGTAAAAGATACGTACTCAGAAAATTACAAGACACTGATGAGAAAAATTAAAGAAGATACAAATAGATGGAAACACATACCATGCTCATGGATAGGAAGAATTAATATCATTAAAATGTCCATACTGCCTAAGGCAATATACAGATTCAGCACAATTCCTATCAAACTACCAAGGACATTTTTCACAAAAATAGAACATATAATCCTAAAATTTATATAGAACTATAAAAGACCCCGATAGCCTTAGCAATCTTGAGAAATAAGAACAAAGTGGGAGGTATAACGATACCTGACATCAAGTTATACTACAAGGCTACAGTAATCAAAACAGCATGGTACTGGCATAAAAACACACATATAGATCAATGGAACAGAATAGAGAAGCCAGAAATAAATCCATTCTTATATGGTCATTTAATCTACAATACTGGAAGCAAGAATTTACAGTGGGGTAAAGATAGTCTATTCAATAAGTGGTGCTGGGAAACCTGGACAGACACATGCAAAAAAATGAAGCTGAACCACTTCCTTACACCAGATACAAGAATAAATTCAAAATGGATTAAGGACTTAAATGTAAGACCTGAAACTATAAAACTCCTAGAAGAAAATATAGGAAGAAAGTTTACAGACATTACCTGGAGTAAGATCTTTACTGATATATCCCCTCAAGCAAGGAAAGTAAAAGAAAAAATAAACATGTGGGATTATGTCAAACTAAAAAGCTTTTTAACAGCAAAGGAAACCATTAATAAACAAAAAGGGATCCTACTGAATGGGAGAATATATTTGTCAATGATATATCCGATAAGGGGTTAATATCCAAAAACCATTCTCCTTAAGATCGGGAACAAGGCAAGGTTACCACTTTCTCCACTTCAAAAAACTCACTCAACTCCAAAAGAACAAACAACCCAATTAAAAAATGGGCAGAGGACATGAAGAGACATTTTTCTAAAGAGGACATACAGATGGCAAACAGACACATGAAAAAATGTTCAACCTCACTAATCATTAGCAAAATGCAAATGAAAACCACCATGAGATACCTCTTCAACCCCAGTCAGAATGGCTATCATCAATAAATCAACAAACAACAAGTGCTGGTGAGGATGTGGAGAAAAGGGAACCCTTGTGCACTGTTGGTGGGATTGCAGATTGGTGCAGCCACTATGGAAATCATTATGGAGATATCTCAAAAAACTGAAAATGGAACTACCTTATGACATGGCAATTCCACTCCTAGGTATCAATCCAGAGAAATCCAAAACTCTAATTTGAAAAAATGTATGCACCTCTATGTTTATTGCAGCACTATACACAATAGCCAATACATGGAAACAACCGAAATGCCCATCGGTAGACGACTGGATTAAGAAACTGTGGTACATTTATACAATGGAGTATTATGCCGCCATAAAGGAAATGAAATCTTACCATTTACAACAATATGGATGGACCTAGAGACCATTATGTTCAGTGAAATAAGTCAGACAGAGAAAGACAAATACCATATGATCTCACTTATATGTGGAATCTAAAGAAGAGAATAAGTGAATGGACTAATCAGAAACAACCTCAGAGATATAGAGGAAAAACTGAGGGTTGCTAGATGGGGGGGGTGGGGATGAGGGAGAAGGTGAGGGGATTAGGAAGCACAATCGGTGACCACAAGATGGCCACGGGGTAAGAAAGTCAGCTTGGGGAATATAATCAATAAAGATTTTGTAGGGTATCCGATGGACACTTGTCTTATTAGGGAGACCACTTCAGGGATGGTGTGGATGCCTGATCACTGCTCTGTACACCTGAAGCTGAAGCTAAACAATAATGAATGTCAACTATGATTTTATATATATATAAAATTTTATATATATATATATATATAAATGTATATATATATGTATATATGTGCGTGTGTGTATATATATATATGTATATTATATATATATGTATAGTCACAAGAAGCGGAGTACAGCATTAGGGATAGAGACAGTGGAAATGTAATGGCTGTGTGTGATGTCAGAGGGGTAGTGGGGGGGTTGAAAACTTTGTGAAGTACATAAATGATAAATGTCTATTACATTGTTTTGTACACCTGAAATTAAAAAAAAAAATAAAATTAAAAAAAGAAAAGGAAAGAAACATCCTGGAAAAGAAAATAAAAAGAAGATATTGGCCAATTATACATCCAATAAATGGTCAATATCCAGAATTTATAAAACACTCATATAACTTACCATGAAAACAAAACAAAAAAATGTCTGATTTAAAAATGGCCTGAATAGACATTTTTCCAAAAAGGACATACAGATAGCCAACAGATACGTGAAAAGATG
Source organism: Rhinolophus ferrumequinum (assembly GCF_004115265.2). Classification (NCBI taxonomy): domain Eukaryota; kingdom Metazoa; phylum Chordata; class Mammalia; order Chiroptera; family Rhinolophidae; genus Rhinolophus; species Rhinolophus ferrumequinum. The sequence goes on from NC_046286.1 coordinate 31,597,156, forward strand.
CTCAACATCACTAATCATCAGAGAAATGCAAATTAAAACCACAATGAGATATCACCTGTCAGAATGGCTACCATTAATAAATCAACAAACAATAAGTGTTGGTGCAGATGTGGATAAAAGGATACCCTTGTGTACTGTTTATGGGATTGCAAATTGGTGCAGCCATTATGGAAAATGGTATGGAGGCTCCTCCAAAAGTTAAAAATAAAATTACCTTATGACCCAACAATCCCACTTCAGGGTATTTATCTGAAGAAATCCAAAACACAAATTTGAACAGATATATGCACTACTATGTTCATTGCAGAACTATTAACAATAGCCAAGATATGAAAGTAACCTAAGTGCCCATCAACAGACAATTGAATAAAAAAGAGGTTGTATATATATACAATGAAATATTACTCAGCCATAATAAAGAATGAAATCTTGCCATTTTCGACAACATAGATGGACCTAAACAGTAATAAGTGAAATAAAGTCAGACAGAGAAAGACAAATACCATATGATTTCACTTACATGTAGAATCTGAGAAACAAAATAAATAAAACAAACAACCTCATAGGGACAGAGAACAAACTGATGGTTGCCAGGTAGAAGGGTTGTTGGGGGCCTGGGTTAAAAAGAGGAAGGGATTAAGAAGTACAACTTGGCAGTTGCAAAATAGTCCTGGGGATGTAAAGTACAGCACAGGGAATATAGTCAATAATATTGTAACAATGTATGTATGGGGCCAGGTGGGTACTAGACTTACCAGGCAGATCACTTCCTAAGTTATATAAATGTCTAACCATTATACTGTACTCCTCAAACTAATATAATATTGAATGTCAACTGTAGTTGGGAAATAAAAAATAAATAAAATCATGCCCCATTGGGGTTACTACTGCATTGGGGGAAAAAAGATAGGACAGGATTTGTATTCAGATTCTCTGCCTATAATATCACCATCAACAGCACTGCATACCATAGGTAAGAATAGACAGCCATTGTCACAAGACAATTTAATTCTCTAGTAAAACATGAAGGAAAATGTGCCCATCACAAAACTTGGTCTTCATTTGACAAGTTGCTTTTTATCAAGTGGTTGAAATTAGAGCTTCACAGAATGGTTTCACCACAATTTTATGGTCAGTGTATCCCACATATATATTCCAATTTCCAAAAGAAAATCGATATTTTAACTAAAAACTCAAAATTATAGCAGAACTTATTGTAGAGCAAAACTTTCCATAACATGTACACCACTTCCCCTTCTCATCACTCAAGAATTTGAATAAATAAATAAATAAATAAGGAAAACAAGCTGACAAGAAAATTGTTTCTAAATTATCATGTACTACAGAAGGAAAGAAATTTAAGGATAATTAAAGTAACAAAAAAAAAGTTTCTGGCAAATTGGTTCAAATTCCTGCTTTGCTTTAGCTGTGGAGACAACAGACACCTGTGTTCTGGGTGTTTGATTTCTATAAAGCCATCTGGAACACCTAGAACTGTGGTTTCCTAGAGGGATGTGAACTTGGGTTATTATTCTGCCCAATATACAAACCATTTTCAGGTTGTTTAATAATCAATAAGTTCCTCTTATGCCTAAAGGACCCTAAAGTACCCCTTCCTTTGAGCGACATCAAAAGAGAGCCCACATGTGTTACACAGAATTCTCAGGGTGTGGAGAGAGAGGGCTGCAAGTCTGAGAAGAGGGGACAGCCATGTTGTGTGTTGTCCTGCACAACAGTGGTGACCACATTTTTCTTGTGCCCAGAACCTCTATACACTCATAAAATTTACTGATTACCCCCCAAATCTTTTAATATGTACATTTCAAATACTTTAATATTTAAAGTACTAATTTTAAGTTTTAATGATGTATTTTAAAATAATAAACCCACAACTTGTTAATATAAATAACATATTTTAGGAACAAATAATCCATTTTCCAAAACTAAATAAAATTTAGTGAGAATATCACTGTTTTACTGTGTGTTTTTTTTGTTTTGTTTTTGTTTTGTTTTTTTGCAGATCTCTTGAATGTCTGGTTGAATAAAAGACTGCTGGATTCTCATATCTGCTTCTGCACTCAATGTGTTCTGATATGTTGTTTTGGTTGAAGTACATGAAGAAAATCAGGTTCCACACTGACGTGTGAATGGAAAAGAGGGGAATCTTTTGTAATTTTTAGATAACTGTATATTCTTCTTTGATACTATACTAAAACTCACCATCAAGAGTACTTAAAAAGTAAGTTGAAATCTGAAACCATATCAATAAACTTCTCATATTCTCTTACATTAAAATTCATTGGTCAAACTTGTACTTTAATGAATCTTGCATTCTGTATAATTTTGTAATATCATACATTGATCATTTGGAAAATATTGGTTGAGTTATGCAGACCTTTTAAAAGCTAAAATATTTTATTTATAAAATAGCAAATAATCACACTTATTCACATCACCACCAGTCTCATCAGAAAAGTCTTTCAGTATTGGGTTGATCTAAAGCTCATGGTGGCAGACTCAAGTTTGGCAAACTTCTGATTTCACTTGAAAACTCATGTCTTACCACAGGCAATAAATACTATCAGTTGGTTTCCTTGAAGTGGCAGGCTCACTGTGTTCAGTTTCAAGAAAACGTGTCCCAAATACCCAAGGAAAGTGCTTCTTTGTCATTTGTTTCAAGTAAAGAGGTTGCTTCATGAAACAAGTAGCTTGTTCAGTTTATAACTCAATTGCAAAGTGGGTTTTCTGGAAGCAACCACAGAACTTTAGTAGGCAACAGAGTTGCCTCTTACGTGTACCTCTTACTTCATCCTACATAATACTAAAAGGATACATACTCAAGTTGAGGTTTAATACAATTTTTACTGATTCATCAATGCCATTTTACATGAAACTGGCTTTGTGTTGTGTTTTGCTTTGGTTGTTTTTGTTTTGTTTTCCTACTGAGAATGTCTTGCAGTGAAGAATCACACAATTACTTTTAAAAAGTTTGGTGCCACTGCTTTGATTTGCACTAAAAATAACCAGAAGTTTTGCCACTGTTGCTTTCACACCATTAATGTGTAAATGTCAACATAGTGAAAATATAAATAATGTCTTAGTATTCTTGTGAAAGCATACGTGTGGACCCCCTGAAAGGATTTTGGGGACCCTCAGGGTCTAGGAACCATACATTGAAAACCACTGAAGTAAGAAAAAGACCACAGAAATAAAATGATAAAGTATACTACACAAATGAACTGTGAATAGCATTTACAAGGTTATAATAATGGAATCATTGATATTGATCTAAATAAAATTACAATATAACTATATTAGAAAAACGGTATGGTACTGGCAGAAAAACAGACACACAGACCAATGGAATAGAATTGAGAACCCAGAAATAAACCCACATACATATGGACAGATAATTTTTGACAAAGAAGCCAAAAACATACAATGGAGAAAAAACAGCCTCTTCAATAAATGGTGCTGGGAGAAATGGAAAGCCACGTGCATAAGAAAATGGACTGCTATCAGTCACCATGTACCAAAATTAACCGAAAATGGATCAAAGACCTAAACATAAGACCTAAAACAATAAACTGCACAGAAGAAAACATAGGTACTACACTTGTGGACCTTGGGTTCAAAGAGCATTTTATGAATTTGACTCCAAAGGCAAGGGAAGTAAAAGCTAAAATAAACGAGTGGGACTATATGAAACTTAAAAGCTTCTGCACAACACAAGAAACCATCGATAAAATAAAGAGGCAACCAACCGAATGGGAGATTTTTGCAAAGAACACCTCCGATAAGGAGCTAATATCCAAAATACATAAGGAACTCATACAACTCAACAACAAAAAAGCAAACAATCCAATTAAAAAATGGGCAGCGGACCTGAAGAGACATTTCTCCAGAGGACATACAAATGGCTAATAGACGTAAAAAAATGCTCAACATCACTAATCATCAGAGAAATGCAAATAAAAACCACAATGAGATACCACCTCACACAAGTCAGAATGGCTATCATCAACAAGACAAATAGTTACAAGTGTTGGAGAGGCTGTGGAGAAAAAGGAAGCCTCATACACTGTTGGTGGGAAGGCAGACCGGTGCAGCCGCTATGGAAGGCAGCGTGGAGGTTCCTCAAAAAATTAAGAAGAGAATTACCATATGACCCAGCAATCCTTCTCCTGGGTATCTACCAAAAAAATCTGAAAACATTTATCCATAAAGACATATGTGATCCAATGTTCATTGCAGCTTTTTTTATGGTGGCCAAGACATGGGAACAACCATAGTGTTCTTTGATAGATGAATGGATAAAGAAGTTGTGGTATATATACACAATGGAATACTATTCAGCCGTAAGAAAAGATGAAATAGTACCATATGTGACAACATGGATGGATCTTGAGATTATAATGGTAAGCGAAATAAATCAGACAGAAAAAGTAGAGAACCATATGATTTCACTGATATGTGGTATATAAAACTGAAAACAACAAAGGAACAAGACAAATAAATGAAGAAACAAAAACTCATAGATGCAGACAATAGTTTAGTGGCTACCAAAGGGTAAGGGGGGTGGGGAGTAGTAGATGAGGGTAAAAGGGATCAAATATATGGTGATGGAAGGAGAACTGACTCTGGGCGGTGAACACACAATGATATATATATAGAGATGATGTATTACAGAATTGTACATCTGAAACCTATGTAACTTTACTAACAATTGTCACCCCAATAAACTTTAATTAAAGAAAAAAAGGTGGGGAGGAGGTGAAACGTGTGTTGATAGTGGGCATTAGTAGGTAAATTAGTTAAAACCTGTCATCTAAAATGGGAAGGAAATTATCACTTAAAATCTAAAAGTAAAGCTAACATTATTATTGTCTAATATATACTAAATAACAAAAGAAACTGCGACAAGAGTCCTAAGTCACTGTCCTTACTTACAATGCTCTACATGACTTCTCCCTTACCTACCTGTTCTCATCTCTTCCTCTATCTTTTGCTGACTCTGTTCCAGCCACACTGGCGTCCGAGGTTCCCTTGTGCACACCAGGCATCATCACCTGCTTCATTGTTCTGGCTGTCTGGTGTGCCTGGACCACACTTTGCCTAGAGATCTGCACAGCTTAACTCACTCTCTCAGGTCTTTCTCAATGAGGCTTGTCTTGGAATTCTATCTGCACCTCCTTGCCACGCTCAGGATTCCCCTCCACTTGATCTGTTTTTGCACCAGAGTTCCTACCAGGATTGTGCATACTATATAATTTACTTATTTATTACAGGTGTTGTTTTTTGCGCATACCTCCCTACTCTGATAGACGTCCCACGTGGGCAGGGATTTTGTCGGTTTTATATACTAACATATCACAAGCATCTGGAGCAGCGCATGGCACATAGGAGATGCTCAGTACATGTACACTGAATATACGTGTACATTTGAATGAGGAGCAGGAAACAGTGAGGTGTCACAGGTGAAGGCCTGCAATTTCTCATAAGAAGCCTTGGAGAACCACTTGACTCTTGAACTTGTCTATGTATAACTCTACAAAACTTAAAGGCAAATTTATAAAAAGAAAAATATAATAACATGTCAGAATTAGTAGAGAATATGAATATAAAATATGAATTTGGGAATTATGAGAGAAAGGACAGCATAGGAGCTGAGGGAAAGAAGCAGGAGGTTTGAGAAAGGCAGAGAGGACAAGGCTAGCTGAGAGGGCATGGTGGGAAGCCTTACTGGAAGCTCCACGGCAGAACAGGACAGAGTCTACAGCATTGCTTCTATCTCTGCTGGTGACTTTGTACAAATTAGAAAAATACACCCCTTCCCCGGTGGGGAGGCATTCTCATATAGGGCACATGGCTTGGCAAGCAGGGCATGCACTAGATTTCAGTCAACTCTCTCCTTCTTTAACAAGTTTTCTTGTGCAGGAAAAGTCCTGCACAAACCATTTTCAACATCTCTGAAACCCTGAGTCCTAGGAGAAGTCAGCTAAAACAGGACCAGTCCTTCTCACCCTCCACAGGCATCGAAAATGTGTTTTCCAGCAGCTGTAGACCAGCACAATCCCAGTGCCCTCCTAAAACAAAGCTTAAAAAACGGGAAGGCAAGGAAGTGAGAAATGACCACTCTCAGACCCATACCTGTTTTACTAGAAGACGACAGATACTAAAAATGAGAAGACCTGAAGGTGAGAACATAAAGAATCAACACCTAGGGTAGAAAATGGCACAGAAAGCAGAGGCTCATGATGAAAATAAGTGTAAATACTGTCTGGTGCCCGATGCTTTCCTGTTTTAATAGAATGGGAGGAGTTTGAGAGTAGGGAGTAAAAAGGGACAGAAACAGAAGCAGTTACAGAACACAGAAAGGGCACAAAAAGCTTCCCAGTTTGGCCATCAGCTCGGATGACCATCAACTGTCTGTGGACAAGTAGAAGCAGCCACAACACAAGTGCTCACAGGTACACACAAAGCCCCAACACACACTGCCAATGCTGCCCCATCAGCTTTAGGAGATTAGCTTTAATCTCATGCGTACCATCCAAAAAGAGTATCCGTCCTAACTGACTTATCATAGCCATCTATTCAATCAACAAATAGTTATTGAATGTCACCTATGTGCCAGGAGCTATTCTGACAGCTGGAGACACAACGGTGAAAACAAATATGATCCTGAACTTATGGAGCTTGTAGTCTTATGGTGGAGACTGCCATTGATCAGGAATTCCTAAAACAAGTGTTACGAAGAAGAGAGGTACCATGTGTAAGACGAGGAGTTGACCTGGTTGCAAATTTCAGAAGCATGCCTGTAAATAATGATGACTGAGCAGCAATCTGATGATGAAGATGTGATCTATGTTACATGGGTGAGAAAGGGAGGGGAGAGAGATTAGCATGTGCAAAGGTCTTGTGGTGAGAGGGCAAGATGGAGCATGAAGTGTCCAAAGGGGGCCTGTGCTAAACAGTATATGACAGTTTGGGATGAGTTTGAGTCTTAGCTATGGCTACACCAAATGGAGCCTTGTAGGTAATACTCTGGAACTCTGCCTCTATCCCAAGAGAAAGTGAGGAAGGTTTGAAGTATTTTAAACAAAAGAATGATGTGTTTTGTTCTGCTTTTTGAAAACATTGCTCTGGACATTATATAGATAATGAGTAGGATGAGGGCAAGTGGGAGAGACAAATTAGGATGTGGCAGAGTAGGTGAAAGGTCACTTGAGATAAGATGGTACTGAAAAGATAGAAGTTACTGGATTTAAGTGTGTATTTAGGTGGTAAAATCAAAAGAACATAGGATGGGCTGGATATGTGGAGGCAGGAAAAAGAAAGTGTAAAAGATAGTTGCTCGATGTCTAGATTCTATAACCAGCTGGATGGTGGTGGCAATTATTAAATAGACAAAATCTGAAGATCTTGAGTTAGAGAGAAATGAAGGACTGCAGAGCATGAGTTTAATTTGGGGCTTGTTAAATTATAGATGACTTTGGGACATTCAACAGAAGATGCCAGGAAGGAAGATGAGTACTCAGTTTAGAACTTAGAGATGTTTGCACTGGAGAATACATGTCTGAACAGTCTGCCTATGGGTGGTTGTGCAGATGTCATCTCCTAGAAAAGAGTGAGGAGACAAGAGAACCTAGGAACTGTGACTTCTAACAGAATGATGAGGAGGTAGAGGAAGGTGAGCCCTAATAGTGTCCAAGACAAAACAGCCAAAGAAGAAGGAGAAAATAGTAGGATGCCAGGTAGGGCCATTACATATAGCAATTTTATTTGAAAGGGGTGGGGGGATCTAGCACATTTTGTCATGTAGGAATGGTCTAGAGTTCATGGAAGATATAGTAAAACCTATAAGTAAGATTTTAAAAATTACTGTTCTCTAAGAACTTGTCCTCCTGTGTTTACCAAATCCAAATAGAAATCCCTTACCTTTCGGAGACAGCGAACCATGAATAACTTAATATAAAGATCAAGTGATCTCACCCACCTCCAACGTCCCTGTCTCCTTTGGAAGACTGATGAACTATGCTGAGAAAAGTTGAGACTGACATTTCCAAAACCGTCCTGTGATGAGCCAAAAAGCAATTATGAAGCTGGGCATTGTATAGAAAGAAATATAAGAGTGTAAAAAAAATTACACTCGAGTCAAAGAGAGCAAGCCTGTTTAAAATTAATCAATCAGAAATAAAACTAATAAATATCAAGATATTTTATAAGTATAATATGAATTCAAGAAAGACAATGAGGCAAAGATGACTGGTTACCTGCCAGAAATCCACTCTCCTTTTCTTTTTTAAACAAAGCCTAGACTTTTAATTTACAGAAGACATTTATTCTTTCTTAAAACAAAGCCTCGTTATAGTGCTATTCAGTTAAAAGACTACATACCCCAGCATCTCTTGCAGCTATGTGGCCATGTGATGTGAGAAGAACTACTGTATTGCATGAGGACATCTAGAATGTCTCTTTAAAGGGAAAGATTGCCTGGCTTTGCTCCTTTCTGCTGGCTGTCATGCAAATGTTAAGGCTGTCACTGAAGCAGCCATCGTGGGCTATGAAACCAAACCCTAAGCACAATCACTAAGTAAGAGAGAAGGTCCCTGTGTCCCTGACAACTCTTGAACCACCACAAAAGTCCTTACTTGCCACTGGACGTCTTTCATTTGTGAGAAATATAAATGTCCAGATAACTGAAGCACTGTTTTGATGGATTTCTAGTATATGCATTTCGACCTAATCTTAAACAGCCTAGGGTTGTGACCTGAGAAGGAATTACAGCAGAGGTAAAATCCAGGTGAGACTTTAAGTATGAAGAGGGGCCATAGAAATCAGTAATTTAATAGAATAATGTTCTAAAAGGACATAAGAAAAATAAGATTCAAAGAAGGACTCCATTCTCTGTAAAATCAATCAATGTTGGAGTGTTAAATTTAACATAGGTAGATAAAATAATTTTTGTGTTATGTATCTTTTTATGTTTTTCCCCCCATAAAGCTGTAGAAGTTCTCATTTTCCCCTAATATTTCCTGTTTCATAGCATAGAGTTGAGATATATTTGAAAATAAATAAGAACATTGAGAATTTAGATTTCAGAGGAAGAGAGGCAAAAAGATGGTAGGTGTTGGAGCACCCAGCCCTTTAAATGGACACAAGCCTCAGGGAATGGATGAATGTGCATAGAACTGCCCAAGAACCTGCAGCAGTGAACCCAGAGCTTCTTTGTGTATTCACTGAGGGATAACAGAGCCTGGGAGATGTGCCAGGGCTGAGATGGGCAAATGTCCCAGGAATTCCAAAAACAATAGATCAGTGAGCTTAACAGCAATCTCTAGCAGGATTCTAGAACAGATTATTAAATGGTTTATGAGAATTTTAGGAAGAAAAAAAAAAGGAGCAGAATTGATGATCCCCGAGTATCAGAATAGAATGTCGTATATTCCTTCATCCTCTCACCTGCCAGTTCTTTTCTTCCTTATGTTTGTCATTTACCAGGATTCTATCAGGTCTCTCTCTGCTGGCTCTATACTTCCTCTCCAGGATATCTCATATACATTCATGGCTTTAACTAACACACTCCGAGGGGAGCCAACAAGACGGTGAAACTCCAGAAGTACCAGAGAGGGGAATATTTTAATACAATTATGCAGAAAGCATTATATATAGTGTGCAACAATCGGGCAGGTGGGGCTAACCATTTCCAATGTGGACAAATTGGGAAGATAATCTGCCTATGGAAAAAAAAAAGGGAATACTTAATTCTCTACCCCACATTCCTCAGTTCTTCTGACTTTCTTCCTCCCTTTGGAACTGAATAGAGAGCACTCAAGGGCAAAATAAAGAGAAAGTAGTCAAGTTGAAGGTGGGGGGAGCAGACCAGTCATATGGGAAAAGATGCAATTCCAGGATTAAGTAATAACTGAGAGCATATACTGAGTAAAAATCATGAAATAAAGAACCTCTGAATATCTAAAAAATAGCTGTGTTCTAAAACTGACATTTGAACAATTAACCAACACATTTATGGGCAGCATCTTCTGATATGGGACAAAAAGAACATGGACTACAGACTAAGACCAATAGGACCAGGAGGAAAATCAATAATTTTCCTCCCCACATCTGACTGAAGGTTCTCACCAGTTTCATAATGAAGAAGGACCCCTGTAGGTACTTTTAGAGGTGAAGACACCTGCATAAGGCAGACCTTTCCCGCTAACTGCAGTTAAGATTCTGCTGCCAAGAGTGAGCAAGCCAGGTAAACAAGTATGGGTTCCAGAATGCTGCCTTTACAGGCCATTCAGTCCCAGGCCAGTAACTATGAAACGCAGTGATAGAGTACATCTTCCCCATTCTGAGTCCTGACTGCATTTCTATCTGCCCACTACACTTTGCTGTCAAAACTCACGAGGGAATAGGACTGAAGCTTGTCTTCCCCAGCACTATTCTCCATCATAGCCAGTGGTATCCTCATCTTCATCCATCCTCACGGAGCTCAATGCCCTGAAGTTAGCCCCCATTCCTTCCTGCCCACATCCCCTTCCTCATTTCCATCAGCCCCCTCGTCCTATTGGTACAACCTCCAAAGTTCTCTTCTATCAGTCAATTCCATCATCTCCTTTCCCTCTGCCACTGCCCTGGTTCAGTCCCCTATCCATTCTTGTCTAGCGTTATCATTCTAAAACAAAAATCTAATTATTTCACAGCTATACTTTTGAAAACTTTTGATGGTTCCATTCTTCCTATTGGACAAGGGCTAGCTGTTTAACAAAGACTTCAAAGCCCTCAAAAATTGAGTTCTGCTTTTCCAGCATTATTGCTCACCTCTTTCACTTCTCTTCCACCCTCTTTTCACATAGTCTCTCTCAATCTCTCTCTTGCCCTCTCTCTCTCTCTCTCTCTCTCTCTCTCTCTCTCTCTCTCACTCTCTCTCTCATCACCAAATGCTAAGTTTTCTAAATATAAGCAACAAACATTTACTCCCTCAGAGTCATAACCCGGGCTTTCCCTCTGGTCTGGAATTACTGCATTATTGTCTTTATAAACACCACCACCATTAGTAATAATGCTACTGACTCTCAGGCCCAGCTCAAATATCACCACCTCTGAGAAGTCTTCTCTGATTCCTGAAGACCAAATTAATACTTGTTTCCTTTGTGTTTCCATACCATTTCCATACCATGTGTTTCCATGATCACAATGTTAGCTTAGTTCTTTTTTGAGCGCCTGTTCAGAGTCCAGGGTTTTCAGAACTGGAAGGAGTAATGCAGGTCGGAGGCCAGGCCATTTGGTGAGGGTATTGGGGTTGGACAGAACACTCCAGAAGTTTAACTCAGAGGGTGAGGAGTAGTGGGGAAGGGGGTTGTGGGAGGAGAAAGAGAGATGGTTTCCAGTGGCCTATGTTCCACCATATTCAATATTTTTCAGTGGCTTTGATAAAGACAGAGAAAGCACATCAAACAACTTAGCAGATGACACAAACAGGAGAAATGCTGAGGGTAGTAAACCACAGAATAAGAATACGTATCAGTAAGTTTGATGTCCAAGATCACACAATGGAATATACAAGGATAATCTGAAAGCATGTACTTCATGTTCAAAACATTGTACAAGTTCAGGTGATACGGAAAGAGAGTAGACTGATTTAATAGCAATTTGTGTGAATTGGATTTAGTTGAATAAAATAGGTAATATTTATTGACTATAGATTTTGTTCCAAACATGGTGTTAAATAATTTATAGGGAGTGACATTTCTTATGCTCGCAGCAATACTATTCTCATCCTCATTTTACAGAAGAGGAAACTGAGTCACAGAGTGTTTCCTCTAAGGTCATATTGGTAGAAATAATGGAACCAAGATTTGAAACTTACCCATCTGACTCTGTGGCCTCACAGTCAATCACTAGGCAAGGCTGTCTAGCATGAGTAATGCTGAGCCAGTTGTACACTATGACTGATTTAAATAGCAAATGTAATATTGGGTAGTCTTAAATAGAAATATGTTGTCCAGAATGAAGGAACTCTTCAGCTGTAATTGATCGCTAACTAACCAACTCAAGCGTGGAATATTTAGTTTAGTTTGGGAACTACATTTTAAAAAGAACAGGGACCAACCACAGAGTCCCCAAAAGCAGGCAGTTAGGAACACAAAGGTGCTGAAATTCAGGTTTTTGACTGAAACTTTGAAGTTCTGAAGGTGAAAACTCACAATAAATATATTCACTTTCTTTAACCGTTAAAAAAAGAACAAACAATTACATAATAGAGGATTATATTTATTCTGCATTGCTACAATAGGCAAAATTAGGACCAAAGATTAAAATAAATAGTAGCTTTCGACTCAGTGTAATGAAAAACAATTATAGTATTTGAGTTGTGAACAAATATAATAGTCCTTTTCATAAATAAGTTACCTATTCAAGGGGAATTTGGTTGATCACAGTATAGTGTAGTCAGGGCTCTGCATTAGGTCAAAGGTTAAACTAAATGGCCCCTAAGTTCTAATTTTCTCTACCTTCTCTAAGGTTTGTATTTTTCCATGAGTCTCATTTGAGAAAACTATGGTTAACTAGAGATGATACAGGACTGGGCAAGGAGCAGAGATGCTCAATAATTATGTCTTCAGTGGTCTGGTTATGGATATTTCTTTATGTTCAGAGACTTTCCACGGTCAACTTGATGTGTTAATGTGTTTCTGTAAATGAGAATGTGGTGATTTCAAAACAAAGACTCAAAATCCTATGATACTCCTCTGATTGACAGGTGGAGTCTATGCCCCACCGCCTGGAATCTGTGCAGGGTGTGTCTGCTTCAATAGTCTCAATAGCACTTCAGTACCCTGCTTCCATGAGCTGTCAACAGTGGACAAGGGAGGTGACGGTGTGTGACATCTAAGACAGGATCATAAAAGGTCATGTAAGCTTCTCTCGCTTGTTAGAATGCTTATGCTTAGAGCCCTGAGCCACCGCATAAGTTGGACCACACTGAGATCACCAAGCTGTGAGGAACCCAAGCCACGTGGAGAAGTCATAATGTCAGCACACTGGTTGCCAGTTTCAGTCTTTGAGTCACCCAGCCAGGACATGTGAATGAATGAACCTGGAAATGAGTCAGGGCCCAAGCCATCCCCAACCAGGCCCCTCAGTGCCGCTAGCTCCTGTGGGCCAAGGGACAAGAGATAATGTAACCAAAGATGAAAAGTCCCCTCTCAAGTCTCCTGTCCTGTGTACCTCGAATAAAGACTAACAAGTAATCTTGATTACCTTGTATGCACACCCAGCACTGGATGGCAGTAATTGATAATACACCAAATGTTTACTGAACACCTACTATATGCCATCAAGTGCTAGGTTCTATCGTGATTATGAAAATCTAGGATTCAAGGAGCTGTCAGAGAGATGAGTTGAATACATAGCACAATTAGAGAATGCTGACAGATAAATAATTTACTCCACACTGACGAAATACATTCTAAGATCCAAGCCCCAGGGATAAAAAGAAGACTGAGACACTGCCCCTGCCTATGAAGGGCTTACATTACAGTCTTAGAGACATGTACAGTCAGATAAAATGTCACATGATAATGAGGCAAATGCTGTAGCAGAGCTATAATCAAAGTCTCATAGGACAGTGAAAACACAGGAGAAGCATGCTGCTGGGGAGAGTTAAAAGGCACTCACAGAGAAGGTGTCACTGAATTCTTGAAGAGTTTTTCAGGTAAACTGGATTATGGGGACAAAGACATGGAATTTTAAGTCACGGGCCTGGTGGTTTTTGGGCCCAGTGGTTTCTGTGCGGCTGAAGGAAGGAGGTCATGCCACTCAAATTCTAGCAGAACTGTGGCAAATGAACCCAAATGAGGGACAGAGTTCAGTCCTACTCTTTTCCTCTGTAGGAGCATAAGAAATGGAAATGTAACTTGGAGACATTAAAGACGTCTTCATGGAAGAGGTGGAACCTGAGCTGGACCTGTAAAAGCGAATATGTTTGATGGGTTACTATAAAAGGAGATGGTCATTCTGGCAAGTAAATGATATGAACAAAAGCATAGAGGAAGAGAAGCAGGAGCAGGGGAGCAGGCATCAGGAGGTTTGCCTGGACTGGAGAAGAAGGCAAGAAATGGGGGCCAACACTGCTGTTTGGGGAACCAGTCATAGGGAGCTAACCTCATTTATAAACAGGGTAAAATAACCAACATTGGTATTTCAAAAATAGTCAAGATAATACAAAATACCTTTGCTTAGATTGTTTTTCTTTCTTTGGAGGAAAAAAATTTTTTCTCAAGGGAGGAAGAGAAAATACAGTTGCCTAATGTCTACTAATCACTACGCGGAGACATACTACCAAGTATGATTTAATTCCCAAAGCAGTCAACAGTGTTGTTATTCGTATCCTCATATTAATGATATGGAATCTAAGGAAACTCAGAGGTTAGCCAACGAGTCACAAGGTCAAGGTTTTAGCCCAAGTCCCTGGCTTCAAAACCTGTGTTTTCAGGGACGAGTAAGGAGAAAGGCAAAAACCAACGAGACAGTTGATTTGGTGATTTAGTCAAGTATAAGCCACGGTGCCTTAGATCACTACTATTTTAAAATTCAACTTCTTAACAGAAAGCACAGAACTGAAACAAACCATGTACAAACATTTGATCTTCTTCCACCTCCTGATGTTACTAAGATGAGCTGTACTGCTCAGCCACATGGTAAGGGAAGAGAGAAAAGGATGATCCCAGGATGAGTAATGGCCTGCGTTTAACTCTGTGCTCAATAAGCTTCCTGGTTTGAGACACCCAGTGTTACGTGGTGTAGGCAACGTGGCAAAAGGGTTTGCCTTAGGGTGAGAATATCTGGTAATATTAAATCTGGGACGGCTGAGGCAAAGAACAAGAGAGATCATTTGATAGGAAACCAGAAGTCTGAATTGAGTCCATTTCTCAAAAGTGCTGTTTGCCCAGCATTGTTGTTATGCAAGTTCTTAAGTAACTCACATGTCTCTCCTTCAGCCCTCCCACATAGTGTCTACTATATTTACTTCAGGGGCCTCCAGGTATTAATCTTCCTTTCAGAAAACTTGGCAACCAGAAGCCAGACCCTCTTGCGATAATTAAAAATCCAAACAGATTGTATTTGAACTATTTCATTCGAGACCAGGGTTAGGAAACCATTATAAAGTTGGCCTGTTTTCCTAAATTATCAACTTCCCTGCAACTAAGTCTGTTATCACGTTTCTCTAAAAAACATCTAAGTCCTGTTTCCATTGGAGTGGCCTGATGGAAGACATCGTCCAAGGCAGGCACATAGGTTCCCCCCCAAATAGTGTATTTCTTCCACAGATTTTTGAGTAAATGTTTTTTGCATAAGAAATGATATAAACGTGACAGTTCTACTTCATTAATATTTGCTTCATTATTTTGCAGAAGAATGAAATAGACTTAATAGAAGATAATTATGTTATTGGCTTTGGGGCTCTGAAGAAAGAGATCAGCGTTACATTTGCTCCTTCCTAATCCCTTAACTCTTCTAGATACTTTTCAAAAGATAATTGCCTGTAATTCAGAAAGTCCATGAGTTAATTTACTTAAGACCCTAGAAACATATATAAGACCCAAGTAGGGACACCACCTATAATCTTTTCCCTAACAGGATTATCGGAGACTAGATGATTTAAAAGTGCCATGCTAAAATGTTGTGAACTTTTTTCAGTTTGCAGATTTCTACACAAAGAACACATGAAATATTTCATAGTGTTGTTACTAAGCAATATGTATTTTAGCATTTTTATTATAAAAGTAATACATGTTTGTGATTCTGTTAAGGCAAAAGGGTTTATGGTAAACATTAAAATATACCCTCCCTACCTTACCTCCAAATATACCCTAAATATTTTCTCCAAAAGTAACTGCTATAGAAGTTTGTATCCACATGTAAATATGTATTCAGAGTGCGTCTTTATATTACCTTCTTCAAGTTTTGTCTAGCTAACAATATATTTTAGGTATATATTTTCTGCAAAAATATACATTCACATCATTAATAATGGATCCTTTGTCTTCCATTTTACGGCTATACAATAATTTATGTCATTAATACCCTATTAATGACATTTTTGTTAGGAGGTTTTATTCTTACAATCAATATTGCATTGAGAGTCATTGAACCTGTGTGTTTCAATATATTGAGAGTCTATTCTGAGATAAATTCATACTAGCGGAGTTGCTGGGTCAGAAGGTATATATATATATATATATTAAATACGCTGGCTGGGCCATGTGCTTTATATCCTTGAGGATAAAAATAATAATTTCTAGATAAAATTTATAGCTAAATATAAATTTACTTTTATTTGAAATGCGACAATGGTTTTCCTCTAACATATGAGGGACCATAAAATGGATCCTTTCTTTTCACCTAAAACAAGAGGTTTCAATTCCTGGCTTGAACATTTCACAAAAGGATTGTCATGCACAATAGAACCCTGAATGTATTTTAAAGAGATACATTTTGAATGTTGCTTCATGTTTACATATTTCACAAACTCTAGATAATAAATTGCTGTCTGTGAAACAGTGTAGAAAAAGAATACTTCATAGGAGTTATTTGGACCATAACAAAAAATAAAATCTTATTCCCAGTGGATGAAAACTGGCACTGCTAAATCAGACTGCTAGGACTGATGGACAATTTCAGCACAACACATAATAAGTACGATTGCATATAAAATAGCGTACAGAAACACGTAGCTCGCCTGCTTAGATATTCAAAAGTCATTTCATGGTTGTGATATTCTAAGATAAAATTTCTTGGACATACCTAGTCATGCATGCATTAGTTATGCTTCTCAGACAAAACAAACTGAACTTCAATATAAAATGGAAAGCTAAAGCCCGCAGTAGCCCACAGTAGGTCCATTTTCTCGCTTGTTCTTTTTCAGATCCTAATATTTCTTCCTCCATTCTCTAGGCTGGCTTGCTCTCTCTCTCTTTCTCTTTTTCTCTCTCTCTCTCTGCCCCCTCCTTCCCTCCCTTTCTTCTTCCCTCTCTCTCCTCCCCCATTAACATATAGATTTCTCTAAGAAAAGTTTCTACCTTCATCATATATAGGATAGTATACATATAAACATTGATAGGTAAATTGATAGGTAGATTCTCTACTTAAATATTAATATTTAAGCACCCCCCCCCTTGCCCTCTAGGGTGTTTGGTCTCAATGTCAGACTGCTAAAGAAGAAGTACAGGCAGCCTGTGATGGCTCCCCTGTCAATCTCAGTGGGCATGAGCAGTCGCTGGAGCTTGCAATATCAGTTGCTAGGCAACCTGTTCATCTGCTGAGCCTGATATTTCAGTTCGGCAGCAGTAAATGTCTGTTACGTTACGGCCTTTCAGAACTACCTTCATTACATAACATCTACCATTATAATAAAGGAGTTCCAAATGTTGAGGGGTGTTTGGGTAGCAAGGAAAATCAGTGCAGCTGTGGAACTAAGATAATGTCAAATTAGACTTTCTGCATACAGAAAGTATAAAATGATGACATATTTAACATTCAGTCCTTCCTGGCAGAACACTGAAAGAACGTCATGCTGGGGCCATTTACCTGAAGGTATCAAATCAAGTCTTGTTGTCATTCTAGAAAAGTTTCTAACTGCCACTATAATGAAGGTAGAACAGCCATGGCCGAGGGAAATAAGAAGGTATAATAAATGAGGCTAGTATATCTAGCCAGGTATTTGTGCAAATGACAATTCTTGAGAACAGACTTTTATAGAACTACATTCAAGTCTGAAAAGCAGCAGCTATGTAATTCTTTTAGATTGTCAATCTTGCTAAAACATTTTTCCTAAATAAATGTCTGAGATGCCATGACATTCATTGAAATTGATTTCAAATAGCCCACTCTTTATCCTTGAGTTTATTTTGGAATAATAATTATAATAAGATAGCTCAAAGCACAGTTTTGTTCACCTATCCACTCTGCAGCCAAGATTTCCCCATGTATAAAATAGAAGTGTCCTAACTAGAATATAGGTTTGAATATAGTGACCCCAAAACCCCCAGTAACAGGTCTTAAAGGACAGAAAGTTATTTTGCTTTTACATAGCAGTTCAGTACAAAAGTCAGGGACTGACATAATCCTTTTTGGTTTTTGCATTGCCACCTTCAACTTTCTTTCTCTCTCATGGTCTAAGCAGCATTCTAGCCAGTCAGAAGGCTAAAAAGAAAGTGTGCATACATCACGTTTCTTCAAGAAAACAGCAAGGGGCTGTACTCACTCCTTATGCCTACATCAGGATTGGACTGAGCCTGGCTAAACCTTTCTACAAGGAAAACTGGGAAATATAGTTGTCAGTTGAGAGGACATGTGTCTGTCCAGCGAAAACTCAGGGTAGCTGTTATCAAGGAAAAGTGAAAGAATGGATACTGGGAGACAACTATCTGCCTCTGCCATACGAAGAAACACAAGAAATCCTAAGCAGTGTTGTATAGAAAAAGTAGTAAAATTATCTTAAACTATAAAAATAAAATTCCTTTTATAAATTTTAATAATGCTCCAGAAATAGAATGGGACAGAGAATAACTCAAAAAATTGTGTTCACTCCTTTACCTTCACTTTTTCAGAAATAGCCTGGGATCCTGAGGACCATAGAACTAGAGATCCAAAAATTATTTGGGGTGGACAGTATGTTAATTCTCTTGATGATGGTGATGGTCTCACCTGTGAATACATATATTAAAACTTAACTAATCGTACACTTTAAATATGTACAGTTTGTTGTGTGCCAATTATCTCACAACAAAATTGTAAAAAAAAAAAAAAAGAGAGCGAGCATAAAATATGAATGAAAAGGCATTTAAAGTCATAGCTTTCCTTAGGGCAAGAGCTGCCAAGAAGGTTAAACTCAAGGATTTCAAGGTGATGCTGTCATCCATAAAGTTCTCTAGCGAAACAGTGACCCCTTGTCACAAAAATGTGACCATTTGCTAGCACAACAGTACAAAGTATATGGAATAAACCAGGAGGAGGACTTTAGCTGGAAATGGACCACTGAAAACACTTGAGCAAAACTTGATTTGTTCAGTAATTCAAAATACATATATATTCACGATCTCTCCTGAGTCATCAACATGAGAACCTACCACATTTAGATCAGGCTCAAGGTAATTTTGATGAAGTATAGGAAGTACATTCCTCATGGGGAAAAACAAAAAACAGGAGGACATCCTTTCTTTTGGAAGAGGAGTTGGAACCTCCAGGTAGCAGTCAATTGGCAAAAACAAGAGGGAAGCAAATGTGCTTTATTTTTCTATTAAAGATAGAAGGTAGAAGGCGGAAGAGCAGGAAAACCAAAACCTTCCTGTTTACAGCAACTCACATTGAGCAGGCATGTTTGTAAAGGTTTGAAAATTTACGGATCCATTTGCCTGTCATCTACACTCTTCCTACTCTGTCATTCTTATTTTCAACTTTTCATTCATTCAAATGTTTTTGCGTACTGACTTTTCATGTGCCAAACACTTTGCTAAGTGCTTGGGGATAAAAAAAAATAATAAAGTCAACCTCAACGAAGCTCACAGGATGGAAAAAGAGATAGGTAGAAATAAAATCTCTCTAGCTCATTTAATTCATTTATTTCTGAATTTTTGCCATGCCACTGTAAAAGTATATATTTACTATGTATTTTAAGCAAGCCCAGAAGAAATAAGCGGTAGAAAAGTGGCAGAAGACTGTTTTCTGTCCTAAAACCAGAATTCCTTTCTTCTGTACTTTATCGAAAGGTATTTTTTTCATCTGTATTTTAGAACATCAAATTGGGTGGTCTGGTCTTTATATATCCCTGGCATCCTCTCTCCATGATATGATAATATAAATAGAAGACAGATTGAAGAGTAGTGAGTCATGAATAATTTTAAAAGTAAAATAAAAGCTACAATCTTTACATTAGAGCCAGGAGAATAGTGAGGTTTTATGTTGAGGAAAGATCCATAACAAATGTTTTATTTTACATTTCACATTATTGTTTTCTCTGTTGTCTTGTCTTTCATCTTACATCAGGGGTGTCCAAACTGCGGCCTGCGGGCCAACTGTGGCCTGCGATCCATTGTTAATTGGCTTGCAGCAAATTCCAAAAATATATTTAGTTTACTTAAATAAACCAGGTGAGGCAATACAAACTTCACCTCGAGTGAGTGGCCCGGCTGTTTGTGTATTTTACCGCATACGGCCCTTGGTGAAAAACGTTGAAAAAAGTTTGGACACCCCTGTCTTATATTAACAAACAGAACTGAAATATGATTTATTATATTGGATGACTTGTCCATAACACCAACACATCTTTTTTAAATATAAACGTATCTTTCTTTCAGAGGGGCTAAGAAATTTGTCATCAGAAAGGGGATGAGCTCAGGGTTGACATTCTTGCTTCTTAGTCAGGTGACACATTTTGGATACATTACACTTGGCTGAAAGATGAAGGAGTGGGTTTATGAAATATGGTAGAGGCAAACTAAATATAAGAATGTCTAAATGGCAATGGTGACAACACTAGTTGAAAATAGTCTTACATCGGCCAGTCAATCTATAACAAGCCCACAATTTCATAATGTTAATTAGCTAAGTTAATTTAGGTAGAAAAGGTGATTCATATTTTCATTTTGTATATCTCCTTTCTTACATGTCATCAAAACTTTTCTAATCTCTTTATAAACCATCAACTACTTGAAGCTTTGCAACACCTTTTTGACCTGTTGGTTGAGCATTGCCTTTTCATTTTAATACTTCCCTTGCATCCACAGCACATATTAGAAACAGATTGGCTTTGCTGAGCATTCACCTAGGCTAAAGAAGAGCCTCGTATCTCCACAGCACTTTCCAGATTAAATAAGGCAATTGAGATGTAGATTAAAGTAGGGATTGTGCTTTCATACATGACGGAACTGTGATGTTCACGGGTGCTACCTTCTGTTCTTCCTAACTGAAAACCATATCTGGAGTGCTCCCAACTTTCTCCAAATGATCAATGCTACTATGAGAAACTTGAGTGCCTGAGGAGAAACCACATTTTTCAAAGTCAAAGATGTCTTCACCCCCATCTATCAAAACCATATCTTCACTACTGAAATAAAGGTTTCGAGAAAGTTAAATATCAAGAAAAACCAATAGCAAAAAACATCGATGCAGCAATGCCACTGCCGCTTACAATTTTTCTAAAAACTTATGATTATTTTAATTTGAAATAAGAGCTAAATCCTACCCTTCCCATTGATCCTTGGTTACCATCCCCAAGAAACAGCTGCATATTCATAAAAAAAAAAAAAAAAAAACTAATGCCTATGGTTGCTATTTTGCAAATTCTATAATCTTGACTATGTTGTATATTGATTAATGTGGAGTCATTTTCTACAAACACGTTTTTCAAGTGTTTTGGAACCTATATGAAAAATGTTACTATGGGCTACTGTGGGACAAACTGGAGGCAAGCAGTGCAGGTGATGTCCTTGAACCTTTATTTTAGGCTCCATTAGGAGCTAATCTCAGCCATGTGGATTATTAACAGTCAAGAGTTTATTTGCTGATTAATGACCTTGAGCATTTTTTTATGTCTATTGGCCATCTGTATGTACTCTTTGGAGAAATGTCTATTCAGGTCCTCTGCCCATTTTTTAATTGGATTGTTTGGTTTTTTGGTGTTGAGTTCTACGAGTTCTTTTTGTTTTGTGTTGTTTTTTGTAAAGTTTGGATATTAACCCCGTATCAGATGTATTGCTGGCAAATATCTTCTCCCATTCAGTAGGATGTTTTTGTTTTATCGATGGTTTCCTTTGCTGTGAAAAAACTTTTTAGTTTGATGTAATCCCTGATTATCAGAGAAGTGCAAATAAAAACCACCATGAGACACCACCTCATTCCTATCAGAATGTCAGAATAGCCATCAATAAAGCAACAAACAACAAGTGTTGGCGAGGATGTGGAGAAAAGGGAATCCTTGTGCACTGTTGGTGGGGTCGCAAACTGGTGCAGCCACTATGGAAAACAGTATGGAGGTTCCTCAAAAAATTAAAAATAGAACTACCTTATGACCCAGCAATTCCACTCCTGGGTATTTATCCAAAGAAATCCAAAACACTAATTCAAAAAATATATACATCCCTGTGTTTACTGCAGCACTATTCACAATAGCCAAGATATGGAAACAACCAAAATGCCCATCAATATACAGTTGGAAAAATAAATTGTGGTACAATTATACAATGGAGTATTATTCTGTCATAAAAAAAGAATGAAACTGCACGATTTTCAACAACACAGATGGACCTAGAGGATATTATGTTTAGTGAATAAGTCAGACTAAGAAGACAAATCCGTATGATCTCACATATATGTGGAATCTAAAGAACAGAATAAACGAGCAAATGAAACAGAAATAGACTCATAGAACAGAGAACAAACAGATGGTTGCTAGATAAGAATGGGCTTGAGAGATGGGTGAGAAAGTTGAAGGAATAAGGAAGTACAAATTGGTAGTCACAGAATAGTCACGAGGATGTGAAATACAGTATGGGGAATACAACCGATAAAGTTGTAAAGACTATGTAGGGTGTCCGATGGGTACTGGACTTATTGGGAGGTCACTCCATAGATTATATAAATGCTTAACCACTGTGCTCTACACCTGCAACTAATATAAAATAATATTGAATGTCAACTATTATGTTGTGTATACATATATACATATATACACATATATACATATATACGTGTGTATATATATGTACATATATATAAAGATAAAGAGGGTGCCAAAAAATGTATATATGTATATGTATAAATACATATATGTGTGTGTATGTGTATATATATACACACACATACACACACATATATAAATATAGTGTGCCAAAAAATGTATACACATTTTAAGAAAGGAAAAACTGCATTAAAATTATGCTGATGGTAACCACTGTGAGCACCTCTTGTAATTGCAGAAGTCAAACGTGACTTGTATTCACCTTTTGTTACTGGTACCGTGTTTCCCTGAAAATAAGACCCAGCTGGACAATCAGCTTTACTGCGACTTTTGGAGCAAAAATTAATATGAGACCTAGTCTTACATTATATTATATTATATAAGACCTGGTCTTATAGCAAAATAAGACCAGGTCTTATATTAATTTTTGCTCCAAAGGATGCATCAGAGCTGATTGTCTGGCTAGGTCTTATTTTCGGGGAAGCATGGTATATATGATTACAATTTTAATAGTTTTTTCCTTTCTTTAAATGTATGGACATTTTTTTGGCACCCTCTGTATGTAATCACAGGATGCAAACTACAGCATGGGTAACATAGTCAATGGTATTGTAATAGCTATCTATAGTGTCAGATGGATAGTAGACTAAGTGGGGTTATCACTTTGTGAGAGGTGGAAATGTCTAATCATTATGCTGTTTTGTACACCGGAAACTAATTTAAAAAAGAGTTTATTTACAATTTAATTACAACTTAATAGAGGACTCTTAAAGACAGTCCTTCGATTCAGAAGAAATAAACTAAAATAATAGATTTGGGTTTATGTTTTAGAAATGTTTGCTAGATATACCTCAATTAAATCACAGAGATGCTTGCTTATCTCTGGAGTATAAAAGAATATGTTAACTGAAATTATATATGCCCATAGGAATACTGTGTGGTCAAATAATTGCCAAGAGTATAGATTATATTTTGGCAACTTTTGTAATTCAATGTTGCTAATATCCTACACATTATCAACCCAAATAAATTACTAAAAATTGTATTGCTTTGTTCAACATATAACCACTGTGTCATGAGCTGTGCATGGTATTGGGACTTCAACATAAAATACGACAGACATGGTCTTTGAGGCCATTCTAGGAATGGTCCAAAGGATAGTGGGAAGGAGAATAGATTTCCTTGGGAAAAGTTGCTAGAAAGAGCCCTGAGCAAGCAAGACCAAAAGGAAATTTAGGTTAATTCATCAAATGAAATAAAGTTGGTAATTGCTGAATGGTTGCCCGCAGACACAGCAGGTTTCTCCCTAAATCTTACCCATACTGTCTCTGCCCCAAATTTTCACATATGCACGTGTGAGTTCTCAAAGCACACAGCCTGGTGTCTTATTCAATAGCAACACTACTGGAGAGAAATTAAGGTTAAATAATAACACATCCATAGCCGTTAACCTACTGCACCAAGATTTATCAAGCAAAAACGATTACATGTTTTATTACCGGGCTAGTAAAAGTGTCACTTTTATGAAGCATTACATATTATGTCATAAGGATTAGAAATTGAAAAGCCTTTATAAGTCATATCGTCTTGCCCCACTCATCTGAGGTAGCCGCCTAGAGAATTTTGCAACGTGTTCAATTACCCAGCAGGGGCGCTACAGGGAGATCTCACACAATTCCCTCTTACAGGCCCCAAGAACCAAAAATTCAAACATGTCCCTTTAGCCTTTGAAGCTGCTAAAGCAAGAAAGTGTTTTTTCCTTTTCTCTCTCTTTTTTTTTATTTTTTTTTTGGAGAGAATATCTCCTTTCTTGTGGAACTGGGGACAAGCTGTCAAAATATCAAGGGTTCCCTGCTGACAGTTTTGTCTTGCTCTGCAACCTGGGAAAGTTAAAATTGGAGTCTCCTTTGTATCCCGAGAGTCAACTAGCTTTTTCTGAAGCTCAGAATCTTGCTAGGTGGCACAGGATGGCTGTTTAAAGACTCAGCCCGTCCCAGCAGAACAGCTGCCAATCAGCAGAGTGCTGACAGGGGTTAAGGGAGCTCGAGAAGGCTGGTAGGTATAGTCATGCACAGGCGCTGACTTTATGATCATGGTCCTTCCTAGCATAATTACTACGAGTACTCCTTTCACTTGTTAAGGTTTCCTAGTTTGGAAAATAAATTATACAGTTTCCTTACAAATAGAAGAAAAAAGGCTGTTGTCCTTATAGCATATGATCAGGCCTCAATATATCTGCAAAGAATGTGAATAAGTAAGCTAGTTTGGAATATTTAGTTTCCATGTTACAGAAACCTAGTTGGAGCTAAGAGAAGAAGATAAACTAATGAATTCTCAGAATCTAAGGAATAGATGAACAGTCAAACTCGGAAAGGGTAGAGACAGGACTCAGGAACACTTGAGACCAGAAAATCCCAATGGAGACCTCAGGATACTGACTCCATTTCCAACCCTGCTTTTATGCTTATTGGCTTCATTTTTCTTTCTCTCTACCAAGGAGTTTTCTCCGCATTAGAAGGAAACATGACATCGTTGGCAGGGAAATGGGTACCTGACAGAATCCAGGTCATTCACACATACCTCTGTGACTCGGTATCTCAGTAAATCTTATTTATATGAACAACAGACTAGAGTGAGAATAAAGATGTCGGTAAAAAAATAGAATTCACTCATTAGTTGAAAGAGGGGGATTTTGGTGTTAGGTTGGTGCAAAAGTAATTGTGGTTTAAAAGGTTAAAAATAATTGCAAAAACCACAATTACTTTTGCACCAACCTAACATTTTGTAGGTTGTTCAGTGACCTTGTTTTTGTCCCACTGATCATGATCTTAGAGTGACTTTGTCTGATGCTGATGTTCTCTGAGATGGTTTATATCTAATAAGAGAACAACATGACCTAGCTGTGATAAACCGACCAGCTAGTAATAAGCGAAGCCTGGCTGGAAGCATTTCTGGATAAGAACAGGATTGGGATGGAAAGAGAACAGAAAAGTACCAAGATACAATGAACAATGTGTCCAGTGATTGTTCAAAGGTGAAGAAAAGATTACTGAATTCATCATGGGTCCAGATTAAGATCAGGCCATATAAATTGGTGGTAGAACTGGCTGTGTCCTGACTCTAAGTGATGATGATACAGACATTATCACAACACTGTGCTAGATAATGCTAATTTATCCATAGGTTTAAAATTAAAATATTGATATTCTAATATTTTAAATATTTAGACAAGATTGATTCATTTTATTGTTTCTTCTGAAACTGTACCTGAAGCATTACATTTTAGGAACAACTCTGATATTCCTTTTTGGTCCCCGTGTGCCAAAAATCCTATGCTACAATTTCCATGTTTTAATCTATGAGATTTTAATCTGATCTTACAGATTTAATGATATTGAGAGAATTGTATAAATGTTCAAATATATAAATACCCAAATTCCAAATAATTTCATATTAATCCATCATATAAGTTTATATGATTAAGTGTTGTTCAGTGTCCTCAAACATGAACTCTAAGCTAGGAAAGAAGAAATAGATGAATATTATAACAACATGACTTGACATGGATCCATTTAATTACCATTAAGTTAGACTTCCTATATCCTTTATCAAATTACCACTACACTTATGTTAATACACACTGGGAGACATGTTAAGTCAAGCAGATTTTCTGCCTTGCTAACGGCTAGAGAAATATTCAGAAATATTCTTAAATCACAGATTAAGTTGATTTGTTTACTTTCTGTTCCACCTCTAAACCAGAATATAGATGTTGTATAGTAATTGATATTATTCAAATCTAAACATCCAGTTTATTACTGAAAATTCAGCCCAGTAGAGATTTTAAAACTTACTCTACTCCATACATTCTAAGGTCTGAATCCTGTTTTGCTTTTTAAATCTCTAAATCTGGTAAGTGGATACTCCTGAGTAGACATGGAGCTTTCAAAATTTGAACAAAATGTTTCAACTTTGACAAGTTCTAAATTTTTTCAATAATCCAAAGAGTTTTATTAATTTATGTCTTGAAATATTGAACCCAGCGAACATCAAAGAATAAGGTAGTCTTCTTATAATTTTAGTGTAACATTTTCTATTTGTGTCTCATAATAGAATTGGTCATTAAATAAAGTAATGACAAATTGCCGTAGGGAAAAGAGAAACTGCTTTGGTGAATGAAGAAAAAAACTATTAAAAGTCAGTTACAATTTCAAATTGTCCTCATCAGAAATCTGTGAAGTCTCAAATGAAAATGTAGTGTGACTAATATTTCCTAGAGAAGGCTGTAAGACCTCATCTGCAGACCATGGATTTGGTGAGTTTGGCTTTATTTCATATGGATCCCAGGGCACAACCAAATTAAAGGATTAAGATATCTTCTATCCTGACTTAGCCTCTAGAAAAAATAATTTCGCCACATGGCCAACATCTATGGCAATCTTGTAAATTTAAGACTGTTGTCACCTTTCCTTGCAGTTTTCTTCCTTAAAATTCTTTCTTCCCTTTATTTTAGGTCAGTGTTAATTTAAGCTAACTAGATTAAATTCATTGGAGTCTGAGAGGGGTAATTTTAATTAGCTGTTCCAAGGAAAGGAGCTATGGATGTGTGGAGCTTTCTGCATGACTCACTTGGGTCACTGTCTCAATGCACCGCAGCCTGAGATGTAGAAATAATTGTCCTGCTTTCGGAGCAATGCTTTAAAAAATTACTCACATTAGTTCAGTAGAATATTGCCTTCAAGGGCACAGATGTATTAAAAAAATGGGACTTAGGGAAGGAAAGACTTTGAAAGGGTTATTGCAAGAGAAAGGAAGGGGACTATTGCAATGGGTTGGGGGGGGATGTTAACAGTAGGATCTGCAAGCCTCTCAAAGTTAAGCAGAAAGGGGAATTTCTTTTATAGGATGAATAAAGAAGGCTAGAGGGAGCTTGATGTAGGGAAGTGGGACCAAGGTAAAGAAGAAGTGGAGGTGGCAGTGTAAACCACACAAGAACTTCACTTCTTTAGCATGCATTCTGCTTTAACCCAAGCTCGCTTTGTTTAGCCTGATAGAACTATAACTCACCTGCATTCTTTTCCCAGATCCTCCTACCTGTACACATAGTAGTGTATGTCCGCTCCTTTCAATCATTAAGCCCTTAGGACATTAGGTTCTGGTCAGCACCAAACTCACTTGAGAATAAAGCTTCCGGTCTATTAACCATGAGCAAGATACAATTACCAAACCTCAAACAATAAGGTTTCAGTCAAAGACAACACCTTGTCCTCAGTTATGTTTCAGCTCCAGCCCCAGGGACGGCATCCCCTAGCAACCAGACAGAACAATGCCATGACTGACACCAGGACCTAAAGCCAGGATCAATTGCTCCCTACTTTGGCTCTGACGAATTCCCAGTAGAGCCCACCACCCCAATTCCCATAATAACCATGATTAATGATTTTTTCCCCTATATAACCTAGTCATTAGAGGTCATCAGGGTACTAGGCTTTTGAGAGCAATAACTCACCTGTGTCTCTGGGTTTGGTGCCAGCTCCTTAAATGAACCCTTAACTTTCTTTGCTGCAAACCCTGTTCATATCTTATTTTGGATTCAGTGCATGCAGGTAAGCAGACCCGTTGAGTCTATACAGTAACAGCAATGAGAGGACAGTAGATCAGAGAATGTTTTACCCTGTGGTCAGCCTATTCTCAGGAGGGGATATTAAGGAGGGGCTGCCTGCTGACTGAAGCTGAAAGTGGCCAAAGTTAAGGAGCCTGGGGGAAGGAGGGAAGATTAACTAAAGTTTGATCAAGTCAGATTAATGGGCATTTTGCTCCAATTGATTAATGGGGACAAGCCAATTTAGCTAATTACTTATGAGGCAATAAGTAGGAATTTGGAGTAAACTAGGGAGGTATCCCCAAGTCTTACGTAAGTCATACAGGAAAAGGTGGGGTTTTTTTTTGTTTGGTTGTTTTTTGTTTTTGTAAAAAGCTCTTTTGCAAATATGAGAAGATTTCTTAACCAAAACTATTTTCCAAGATCCCAGGGTTTGGTTCAACTTCGGTGTACAAATGTAACAATCAGGGTTTTTGCTCTTCTTCTAGGAGATTGGACAATTAAGTTCGCGAACTCATCCTAGAAAAAGTGCTACATACCTCATTGCTGAATATCACTATAGTCAGCTTCAAAGTATTCCCCTTGGGAAGCTATGCACTGATGCCAGCTCCTAGTCCACCCTTCAAAGTAATTTTGGAACTCTTTTTCTGGAATGTACATCAGAGCTGTCATTGTATTACCCTTGATGTACTGAATGTCATTAAAATGTCTTCCTTGCAATATTTCCTTTATCGTCAAGTAAAGAGGAAAGTCATTGAGGGCCAGATCAGGTGAGTAGGGAGGGTGTTCCAATACAGTTGCTGCTTACTGGCTCAAAACTCCCTCACAGACAGTGCCATGTGCGCTGGTACATTGTCGTCGTGATGCAAGAGCCATGAATTGTTGGCGAAATGTTCAGGTTGTCTAACTTTGTCACGCAGCCTTTTCAGCATTTCCAAATAGCAAACTTGGTTAAGTGTTTGTCCAGTTGGTACAAATTAATAATGAATAATACCTCTGATATCAAAAAAGGTTAGCAACATCATTGCAACAAGTTCGCGAGCATAACTGTCAGACCTCGTATGTGAGGCAACAAAAATTTCCCAGAAGCTTCTCCTGTTTTGTAATAGGCAGAATTCTAAGATGGCTGGTAAGATGTCCTGCCTGTGGGTGTACATACTCCATATAATTCCCTTCCCTTGAGAATGGGCAGGACTGTCAATATTATGGGACATCATACCCATGATTATGTTACTTTACGGGTAAAGTAACAGAGAGTAACAGAGATTTTTGCAGATGTAGATAAGTTCCGTTATCAACCTTTTCCCTCCAGCAGAAAGAACACAGGAAAATTTTCCATCCATTATATTTTAACATAAATCTGCACCAAAGCAGATTCTAAGCAATGCAATATAAGTACTTATCTAGTGCTCTAGGAGATAAAATTGCAACGAGAAATTTAAAACAGATGAACTCTTTGCTTCACCCAGCAGTGAAGGGTCCTACTCTGAATTGCCATGGGGCCTTTTGGATCACTGAACCTCATTTTAAAAATGAGTATGTTTAAGTTCTTGAGTTATCAAAACTGCGAAGTAAAAGGAGCTACTTGAGTGGGGCACTGCTAGTTGACTGTGGGTTCTTTAAAATGTCTTCTCAAGTTGTGTGTCTCTAGGAAAATGCTAAACTTCTCTGTGCCTCCTTTCCCTTGTCTGCAAAGTAAGAACAATGCTACTATCCTTTTTTGAGGTTATAAGAAATAAATGAGGTATTCTATTTCTACATATGTATATTGCTTAACTAGCAGAATGACTCCTAGTTGTAATTATACAAAGCAGCACTATTAAGAAGTGATAAAGGACTTTACATTTATTTTTGTGATTTCTATTAAATTTTTTCCCTTCATTTGAATGTGACCTTTAAATTTTGTGATGTTTTGTTACTGTTTTTGCTGGTGGTGGTGTTGGCTCTTTTGTTGGTTATTTTTGGATTTTTCTTTTTTTTGCTTTCATTTTTGTTTATTTTAATTCCAGTAGAGGTATAAAGAAAAAGATTTTAGAGAGTTTTAAGTTTGCTTTTCAAACGATTTCACTCACAAAATGCTAAGTTTTATTCAAGAAAAAAGAGGGCACCCGTTGTTTAGAAGCAATAATGGAACAACAGAAAATTTGTGAGGTTGCTTAGGAGATTTATATTCTGAGGTTAAAAAACAGAACAAGTCTTAGAACAGAATAGATTTGAGTGCATTTGAATACTTTGGCTGATAGGGCAAAGTAAACATAATTGCTTTTGTAACTCTAATTTGACTGACTCAAGAGTACAAAGGTTAAAAAAAAAAAGTAAAATTGAAGAAAAATTTTTTCCACAGAAGACCAGAAAAATATTCACTTTTAATTTCTATTCAGTTTGCTAATAATGCTGCTCTATTTTTCCTAGGGAGTAGTGACCTAGGGAAGCCTTCTCCAGTGAATTTGTGAGTTCCAATTTGGTTTCCATTGGTTACGTTTACTTTGTTGTTCAATTTAAAAAGTTGTCTGTCCCGTTTTCCAAATGAATGTAGGAGCAATTAATTGTACAAATATTAAAGTCCACAAAATTTTTTGGATTTTGTATTTGGTGTTAAATAACCAGCTAGTTTTTGCTTGGCCACCAAAAGTCTAGGAAATCCGTCTTATTGAAAGACCAATCTATGGTCTTAAAAAAGGCACTAAAATCCATTTATCACTGACAGGCTCTCCCTTAATTAATCAGAAAATTAAACAATTTAATATAAAAGAGAGTCTAGAGATTAAAAATGGCCAGCATCCTTCCTGTATGTTCTTTGGATATCCAAATATATGAGGAAAAACAAACTACGAAACCAGCAAGCAAACAAACCAGGGGGTCATTTTTAAAAGGAGGAAGGAAAGAAAGAACTATTCCTTGGGAATTTTCTTATTTTAGTTATGCAGAACCGTTGCTCCTCCTAATTAAACACAATCCTTTCAGGGTTTAACCTAAGAGCACTCATGACATCGTATTGCCTATTTGCATTTAGGATGAATCTACAGGTATATACTACAGATGTGATTAGAATAAGGGAGTCCAACATTACTTCACAACCAATAGTAATACTTAACGGGTTTTGTTGTGAAAGCCCATTAGTGTGTGTGTGTGTGTGTGTGTGTGTGTGTGTGTGTGACATTATGTATGATATTCTTGCCACAAAGGCTCTAATCCAGGCATTTCATTCCAGTATTTTCTTGCTACAAATGACACATGGATGTAAGCAGGCAGGGTAATTTATTGGGGATGACAAAACCTTGATTCACAACTTATAATGCCCAAGTTTATTGTCTATGCAGGCATCTTTAATTATTATTATACAATTTCAGAGCACTTTATAATTGAGCTTCAGATTAAAGTCCTTGTGAAAATGATTCATCATCTTGCTGAACTAGATTTCTTTTTTGTTTTTCCTTTCTTTCCTTTTTTCCTCACTACAGTTTTTCAGTTTCTACCTACCTATATTTTATTACATTCCCCATGGCTATAAACTAAGGCTCCAAGTTCATTTTTCAGCTGTTCCATTAATTTGATGTTTACTCCTTATTCAGATTCCCTAATAAAAATGCTAATTATGACATCTAATAGCGACTATGGAGGCACTTCACCAGCTCCTTCCTCCCTCCAACTGGACCTAGTCAACGTTTATCATCAGGATTTGGTTTGCCAGCCAGATTGCAATATTCCCAACTGCTCTCCTTCAAGCCTGCTAACCCCAATGAGGGAAATAAATCCAATTCACAAGAAACTCTATCAATTATTCTAGTGAACCTCAGGTGCACAGCCACATTCTGTTTATTTACCAATGTAACACCATTGGGAAAGAATAAAAACTGAAAACGAAATCGAATTTATTCTTACCTGTTCTCATGATCACTTTAGTTATTGCTCCTACATGTACATAATTCTCTATAATCATCTCTTCCTAATATTAAGTTCACATGCTTATCTATCTTTCACAAAGCTACAAATAGCAATGCTATGCTGCATACAATTCTTGCCATTTGTAATTTGCAAAATGTGTTGAAACATGGATCCGATCTTTTGACTCTATTTTAATATTCTTGAGCATTCTTGTTATTTTCCTAAAAGCTATTTTGACAAATTCTTTCATACTCTAAAATAATTTTTAAAAATGTTTTTGCTTGTTGATTTAATGAGTGCAACTCACTTACTTTTAAAAAGTCTTTATGTTCACTCCAAAATCTTTCTTTATTAGAAACTTTCCTACTTTTAATTTTTACTTTAGTCATCCAGATATTATGTTATCCATTTAAGTTTTACAAATTTGTGCATGATATTTAGACCCTAATAAAGAACTTACTGTGCCACAGAGGAAAGATAAGCTATGGAAGAAAAATTTAATGCCATGATTTTACTTAAATAATGGACTCCCTGTGGAAAATTCTTGCCTTGCTGAAATCAGAGTATTTCTGTTTTTCTTATAATGTTCAGAAATGCTCGCCATTTTTGCCAGCTTTCCTTACTTCCTTCTCATTACTCAGAGACAAATGACTCCTCTATCCCTACAAATCTGCCCGTAGGTCCATTCTGAGTGATAGTTTTGGACCACAACAGCTAGACTCCACGTGTACATCAGCTATTCTCATGCCACTGAGTCTTTTTGATCGTGCTGCCATCAAAGTGATTTGTTATTTAACTCACAGCTATAAATAAAATAGTTCAGAAGAGTTAAGCAACCAGAAGTAGCTATGATTTTCCCCACAGAACTTTGTCTCCTCTTAAGTTTTGAGGACTTAATTCTGATCCAGTACCGGCCACTCTCAGATTGCAAGAATTCTAGTTACCACAGCTTTGTTGAATAGCAGCAGTCCCCCAACAAAACCCAGTTCAAATTTCAGTTACCACGTTATAATGACTGCGAAGAACTGCATCAAGTACAAACTTGCGGCTAGGAACTCAGTCCACACCATCACCAAATAACAAATGTGTTTCATGATCAGTGACCAATCACACCACTTCTTTCAAAGGCTGTCAGTGATTTGTCACTGCGTATCTCCATTTAGTTCACACAGAAGAAAGCATGTACTTCTTATGTTGTCTCCTTGTCTCTTAGTTATAAATCCATGTGACTTATTACAAAATAAATCCATGACTTATTACAAAAATGGATAGTTGAAGAGGAAATTGGCCAACAGAGAGAAAAGTAAAGAGACCAAAAAAGAAAAGAGACCCAAAGTGATAATACAGGGAGAGATATTTGAATGGACCTCAAATGGAGGTATAACTGACTGTGAAAATGTTGACACTAGCACCATTGGGGAGGCTTTAGACATGCTGCCAGAAAACAGTAAAGATGAAGCCATTAACATATATGAAGAAAGCAGTGGTGAGGAAATGGATGACAATGTCCCAGAGAAAGTGATTCTAGCAAAAACTTCACAACATTGAAAGGGAAAAGGATAAAATGCAAGCTTAGGAGTATGACAATTGGCCAAAACATGGGAAGATGCTTAGTTCATATCATAAATTATACGTCCACAATAAGGCAATCACCATTCAAACTACCTTTGATAAGTTTTTTAATGTAAATAAATAAATGAAACACTTTAATTTTTAAATGTTTCTAATATGTTAAGTACTAGTGTGTTAAATATTAGCTTTAGTATTTAAAAACATTTCCCTCTATACTTCAAACCAAAAGTAAGAATTGTTAATGTTTCGACAACAATATCTAATGGTCAAAGAACAATCATGCTATTTTCCCATTTATTAAGATCACTATGCATGGTTTCAGCTTCCTAGTCATTTAATGTTCCTGCACTACTGTACGAAGCAAGGAATACCTATAATAATAATTAAAAACAAAAAAATTTAACCCAATAGCTCAAAGGGACCTGTGGTTTTCCACTAGAGATTTATTTTCAAACTGGGGAGTAAATAAAGGTTTACTCCTTCATTGGAACTTGATTACACTGTCCTTATGGACAATTAATTTTAATTTTTCGGTGTACTATAGTATATCCGTAGTTTAATTCCCTACATTTTTTCCCAAGAAACTTAATCTAAATGCTATGCAGGTTCTGATCTTCTTCCTTCCTGTACAGAACTCAAGTAGCTTACACTTCTGGTAACAAAGTTGTGTATTGTTCTCATATGAGTGCAGATGTCTACATCACCCAGGAAACCAAAGATGCGATTCTAAAAGGAGCTCTCGAGGGCTTACAATTGACTGAATTCCACTGGACGCCAGTGCTGAATTATGCCAAGAGAGCTCTGTGTACACAGGTTTGAGCCTAACCACGGCTGTGGAAAGACTGGAAGAGCTTTAGACGACTTCAGGGAAAAAAAGAGCTCAGAGGGAGTTCACGGAATCTTTTTCTCAAATTTGCAGATTGTCTAAATTAAACTTGCCACTCAAAGTATGAACACAGATTGTCTCTTGTTTATTCAGACTCATAATGGCCCCAAAGAGCAACTGATTGCCAAAGGGACAGAGTGACTAGAACAGAACAAGAAGTTCCTATCCTATAATACCTTTTATTCCAAAGAATGTTATTCGGAACCCTAAGTCCATTTCCTCCTCCTGTCAGCTTTTACATTGTGGATGTGCCAGCCCACAAAAACTTATTTAACCCAAAATGTAGCTCAACTATAGTATTAATCGTTATATGGCAGTAACCCTTCATATTTCTAAAGATTATTTATTCAACAAGCTCACACATAACCGGGAATGTAGACAAAACACAGGAGGGGAATAAAACATCTATGGAAACTGTCTTTAACTTGCATTATTTTGACTAGGAAACCCAGATACACAATAAAAAATGTCACTTGGAATTCTAATGTCCATGGATAACTATAGTTACTATTTTGATGCATATTATCTGAGACTTGTTTCTATACAAACATATACATGTGTATGAATGTGTGTAATTGTTAATTTTTTTAAAAAAGTGTGATATTATTTTGTTTTGCAACTTGCTTTTCTTCATAATGTATTACAGGTATCATAGCAAGAAATATATATCTACATTATGACTGTTAATGGCTTTACTAATAAAAGTGAAAAATAACATAGCAACCGACCTTTATTTTAGGTGTTTAGACTATTTTCATCTTTTTGAATTATAAATACACATATGTATATCATTCAATATCTATCTTCACTTTTATTTTCCTGGGGATACATTTCTAGATTGAAAATGTTAAGTCAAAGAGAATGCCACATTTAATGGTTTTCATATATACTTTCACACAATGCCTTCTAGAAAAGTTGTACTATCTTGCATTCCAACTGCATTGTATGTTTGACCAGTTCCCAACATTGCTGCCAACATATTTTGTAAACTTGATAAACTTGCTAATCTAATAGGCAAAAATATATATATTGGTTTATATGTTTATCTGACTGGATATTTGAAAAACTTCCCCTTTAGTTTTGATATTCAATTTACTGGAATATGTCTCTATTCGTTTATTTTGCTTGATACTTTAAGGACCCCTTATTATGAAAACAAGTCTTTCTTTTAAATCCCAGAAATAATACCATATATGTATATTATTTATATATATGTAATATATATATGTAATATATATGTATATATGTACATTATATATTATAGTTATTTATAATATATTATATATTTTAATATATAATTACTTATACATATATTATTTATTTTTTATATTTATATATTTATATAATTATATATTTATGTAATTATATATATATTATATAAATATATATAAATTATATATATAATTATATATTTATATAACTATTTATATATAATTATTTATATATTATATATAATTATAATTTAACATTATAAATTATATATATGTCATATATATGGTATTTTATATATTTTTATGGATATATATATAAATATAAAAAACATATATATGTCTTATTGGTTTGTTTGGGTTTTTTCCCTTCATTTGTGGTAGTGTTTCCCAAAATATCCACACCATTAAAATTACTACATGTTCTTATTTTAAAAAATAGATAAACCTAAGTCCAATCCCCAACATATGGAACCAGCATCCCTAGGGTGGGCACGCAGAACACAGCATTTTAAATGAGTCCGTATGGCTATTACACGCATGAACATTTGGGAAGTATTTTAATGTATTTCTTATTATACCTATATTTAATTTTCTGAATCTATCTTTCATGTCATTTATACCTTATTCTTCTCTTTTTCCCCTCAATGTTCTGATAGTTTCTTGAACTGCTCTTCTTAGTCACTGATCGAGTTTTCTGTGCTAATAACCTATTCAATGACTTGATTGTTTTTTTCAAATTCAGTCATCATGAGTTGCCTGAAATAAAGCTCTCTAGTTTATAATTCTTCTGTTTATATAAATACAATACAATATTGCCTTGAATTTTTTTTAAGTATATATATATTTTTTTAAACTTTGTCATTTTTCTTAAGGCAGTTCCCCAGGGACATTTTGTCTGACTTGTCTTCTTTCTTTGAACTATCAAATCATGTCACATATAGGGAAATTCTGTTGTATTTACAAATCCATAGAGAAGTAGACTTCTCCACTGTTGGAGCTGATATGTGTATGTGTTTACACAGACAAAAGGGGCAAGAGAAATACTGATATTTTCTATAGATTTTGCCTGCATTGTATTTATAGCAATTATTCAGTGAAACAACTAGAAAGGCACTCACACTTTACTTAGCTTCACTTGGAATGGATTCTTTGAGAAGGAAGCCTGCACCCCCTAGAGAGCTTAGAGATGCTCAACAAATATTATCAATAAAAACTTTTTTTTCCGCAATTATCCTTTGTTGGGGATCGAAGGAAATGGGCAGGAGCAAAGCTTCTCTCTCTCTCTCTACACACACACACACACACACACACACACGTTATTTTTGAAACACATGAAAGTATTATTCATTTAAAAAATGAATAAAGTTAATGTAAAACCATATAAAACATTTAAAGGAATGAGGTAGGAGAATGGGGCAGCCCCAGGGAAAGTATTTGATTTTTTTAAAAACAATAAAAATTATTTTTTAACAATGAAATTGGAAGGACCTCCATTCTAGTTTTAGATTTTTGAACTGAAAATCCTCTTTTAAATATATGTTTCTGAACATTCCTTTGGGATTTTCTCTCATGTGTAAGCTCTTTATTAAAGTATAAACTATGCCTACTGTTACTTGCAATGCTTTATTAAGAAACCATTAAAAGCAACAAATCTAGGCAAAGGAAAATCAGAGAACTTGATCAATACACTTAGAACATAACAAGTGTACCAATTTTTGTCCCCATGTTTCCTAAAGAAAGACTTTTCATATATACATATGTTTTATTATCACCCATGCCACGTTTCTCGCATCATGATGGAATTTTCAAATAGTCACATACATTCATTCGTCTTAAAAAAAAAAACCTTTCCCAGATGCTAGAGGGAAATACTGAGAAGTAAAGTCCTATCTTGGTTCCAACTGTATAAATTAAAGGAATATTGATCTTAAAATACTAGTACAGTAAATAATTGAAGCTTTAGCCTGCACGGCCACTGGCATTGTTAGACGTTTTGTCTTCATAATGCTCTCCCAAGCAAGCACTTAAAAGAGTCAAGCCCATTAGCTCTTTAAAGAGATCAACTTTGTCAACTTATTGACAGATTTCTTTAAGCACAGATCTCTTTCTTGAGTCTGATTACGTGCTCTGGCATAGTGATGACAAAATGCATATTATCTGAACACTCATTTAAAGTAGCTATAAACATCTGCCTACAAGATGAATGAGGTGCAAAAATGGCACAGTTTTCTTACTGTCCCATATTTTTCTGCTATGCACACTAGTCTAAAGTTAAAAAACAGAGTATTCATTGGAGAAAGGGCAGCACATGAATTCACTGGTATTGCTCTACTACCAACGTCAACACTTTTCTTCATTGACAAACAAATTGAAAACAGCCCTCATTTTAGAAAAGACTCTTTCAGAAAATAATATCTTAAACAAAAGGATTAGAACATGGGCATTAGGATTCTGTAGGAAAAAAATAGTTATAGCTGCTCTTTGTAAAGATGTTTGCACATTTAAGTTGAAATCACTTAGCAAAAATAATCGGAGTATATTGATGAATACAAGGTGTGAACATTATTCACTTTACTTAGCATAAAACAAAAATAGTCCTTTTGATGATAGTTCTTTCTCGAGATGATCTTTTTTTAGTAAGAACATAGGGCTGGAAATCAGGAGGCCAAAACCAACCACCCAACAGGGTATCTGGCACACAAAAACTTAACAAGTGTTCATTGAATCCAAAGCAGGATCGAGTTCTGAATCTGTCACTCACCACTTTGTGAACTTGGACATTTTGCTCTGTATCACACAACTTTCTCAGCTAATATAATGGTATATGCCTCACAGAATAACGTTACCGTATACATAAACATTTGAAAGAACACATATCACAATGTTTTATTATGCTGCGCTTAGAAATTACTGCCTTATTTTGAGATATCGAAACCACGCTGGAACAAGTCCAACATTCAGCTGTTTGCTTAAATTTACACGCTTGTGTGGACACAACATTAACATAATTGACACGATTCCACCATTTGGCATTATATAGATGGCCTAAAAACAAGCTGAATTCTGCAATTTTCTTTTTATCCCAACAATCTCAAATTCCAGGCAACAAAGGGCTTTCGTATGCTGGATCAGCCTCCTAGCACCTGAGCAGAATATCAGAAGTAGGACAGGAGCAAGTGTTTCTGCTGGGTTCAGCTGTCCAAGGGATGCATCCTCTGCCTCCCAGACACACAAAGCTGGGTCTCCCCTCTTTATGTAGTGCTCCCTCATGGTTTGCCTTCATTTTCAGAGTGTTTGTCCAGATCGCACTGCAATCACTACATATCCTGAGCTCCAGTTTAGTTCACTGGGGCCTTGATGCCCTGCATAGTTCAAATTTAGATTCCTTCTTCTCTGCTCACCCCCCTCTACTCTCCAGGCATTGGCTGGAGACCTGATTCAGCCTGACCTAACCTTCTGAGCTCTACAACATCACCACCTGCCAGACTATATTCATTAATGGATCCAATAATCATCTCGAACTCACTTTCAGCTGCTGGCCTTGCGTCCTAGTTCACTGACAAAATTGAAGCAATTAGAAGGGAACTTTCAGATCCCTCTCTGCATGTTCTGACTTTTTGCCTGTTACTAGAGTTGAGCTCTCCTCACTTACATCCATCTAGATCCAGGCCACCCACGTGAACACTAGACTCCATCCCTTCCTTCTTACTCAAGGACTTCATTCTGGAAATTCTCTTCCATCTCTCCTACATCAACACTTTTGCTCAGCTAGTTTATTAGCATATAAATGTAGTTATTTCTGCCATACTAAAAATATATATATATTTCCTTTCTCTATCTGCTGCGAAGTAGCACTACATTGCTTTGCTTTCGTAGAACAAAATTCCTTGAAAGCATGTCCTATCCTGTGACCAATTGCCCTCTTTCCATTCTCAAACACATTCCAATGTCTTTTATGTCCAACTTTACCAAAACTGCTCTTACTTAAGTCTGCTATAACATCCACATCACCAATTGTCATTTCTCAACCCTTATCCTTCTTGGCCAATGGGCAGTTTGAAACATGGGTGAATAATCCTCTTCCCTGATACACTTGGCAAGTCTAATCTTCCAGTAAAAGAGTCACCTGGGATGAGAAAAATCCAGGAAATCTCTTGGCATTGCTTTAAAAATATAGCCAGGATCTGACCGTACCCACCATGTCCATCGCTAATACCCAGCTGGAACCACCATCCCCTCCCTTCTGCATTATTGCAGTTACCTCCTAACTGGCCTTCCTCTTTCCACGCTTGCCACATCACAATTTCAACATACCAGCCAAGGCAGTCTTTTAAAAATGTAAATCAGATGAAGCCTCTCTGTTCAAAATCTTCCAATCTCGCTCAAAATGGTTTCCAATGTCGCTCAAAATAAAAGCAAAGGCTTTAAAATTACTTACAAGGATCTGTAGGATGTGATCGCCAGTTCTCCCTCCTGTGACACTCTCCTAGTGCATTCTGTTCTAGCACACAGGTCTTCTTGTTTTTCTCTTACTGCCAATGGGTAAAAAGGTAGAGGAAATTAATTATAATTTATTCTGCATCAATGCAAGAGAATAGAGACACTATCTTTGGGTAGTGTCAAAAATCACTACAAAAATCAAATAGAACCTATATCAAAAACCATAACATTAATTATACATGATAATTTGACTTGACTAACAGATACAGATCTCATGTGAACTATACAAGCAGAATGCTAGACTTAATAGGTTCTTTATAAATATATACACTGTCTCACTGTTACCATTTACAGAAGTGACATATAAAATTTCAATTTCAAAACCTCAGAATTTTAAGAACCTTCTCTGGTGAAATTTTTTCATGTGCTTCCTTCTAGTGTGAAACGAAGAGATTCATAATGACTGGCTCAATGCCACATGCACAGCCATAGATAAATTCCAAGAACTTGGTATCTCTATTCATAAAACTACTTTATTTCTGCTCTAAATTAAAAGATTGTATTTGTTCTAAATATAGTACAAGGATATATATTAAATGAAAACAGGCAACATTTATTAGTCATTTTCTTATGGTAATTTTATAGTTTAATAATTCTAGGATCTAACAGTAACATCGAAGTACTGACTTTATATTACTTCCTGCTATTGCTGCATTTCTTCCACACCATCATATTTGTCTTTTCGGATCTCATTCAATCACTGATGGAACTGACAACCAAGCTCAAAAATGTTTTACTACTGGATTATTTCCAGGAGTTTTGTGACACTTTCCTCGGAAATAGGTTTGCTCTAATATTTCCTGTATATTCTAGACCATCATCCTTCACAATGTTCTACCTCAAATTTATTTTAAACATCTGCTTTCCTGGGACCAACAAAAATAATATAATCTCTTCATTGTTTTGCATGAGATAGGATGGAAGCCTCTTTTGCTGTAGTTTCTTCCAAAGCTATTTTATTTTGTAATTTTTATAGCTTCCTACCCATAGTTCATTAAATGAATCCATATTGGTGTTGATAATGGGGAAACTGAAGATTGATTTGATGGCTTCATTTAAAAAAGAGAGCACCCAAATAAAAATGATCAATTCTTAATCACAAGAGTGACTTCAGTCGAACAAGTAATGCTCCAAGGAGTTTTTTCTACCCTTTCACCTGGTAACAACAGCTGCTGATGATTATCAAAGGAAGCAACTGACAAATATTTACTATGCACTTAACTAAAAGAATATTTTGGACAAAAAGAGATGCAAATAGCAATAATTTTGTTATAAATTATAAATATATAAAATACAACATTTCACCTTAATACTTATGTTAATCAGCTGCAACTAGGGGATAGGGATCAACCTGCTCGGGCAGTGTTTGGGATACAGAAAATGTTTCTGCCTTTGAAGGATCTGAAAGGTGTAAATCTGGAAGAGGAGGATTACAAGTTAAGGAAATGTGGTGACCAGGGACTCATATCTGAAACTTAAGGTGAAAGTAAGCACCTGTTCAGGGGTAAGCAGAGAGGCCATTTTTGGCTAAAACTGCTTGAGATAGCAGTTAAAACAAATCAGAACTGGAAATTCCACTTAAATATACATTATAAAATAGGGTCATAAACCAGTGATCTATAGGCTTTAACAGAAGCAAATGTTTCCCACTTTTACCTCACCTGAAGGCATGTGGGTTTGCAAATCCTGCTCTGAATGGAGAACCACAGAAAGAATTTTAGTAAAAGAATAGCTTACGGAATATAGTAGTTTCAGTAAGAGAGTCTGGCTATGGTGTTCCATAAGATCTGGAAAGTAGATAAGCTGGAATGAAGAAAATCTACTAGGAGATGACAACAGAAATTTAAGATGAAATGATAAAGTCCTGAACGAGCATGGTGATATGACAGAGAGGAAAGAGGAATTCCTGAGGGCATTCAATAA
This sequence comes from Rhinolophus ferrumequinum, assembly GCF_004115265.2. Classification (NCBI taxonomy): domain Eukaryota; kingdom Metazoa; phylum Chordata; class Mammalia; order Chiroptera; family Rhinolophidae; genus Rhinolophus; species Rhinolophus ferrumequinum. Next base: position 31,639,479 of record NC_046286.1, read on the forward strand.
TTTATTTACTTCCAAAGTATTTATGGAACACATCTAAAATGGTGGGCAAGAATTCTTTGCCCTCTTGTAGTTTGTAATTTATTGTAGGCGACAGACTGTGTAATTAAAAAACAACATAAATGAATACAAGATTAAAAATATTGTTAAATATTTTGAAGGGTAAAACATGCTTATAATTGGGGGCTCTGACTGAACGATATTCGTGAGGGAAATTTCAAGTAACAGTTGAGCTCATCTCTGAAGGATCAGTTGGAATTAATCAGATACAGAGGGAAGGTAAAAGCGTTCCAGGCAGGAGATAGAGCAAATGAAAAACCGCTGTGGTGGAAAGAGCCTAGCAAGTACAGGCATACCTTGTTTTATGCATGTTGCTTTATTGCACTTCACAGATGTTGCATTAATTTTTTACAAATTGAAGGCAAGACCCTCCGCCAACAAAAAGATTATGATTTGCTTTATTGTGGTGGTCTGGAACCAAACCCACAATATCTCCGAGGTATGACACTGAGAGAAGCTCAGTGTGAGTGCAGAGAGAGAAGAGGGCACACGTGAAGATGCCAGATCATGCAGGGTCTCATTAAGGGGATTGTTTCTTACCTTAAGAAAAACTGGAAGATTATTTGAAGATTGTAGACAGCTGGTCATAAGATGAGCTTTGCATTTTAGAAGAACATGCTGGCTGTAGCAAGTTGAAATGAATTGCAGGAAGGTAGGCACAAGGGTTCAAACATGAAGATTACTAGTAATTCTAAACAGAGACAACATGTGGGTGGGATAAGTTATTTAGCACTTTCTAAAATATATTTCATGAAACACAAATGCAAACTGTCCTAAGGGCAAAGTCCCATGATTCAATAATGTAGGGAAATGCTGTGTATTTTTCCCCCTTAGAAATACTCAGTGAATGTAACATATTAAAGACTAATGTTCTGAAAGAATACAGCTAGAATAAAAAGGAAAGCATGTTTTTGTGAAACCTAGAATGTCATGACTGTATCTAACCTGGAAACTTCTTGCACACAGAATACCTCTGGGAAAATACAGATATAGACTGTTGTCTTACAGACCCAGAACTAGATTTTAATAGGTGGTTCTGCCTAACTTTTCATGTCGCTATTGCCGTGAAATATTTTGCCACTTAGATTTTAAAAAATAATATTGAAGAGAAAAAATAAGACTATAATTCAACCCATGACACTATTGCAACTATATAAAAATGAAATAATTGTAAAAGTATAAAAAACTGACTAATAGAGGTGGGTTTACTTCTAAGGAACTGTTGTGGGGAAAAAGTAACTTTAAAAGTACACATCAAAATGGCATAAATTATTACATACCTCTAAAACTAAGAAATGAATGTTCCCATAGAAGTCAGTCTCCACGATGTCCACAATGAGCCATGCCTCCTGCTATTTATGCCCTTGCTCGGCCCCTCCCATGCTGCAATCACGAACTATTGACCAATAGAATGTAGTGGGAGTGACTCCGAATGTCAAGGCTAGATTATAATAAACTCTACAATTTCCACCTTGGGCCTTTGGGTGTCTGGATTGCTTTCTCTGAGGGAAGCCAGCCATTAGGCCAGGAAGACGCTAAAGCTACGCATTGGAAAGACCCAGGTAGAAGGAGCTGAGGCCAATAGTTAATACCAAATTGCCAGCTGTCTGAGTGAGCCACCTTGTGGTAGACCTTCTAGCCCCAGACATGCTTTGAGCTCCTGCCGACCTATGACTGCCACTGCCTGAGTGACACGAACAGAGAACTCCCTGGTTGAATCCTTCCCAAATCCTTGACCAACCGAAACCATGAAATGTAATAAAAAATTATTGTGATTTTAAGCCACTAAATATTGAGGTGTTTTTAAAAGCAGCAATAGATAACTGACATGTAGAGTTCTTTTAGGACAAAATGTTCTGAATGGTACGTTCTTATTAATATAGCCATAGAGATAATTTGCCAATTAAGCATTGTTTGTAAAGCATTTTGTTTTCCTCCCAAATTAGTGTATACTATGATCTGCAGAAAGAATGCTCCAAGGATATCACCTCTGTGGGGACAGAGCCCCAGAAAGCAGTTTCCAGGCTCTCGGCCTCACATAGAAAGGTGCTGGCTCAGGTAGTAAATGGCCATCGACTGATCAAATGGCCATCAGCTGTGGCTAGTTGGCCGTCAGCTGTAACCAGTGAGCCATTAGCCATGAATATAACGGCCGTGGCTAGGCTAGTAGCAAGAAGAGAAAAAAGGAAGAAGGGGGAGCTAGAAGAAGATGGTGGCTGAGTCTGCAAGCGGCACATAGAGGGTTGAGAATTGTGTGGTTCCTGGTTCCTGTGTCTCCAAACCAGTCACCAGTGAGAATATAGTGGTGTGACTCCCCTACCTATGGCTCCGTGGGTGTTCCTTTTTGGCCTCACCATGTCCTGCGTTCTTATGTGGGGGGCGGGACCGGAGACCCCGCCGGACGCCCCGCACAACAACCTCATAATGTGCAAGCAAATTTTTGATTTTTAATCTTACAATTCATAGGAACTGACAAACAACATCCCAGATGCTAATGCATAACCCTTCTTCTTTAGTCGAAGCAAATTGTCACAGAAGTGGGTCTTTAAAAGACTGTCAAATCTTGAAAAGAATAAACCTTCTCTGGTGATGAATATGACACAGAGGCTTTGAAAACTCTGTTAGCTATTGTGAAGTAGACAATTTTCAAAAGATGAGGATACTGAATCTCACACTTTGCAAGGTCTTTCCCTTAATAACATCCACCAAACTCTTTCCACTGCTATTTTTTATATAGCCTACTCAATTAGGTCTGATAATGGAGGCTTGAGAGGATATAATTCATTTACACAATCCTAACACTTCACTTTATCCATTAGCTTAAACCGTCTTCCTCATTTCTTACTCTTATGCTTATAACAGAGAAAATAGGGTGTTGATTTTTGTTTTTTCCTTTTTCCCCTATTCCCAACCACTTAAGGAAGTCTTATTTGAGTTAAGAACATTGCTCCAAATCAGAGACACTTGGGAGAAAATGTGAGCAGGCATAGCTTCGGACAATCTATGAGTAAAACGAGACTTTGGATCACTGAAATTTGACTAATTTTAAGTATATTCAGTTTTACTTATTTTAAAATCATCTTGACTAAGAAATGAAAATGTTATACTAGTCATAATTTTATACTAGTCATAAACCCAGAAGAAAATACAAAGTTTCATATATTTTTATTTATGGAAAAGATGTTCCACTCCCAGTTTCAGCTCTGACATGTAAAGGGCTTGGAAGTGGTTACTACAGTTCTTACAACAAGAAAAAAGCTGAACAATTTGAAAATCATTGAGGGCTGGCCAGTTAACTCAGTTGATTAGAACACGGTGCTCTTAACAAGGTTGCTGGTTTGATCCCCACATGGGCCACTGTGAGCTGTGCTCTTCACAACTAGATTGAAACAACTACTTGAGTTGGAGCTGATGGGTCCTGGAAAAGAAAAAAATAAAGAAAACCAATTACTTTTCTTGGACTCATTAGAAAATTGAGGTCACATGGCAAACCGCCACCTCAAAATCTGGAAAGATAAGGTGAATACAGAGAATCACAGATGAGATCAGTATATTTGGAGCAGAAGCTACTAGAGCCATAAACTGGTAGAAACACTTAAAGGGTAATTTTAATGAATTGCTGGAGGATGAGTATAGACTAACTTGAGAGGGAAAACATCTGAGGGCCCAGTCGTAAGAGGGATCCACACATTTTCATTTGTTTTACTTCCAGGAACCCCACCACCAGGTTCTCAGGCTGAAGATGATTAAAAAAAAAAAAAAAAAAAAAAAAAAAATTCTTTAGGTTTCTAGCAGGGGGAGGAGAACAGCAACCATTTTGAAATACATCCTGGGTTTTTCTCTATAACAAAGGGTTACTCTCCAAGGGAAAATAACTTTAAAATTCCTTAGCCTAGTTGGGAAAAGAGCAGTTATCCAACTCTAGCCCCAACTCATAAAACTCAACACAAATGCAGGCAACCTAGTCAGAAAATGGGCAAAAGCTTTGGATACCTCATCAAAGGAGATATACAGATGACAAATAAACATATGAAAATATGATCAACATCATTTGTTAATAGAGAATTGCAAATTAAAATAATGATATATCACTACATACCTTTAGAATGGCTAAAATTAAAAAACCTCACCTTGCCAAATGCATGAAGTTACATATTTAGATTTAAGAAACTATAGACAAACTTCTTCTAATTGTGCTACTCAAACATGTGAATCATTAAGAAGGGGCTGAAGAAGGAGTTGGTGATAAAGTTCATTTGTCTGAAGGCTTTTGTATCTAGAGAATAAAAGCAGATATGGAATGTACCTGCTTGTAGTGTTGGGTACAGAGCACACACAAAAACGAAGTTTCTGCATGTCTAATGTGGAAAGCAAGGATTAGGCAATATTTTCTTGATAGATATTGATGAGCCATGAAAAACTCAAAACTCTCAGGCCTTCTAATGTCAAAAGTGTCAGAAGGTAACAGGGCCAGCCATTCAGAGCATAAGATGTGACAACATGAAATACATGGCTGTGTTAAGTGGACAAAGTAGAAGTAAAATCAATTACAGTTCTCCTCCTCCTTCTCTTCTAAGGCATCATCTTCATTCAGGCTTCCTTGGGTTCTTTTCACCCTGATTAGAGCAAATGGGTAGAGAAAATTGCAAGGTTATTAGTAGGTGGTTTTACATTTTAAAAACATGGAAAACTAGATAATAAAATTACTATTCATCAAAAATACTAGTTAGAGAGTATATAGGCAGGACATGCAGTGGCAAAAGATGTTCACAATACATATATCTTTAAAAAAAATTCCATTCTGCCTATATCAAGAACTCCTACAGATCAATTAGGAAAAAGACATACAAACACAGTAGAAAATGGGCAAAAATTTTTGAAAATGGGCAAAAAATTTTGAAATATTTTAAAAACAGGATATCTAAAAAGCCAATAAAAATATGAAAAGGTGTTTAACTTCATCAGTCATCACAGAAATGCAAGTTAAAACCACAGAGATTTCACTATATCCTACCATAACGGTGAAAAGGAAAGTGAACAAGTTGATAATAGTGGAAAATAAATGTTGGTGAGGATGTAGGACAATCTGAATGTTCATATGCTACCACTGGGAGAGTAAATGAACACAACTGCGTAAAAGTCTGGCAGTTTCTATTACCACTCCCCAGGCTAAGCGGAAGGAGGTAAAGCTACTGAGTTTTGATCCATTCACTGCCCTTACCAAAGGGAGGCTCTTGAGAGAAAGGCTCGTGGGGTCATCCAATCTAATCTCCTTCATAAGTAGACCTACAGATAAATAGACTAATAATATTATCTAGGAAGAAGTGACCTTAGATCTAAAATGTTCTTGGTAGGGTGTCCTGGTTAAGGATTACCTATACAAAAAGAACCCAGGATATAGGAGAAATGGCCCTCTGGAGAATCTCACCTAAGCTGCACAGCTCTCTGGCTTCACAATTTAAATGCTCCTGCTGTGTGAAGTGACCCTACAAATGTGAAACGGAGATCTCATCTATTATTCTGGGGCTGCGGGACATGCTGGACAAGGAAAGGCAAGACCTGGGAAACCACCCCTGCTGCCCTAAAACCTCTTTCTCTGCTCTTTCAGAAATTCTCAATTGCCTTCAAATTGAAATTATTTGGTAAAGTTTGCTAAGGGATAAAGTTTGCCCAGTGATTTCTGGGAGTCTGATTTCATCATTCCATCCTGGGGTTAGCTTATACAATCAGAGCCAATAATTTCACTCATAGGTAAATGTCAAACAGAAATCATTCACATGTTGAGCTGAGAACCAGAACTGTGATATTCACAGCAGCACTATTTTTAATGACCCCAAACTGGAAAATATCCAAATGCCCATAAAGAGAAATGGACAAATTGTGATATGTTCACACAATGGAAAATTATTCAGCAGCTAATGACTTCAACTACATGAATTAGTATGATGTACCTCAGAAACATGATGTGGATTGAATTAAGCCAAACTCAAAGAGTACTGTATGTTTCTAAAAGCACAAAACAGGCATAATTAATCTAAGCTGTTAAAAACCAGGTAATGTTACCCTTGTTGGAGTAGGTAATATCGAAGGAAAGCCTGAGGGCACTAGAGGATAAGGGTCTATTTCTTAATCTAGGTGCCGGTAAATTCAGTTTGTAAAAAATTTATTGAACTGTACACTTATGATAAATGAATTAGAGGAAGAAAAGATGCCCTGGTGGGAACAGTGCCCATAAATGGGTCTTTGAGGGAAAGATGTTTTTAGAATAGTTTGAGGGAAAGAATAGTTTTTAGGAAGTTTTACTGGATATTTGGATAGTGGTTCTAGAATTTTCCCATCGCTGCCTCTTCAAGAGTCTTCTGAAGAGATTTGTATAGTTTTCAATGGCATTTAAAGCCCAACTATTTATCTCATCATTGTGACAAAATGTGGAGATAAGTGATGAGATGGGAACAACATACTGGGATTATAATTGAAAAGGAAAAAAGTTGTCAAACATATAAATAAATAAAAAAATGTTTAGAGATAGAAGGTCATCTAACTGTTGATATTTCAAAGCCTTTATATTTTGTTTTTTTTAAAAATATGCTCATATAGTTTTAATTAAAAAGTGATATTGTCACATTCTATTCAATACTGTTAGTGAATATTCAACTTCTTAATTATTTTTAGTACTTCTTAAAAACCTTAAAATATTATTGCTAAATTGATAATTCCATCTTCAGACATTATGACAATGGTGATGATAACAATTACAACAAGAAATTTCCCTTAAATCCCTAGTCTATAGCGTACTGTGATAAACACTCTAATACAGGGATTTTTAATTCAGTATCCAATAAAATTCAGGGATCCATAAATTTGAATGGGAAAAAATATATTTTTATTTTCACTAACCTTTAACTGAAATTTAGCACATCTTTCAGTGGAAATTTAGCATTTCCTTCAATAGAAATCACTAACATTTTTATCACACATTACGCTTACAACAGATATCTTGAAGTACTTGTTTATGCTCATCACTACATTGAAATTATGAGCTACTAGACTCCTCATCAGATCTTGTTATTTAATGTATAAAAAAATCATGTATATTCCTATGTCACATGATCTTTAACATTTTGACAACTGTATTTAAAAATGATTGGTTTCTTTATAATTCTATATTTTATTTTATAAATTGAAAAATGTTATTTTCAGTTGCACCAAAGGGTTTTATGGCCCCCAAAAGTTAAGAACCCCCAAAATATCTCATTTCATTCTATAACCTATGACATTGATAGTATTATCATCGTCATTTTAAGGAAAATGAAGCATATGAAGTAGAATGACTTTCCCAATCAATCCTAAGGCTAGGATTAGAACCTCAATTCATCTGTCTTCAAAGCCTGTTCTCTTGGCCACTGGTTCATGAAGCCTGTTAGAAATTTAAATTTTAGCACGGTAGCTTTCAATTTGTTGTCTTCAGAGTCCGGGGGTTGTTTGTATGTACCACAGGGTGTGTTAGGGGAAGCAGTAGAGACCAAACTACAGGCAGAACAGCACTTTGTTGATAACTTGGAGTTTCATTTAAAATTTTGTTTTAAAAAATTATGTCCCTTCATATTAAAAAAAAAATTAATAATAAGTTCTAAGCTACTGCCCTAAAATAGCATAAAAATATACAAATCTTGGTCACAAAGCAAACTTTTAAAAATCAGTTATCAGATAGATATTTTTGTTCTCAGTCAATTCAGCCACCTAAGGCCCCAAATAAATCATTTCACTGAGTAATTTGATCCTTCATAATTTTACCCTGAGATCAACATGGTTTTTGCAGACCTGATGGGACATCTGTAGTTGTGAGTCCACAAAGTTACAGAACAGGGAAAGAATGCTAGAACAGGGAAAGATTGCCCACACCCCATTCTACTCCAAGCCCAAGACCCTAAGTTGATGCCATAAATTTTTTTACAAGACTTTAAATGAGTTCGTAATTTTGGTCATGCTGAAAATATCTCATGACTGGCAATATGCTAGATGTGACTGTAGTATATGGTCAATAGACAGTCACTCAACCTCCTTTTAACCTTATTTTTGTTGTTAAATTAAGCCATTTGGCTTGATTACTTCCTGTGGGACTTCTGTGAGTTTTATGGCACAATTTCAAGATTATAAATAAGCAGAGTTTTAGCTTTATGAAGATATGTTGTATGTCTGGAAATGCTACCATATTTAATTAGGAGGGCTTAAATTGAAGCAAGAAAAAAAGATGGAAAAAAAAAACACATGGGATTTTTCCTTTTGGAGATATTATTCAGATTCAGAAGGAGTAAAGATGGGTTACGAAAGAAAGAGAAGCCTTTTTAAGATCCATCCTTTTCGTGATGGATCAGAAGGAAGTACAGGAGCTAACTAGATCAGAATTGAGAAAAGCAGCTGATCCAGTATTTTTGTTCCTGCCATCAAACACATATGAGTGAACAATAGTGATGTCATTCAGCACTATTAACTTTCCTAGCACATATTAAAAGTATCTTTGAACATCATATCCCAATGCCCCAGGATATTAAAGAAATGAATGAAAAATACCTTGGGAAACAGATGCTGCTAGATGAGGGAAAGAATATGATAAAATCAGAGGAAGACAGAATCATAGTTGTGAAGTATGATTGCCCAAAAATCTTGCCCCCAAATAGAGCATCTAATCCTTTCCACTGATCCTGGACTTCTTACAACTGTGGCAAGAAGAAAAGCCTTCTTTCATCCCTGACTCACCAGAAGCTTACGTACCTGCTCTCAAATGAAGATCTCATTACCTTGTAATCTATCTTCTCCATCACCATTCCCTACAAAACAACACCAAGAGACTATAAATGACCTACATGTAGTAATGTGCCCTTTATTTGGCACTTTAATCACGGATTAATCTTCATAAGCTATTCAAATGGTAATTAGATAAACAAAACACATCATATGCTGTGTATTTGATTATCCTCCCCTCTTTTTTATAGATTACCTCTGATCAATAATTATTCACCTTAAGAATGGATAAACTGTTCTCTCTCTCTCTCTCTCTCTCTCTCTCTCTCTCTCTCTCTCTCTCTTTCTCTCTCTCTCTCTCTCTCTCTCAATATCAGACAAATATCTATCAAAGGAGAGTCACAATTTAAACAAACATCCAAGTTACAGGGAGAAGTCCAGTAACTGCAGTAGTCATGAATGATGGACAAAAGAGAAAGGCAGGGCCAGGGGCAGAATTGCAGCAGTGATGCTAAAGGATGCTAAAGGAACATGGTGCAGTAGTTCATGACTCAATAGAACAATATCTCAGACCCCCTTGTAACATAAGCATCGTCTCGACCTCCCATATGATCTTTCTTACCATCAAAACACTAAAAATTTTCCGGCCACATTTTTCTACATTCATGTTTCACCAACATATTCTTAACCCCGAATTACCATAGAGTGAAATACACAAAACCTCCATCTTTGAAATGGAACCTCTTATAATAGCGCCAGAGCTTAAAACAGTGCCGGGCACACTGACGGTTCTCAATATGCATGTTAGATGAATGAATGACTTACTACTGACTTAACATAATTTGTTGATCTCCTTGAGCATTCATATAATATATACATCCTCCAGTCAATCATATGCAAATATATACGAGGTCTGACAATTAAGTTCATGAACTTGTTGCAGCAATGTTGCTAACCTTTTTTGATACCAGAGGGATTATTCATTATGAATTCATACTAACTAGACAAGCAGTTAACCAAGTTTACTACTTGGAAGTGCTGAAAAGGCTGCGTGAAAAAGTTAGACAACCTGAACTTTTCACCAACAATTCATGGCTCTTGCATCACGACAATGCACCAGCTCACGGCACTGTCTGTGAGGGAGTTTTTAGCCAGCAAACAAATAACTGTATTGGAGTACCCTCCCTACTCACCTGATCTGGCTCCCAATGACTTCTTTCTTTACCCAAAGATAAAGGAAGTATTGAAAAGAAGACATTTTGATGGCATTCAGGACATCAAGGGTAATATGACGACAGCTCTGATGACCATTCCAGAAAAAGAGTTCCAAAATTGCTTTGAAGGGTGGACTAGGCATTGACATTGGTGCATAGCTTCCCAAGGGGAGTACTTCAAAGGTGACTGTAGTGATATTCAGCAATGAGGTATGCAGCACTTTTTCTAGAATGAGTTCACGAACTTGATTGTCTGACTTCATATTAAATGGAGATATGTGTAGGGCTATTTACATGGGTGACTTTGTTAACATGAACCATACGTAATCCATGCAACTCAGTATGTGCTATTTGCTGAAATAAATGTTGTACTCTTTGTATATTTACTAAGAAAACCATCATAGATAGGGAGATCCAGGAAGCAAAGCTTCATGATAAGAATAACAATAACAACGTACTAATAGCAATAGCTATTCAGTTTTTAAGAAAGTACTCTATGTATATTATCTAATTCAAATCATTTCCCATTACCTTATGAAGAATGTGCTCTATATTATCTCCATTATACAGATGAGGAAGTTAAGGGTCCAGCAGTTATCTAAGGGTCACAGAGTTAACAAATGTGAACCTGGCTTTGGAGCCCATACTTTTATCTACTATGCCATATGTAAAGGAGTATAAGAATATATTTATTATTAATAATAATGATGATAGCTTCCAACATATATTGAGCACTAAATGTTTTACATATATTATTCTATTTAATCTACACAACAATTTTATGAAATAGGTTTAATCATGATTCCCATCCTACAGAGAAAGAAACTGAGACCTAGAAAAGTTCAGTTCATAGACACTGATAAAGCCAACTGCGGGGTAAGCCAGCCAAACTCAGAAGCCTGCACACTTAACTACACACAGAGGTTGGTCCTTCAAGGCAGGAAGCTTCAGAGATTAAACTATACAGTGGTAAAGAGTACTATGTGAACATTTAAACCCAGCTATATTTTCCAACTCCTTAAAGCAATGTGAACTCTCTGAAATTTCTGTTTGATGGAGACTGTCCCCTGCAACTGAAAGAAAGTGATTTTTGGCTGTTACACAGAGATTTATTTGATAGAGAATTCATTGTTGTAAAGAGATTGTCTCTGTAGAGGTACGAAATCTGGGCCACGGGAGACACCAGAAGTCTCTTTATGGAGCAACATGGATGTCCCTTGAAGCAGGTACATGTCAACTAAAGAAATGAATGTTCCTCTCATGACATGTACCAGTCTGGTCATGTTAAAAATAAGATAATACAATGAGGAGACCAAATGACATTGTCTAGTCAGCATAAAAAGCAGTACATAAAAAGATTTCGCTTTTGTGTATCTTTAAATCTTGCTAAAATCACTAACTTACAAAACCTCTTTTTGCCTTGGTTGCCTCATCTGTCAATGGAGATAATACCTACTCCTCAGGGTTGATGTAAGAATTTAAAAGAGATAAAATTTCTTAGGTGCTTCATATAGTGTCTGGCAAAAAGCAAACACCAGTAAGTGGTATGTACAAATAGTACAATCAATATTACTATAATCCAGCACAATAATTAGTAATAATAATCACATCATTGATTATCATGCACACCACAAAAACAAGAGGTACCACTGATTGAGGGAAGGAAAGCTAGGGAGAAAATTGTTCTGAGGGAGTGGAGAAAATTAGAGGCAGTATGAAAAAGTTAGGGAGTAAAATAATATGATTCAGAAGAAAACAAACAATCACAAGTTAAAAAACAAGTATAAAGTTTTGTCCATGGAGAATAAATACACACATTCTAAAACTTATTAGGATACAGTATTTAATGAAAATCCCAGGCACGAGCTGGAGATTCTCATTGCCACTCCTGAAAGGAAGAGCTAAACCATGGTAGTTAGTAAGCCTCAGCTGAGGGGTAATTATGAAGTGTGCCGTTTTCCTGGGGCATCGGCTTGGGGAAAGCAAAGTGATTCCTTTTTATCTCAAATGGCTGTATATGGACCAGGAACTTGACTACTTTAAAAAATAAAAACTATTTTTAAAAAAGGTGTGCGGAAACTAATAACAAAGAGTCTAAGTATTCAAATGTTATGCAAGCAACCCTTACCGGAGGCTACACACAGATTTTCTTTTCTTTTTTTTTTTTTTAATTTAATGAAGGTAGTCAGGGGTTTCTGTAAAATTCAGGGTGAAGAACAAAACATGAGCAAAAATCTTCCTATTGCCTCTTTTCCTATCTACTATATAGTCTAATGAACAATTTGGGATCTTAACCTATCTACCGTGTTTCCCCGAAAGTAAGACCTAGCCAGACTATCAGCTCTAATGCGTCTTTTGGAACAAAAATTAATATAAGACCAGGTATTATATTATATTGTATTGTATTGTATTGTATTGTATTGTATTGTATTGTATTGTATTATATTATATTATATTATATTATATTATATTATATTATATTATATTATATTCATTTTGGGTCTTATATTAATTTTTGCTCCAAAAGACGCATTAGAGCTGATTGTCCAGCTAGGTCTTATTTTCCGGGAAGCACGGTATGTATTTTATGGAATCTCACGCCCTTCTGATTTTGCAAGTGTTCTTTGAAGTCCGTTTTTGTAGGCCTTCCCACCCACCCAAACTTTCACACATTGATGCCTCAACCTTTTAAACAATGCCAACAAAGGATTATGTATTATACCACAATAGTCTCAGCTCTCAGCGTCTGTCCCACTATTTACATAGTTTTATGTGTACAAGGTGTGATTAAAATGTACAGTGAATGTTTAAGTAAAAAGTATTACAGCAAAAAACACATTGCCATTAAACCCCCTCAAAATAATCCTCCTTGCTTCGAACACACTTATCCCACCGTTCTTTCCTGAAGCAGTTCTGGAAGTCCTCTTTCGTGAGTGTCTTTAGTTTCATTGTTTGGCTGCCTGGATGTCCTGAATCCATTCAAAATATTTACCTTTCATGGTCATTTTGACTTTGGGGAAGAGCTGGAAGTCATATGGTGCCAGATCCGGTGAATAAGTAGATGAGGACACAACATAATGTTTTTATTTGACAGAAATTGCCATGCCAGAAGCAGTGTGTCACACTGAGCCTTTCCATTGAGATCAAATAATACGGTAAATGCTGCTGCCGAGTGCCGTCCAACGGAAAGGCAGGGATCTTCAATATCGAAAGTGGCGCGTTGAACCTTACTGACAGTAACTGACAAGTTTCAACTTGTTTGGTGCAGTCAGCAGATGTGAGCTACAGTTGAGAGAAAGTGTGTTTTCAAGTGTGCTGTAAATCATCCATCAACGCTTCGTGTAACACATCGCTTCTGGTATACGGCAATTTCTGTCAAATGAAAACATTACAGTGTGGCCTCACCCACCTTATTCACTGGATCTGGCACCGTGCGACTTCTGACTCTTCCTCAAAGTCAAAATGATTCAGGAAATCCAGGCAGCTCAACTGCAGACACTTAGGAAAGAGGACTTCCAGAACTGCTTCAGGGAGTGGCAAGAACCATGGGATAAGTGCGTTTGAAGTGAGGGGGAGTATTTTGAAGGGGATTAATGGCAATATGTCTTTTATTGTAATAAATTTTGTTTAATTTAAGCATTTGCCATATTGTTTGATCACACCTCCTACGGTGGAAGGTTCTCCCAGATGCCTCTTCCCCGTATAATGAGGATGAACCCAAACTTTCCTAGAGAGTTTGAAAAAACTCGTAAAGCCCATATCTTGTTTCATCAACTTCATCTCCTTTCATATTTATGTGTCATCAAAGAATTCTGGGTTCCTTCAGATAATAAAATTGTATCTTCTATGTGAATCAGTAGAAATGGTCCAAAATGTGGGCTTCATGAGTCTTGTAAAACTCTGTTGTACAGCTTAGGTTTGTTCCCATAATGAGGGAATTGGAAAATCTTAGAAGGAATATGAAACATAGTTCTCAATACTTCAAAGTCCCAAATAGCAAACAACAGTTGGGAGCACTAATGAGAGTTTTTAAGTCATTCAGTTGATGATCATGATAGTAAATGTAATGGTTAATTTTATGTGTCAACTTGGCTGGGCCATAGTGCCTACATATTTTGTCAAGCATTATACTGGATATTTCTGTGAGAGTGCTTTTTTTTTTACATAAGAGTAACATTTAAACTGGTAGGTGGAATCTGAGTAAAGCAGATCACCCTCCATAATGTGGGTGGGCCTCATCCAATCAGTTGAAGGACTTAATAAAACAAAACTGACCTCTCCTGGAGCAAGGAATTCTGACAGCAGACAGCCTTTGGACTTGAACTACAATATCAGCTCTTCCCTGGGTTTCTAGCCTACTATGCAGATTTTAGACTTGTCAGCCCCCATAATCAGGTGAGCCAATTCCTTTTATCTTTCTCTCTCCATATATACATAATATTATTATATTATAATATGTATTATATTATAATATTATATTATGTATTATATTATAATATATATTATATTATATATTATAATATAATATTATATTATATATTATAATATAGCATTATATTATAAAATATATAATATAATACATTATATATTATATTATATTATAATATAGATTATAGATTATAATATATTATATATATTATATATTATATATATATACATTGTAATATATAGTATAATATATAATAATTATAATATATAACATATACATATTTATATACATATATGTATACATATACATATATAACATTTATTATGTACACACATTTTACTCTATATGTACATTATAGATATACATATATATAAACACTTATGTGTATATATTACACACACACACACACACACACACACACACACACGTCTTACTGATTCTGTTTCTCTGCAGAGCCCTAATTGATACAGCCCTGATTTTTTTGTTATAATGAACAAAAAAATAGAATATGTGTATTTTTGACAAAAATTTATAACACTAGAATGATGGATTTTGACAAGAGGTAAATTGCATTGTATGTAGTTAATGCATGTGTAACAGGATATTTGTTGACCTCAATAACAGAACTCTAAATAGATAAAAAATAAGAGGAAAATTTATGCACACACACACACACACACACACACACATATATTATTTACATATATATTCCTATTGGTTGTCTTAATTAGCACCTACATGTTGAGTTTTCTAATAGCCCTAGTTGGTTTATGATTTTTATTCATAATCTGAAAGATATAGGAAGGCCAGGGTGTTAATCCTGCTTTAACTGCTCATTTCACTCAGGCTCCTGATTTTTAGCTTATGGTTAACTTGTAGTTTTCAATCCTCTCTACCCATATTAGTTTTCTTCTTCCTGTACTAACATTCTAAGCTACCTTTTTTTATAAATGTATTGTAGCCCGTGTGACACTTCAACTCCTCAATTTTTTATATGTCACATCCCAAGTTCAACAGCAGAATGACTGTGAAACTAATAGCATTTAACATTCAGGGCCCCTCACACCCATAGGTCACTTTCAAAGCCTTTGGCAGAGCTCTTGCAATGACTTTCTGAAATTTGGAAAACTAAAGTATTCTGTCATTCTTTTTCTTAAGGAGAATCTCTAGAATTATACCTAGCTTTAGGCCCCAAACGCATGTTTCCTTAATTCATCCACAGATGAATTGAAACTGGGTGGGACATTTACTTTATAACAATAGAATCAGAATTTTTAAAATCTTCAGTTTCTAGAAAGATGAGTCAACATCACCAGATTATTTTATCAGAATTAATATAAATTCCTAATATTAACTTCAAATAATCAATTGCTTGGATGCAGAATGGAAAAAGAATGGTTTGACAGCAGCTGATACAAAAAAGCTCTAGGACAGAGGCACAAACACACTAGGAGCCAATAAAAATGACAAGTACTAAAAACCTGATGCAGTGCGGACAGATGGCTCAGTTGGTTAGAGAGCCAGCTCTGAACGACAGGGTTGCTGGTTTGATTCCCACATGGGCCAGTGAGCTGCACCCTCCACAACTAGATTCAAGACAATGATCTGCTGCTGAGCTGCCGCTAAAATGCCGGAGGGGCAGCCGGATGGCTCAGTTGGTTAGAGCATGAGCTCTCAACAAGGTTGCTGGTTCAATTCCCGCATGGGATGATGGGCTGTGCCTACTGCAACTAAGATTGAAAACTGCGACTGGACTTGGAGCCGAGTTGTGCCCTCCACAACTAGATTGAAGGACAATGACTTGGAGCTGATAAGCCCTGGAGAAACGCACTGTTTCCCAATATTCCCCAATAAAAAATTTAAAAATAAATAAGTAAATAAAAACCTGATGCAAACTTAAAGTATTACATCCGGGTAAAGAACGATTAAATAGCTCCACTCTTCTCCATGCTGGGCAGATACTACAAGGTCAAATTCAACAACTCTAGTTTCTCCTGAATAGCTTGTCTTCCGAAAAGGAATAGCTTGGAATAGCTTGTCGTCCAAGAAGGAATACCAGGATAGTAGACTGGACAATTCAAGGAAAATGCTGAAGAAAGGACGTCTGTTGTACTTGGATAAGCGATGAATTAAGAAGAACATAAGCAGTGCATTTAACTCATTAAATAAGCATTATATGAAATAGCGAGTAAATACTTTCTTCATTGCAGAGCACAAAGTAGAATCGATGGATGAAAATTAGATTCGTAGATATGTTAAACAATTAAAATGGGCTACCTCAAAAAACAATTAGTCTTGTTTGGTGTATACAGCAGCTTTAAGAGCGATAGTTTAATATTGTTTCTAGTCTATTGCTCCCTTCCTGAAAAAAGATTATTTATCTCTGCCCACTGCCATGTGATTTGCAGTAGTAGCTCTCTATGGGTATGTACTTCCCTCACCCATGTTGGGTTTGGCCACGTGAAGTGCTTTGGTCAGTGATTAGAAGAGGATGTGAGGTACGCCAGTGTTTCTCAAACTTTAATGTGTCTACAAATTACTTGAAGATCCTGTTAGAATTGAAGATTCATATTTGGTATGTCTAGAGGGGGCCTGAGATGCTGCATTTCTAACAAATTCCTGAGTGATATTGAAGCTGCTGGTCATCACACCGAACTCTGAGTGGCAAGATTTTATGCAGCATCTAAGCTTTAACAGGCACTGTGAGCTTCCTGCCAACCTCTTGCTTTTTTCCCTTTGCCACAAAACCAGCATTTCCTAAATTTGGGCTACTTTTTTCAGCCTTGGTCCTGCAATGAGAAAACACATGCAGCAGAATCACAGCCACCAATTAAAATAAATACGATATATCTGTTTGGGGATTACGTGTTATTGCAAAGGCTGACTAATGAAAGATTCATCTATGAGGGATCTCAGAGAAGACATACCTGAGAAGAGAATGAATCTGGACTTAATTAGTCCCATGTGTCTTTACAAATCTAGATTCTAGGTCATATTCATGCCAACCACCCATAGACTGTAGTTTGGACAGGTTCATGTGTTCTAATAATCAGTAAATTAGTAAAATGCTGGGGTTGATTGACACTTTTCAATCCCATATCTAAGTGATGGATCAGTACATCTGAAGGCCCTTTAGCAAGTCAAACTTAGCAAAATGTGTGAATAATAACCATAAAGGCTAATGTGCCAACAACACTGTGGGAAGTGCCTTAGAGAAAGGTGGCTGATGTTTGCTTAGGAAGAAATACACCCTCTCATCGCTGAATAACATTTTCTGCCAGTTACTAAAAGATGATAATCATGAAGACCTCAGGTCAAAAGTGAGAAGTTCAGGGCAGTCGGACGGCTCAGTTGGTTAGAGCGTGAGCTCTGAACAACAGGGTTGCCAGTTCGATTCCCACATGGGCCAATGAGCTACCCCTTCCACAACTAGATTGAGGACAGTGAGCTGTCGCTGAGCTTCCAGAGGGGCTGCTGGATGGCTCAGTTGGTTAGAGCGCGAGCTCTCAACAACAAGGTTGCCGGTTCGATTCCCTCCATGGGATGGTAGGCTGTGCCCCCTGCAACAAAGATTGAAAACGGCGACTGGACTTGGAGCTGGGCTATGCCCTCCACAACTAGATTGAAGGACAACAACTTGGAGCTGATGAGCCCTGGAGAAACACACTGTCCCAAATATTCCCCAATAAAATAAAATAAAGTAAAATAAAATAAAATAAAATAAAATATGTATACATTAAAAAAAAAAAAAAGTGAGAAGTTCTCCATCCTGTGGCAAAATCATGAACTGTTTTTTGTCCCATACATCTAGATTTTAGATAGGCAATGTAGGTGTGAGGTTGAGATGGTGACTATGGGATGTTACTGTTCCCTAGAGGTGTAGAAGTAATTGCCTTAAGTAAAAAAGAAAACTGCCTGTACTGGAGGAAAGTACACCTTCTTCAAGGAAGCCTGAAAATAAAACTCCCTACATTCAGCTTTTCTAAACCAGCTGACAGATGCATTCATGAGATTACTACTTTGGCAGCACAGAGGAAGAGGTGTTGCCAACTTCACAGTCAAATCATTGAATTAATGTTGTTTTATCTTAATTAAACTTATTATTATAACCATGCATTAAGTGTAGCTATCCAGTCTTTCCAATATTCCCAGGAGGAAATGCTAGAAAAGGAAATATGGCTGGCCCAGCAATATTCCATGTAATTAATTGCATAGGGAAATGTGCTAAATGGTGCTCTAACATGGATGCTTTTCTTATGCTTATTCTTTGGATTTTATGGTTAGATTTTAAATAGGTTGGAACAATACTAACACCTTTTTAAGAAACAAGTTCCTGAATGAATCCACTAAACAAAATCTACTGATATAATATTTAGTATATTAATAATCAACTCATCTGTCTCATAAACTTTAGTAGGTGATCACAATTTATCAGAGCCTTGTGATAAATTGCCAACCAAAAATGGATTGTGAATATTTACCATGTTCTATATTGCCAACTCTGGAATTTCGCAATAGATTTTTTAACTATCTGGCTAAGTAGCAATATTGCTGAGTGATTATTGACCACATACCATAGAACCTGAAAAAAATTCCCCTTTCATCCTGAAATATAATGATCTGCATTTTTTAAAGTTCTAGAAGATCATACCTTTCGAGTGTTTACAGAAACTATTAAACTTCCTTATTAAGGACGGTTGTCATGTTACTGTGAACATAACCATACACACGCTTTTAATGAGCAATTCATTTACATTGGTAGATGTAGTAACTGTTTCATCATCTGAAACAAACTTCATACATTTAGAGCAAGTTTCTCCCCCAAAGTTAAAGATGTTTTCTATGTGTCATGTCATAAAATGAGAATGCCTATGAAATACTTAGCAGTAATCATCATCATACTATACTCAGAAACCAAAACTAGAATTAACAGGACAGTAGTGGTTAAACTGGATGAGAAACTTACAAGCAAGTAAAAGACCTTTATTGCAACATTGATGTTATAGTTAGTTCTAGATTGCATTTGTCTTTTTGTTTCTTTGTTTTTTGTTTATTTCACTTTTGTTGGTTTGTTTTCTTAATTAGCATTTAGAGATTTAGTTGTGCCACAGCCTCTCAAGGGTATGGGAAGGAAAATCATAAGTTTTCTGTACATCCTAGATAATGACTCACCATTTGACTCTGAGCTAAGCTTCACACCAAAACAATTCTCTTCTTGGTCAAGAATTCTGCTCCACAGGAAAAAGTATATTTATTTACTTCTCTAGAGAGCTACAAATTTTAATTAATGTTTCTAAAGAGTATTTGACCTCTTTGAATGTGTGCTAGCCTTTGTATAATGATCTCCATTTTGGGTTTGGTCATATTTTTAAAATTACTTTTAAAATGACTTCCCCGACAGATACTGCAATAAAATGTTAGGTAAGTTAAAATTAAAAGAAGACTACTCGTTTTTAATGTTAAACTATATTGCATTACACGTAAGGAAAGGATGCCCCGTGACCTTCAACAAAGACATAACAGAGACGTAAGTACTCCAACCATTTAGAAAGGAGCTGTGACTATCTCCTTGGCATTTCTGTGAAGCACTGCTCTCTGTGACCCAAATTCTATCATTACCAAACCAATAACAGAAACAACTGCATTCCAAGGTATTTTTAAATGCAGAGAGCTACCACCGTCAAATAAAATGTTATGATTTTCACTCTGTAACTCAAGTATTACTGCTTCCGATAAGAATTTAAGAATAAGAAAAACTTTTTTACCCCCCAATCCATATTATGGGCCTTATTTATGAAGATAATGCCTCCAAATTTAAACTTATCCTTTTAGAAGTTTGGTTTCTCTGATATTATGCCTTCCTCATCTTTTTTCCATCCCAAAGACAGTATCTGCTTCAGATAATTTTCTTTTTTATCTCTAGACCGCACTCTTATCCACTTCATGTTTTGTTTTTTTGAATAGCTATTTCCTTATCGCTTCCTAAATATGATGGAAAACAATAAAAAAAAACACCAATATTACAAATGAGACACACTTACAGCTTTAATTCTAAATATAGGTATTTATATAAATAAGACAAAAATTAATAGAAAAACAATTCTCAGTTACCTATTCCACCTAGATCAACTTACAATTTACTAGTCCTAATCTGCAAATTATGTACGCCCATTGTTTTCATGACACTTATCTCAAGTAATGTTTAATTATGAAATATATTGTCTGTACAAAAAATACAGAAGACAGTAAGGGAGGTACAAATGCACTCACTTCCCAAAGCCAGCAAATACTAACATTCGACCACAACCTCCCAATTTGGTTTTACCTCTCCCTGCTGAGAAATGGCCACCATTGCAAAGCTGACGTATCGCCTTCCCATCCACGTTTTCACAGACTTGTTTTCATAATCAATATAGGGCAGAGGTCAGCAAACTATAATCTGTGTGCTTACTCTCCTGTGGCCTGTTCTGTATGGAACCATGAGTTAGAACAGATTTTATATATGTATGGGCTTGAAAACAAAAGAATATATGTGATGGAGACTATGTGTGACCCACAGAGCCTAAAATATTTACGATTTGGCCCCTTACAGGAAATATACTAATTCCTGATACAGAGTATTATTTTGTGTGTTTGTTAACGTTATATAAACGACGTCATATTGAAGAGGGCTTCCACAACTCTTGTTTTTCACTCAACATTGTTTTTGAAAATTATCAACTTCATACCTATGGATATAATTCATTTGCTTAAACTGCTCCATAGTTAAAAAATACCACTGAAAAATGTCACAATTTATTATATAATACTCTACTGAGAGACATTCATGTTGTGCCCAACTTTTGCTTTTTAAAAACATATCTGAAACAGATATCATCACACACAGCTCTTTGTACTCATGTGCCAGGTCTCCTCCACTGTATGTACCTAGGAAGTAGCACTGTGGACTATAAAGTATGCACATCCTCAGCTTTGCTCAAAATTTGCCAAATTTTATTCAAAATAGCTTTGTTGCTTACATTCTCACCAGTACTGTGTAATTACTCACCTACCCCACATCCTTAACAATACTTTGTTTTTTCACATCTGTTTAAGTTTCGTCAGTAGTATCCCCTTGTTATCTCATATGCTTTTTCCTGATCACCAGTATGCCAGTTATCAATTTACAGACCCTCAGCTCCAAATCTATACCTTTTTTGTGCTGCTCTGCGATACTGGAATTGTATCCTATGAATATTTGTCCTTTTATATTAGGCTCTGTCAGTAGAGGTCCCTGGAGGGAGTGCAATGCCGTAGCCAGAGAAAGAGGCATCCCTTTCTCAATCCAGTGTGCTTTTCTTGTCCAGAACAGCAGCCAGCAAACTGATATGCAAAATGCCTCAGGGCTTATACTCATCTCAGTAGCCTGTGTGGTCCAGCTCCAGCCTACCCATGCCCTCTGGCAAGCTCCTCAGCCACCTGGCTCGCTGCTCTTATGGACCAGTTCCAGCCTGTGATCTCTGGCAAGTTTCTTCCCACTGGCAGCTTTAGGAGAGAGGGGAGGCAGAGTATTCTAAGTTCCTAACTCCTTCCTTGTTCATTCTTGTTCATTCTCTTGTTCATTTTCAATAAATCAGGGTAAAGGTTGTAGCTACATTTGCCACTTCTATACCTTTAGAGTCTGCTTTAGTTTCTTTTAGTGTTTAACCATTTTTTACTAGTTAATTCTTTATATTCAATTTTCCCTTTTCAAATTACTGATATGAGTAATTGTCTCCTGAGTGGCAATGAGTGAGGCTGACCATATTTTCACATGTTTATTGGCCATTTTTCATCTCTGATTCATAAGTAGGTAGGTAGATAGATGATAGATAGATGATAGATAGATAATAGACATATGTGCTTCTTTTCTTGGGGGGAGGGAGTAAGATGTTCTTTATGTGTTTGGGATACTAATCCTGTGTCATCTCTATGCTTTACAAATACCTTCTCCTATGACTTATCTTCATAATCAATAGTGTTTTTTGATATAAAGAAATTGATCAATATTATCATTTATGGTTTGTGCATTTTGTACCATGTTTAAGAAACTCTTCATTATTCTTATATCATACATTGTCTTCTATTTTTCTTACGGAAGTTTTAGAATTTTGCTTTTTTTTATATCTAAATCTTTAATACATTTGGAATTTTTGTGTAAATAAAGTACAACTTGAGAATGTTATTTTACTTTTTTTCCATATAGTGATTTTTGTCTCAGCACCATGTATTGAATAGTTATCTTTTCTCCACTAATTTATAATGCAAACTCAACCTCTAACACGTTTTATAAACGTAGGCCTATTCCTAAATTTTTAAAATTCTATTCAATTTGGCATATTCATCTAGCCCAGTAACAATATCTATTGTTTTATTTATGATTATTCTATAAATTTGAAATCTGGTAGGTTAAATCCTCCACCTCCTCTTTTTTCTTCTGCTTTAAAATTGTCTTGGATGGAACTAATAAATTACTAGCAAAGTTTCAGGATACAGAATCAATATATAGAAATTATTGCATTTCTATACACCAATAACAAACAATCAGAAGAAGAAATTAAGAAAACAATCCCATTTACAATTGCAGACTAAAGTATAAAATACCTAGGAATAAATTTCACCAAAGAGGTGAAAGACGTGTATTCTGAAAACTATAAGACATTGAAGAAAGAAACTGAACAAGATACAAATAAACGGAAGGCTATACATTTCACCATAGATTGGAAGGATTGATATTGTTAAAATATCCTTACTACCGAAAATAATATCCAGATTCAATGTGATACCTATTA
The DNA here is from genome assembly GCF_004115265.2 of Rhinolophus ferrumequinum. Lineage (NCBI taxonomy): Eukaryota > Metazoa > Chordata > Mammalia > Chiroptera > Rhinolophidae > Rhinolophus > Rhinolophus ferrumequinum. Next base: position 31,662,731 of record NC_046286.1, read on the forward strand.
AAACACCAATGGCATTCTTCTGCAAGTTAAAATTACTAATCTTAAAATTTACATAGAGGAGCCACAAAAGACCCAGAATAGTCAAAGAAATCTTGAGAAATATCAAAGCAGGAGATATCACTCTCCCTGACTTTAAATTATTCTACAGATATAATAATCAAAACAGTATGGTATTGGCATAAAAACTGATATACAGATCAATGGAATACAACAGAGAGCCCAGAAATAAATCCTAGCTTATACAGTCAGCTAATTTATGACAATGGAGGCAAGGATATACAATGTGATAAAGACAGTCTCTTCAGTAAGTGCTGTTGGGAAAACTGGACAGATACATGCAAAACAATGAAAGTGGACCACTTTCTTACACCATATGCAAAATTAAACTCAAAATTGGTTAAAGGCTTAAATGATAGATCTAAAACTATGAAACTCCCATAAAAAATATAGGAAGTAAACTCTTTGACACCACTCTTTTGTTTCAAGAGAAACAAAAGAAAAAATAAACAAATGGCTCTATGTCAGACGAAAGAGTTTTTTGCGCAGTGAAGGAAACCATTAACAAAACAAAAAGACAACATACTGAATGGGAAAAGATATTCGCAAATGTTACTTCCAATAAGGGGTTAATATACAGAATATATAAAGGACTCATACTACTTAACACACACACACACACACACACACTCCACCTAAAAAATGGGCAGAGGACCTGAATAGACATTTCTCCAAAGAGGACATACAGATGGCCAATAGATATACAAAAAGATGCTCAATGTAACTGATAATCAGAGAAATACAAATTAAAACTACAATGAGATATCGTCTCACACCTGTGAGAATGGCTATCATAAATAAATCAACAAATAACAAGTGCTGGTGAGGATGTAGAAAAAAGGGAACTTTCATGTACTGTTGCTAAGATTGTATATTTCCACTGTAGTCTACTGTGGAAAACTATATGGAGATTTGTCAAAAAATTAAAAATAGAGCTGCCAAATAATCCAGTAATTCCACTTCTGGGTATTTATCTGAAGAAAACAAAAACATTTATTTAAAAAGATATATGCACCCCTATGTTCATTGCAGTATTATTAGTAATAGCCAAGATATGGAAGCAATCTAGTTTATCAATAAATGAATGGATAAAGAAGATGTGGTATACACAAACATTCACACACACTTTAGAATATTATTCAGCAATAAAAAAGATGAAATCTTGCCATTTGATACAACATGAATGGATGGAGAGGGTATTATGATAAGTGAAATAAGTCAGACAGAGAAAGACAAATACCATGCGATCTCATTTATGTGTGGAATCTAAAAAAAAAACCACATATAGCATAAGGATTATAGTCAATAATATTGTAATAACTACGTAACTACATATGATATCAGATTGGTACTAGATTTATCAGGTTGATAGATGGAAGGGGAGTTGGGGACAGGGTGAAAAAGGTGAAGGGATTAAGAAGTACAAATTGGTAGTTACAAAATAATCATGGGGATGTAAAGTAAAGCATAGGGAACATAGTCAGTGGTATGGTAATAACTATGTATAGTGCGAGGTGGGTACTAGATTAGTCGGGGGATAACTTCCTAAATTACATAAGTATCTAATTATATGCTGTACACATGAAATTAATATAAAATATTGAATGTCAACTGTACTGAAAATTTTAGAATGGGAAGAAAAGGTGAAGGGCAATAAGTGGCCCTAATTTCCTGGTATAAAACAAACAAGTCATGGGATTTAATGTACAGCATGAGGAATATAGGCAATAATATTGTGATAGAATGGTACAGTGTAAAATGGTGGCTGGACTTATGATGATCACTTCTTTAGGTATATAAAAGTTGAATAACTGTTGTGTATACCTGAAACTAATATAATATTGTATGCTAACTGTATTTTTTAACGAAAATCTTAAAAATACAATAAAACCCACAATAAATGAATAAAACAAAACAGAAAAAGACATAGATAAAGAAAACAAGTTTATGGTTGCCAAAGGGGAGGGAGTGGGGGGATGGAAATTTAAAAATAATAATAATAAAAAGAACTGTAATCAATACAAAGAGCTGTATTGAAAAGAATCATAAATCAAAATAGTAGGAATAAAACTGAACATATAAGTCATGTTAATACAATGATTGGGATAAATTTTCATTTTGAATCACACATTCTTATATTGGGTTAAAAATAAAGACTAAATATTGCATCAGTGTATCCAATCAATCCAAAAGTAATACCACAGGCAGAGATGTAGTGGATGAATGCAAATGAAAAGAGAGCAGGAATAGGAGCATGAATGGAGGAGAAGATAGAACCCAAGGCCGAAACAGTATGCTGAATAATGTTAATTTTTTCCACTAATAGAAAAAGTCAACAATAAAGATATGACAGGTTTGCATTTTCTATGATGAATATAAAAGTATCAAAGGCAGTAAACAAAAGGTTTTAGCAATATGAGAAATAGAAAGTGTTATTACATTAGGCCATATTAACATACTTCTATTGGGACAGATCCAGTGCTGAAAATGAATATGTAGGGGATCAAACAATGTTAACATATTTGAATCCCAAAATGGATATTTTTCCAAACAGACTTGCAACATTTCCACAAATTGATCACAAAGATAATCTTTATAGATTCCCTAACTAGCAATTAAAATTCCACCAGTGGACCCTGGCGTATGGTGAGGTCCTAGACCATCCGGTGCTACTGAGAGATCCTCAAGATGATGGTTATTGGCATCATGAAACATCCACCGAGACCTGTGATGGGCGCCTACCCCTGCAGTGTGCCACAGATGGGAAGGTGAAGAGATGCCACACACAAAAAATAAAATTGTCTTGGTCATTCTTTGCCCTTTACTCCCACATTTGAATTTAAAATAACCATATCAAGTTCCAACAAGAGTGCTTTTGGGAGTCAAGTAACACCTCACTTACATTTTGGTTTTTAAACGAGATCAGTTCAGATATCAACACATTCAATCACCCTTGTCAGCTTTTAATTAAGCTGAGAACTTTTGAAACTTAATTTATCTCTGTTTTAATAGACTAGCAGGTTTCTATGGCATTGACTATAAATCTTTAATCAAAGATATAAAAGGAGAATACTTCCTCTTTCTTTTCTTACTTATCAATCTCTCTAAATTTGTATCTAAAAGCAACTAAATAAAGGTTTCACCAATGACCATCTAGATAGAAAAAAAGGAATAGAAGTGATCAAGAAACACATAAAAATCACTTCACTAGTAATAAAAAAGTAGAAATTAACATTTCATTTTCACCCATGGAAAATTATTACAGGTTTTGGTTTGGGCATTGATTTTTGTTTTTTAAGGAGTAAGGAGATTAAGGGGATTTTTTTTTTTTAATTGTTTGAGTCAGGGAAAAGGAATTCTCACAGATTTCCCATGGATGGTATGTTATTGAGCAATATAAACAAAACATCTTTAAAACACAAATGCCATTTGATCCAAGAATTCCCCCTCTACATATTTATTTTAAAGAAAGCGTCATATCTGTGGTAAAGATGGAGATAAAGTGACTTTGATTTTACCATTATTTATAATAACAAAAATAACATTCAGTAAGTAGAAATTTATTAACTAAATTTTGATATATCCATATGACAACATACTATCCAGCCATTTAAAATCATATAATAAAAAATGGTTTCATAAACTAGAAATAATTTTCTTAAGCTATTCATAAAGTTTTAAAAATTATATGTATACTGTAATTCCAATTTGACTCAAACTGTATATACATAAGAATAATAGCTTTTACTTATTATGTGACAGACATATATGTGTATAAATTTATTTAATCTTCACAACAATCCTATGAAAATGCTATTATTATTATCATTTTACAGATGGAGAAGCCAAAGCACAGAGAAATTCAGTAATTTGCTTAGACAGTAAGTGGCACAGCTAGACACAGACACACACACACAAAACAGAAAATAACACAGTGGTTATTTTCCCAATAAGTAGTGGGAATTTGGGTCATTTTTATTTTCATATGTGTACATGTTTTGTACTCTCTGTATTTCCCCAAATGAGGAGTTATTTATAAACCCAATAAACTACGTAACTATAAAGATGAATATTAATGTTTCATGTGAGAGCTGAAGGAAAAAGCCTACTTGATTATAAGTAATACAAAGGCATATTAATTGTCTTCATATTTGTTTTTTGTACCAAATTCTGGTAACTTAGCCCAGCCTCTGGATTGATTTATATTTTGCTGTGCATATGGTTTCTGTGAAAACAAAAACCAAAAAAATAGTAAGCTATTCCAATGCAGTAGCTTTTTTCAGTTACATTTGATCTTGGGGGACTATTTCCCACCCATCACCCCCTGAAAATAACTGATGTCAGGCTACAGCTCTGCGTGCATTCACTCATTACCCTTAGCCAGAAAGCAATAGGTTCTGTATGAAAAAATATTGCCACATTACACAATGTGTCATCATTGAGAACAATCATTCTTTTTTTTATTTTTCCTGTGAGGTTGTCTTAATAACTCACCCATAATAGTTATCTCCCAGGAAACATCTAGTTTCATGGAGTAAGACTGTTAAACAATATGAATCTGGTACAAATGGCACAAGATGAATGTTCACAACCATGCAGGGTCCATATTTATTAAAAATCTACACAGGCAAAAACCACTGCAAGCTACTGCCTACAGTTGGTGGAAAACTAATTTATTCTTGCTTTTTCGTGGATTTTCACTTCACGTGCAGCTTGTCACATGCAAAGCTATCTTTCATCACACCCAAGGAAGCTAAGACTAACCTAATTGACAAACCCAAATTTGATTTCTGAGACCAAAGATTTGTGGGAAATAATGAGCAATTGGCATTTTCAACCATCATCAGTTTAATATCATTGGACTATAATTCTCTAATGAAGTGAGGGAAGCCATTATTGCCTTTCCTCCAAGATGAGATAGGTGGGGGATTTTCCAAAGAGAGTTACAATGAAATCTTATAAAATACAGATTTCTGTTATCATGGGGATTCCACACTCATACACATGCATAGGTGCCCACAAAATAGGTCACTAGCTCGTGACCTAGGCTCCAAACTACATTCTTGTTCTTACATTTACTGCTTTCTGCTCAACTGGCATTTATTTATAATATAGACCTACTGATAGAATTATTGAGCTCAAACATAAATGTGAATTGTTCAGTGCAAAGTAAAAAGACTATGCTGTTGGGAACATTATCAAAATTTGGCATCTGACAAACCCTGAGCATGTGGCTCAGTGCATAACTTTGGGATCATTCATACTGGAAACCAGTACTTTGAAACCCACTATATTTTGTTTTTTCAATTCAAGACTATTTTTTCAATGACGAACACTTTTCAGAAAGAAATGAAGTTCATGCAAAGGAAAAATAAATATCTAGTTGTTTGTCAATCACCTGATATGGGGTGGTTATTATATTTTCAAAAGTATTTTTATATTCTTGTAGATGTTACGATTAAAATTGTCATTTGTTATCACAGAGTATTAGTTATCTATTGTTGTGTAACTAATTGCTCCCACAATTTAGTATCTTGAAACAATAAAATTTATTATTTCACAGTTTCTGTGGGTCAGGAAGCCAGATGCACCTTAGCTGTGTCCCCTGCTTGACGGTTTCTTACAGGCTGTAATCAAGGTGTTAGCCAGGCATCTCAATGGCCACCTAAGGAAGAATCCATTTCCAAGCTCATTTATGTGGTTGATGGCAGGAATTAATTCCGTGTGGGGTGTTGGACTGAAGGCCTTCCTTGCTGGCTATTGGCCAGAGGCCACTCTTGACTTCTTGACATGAGCCTCTTCTACATGGTACCTTGTTTCATCAACATGAGAAAGCCAAGAATGCAAGAGTGAATGTTCTAACAAGTAAGAGAATCCTACTAAGATGGAAATCAGAGCCTTTGGTAACTTAATCATGGAAGTGAATCCCAACACTTTTGATGCACTTTCTTTTTTAGAAACAAGTTACTTGGTCCAGCCCAGACTCAAGAGGAGGGGATTACACAAAGGCATGAATTCTATCTTAGAAGTCTGCTCACCACAAACAATTAAAATTGTGAATTAAAACATGCTCAGACTGAGAGGTATTACAAACTAAATTCTTTTATTTCCATTATTAAAGTAATTTTCATCAAAAGTATACAATGATTCTAAGGTATTAAACAGAGAGAAAAGAGGAGTGGAGAGGAGAAGAGAGGAGAGAAGAGGAGACGAGAGGAGAGGAGAGGAGAGGAGAGGAAGGAAAGGAAGGGAAGGGAAGGGAAGAGAAGGGAAGAGAAGAGAAGATCAGTTTGGAAAACTGATAAGACAAGCAAGGTAAGAGCAGAATAAAGCATGGTGCTCCTTAAAAAATAATTTAAGTGGCACATAGCACAGAGATAGAAGCTACCTGACTGGTAACTGCTTCCCTCTGCCCAGCTAGGTGAATTCATCAACTGGTTCAGGGGGGATGGCCATACTGGGATTGGTCCCCACTGTTGCTTTATCATAATTGCTTCTTCAATTCCGCAACACTTCACGTTTGTGAGTATAGGAGACAAGTGCATGATAGGGGTGAGGTGAGAGAAATTATGTGGGCTAGAGTCTCTGCGGCCAATCCTGGAGGGCTTTCACCTCTTCTCCAGATGGGAGGAACAGGCTCCTTGTCACTCTTTTTCCAGGCTATTGTTTATAATCAAATTTGATAACCTTCTTTTCACAGATATGGATCCTGATATTCCCAGTCAAGGACTTGGCATTGGTTTGGTTTGGGGTTGGTTGGTTTGATTTTGGAAATCAAAAGCACATTATAAAGGTTTGTTTTTCTGATTACTGTTCTGCTTTGAATTTTACAAATCCATTTAGGGCTTTAAATGACTTCAGTGTTCTGGGATCTGTGGGCCCTCACCTGATGCAAAGGTCAATCAATAGGCAAAGAAATAAGAAAAAAGAAAATCGAGTCAGAGAATTCTTTAGTTATTATTTCAGAATATGAATCTAGAGGTGACGTCATAGGAATGGCGGCAGCAGGGCGCACTTTCTGAGTTCTCCTCCGGATCTTGTTGCAAACGGGAACTATAACCCATCGAGGAAATTTTCGCTCACCACACAATATAGTGGAGAGATTCGTGGATTGCTTGAAGCTAAGAAATTCTTGGGGGTAAGCTAACTGGACGGAGCAAGGAGAGGAGGAGGAGAAGCGGCGTGGGAGCGCCGGCCGGCAGCGGCGGGAGAGCCCAGCCCCCAGCGGAGCCTCAGCTGGCGGGGGCGAAAACCGAAAACCACGGAGCCGGGCAGGCGCGGGATCCCAGGCGGAGCGGAGAGCTCAGAGACCGGGGGTAGGCCCTTTCCCTGCTCCCACGGCTGATTTCTCCCGCCGGGAAGGCGGCGCGCCCTGCGGCGGACGGGGGGGCGCAGTCTCCATACCTGGGCCCCTCCCCCCCCCCTGCTCTCCCAATCCTACCCCGCCCTTCCAGAGACTTAAACCGGCCCCTGAACCGAGAAGTGGTATCTAAGGCTCACGCTTTGGGAAGCCTGACGGGCAGCCCTGACCCAGGCAGACTGGGCAGTGTGCGTGATTTTGGCTGCGCTAGGAGAGAAGAGACGCCTCCACCCCCAGCCACCACCTTTTCTGGCCTGCGGGAAGAGGGCGACGCACGGCTGGGCTGGGAGAGTGAAGACCCCTCCATCTCCAGCCCCCACCCTTCCTGGCTTGCCTAGGGTGGGGTGGGTGCAGCGGCCGAGACACACCCGGAGATCAGCAGTGAGGCAGGCGCAGCTCTGGGCTTTCAGCAGATCAGAAATCTCCTGCCCGCACTCACACACACACACTGAAGAGGTGCCTTAAGACTCAAGAGTTTTGGTCACATATCTGGTGGTGCCACTCTCAGTGTGCATTTGTGCAGGCAAGGGCAGAAACTGCACTGATATTGTAAAAACTATCATCCAGACCCCTCAGGCCCACGCTTTTAAGTCTGCAGTCCCAAAGTCTCTCTGGGCACCAGGTGACCGGCTCTGCCTGCGCAATAAGCAGGGGGCTCCTTGGTACAGCAGAGAACAACCTGGACATTGCTTGGTGGGCTTAGGCCGAGACTGTCGCTGCTTTTTGTATTGCTTTGTTTTGTCTTGTTTTGCTTTGTCTTTATATCTTTGATATCTTTGCCTCTGTCGAGTGGGGTTATCAGGTGGTTTTGCATGTGAACGTATTTGATATTTTTCTTTGTTGTTGTTGTTGTTGTTGTTGTGCTTGGTGATTTGCTTTGTTCTGAAACTGCCCTGCCGGGGCCCAGCTTGTGAGGCACGGTCAGCAGATCAGAAATCTCCCGCCCGCACCCATACACACACACTGAAGGAGTGCCCTAGGACTCACGAGCTCTGGACAAAGGACTGGTGGTGCTCCTCTCGGTGTGCATACGTGCGGACAAGGGCAGAAGCTGCACTGACTTTGTGGAGACTATCATCCAGACCCCTCAGGCCCACGCTTTTAAGTCTGCAGTCCCAAAGTCTCTCTGAGCACCAGGTGACCGGCTCTGCCTGCGCAATAAGCAGGGGGCTCTTTGGTACAGCAGAGGACAACCTGGTCATTGCTTGATGGGCTCAGGCCGAGACGGTCGCTGCTTTTTGTTTTGCTTTGTTTTGCTTTGCTTGGTTTTGTTTTGCTTTGTCTTGTATCTTTGATATTTTTGCCTGTGTCGAGCGGGGGTTATCGGCTGTTTTTTTTTTTTTTTTTTTTTTTTTTTTTCTTTCCTCTTTGCTGTTGTCGTTGCTGCTGTGCTTGGTGATTTGCCTTGTTCTGGGACTTCCCTGCCGGGGCCCAGCTTGGTGGCACGGGACTCGGCATATCTGGGGGCCAACTCCAGACCAAATCGGAGTGCAGCCGGGTTTGACCTGCAGGTCACACACCTAGAGGGGGTTCTCGGCAGGCTCTGGAGCCCATAGAGGCCAAATCACATTGGGGTGGTCAACCCTCACGCAGCAGAGTGCCCTGCGGGGGGCAGAGCCAAGTCTCACGGCAGGTCAGCCCAGGAGTTGACCCCACCTGCTCATTAGCGGGAAGCAATTAAAGATCTTCTTGAACGGGACAGTGTACACAACACAAGACTCACCTTTGGAGCACACGCAGAGGAGGACGACGTGGTGCGAGTCAAATATAAAGGACACATACTACACAAGATAACCTAGCAAGAACTAAGAACTCTAGGGGATCTACCTAATATATCAAAATAAACACAGTCAGCCAGAATGGGGAAACAAAGATACACGTCCCAAATAAAAGAACAGAAGAAGCTTCCACAACTGGAACCAAATGAAGCAGACGTAACCAACCTCTCAGAGACAGAGTTCAGAACACTGGTGATAAGAATGTTTAAGGAGCTTAGAGAAGACATAAAGAAGGATGTAGAAATCATAACAAACGAGCTTAGAGAAAACATAAAGAAGGATGTAGAAATCATAACGAAAAACCAGTTGGAACTAAAGAACACAATTACCGAAATTAAGAACTCACTTGAAGGAATTACCAGCAGGCTAGATGAAGCAGAGGATCGAATCAGCGACTTAGAAGACAAGGTAGCAGAGATCACCCAAACGGAACAACAAAAAGAAAAAAGAATAAAAAACAATGAAGATGGCCTAAGAGACCTCTGGGATAACATCAAGCGCAACAACATGCGCATCATAGGAATACCAGAAGGTGAAGAGAGCAAGCAAGGGATTGAGAACATATTTGAAGTAATAATGTCTGAAAACTTCCCCAACCTGATGAAGGAAACCAACATACAAGTCCAGGAAGTGCAGAGAGTTCCAACCAGGATTAACCCAAACAGGTCCACACCAAGACACATTATAGTTAAAATGGCAAAGCTTAAAGACAAAGAGAGAATCCTAAAAGCAGCAAGAGAAAGACGGAGGGTTACATACAAGGGAACTCCCATAAGACTATCAAATGATTTTTCTACAGAAACATTGAAGGCCAGGAGGGAGTGGCAGGAGATACTTAAAGTGATGGAAAACAAAGGCCTACAACCTAGATTGCTTTATCCAGCAAGGCTATCATTTAAAGTTGATGGAGAGATAAAGAGCTTTCCAGAAAAAAATAAGCTAAAGGAATTTATTACCACCAAGCCAGCATTGCAAGAAATACTAAAAGGTCTTCTGTAAATAGAAGAAAGATCAAAACAACCTAACTACAAATTTAAAAATGGCAATATCTATGTACCTATCAATAATCACTTTAAATGTAAATGGATTAAATGCTCCAATCAAAAGACATAGGGTGGCTGACTGGATAAGACAGCAAGACCCTTGTATATGCTGTATACAAGAGACTCACCTCAGAACAAAAGACACACACAGGCTGAAAGTGAAGGGTTGGAGTAAGATATTTCATGCAAATGGAAACGAGAAAAAAGCTGGAGTTGCAATACTTATTTCTGACAAAATAGACTTTAAAATGAAGAACATACTAAAAGATAAAGATGGGCACTATATAATAATAAAGGGATCGATCCGACAAGAGGACATAACCCTAGTAAACATCTATGCACCCAACATAGGAGCACCTAAATATATAAAACAGGTACTGACTGACATAAAGGCAGAGATCAACAGTAACACTATTATAGTCGGGGACTTCAACACACCTCTGACCACAAGGGACAGGTCTTCCAGACAGAAAATCAATATGGAAACAACAGCCTTAAATGATACATTGGACCACTTGGATTTAATCGATATTTTCAGAACATTTCACCCCAATGCTGCAAAATACACCTTCTTCTGAAGCGCACATGGAACATTTTCCAAGATAGATCATATGTTAGGCCACAAAACAAGTCTTGATAAATTTAAGAAAATTGAAATCATACCAATTGTCTTCTCTGATCACAATGCTATGAAATTAGAAATGAACTACAGGAAAAAAACGGGAAGACACACCAATTCATGGAGGCTGAATAACTTATTACTAAATAATGAATGGGTCAAGCAGGAGATCAAGGAAGAAATCAAAAGATATTTCGAGATAAATGAAAATGAAAACACGACGACCCAAACTCTATGGGATGCCGCGAAAGCAGTCCTAAGAGGGAAATTCATAGCTTTGCAGGCCTACCTAAAGAAACAAGAAACATCACTAATCAACAGTTTATCTTCACATTTAAGGGATCTGGAAAAAGAACAGCAAAATAAGCCCAAAGGGAACACAAGGAAGGAGATAATAAAGATCAGAGCAGAAATAAATGAAATAGAAACCAGAAAAACAATACAAAAGATCAATGAATCCAAGAGTTGGTTCTTAGAGAAGATAAACAAAATCGACAAACCATTAGCCAGACTCATTAAAAAAAAGAGAGAGAGGACCCAAATTAATAAAATCAGAAACGAAAGAGGAGAAGTGACAACGGACACTGCAGAAATACAAAGAGTTTTAAGAAGTTACTATGAGCAACTATATGCCAACAAATTTGACAATTTGGAAGAAATGGACAATTTTCTAGAGGCGTACAACCTTCCAAGGCTAACTCAAGAAGAAACAGAAAACCTGAATAGACTGATTACCACCACAGAAATTGAATCAGTAATCAACAGTCTCCCAACAAACAAAAGCCCTGGACCAGATGGCTTTACAGGTGAATTTTACAAAGCGTTCAAAAAAGAATTATCACCAATTCTCCTCAAGCTCTTCCAAAAAATCCAGAAGGAGGGAAGACTCCCAAACACTTTTTACGAAGCCACTATCACCTGATCCCAAAATTAGACAAAGACACCACAAAAAAAGAAAACTACAGGCCGATATCTTTAATGAACATAGATGCAAAAATCCTCAACAAAATATTAGCAAACAGAATTCAGCAATACATTAAAAAGATCATTCACCACGATCAAGTGGGATTCATCCCTGGTATGCAGGGGTGGTTCAACATCCGCAAATCTATTAATGTGATACACCACATTAACAAAATGAAAAATAAAAATCACATGATCATATCAATAGATGCAGAAAAAGCATTTGATAAAATCCAACAGCCATTTATGATAAAAACCCTTAAGAAAGTGGGAATAGAGGGATCTTATCTCAACATAATAAAGGCCATATATGACAAACCCACAGCTAACATCATACTCAATGGGGAAAAGCTAAAACCATTCCCCCTAAGATCAGGAACAAGGCAAGGATGCCCATTATCTCCGCTTCTATTCAACATAGTTCTGGAAGTTCTTGCCACAGCAATCAGACAAGAAAAAGAAATAAAAGGCATCCAGATTGGTAAGGAGGAAGTAAAGTTATCATTGTATGCAGATGATATGATACTATATATAGAGAACCCTAAAGACTCCACCAAGAAGCTATTAGAGCTGATAGATGAATTTAGTAAAGTGGCAGGATACAAAATTAATATTCAGAAATCAGTTGCATTTGTATATACCAATAATAAAACATCAGAAGGAGAAATTAAAAAAACAATCCCATTTACAATCGCTCCAAAGACTATAAAATACCTGGGAATAAATTTAACCAAAGAAGTAAAAGATCTATACTCAGAAAATTATAAGACACTGATGAAAGGAATGAAGGAAGATATAAATAGATGGAAACACATATCATGTTCATGGATAGGAAGAATTAATATAATTAAAATGTCCATACTGCCTAAGGCAATATACATATTCAATGCAATTCCTATCAAACTGCCAACGTCGTTTTTCACAGAAATAGAACATATAATCCTAAAATTTATATGGGACCATAAAAGACCCCGAATAGCAAAGGCAATCTTGAGAAATAAGAACAAAGTGGGAGGTATAACAATACCTGACTTCAAATTATACTACAAGGCTACAGTAATCAAAACAGCATGGTACTGGCATAAAAACAGACACATAGATCAATGGAACAGAATAGAGAGTCCAGAAATAAATCCACGCCTATATGGCCATTTAATCTACGACAATGGAAGCAAGAATGTACGATGGAGTAATGACAGTCTATTCAATAAATGGTGCTGGGAAACCTGGACAGACACATGCAAAAAAATGAAGTTGGACCACCTCCTTACACCATATACAAAAATAAATTCAAAATGGCTTAAAGACTTAAATGTAAGGTCTGAAACCATAAAATACCTAGAAGAAAATATAGGAAGAAACTTCTCAGACATTACCCGGAGTAAGATTTTTACTGATATACACCCTCGCGCGAGGGAACTAAGAGAAAGAATAAACATGTGGGATTATATCAAACTAAAAAGTTTTTTCACAGCAAAGGAAACCATCAATAAAACAAGAAGGGATCCTACTGAATGGGAAAAGATATTTGCCAGTGATATATCTGATAAGGGATTAATATCACAAATCTATGGAAAACTTACTCAACCCAACTCCAAAAAAACAAACGATCCAATTAAAAAATGGGCAGAGGACTTGAAGAGACATTTTTCTGAAAAGGACATACAGATGGCAAACAGACATATGAAGAAATGCTCAACCTCGCTAACCATCAGAGAAATGCAAATAAAAACCACAATGAGATACCACCTCACCCCAGTCAGAATGGCTATCATCAATAAATCAACAAACAACAAGTGCTGGCGCGGATGTGGAGAAAAGGGAACGCTTGTGCACTGTTGGTGGGATTGCAGACTGGTGCAGCCGCTATGGAAAACAGTATGGAGGTATCTCAAAATTCTGAAAATGGAACTACCTTATGATCCAGTAATTCCACTCCTAGGTATCTATCCGGAGAAATCCAGAACTTCAATTCAAAAATCTCTATGCACTCCTATGTTTATTGCAGCACTATACACAATAGCTAAGACATGGAAACAACCAAAATGCCCATCGGTAGATGACTGGATTAAGAAACTGTGGTACATTTATACAATGGAGTATTATGCAGCCATAAGGAAGAAAGAAATCTTACCATTTGCAACAACATGGATGGATCTAGAGAACATTATGTTAAGTGAAATAAGTCAGACAGAGAAAGATAAGTTCCATATGATCTCACTTATTTGCGGATTCTAAAGAAAAGAATAAGTGAATGAACTAATCAGAAACTGTTTGGGAGACAATGAGGAAAAACTGAGGGTTGCTAGATGGGCGGGGGGAGTGGGGGGTGGGGGGGAGGGTGAGGGGATTGGAGGGCAGTCGGTGACCACAGGATGGCCACGGGGTTTGAAAATTAATCTGGGGAACGTTATTTGGTGGTTACCAGAGCGTAAGGGGGTTGGGGGGTGGGGGATGAGGGTGAGGGGGATCAAATGTACGGTGATGGAAGGGGAGCTGACTCTGGGTGGTGAACACACAGTGTGATTTATGGATGATGTGATTCAGAATTGCACAACTGAAATCTATGTAATTCTACTAACAATTGTCACCCCAATAAATTAAAAAAATAAAAAAAAATAAAAAAATAAAAAAAAAGAATATGAATCTAACACATAGGTGTGGGTTTGAGATGTGAAGATCATTTTTAAACTTCTCAAGTGATTCTGATTTACAGTCATGTTTGAGAACCACCGATTTTCAGAATTTATTTTGAGTCCAATATAGTGGGTAAGCCATTTGGGCCCAGATAAGTGCCACTACCTGAGTAGCACCGGGAAAGTTATTGCTTTAAATCTTAATTTTCTCCTCTATAAAATGAGACTGTTTTATGTAAATTATACATTTATTATTAAGAGTAAACAAGATAACACATATAAAGCTCTTACTTCAGTGCCTAGAACATTGCAAACACACAATAAAGCTGAGCAGTGATAATAATTATAAGCCTGTATTAGAACACAATAGACATTAAATATTTATCATTGGTAATTCTATTTAAGGTACGTGATAGATCCCTGACAGCCCCCAGGATTATTTTTAGGATATAATCCTGGATTATTTTGAGGCGATATGTTGCAGTGCTTTTGAAATGATTTAAGGACTACATAAATATAGGGCATATTGTAATTTTATTCATTCATCCATTTGAGCAGTGTTCTGGTCAGTGGGGACATAGCAGTGAGCAAGACACACAAGGTCCCTGACCCCAGAGACTTTGTGGTCTAACGAGGACGACAGACAATAAACAAAAAGCAATGATAATATGATGTCAGTTAGTGGTTAATTTCATGAAGAAAGAAAAGCTAGGCAGAGGCACTGACAACTGTAAAGTCATACAGGAATGTTGAGCGTCTATCAGAAATATGATGAGGAAGAAAGGTCTCTCAGTGAAGGTAAGAGGTGAACAGAGATCTGAAGGAAATAAGGGGTGATGGAAAATTTTTGGTGGAAAAACATTCCAGATGAGGGCATAGCGGGGGAAATAGCCTGAGGAATGCTGTGAAGCTATCTGAAGAACAACACGGAGGTAGTGTAGGCCAGAGCCGCACTAAGTAGAAGCAGAGGGTGGTGAGTGGGGAGGCCAGAGGGTGAGCGGCCAGGAGGCTTATGATATTTGTCCCTTTGGGTCTGGCTTCTTTCACTTAAGATAATGCTTTCAAGGTTTACCCATTATGAATTATGAATCACTAATTTACATTTTTTAAAGGCCATTCTTTTTGCTATGGTATAAAATCATAGCAACGGTGCAAGAGAGGTAATAGAACAATGAGACAGAGAATGCTGTACCCTGGTGAGAGATGATGGAGGTTCAGGATGACGGAAGTGGAAGTGCACAGAAGGGACCAGATTCATGATCAATCCATCTACTCATCTGGGTGTGTCTATCTATCTATCTATCTATCGATTGTATGTATGTATATATATATATATATATATATATATATATATATATATATATATATATATATATATATATATATATATATGTATATACACATATATACATAGCTATGACTGCAATAATACCTCCTATCCCACATCCTCTTCTAGAATCTTGCCACACACTATCAAAAAGTAGCATGTATGTCTCCTCTCCTTGAACCTGGGTAAGCTTTGAGACTGCCTCAACCAATAGAGTAAGGAAGGTTGACATCATGTGACTTATGAGACAAGGTCCTAAAAGTCCATGGTCCTTTTGTTTGTTTGTTTTCTGGGGAGGTTTGCTCTTAGAAACCAGCTATCAGCTGCGTGAAAGCCTATGGCAAGGCCCATGTGGAAAGGAACTGAGGCATCCATCTCCCAGCTCTGGCTGAGCTTCCAGCCAGCAGCCAGCACCAATTAACCAGCCATGTGAGTGAGTCATCTTGGAAGCAGACCCTCCAGGCCCCCATGGAAACACCCCTACTGACACTGAGTGGACCCATTCCATCAAGCCATGTCCAAATTGCAGATCTGAGAGCAAAATTAATATTATTGTTTTATGCCACTAAATTTGGATGGTTTGTTTCTTAGCAATAGATAATGGAATAGCTCTTAATACCAAATTTCACTTTCACTTGTATTTAACTAAGCTTTCTTCAATAGGGGAAAAAGAGGTAGTTACATTAAAACCCTGGAAAATGAACATAACCCACAATCTGGCTTAATGAGGCCCAGTTGCTCAAATAACTGCTACCAGTGTACCAAATATAGTTATTCAATACATATAAAATGATTTTTTAAGTACTATGCAAAAAAAATGACTTTGCAGATACAGAAAATGCTTCTTTATAGTTTTGTCAAGATCTGTGTATGCCCAATGGAAGTAGGTCTTGAATATTAACAACATCTATCTTATTAAACAAAGGGAATAGATTTTTTATGCTATCAGAGTTTAGAGAAGAGAAAATGAAAGTTGGGCTAGGCAGGGAAGACATCTTTAAAGGAGGTGGAACTTGGGCCGCATGCTGAAGAAAGGTTAGCACTTGGACGCATGTACTGTGTACCAAGAAAGGCAAACACTGCGCTCAGGGGCCATATGGTGTGATACAGGCTGGTCGGTATGTTTTCTGCACGATCTGGTTTAGGAAGGACAAGAAACCGTAAGAAAGAGTAAATGAAAAGGAGAGGTCAGATTGCTTACAAAGCTAAAATGTAAAATTCTTTAGTACTGGTTTTAAATCTGGATGGCAGTTCCAATAATTGCTGTCAATTTGCCTGTTTTATTATATGCATTAATTAGGAATCCAAATATATCTCCTTTTTTTTCATGGATTTTTCTCTCTCTCTCTGCTTCTCCGATGTGCAGCAGCACACTTTTATTAAAAGAAAGTTAACTATTTTTTTTCAAACAGTTCCTCAAAATTTAGAAACACATATTAGTTATGTTTATATCTCTAAAGTAAATTTAATATTTCTGTAATAGAAAAAAGTCTAATGGCTTAAATCCTCAGTTAGTGCAGTCTTTCTTTTTAATCCTAACATTTTCAGTAAACCATTGCCAACTGTATGCATCAGCTGATTGGCAATTTCAAAACTGCAGGAATATAGCACCATTTTGGTACAGTCAACCTACCTCTGTCCCCCAAACCCCATTTCAAAATCTTATTGCTAGTATCAAGTTAGCCCTTGTCATGCTTTAGTAATTATACATTCATTCATTTACCCATTAACTAATATGTTCTAGGCACTCGTCCAGTCTACTAATGTCTGTGACCAAGTCTCTGTAACAATGATTTGTTGGTCTCTGGGAACAGATTTCAATTTCCAGAGTCTTTGAGGTAGCTTGATAAAGAGATGTCCTCTTACCGTTCTAATTCTGATCCCAATAAGATCAATACGTTGCAGGTCAAACTATAACTCAGATAAATCTGGATTTGAGGACATGGTTTATATCTGTGGGCAGATGAATTTCTCAATGCTGAGTCTCAGAAATCAACAGATGTACTCGGTGTTGGACCACAGAAGTTTTCCTTAATACATACTGTATTACATTCCCAATTTGACAGAGCCTCTTTGTGGGGGAGCAGAATGCAAAGGGCTCCTAGATCCTAAAAACAAAGGGAACAGAACAGCTAGAGCCACACAAGCCCACTTTCTCTCACCAGACTCTCGAACAGAGTGAGACTGTAGAGAGAGGTCAGAAATCTTATTGCTAGAAAACTGCTTGCACGTAGAACATGAGTAGGCATTAGCCCACAGGGCCGAATTTGGCCCATTTGGTCTGTACAAATGTTTTTGTACAGACTGCTAGCATAAAATAGATTTTACATTTTTAATGCTTGAAAAAAATCAAAAGAAGAATATTTTGTGATACATGAACATTATATGAAGTTTAAATTTCAGTGTCTATAGATAAAGTCTTATTAGAACATGGCCATGCCCGTTTGTTTACATATTATCTATGGCTGCTGTCAGGCTACAGTGGCAGAGTTGAGTAGTTGTGACAGAGACTGTATGGCACATAAAGCCTAAAATATTTGCTATTTGGTCCTTTGCAGAAAAAGTGTGCTGACCACTGACAAAGAAGGAAAAATCTGGGTTGGGGAAAAACTTTCTCCCTGCGATTTTTACTGAAGATGGAGTCTCCCTCTATGTTTCTGTCTCTGATATGGAACCAACATTGTCTCAGCCCCCCTGCTCAAAACCTAGCAGGCATTTTGTGAGCTTCCATAACTCCCTTATCTAATTAATCACCATTTATTTCCTGTTTATTTTTCGTTTAAAATGTTTTTGAAATTTTTCTATTTTTCCTGCTATTGCTCTAGTTGCACCATTTCACACCAGGATCCCTGCAACAATTTTCTAATTACGCATCTTAATGTAATGATCTCCATAGTCTTTTAGAATTGGAAGTAACTTTAGAGAGCTTCTGTTCAATCCTCTCATTAGCAAAATAAGCAAACCATTACTTTGTGAGGCAAAACAGCTTTCTTGAATTCACAAATCTAATTTCTGATGGTCCAGGGCAGGATCCCAGATGTTCCAAACAACAGCTCAGTGATCCCGCTACCATGGCATGCTCTCGCTTCACTTGCCCTTTGCACAAAATGTCCAAAGACTCTTATTGATCAAGCTGAGTTTATAATCTAGACCAGGGAGTTCAGAAAACTATAGCCCATGGCCAAATTTTGCTCTCTGCTTTTGTAAATTAAGTTTTACTGGAGCTTAGCCACCATCATTTACTTACTTATCGTCTGTGGCTGCTTTTACACTCTCTATGGCAGAATTGCGCAGTTAACCAGAGATTGTTTGGATCACAAAGCCTAAAATAATTACTATCTAGTCATTTATTGAAAAGGCTCGCAGAGCTGTGATGTAGACTCACTCAAAGTACTCTCTTTAATTCCTCATCACTTTCTGTGGCACCGATATCTAGTTGCTCTCTATTATCTATCCACACCTTCTACAGGAATAAATTCTTTTTGTGCTTAGCTAATTTTTTTTAGCTAAGCACATGACAGCATGAAAGGAAGGCTAGATTTCTCAGTTTCCCTTGAATCTTGTTGTGGCCAATGGAATTCATGAGAATCCAGTGGACTTGTGTATGCAACTTCCGGGAAGTATCCTTAAAGGAATTGTCTTTAAAGGAAGGAAGTGTGCCCTTCTCTTCTTTTTGCTCCCTCTTTATAGGTAGAATGATGCCAAATTAACTACAAAAGCCAACATGCCCAAAGAGAATATTTTTGGATTTGAAGTTAATATACGGCAGAGCAACATGATGAAAAGATCCTGGGTTCTTGACCTCAGAACGTTTCTACCTCCTGCAAATCACATACTTCTGGGTTTTTACATGAGTGAGAAATAGAATTCTATGTTTGAAATGATCCTCTGTTAATTAGGATTTTTGTGTCACTTGTAATTCATCCTAACTGAAATGCCTTCCAAGTGGAAATTTCTCTTGCAGATAAGGCACTACCTTTATAACTTGCTGAACTATCTGTATTTACTCATCTCCATTATTTTGCTCACCCTGCTAGCTCATGCTGGACTGCCCACTCTCTCCTCCTCCATTTGACCACATTTTACAAATTATTCAAAGCAGTTGAAGTTCTATCCACATCCTGAAGCATTGTTATTCTCTTTTCCCATTTAAAATTAAGTACTGTATATTTGGACCATTGAGATTGCATACTGTATTACATTCTGTGAGTCATGTTTCGATCCTTTATACTCAATGAGAATGTAGAATTTTAAAGGATTGGGAGTGTGAACGGAAAAGAGGCCACATATTAAACAAGCTCAGGAGACTGAAACCACATAAGATGGCATGAGCATAAAAACTTTCATAACTAAGTGAGCATGGCGGGAAGTCACATCCTTACTTCCTTCATAAAGTTAATCTGTGTCTTTCAGTGGGCCTCTCTGTTGTCCTTTTGCACCTAAAATAACATCCTTGGAATGTCAGTAATCCCTTTTCCTGACCAGAGCAGGGAAAGTACAGAATCCCTCATTATTATTCTTGTCCCTTCATTAACATCTCTATGAGAACTATTAACTATGCTGTACCATCTATGTGAAAGAAGTACCTGTCTCTCCAATGTACTTTTATCCAATCCCAGAGACTTCCCCGCTTTGCTTTCTCCAACCCGCTTAATCTATCACAAATGGATTACATGTAACCTTCCTCCTTTGATTTTATGTATAAAATAAGCTAAAGACCACCATTTTGCGGAACATTTTCTCAATCCGTTGAGATTTTGCTTCCCAGCAATTGTCGTCAGTCCGACTCAAATAAATTCTTACAAGCTTTCTCTTAGGCTGGATGTTTTTCGTCGACAGGATCGTTTCTTTTGTTTTATCTATATTTCCAGGGCCCCCATACTATAGGTAACCAGACCATACTTGGTGAATTTATTTGAATAAATTTGGGCTAAGTGAGCCCTACTTGCTCATGAGCTCACAGGTTCTCATTCATTATACTCAGAATGTCTGCCAACACCTGAATCATAACGTGTAAACCAGCCAAAGGAAGATCTGTCCCAGGGTAGGTCATTGAAAACTGCATACGATGGACATTCAGGCAAAGAGTTACATGCTGGCCTGTAAAGCCATCATGAGACAGTGCATATTAGCATCATGCCTGATAAACTGGGCAGATGTGCCATGCTCTCACTGAAATAAGTGGGTTGAATTCCACATTCAAGTTTTTTTTTACTATTTATGTGATGCTTTGAGGCCCAGGAAACTACACAGCCACAGTTTCTGCCTAAGTGTTAGCACATTAGACAGGTATATTTAAACTAAGGAACAAAAAGCTAATCAGATAATGTTTATATTTGTCAGCAAACAGAAATTTACCAGCTTGTCAAGGACTCAAATGTCAGAGCTCAAAAGTTTCCCGAACCAACATCCAGGCAGTTGGTTCCCTTTGAGACTATAAAAGGTAGACTAAATCTTGTTTGCTTACAAGGTCTAGGGCCATTTATTTAAGCCCAGCCTGCAGTTCTTAAATTGCGATGTGTAGTCTGTCTACTCACATTAGTTTACAGCAGAGCTCTTAGAACATTCTTACAAATGAAATTGATTCCAACATCCGCCAAAAGCCTACTACAGATAAGTGCCAGGAGCTGAAGGGAAAATTGAGTGAGAGCCATTTGAGCACTGACTTTTTGAGCCCAGGAAGGTTGCTTGCTCCCAATTCTTTGCACTGACCATATGAAGTGGCTTTCTGGCCAGCTTCCCCTGAGAAGGCAGAGTTTCCTATCTGCAGAGGGGAGACAGATTATGGAAGAAGCAGAGGCTTGTCAGATGGCACAGAAACAGAGTGGCTCTCGAGTCTTTTGTTTGTTTTAGTTAAATTGTTCCTGTCCATATCCCCAAAGCCTTATTCTCCCAGTTTTGCTGAACATTTTGTACAAGTCTTCTTGATTTCGCTGTCAGTTGTTACTCTTTGGAAGTTCTTTTCAGAAATTTTCTTTTTCTTAAAGAGAATGTTCTTTTCCTAAAAGAGAATGTGTCATCAAGTTTTGACTGTTTGCATTGTTTCCACTGGTCTTGGTGTGAGAGAAAGCTTACTCCTTCACCCAGCTTCAGGCCTTTAGTCCAGCTCTGCCTGCTGTTAGAAAAGATGCATTCTACACATGCTTCCTTCTTTAGACCTCAACCTCAAAGTGACTATGAACATTGGGAGCAAAAGGCACTGCCTCTTATTTTAAGATAATAGCTTTTCTTATGTGTCATAGGTCACCTCCACATTTCTGCCAGATTTATGCTATTAAATAGTTCTCCTAGATATACTATTACAGTTCACCTCTCACCCCCATATTTCTCCTCCCTCTCTTCTTTAGGAGCTTCTCCAATCAGTTAAATTTATCTTATTCACTGCAAACACTCTTCCCTCTTCAGGAGCCCTCCCTTAACTGATTATGTTAAAGAAATATAACTAAAACAAAATCTTCCAACCCAGAAATCCTCTCCATGAAGGTAGTAGAGAAAAAAAAAACAAAAACACATACTTTGATTATTGAATAAGCATTAAACCAGAATACATGGACATTACAGACAATCTTCTGAGAGAATGCAAAGGCAGAAAGATATCTCACCCTTTCATAGTGTAGAATGGATCCCACCCATTGCATATATGTTTTCAAGATAAACAATAACTAGTCCTCAAGTAAGAGGACTTGACAGCACCATTTGTCACACAGAGTTCATCCTAACTTTCGTAATTGGCGTGACCATCTGTGTTAGCTAATTGGTTTTATCAAAAGGAAAAACAAATTCCTCCTCTCTGTAAGACAGGAGGCAGTTTTACAACTTGGAGAGAATACCCACCAAAGTGAGGCTCCCACCTTCCACAGAAACAGGGGTACTAGCTCCCTGGATATTTACATTTCAATGGAATGGCTCTCAGGTCTTGAGAAAGACATTCTTAGGTCATAAAGCTGACAAAAGACCTGTCTAACTTTCAAAAAGATTTATAAAATATTAGAGAAGAGAAGGAACCTACAAGTTTTCTGAAGTAAATGCTCTAAGAAAAGAGAGGAGGAAGTCTTTTTTTCTTATTTTCCACAGGGAGACGGCCTGTTAATTTGTCCCTACACTTAACTTTAATCTCCTTGTTCTACCTACTGTAATCATATGTAACAAGAGAGGAAAGGTT
This sequence comes from Rhinolophus ferrumequinum, assembly GCF_004115265.2. Lineage (NCBI taxonomy): Eukaryota > Metazoa > Chordata > Mammalia > Chiroptera > Rhinolophidae > Rhinolophus > Rhinolophus ferrumequinum. The sequence continues at coordinate 31,685,676 of NC_046286.1, forward strand.
GGAGGCCAGTTACAGAAAAGCTCCAGAAGGAACTAGTGAGAAATCAAGGAGAAAGATACATAGACCTTTCTCTGAGGGAGGAGAAAAATGTGGTTCTTGGACACAGTTTGGAAACACTCATTGTCACTCAGGGTGTTGAAAAGTTAGGTGGGATTCTCAGGCCCCACCCAAGACATTTGCATTTTACCAGTAAGCTTCGGGAACTTAGTTACAGGGTCCAGAACATATTAAAAAAAACAAAAAACAAAACTTCCCCAAATGATTTTAATGTGCAGCAGGTTTAGGAACCACTGACTTGGAGTATAAAAATGTAAGCACCTCTCTCATTTTCCTGTGAGTCAGTCGTACTGATCTTGGAGAAAAGGTGATAGAAACAAATAAAATATGCAATACTGATACAGGTTAGCTAGCATGTTCCTAGGTAGACAGGGAGGTCCCTGGTGGAATAAACAAAGACAGCTATATCCTAAAACTACAGGTTTTGAAATCACTCCTTCTCTCCAGGACATAATGTAATAAGGCCTTGAGACTTAATCATAAAACTCATTTTGGCCTGACAAACGGAGCAGCTCTGACAGATAAAGAGTGGGTTACTTTGCTAATTCCTTCAGGATGGGCAAGCAGAACAAACCTGGTAGACGAATTTCATTTGAAGGCGCCAGTTCCCTTCTTCAAACAGCTCCCCTTCCCCAAGCAGGCAAGGAAGGTATAAAAGTAAGATCTATTGCCTCAGTTGTGGGGCACCCCCATTCGGGACCCCCCTCCAGTTCGGGAGCTGCAACCTCTTCTCCTGCCTCTAATAAACTACCCTCTTTTTAAAACTTTTTGCCTCTCCCTGGTCCATGTTTCTGTTCTTCGGCTTCACGAGACACGGTCTGGGCCCACACTCAGAAACTGCCAGCAGATCCAACATCACCTACATCGATACTATAGTTTGTTGACAAATAAATAAATTAGCAAAGGCCATTCCATTTGAATCTTTTTTAAAGGACTTAAAAATCTTCTTCCACCATAAAAAAGAGAGCTGCAGTTTTAGACTCCACATGTAAGTGATATCATACAGTATTTGTAGAAACAGAGAGCAAAATAGTGGTTACCAGGGGCGGGGATGGAGGAATTGGGGACATGTTGGTCAAAAGGTACAAACTTGCAGTTAGAAGGTAAATAAATTCTGGAGATTTAATGCACTGCATTATGATTATAGTTAACAATGTGGAATTATATACTTCAAAGTTGCTAAGAAACTGGATTTTAAATGTTCGCACAACAAAACTTAAAAGATAATTATGGGACATGATGGAGGTTTTAAGTAATGCTACGGTGACAGTCATATTGCAATAGCTATGTGTATCAAATCAACACACCGTACACCTTAAACTTACACAATTATATGTCAGTTATATCTTCACAACAACAACAACAATAGTAAAAGAAAAGAGACGTGCTGCTGCAATCAGTTCCTACCTCCCTCCCACCAATGTTTGAGAGCTGAACATCAGGCAGGGCCCTAGGGATTTAGGGGAGGCAGGCAAAGATGAGAATCACAGGAGCCTGTAGGAGTCACAGGACACTTCCTGGAGATGGGAAAGATTGGAGGGGGAAGGGGACATTCAGGGATCCCTAAGACTGCCATTATCCTTGCCCTCATCCTCTTGATTGTCTTCATCTAGATTCCTAAATTTATAGAGAAAAAGCCAAAGGTGGGCACACCATTTCTGCTCACAGGTGACTGACAGCAGTAATTGAGCACAAAGCTTGGTTGAAGGCGGGGTTTTCTGAATAGCATTTGGACCCTTGAGGTTGATAAAATATGAATTTCTCAGCACCTGCAGATAAACGGGAAAGGCTACAAAAGATGTTTTCAAGGTTTCCTGGTAGGGAGGCAGCCCTGTTCAGCAGCAACGTTCCGTCTAAAGAACAGATGGTCTAAAAGTAGTGTCTTGAGCACAATAGGGATGGGTGGGCAGATAAGAGGGCAAGATAAAAGTGCATGGGGATATTTTGACAAAGCAAGATGATTTAATAAACAGCAAAGGGAAAAAATCAAAGAGATGTGGTGGCTAATAAAAGGATTTAAAGGCAAAATGGATGGTGATCAGAGATAAAATAAAACATTGATGCTTTTGGAGCATACTACAGGTAATATGAAATTTTTAACCCTATCCTCCAAGTAGAAATATGTCCATCCGAACACACAAAATTGGAGTAAATACCAACTCGTATCTCTGTAGTAATGAAAATAAAACAAAAAAAATGGTAGTGACACCTATTGTCAAATGAAATTCAGCCTCACCTGATAATTATGAGGCTATTCTGTTTCTCAAACAGTAACATCACACTGAGTGCATGGGCTACTGAAAACATGCTGGTGAAGAATGCCATAGGAAAACTGTCATGTGTTGAGCACCTACTGTGAGCCAGGCAGGAAGCTAAGTATCCCACACACATTATATCAGAAATGCTTAGAGTAATCCTAAGAAATAGGTATTATTTATATCTTATGTATATAAAGCCAACGTTTCTAAGAAATAAACTATACAAATTATACAACAAATTAATTATACAACAAGGGAATGAGGGAAGCAGAATTGGAACTGGAGACTGCTGGATGCAAAGCTCTGCATTTTCACTCCAGTTGTAGCACAGGTTCTGTGGATTATGGTTCTCATAGGTATCTATCTCTGATTAGTCCTTTTCTCATTCAACAGGCAATCACTAGATGACTTTAATTGCCCAATTATCTTCAAAAGGGCAATCTCTCATTTTAATTGCCAACTATCTACTTACTCAGCAGCCTCCAAGCTTTTCCTATAATGTTCCCCTATCAGTACAAAATTTTTCATCGTGCACTACCAATATATGTAATTTATTTTTAATAATTTTATATTAATATATTAATGTGTTGCATACATTGTAACAGTTATCCAAAGGTAGAATAATTTTAAATAAGATTAAATCATATTTTCAGGGTAATATTTTCAGTACTTTTAAGTTGTATTTATCAACATTGCCCAATTATGTTGTTGAGTGCAACGTGATTGAATTCTCTGCCTTATTTTTGAAAATCTTGATTGAATACTTTGATTTACATTAATTAGATTCAAGGTCAGTTTCTAAGTTCAGTTGATTTTGATATCTATGTGAGGCACCTTTCATTTGGCTATGGCAGTCTTAAGAGCAAATATTCCACTAGTAAATATGCATTTTTCCTGATTTCAATCAACTGTCCTTGAAAACTCATTAAATGGTGTCGCTTGTTTATATTTTTAACAAATGTGTTCAAATAGCTAATAAAATATATTTTTAGACAGTTTAGAAAATTCTGTTTCCAAGTTTCTTAAACGTGTGTGTGCACCATATACATATATATGTGTATATATATATATGTACATATAAATATACATATATATGTATATCTTCAGTAGCACACTTACTGCTAAAATAATGAAAAGATTTCCAAAATGTCTATTTTCAATATATTCTTTCTATAGTACAAAAGGCGGCTGTTTTCTCACTTACCGTTAACACAAAGCTTACATGTGGATAATTGTGAATACTATCTGATGGACCCTGTCAGATCCGAGCAGATGTTCACTGCTTTTAACCATGGGATGTGGCTGACAAAGAGCTCCTAGGAGGAGAAGTGTCAGCTCTAACTCTTTTTTGTGGTGAACATGCGCTTGTATTATTGACACCATTTTTAAACTACAATCTTCATATTAATATTTTAAGCCTCTTCCTCATTTCCTGAGGTATATTTAATTAAAACTCAATAACAAATTTGGTACATCTATTTATCCAGTAATGTTACTGTGTGGCAGGATCCATCGTCAGGGCAGAAATTACGTCTTTATGCAAGAAACCTCACTTACTGTACGTAATTCATCCTGCTACAAAACACAGGGACCACAGGATGCAGCCAGTGCCCATCCATCGGTGCCATTTAGTAAAGCTTAATGATTTAAAAAATACAAATAGAAATTCTAATATTTTCTTCATACACTATTTGAGTGCCCACACCCTTCTCTGTAGACTGCTATAGTGGACAACTCCAATTAGTTGCCCTGTCAACACCCAGACAACTTATCCAATACAGAACACCTCTCTTGTTTCTTTATTTTCTGCCACAAACCAAAATGTATCCCTTTCCTATGTTCCCGTCACTAAATATTAAAAGAAAAATGCCAAAAATCAAGAAACATTTGTTGAGCACTTACTAGGTGCCAGCACTCTACCAGGCAATACAATGTAAATTCAGCCCAAAATGTCCATATTCTTAATCTACAATGTACGTTTATAAACTGATAAATTTAAAAAAAAGCAATGATTTCCTATAAATGTATTAAACATCTAATTTTACTAGTAATCAAACGAGCACACTTTTTAAATGAGACACCACGTTTTATCAATCAAGTTAAACAATGTACTTTAAATGGCAATACTTTATATTAGTGATTAAGAGAATGTCATTTTTGGAAGATCATTTGGCAAAGTTTATCAAGAATTTCAGAAATGTCTGTACTATTTTAAACTATGATTAACAATGTCATTTCCATAAATTTATTCTAAAGAAATAATCATAGATATACACAAAGATTGATTTAAAAATTAGCCTAATAAAAAGTTGGAGACAATTTAAATATCTAACAATCAGGGATTAGGCAAATGAATGGCAGTAGATCCAAAAGATAGACAACTATGTGATTATTAAAATTACATTCTGGAAGAATATTTAATAATGTGGTAAAATGTTCATGATATAATTGTAAGTGGAAAAAAGGCAGGGTATAAAAGAATATAAAGGATGATCTCAATTTTGTAAAAAGAAAACTATTCATAAAACAATAAAAATGGAAGGAAATACATTTTTAACAATGTATGTCTCGAGATAATGGGTTATGAGCAATTACTACTTAATTTTTTATACTCTTTCATATTTTTAAAATGTCAACATATGTGTGTGTATATACATAATATATATTCTATTCACTATAGACAGTTTTTAAATTATAAAATGTATTTGGATTTTCTATAATATGCATCCAAAAAAAATTCTGTATATATGTGTCTACAGGGTGTGATTTGGCTGCATATCATAGAAAATTCCAAACACATGCACTAAGCAAGACAAAGGTTTATTTCTTACACTTAACAGAGGTCTAGACTCTAGAGAAAGGAAGTATAAAACTGGTATGACAGCTCCAGAGTTATCAATTACCTAGGCTCCACATACCTTTCTACTCCACCAATAGAAAAAGAATTCTTCCCTCAGGGTCAACTTGCAGTCCATTCTATGATAGGAAGAGCATGAAAGAAAGTAGGCAAAGGGCACACCTCCTGCTGAGTCAGATCCCTTTGAGGAGCCTTCCTGGAAACCCTACCCAATAACATTCTTTGCCACCACTATCTGAAAGTTGGAAATTGGAGACTCCTTAGAAATATATGGTTGCTTGGGATAAATTCCAGGTTTCCTTCTAAGGAAGTAGGAAAGAATGGTATTTGAATAGATACTTAACAGGCTCTGCTACTCTTATAATAATAAAATTGTCATAATTTGTTTTTCTTTAAAGTATGATAATGGCATAACAGCAAAAAGAGAATAGAGGGAAAAAATAGGAGATGTAGATAAAAAATTAAGAAATCAAAGAAGATTATTCTGATACCCTTAACAGGGGGAAAAGGACTCAACATTTGTAGTCAACTATCAGCAATGCAAAGTTTCAAATATACCCTATACTATTTTCCAAAAATAAATTCAAAGAAAAATGAATTAGAGAAAGAAAAATATGAAGGACTATAAATCCTGATGTGTCATTCACTCATACTTATCTCTCCAGTATTCCTGGAAGTTAAAGTGAACCTTAGGAAGAGAGTAGATTAGGCAATTAGAGTCTGACTCGTCTGTTTCTCTGTGTAAATCAGAGAAAACTAGGATTCCCATAATGTGTAATTTGTATCTCAGATAAATTAGTACTACCTGTTCTCCTACTCCATGAGGTTAATGTTTCCACATAATACTTGCCATTAAATAAATTTCTTGCTTTTTATATTGATTTTCCTACATAAATGTGAATATTAATATTTTAATGTATATGAAATTTAAAAAGATACACACATATGTATATGTTTTCAAAGCTATTCTTCACAATAACATCAAGGGCATATTATAAAATTATCAAAGCACAATGATTTCAAATTTAATTTCAAGTTAAAAGTTAAACTTTGTATCAGGCACATGCTTTTAGAAAAGTTAGAATACAAGGAGTAACAAAAAGCCTTAAAATTAAATGAACATGAAGGATTATCCCATTTATCCAGTTATATAGCTAAGAAGTCAAAACAAAATACAAGAACTTCCTATGTAAATTGTAGATTACCTAATTGTAAGACTAACATTTCTGAGTAAACTGGATGGTCAAAAAATCCAAAGAGAATTTGACGCCTGGGTTTAAATGGAACCAAAATGTTTATTCTAAAAAGAGCAATTAGAAAATGCTCATAATTAAAGCATGGAGGTATTTTATCTCTTCAGAATTAAGTTGAATACAAGCATACCTTGTTTTATTGCGCTTCACTTTATTACACTTCACAAATACTATTATTTATTTATTTTTATTTTATTTATTATTTTTTAAAATATTTATTTATTTATTCATTTTTACAAATTGAAAGTTTGTGGCAACTTTCCATCAAGAAGTCTATTGGCACCATTTTTCCAACAGCATTTGCTTACTTCATGTCACATTTTGGTAATTCTTGCAATATTTCAAGCTTTTTCATAATTATTATTATTGTGATCTGTGATCAATCATCTTTGATACTACTATTGTATTTGTTTTTGGGTGCCACAAACTGCACCCATATATGATGGCAAAGTCAATTGATAAACGTTGTGTGTGTTGTGACTGTTCTACCGACTGACCGTTCCCCTATCTCTCTCCCTCTTCTGGGGCCTCCCTATTCCCTGAGATACAATATTTAAATTAGACCAATTAAAACCCTACAATGCCCTCTAAGTGTTCCAGTGAAAAGAAGAGTCCCACATCTCTCCCTTCAAATCAAAAGCTAGAAATGATTACGCTTAGTGAGGAAGGCATGTTGAAAGCCAAGACAGACTGAAAGCTAGACCTCTTGCACCAAACAGCCAAGATGCAAAGGAAAAGTTATTGAAGGAAATTTAAAGTGCTATTCTAGTGAATATGTGAAAGATAACAGAGCAAAACAGCTTTAGTTCTGGTATGAGGAATGTTCCAGTAGTCTGATAGAAGATCAAACCAGCCACAACATTCCTGTTAGCCAAAACCTAATCCAGAGCAAGGCCCTAACTCTCTTCAGTTCTATGAAGGCTGAGAGCGGTGAGGAAGCTACAGAAGAAACATTTGAAGCTTGCAGAGGTTGATGCGTGGGGTTTAAGGAAAGCACCAGTCTCCATAAAAGTGCAGGCAAAGCAGCCCGTGCTGACGTAGAAGCTGCAGGAAGTTCTCCAGAAGGTCTGAGACAACGAATGAAGTTGGCTGCACTAAACATCAGTGTAGACAAAACAGCCTTATGCTGGCAGAAGATGCCATCCAGGACTTTCATAGCTAAAGGAGAGAAGTCAATGCCTGGCTTCAAAGCTTCAAAGGACAAGCTGACTCTTATTAGGGGCTAATAAAGCTGGTGACATTCAGGGGAAGCCAGTGCTCATTTCCCTTTCCCACAATCCTTGGACTCTCTAGAATGATGCTAACTCCGCTCTGCCTGTGCTCTATACGGAACAACAAAGCCTGGCTGACGGCACATCTGCCTACAACATGGTTTACTGAACATTTTAAGCACACTGTTGAGACGTACTGCCAAGAAAAAGAAAGATTCTCTTCAAAATATCACTGCTCATTGACAATGCACCTGGTCACCCCAGAGCTCTGATGGAGATGTACAATGAGACTAACGTTTTCATGCCTGCTAACACAATAGCCATTCCGCAGCCTATGGGTCAAGGAGCACTTTCTAATTTCAAGTCTTACTATTCAAGAAATATTCATGAGCTGTAGATGCCATAGATAGTGATTCCTCTGATGGATCAGGACAAAGTAAGTTGAAAACCTTCTGGAAAGGATTCACCATTAAGAACATCCATTAAGAACATGCCATCAAGAACATCCGTGATTCATGGGAAGAGGTCAAAATATCAACATTCGCAGGAGTTCAGAGAAGTTGATTCCAAATTTCAGGGATGACTTTGAGGGTTTCAAGACTTCAATGGAGGAAGTAACTGCAGATGTGGTAGGAACAGCAAGAGAACTAGAATTACAAGTGGAGCCTGAAGATGTGACTGAATTGCTGCCATCTCATGATCAAACTTTAATGGATGAGGAGTTGCTTCTTATGGATGAGCAAAGAAAGTGGTTTCTTGAGATGGAATCTACTCCTGGTGAAGATGCTATAAAGATTGTTGAAATGACAACAAAGGACTTAGAATATTACATAAACTTAGTTGATAAAGTACTGGCAAAGTTTGAGAACATTGACTCCAGTTTTGTAAGAAGTTCTACTGTGGGTAAAATGCTATCAAACAGTATTGTGTGCTACAGAAAAATCGTTTGTGAAAAGAAGAGTCCGTTGTAGTAGCAAATTTCATTGTTGTCTTATTTTAAGAAGTTGCCACAGTCACCCCAACCTCCGGCAACCATCACCCTAATCAGTCAGCAGCCACCACCATCAAAGCAAGACCCTCCACCAGCAAAAAGATTGACTCGCTGAAGGCTCAGATGATGATGAGTATTTTTTAGCCAGAAAGTACCTTTAATTAAGGTGTGCGTGATGTTTTTTTAGACCTAATGCTATTGCACACTTAATAGACTACAGTAGAGTGTAATCATAAGTTTTATACGCACTGGGAAAACAAAAAATTAGTGTGACTCACTTCGTTGTGATATTCACTTTATTGCAATGGTCTGTAGCCAAACCCTCAATATCTCTGAGGTATGGCTGTGTATTATCGTGACATTCCCTTGCATGTCATCCCAATGACTTGGGTCTTTTCTTATTTGAGAAGTGCAAGATTGTGTATTTATTTGCAGAGAGCCTATTTTGCAAAGGAAACATAGGAATAAAAGTACCTTTGAATAGCTGCTGATATATTCCATGATCGATAGAGAGTCTTCATGCTGTTCCCCTAAAAATGACAGTCCCTTCTTGTTCTAAGCTCTCAGGTCTATTATGAGAAGTCCACTCCTACCAAACACAGAGATGACTTTTTGATACTAAGCCATAGGATGCTGATAATCACAAGAATTGAATTTCCCTACTTAATGTCAGTAGTAAATTTGGTTAAGGCAAGACAACAGCATTATCAAAGAACAGTTAACAGATCATTAAAAGGCTACTAAATTATGCCATGGAATATTTGAATTTATTACCACTTTACATTCTACTGACTCATTTATCTGTGGCACCAAGAAGCTCCTAAATCCTAATCATGCAATCGAACAACATTTATCAGAAGCCTTCAGGCACATTGTGCAATATTAGGAATTTTACCAAGAAATTTCTCCATAAATACTGTCCCTGACCTCTGGAAACTTGGTGAAAATAAAACCTTGCTAGCTAACCTTTTAAAAAGAAGAAAAATTTTAACAGCCACCCATTGCTTGTCATGCATTTACTAAATGTGTCATAATAACCCAATAAAGTAGGCACAATTATTATCTTTATTCTGTAAATGAAAAAACAGGCTCAGAGAAGTAAAGTGATGGGCCCAAGATTACAAAACTAATAATAAGTGACACCAGTTTCAAACATTACAACACTGCCCTGGGTCTGCATCGGAGCATAAAGGACCAAATTATCTAAACTGTGCATCAATATAGCACAACTACTGTACATTTTTAAAAGACATGATATTTATATGAATTTGCAAAATAAATATGAATGTATCTTAAAGATCTATGCAAATACCAAACAAAAGCAAAAAATAAACATTAAAAAAATCAACCCTGAAACTGAAACAAGTCCACATTGACTAACTTCATTTAATCAACTAGGTTAAGGCAAAGTTTTCCAATACTCAGTAAATAATAGCTGTTGTTGTTGTTGTTGTTGTTGTTGTTGTTACAAAGCAGTGTGTTTTCAGGGATAATTGAATAATATGGGGAGTGAGGATATAAGGGGTTTCTGATTGAGTATCACTCTCTTGGTCTAAAAACCAAGTTTCAGATCCATAACACATGCTCTTTCCCTCCCAACAGATGAACCTAGGCATCTATCTACAAGCTATCCAATCTTGATTATTCCTCCAAAATGTGTAAACATTAAAATTAATACTCTGCCTTTTCTATGAGACAGACAGATATGACAATGTCAGTTGTTAAAGGAAGAAGGCCTTTGCTTCCTTCAGTCCACCTAATACTGGACTAATTTTTCCAAAACAAAGTTCCTTAGGAATAAATTTCCTTAGGACTATACCCAGCTTAGATAACTCTTGCCTTCTGGGTCTCCCTGGATGAATTCTGGCTGTCTCTACTACAACGTACCAGTCTGCCATGTTGAGTAGTTAACACGAATCATAGACAAAGTGTCAAGGAAGAAATATAAGAAGGTGTCAGCTCACATCAGATTAACTTTCTTCTTCTGGATCTGAGAGTAGCTTTACTCAATACAACAATCTTCATGATACAAAGTAAAGCAACTAAATCATACTCCATATTTTCAAATCATAAAATTTGTCACAAATGTACAAAATTCATCCAGCTTAAATAGGTTCCATAAATCACCCTCAGTAACAATTTCCAAAACAAAAACAAAGGGCAAAATATAGTCTCTAGTCTGAATTTATCATTTGTGCCATAAGACAGAAATCTATCCTAACACATTGTTTGAATTGTCAGATATTATACTTCTGAGTCTTTCAAGTGATTTATCTTCTGGGTATAAGGCCAATATTTGCATCTTGACTCATTTTTATAGCTACGTTACAGGATTGTTATAACCCAGAATCCAGCCTCCAGTATACTGGTATAAAAACAATAAACTCTTGAAATCTTATAAGTATTTTATTTCTATTCCCTCAGAACAACTACAAGGTGCTAACTCTGCAACCTTTCTCTGTACCGCTCAGATCGGACATACTGCATTAGAACACAAAATACATGATATATTTTGGAGCATATGTTTTAGAAGTGGCAAAAGACTGCACTGACTATGTTTATATATTTTATCCCTCATATTGTTATTTTATTTTTCTGGGAAAAGATTAATATTTACTTTTAAACAGACATAATTTAAAAAATCAACTTATAATTGTCAGCCTGCACCAAAAGATTACGATTTAAGATAAAAACAAGCTAATTTCATAATTTTCAGATTCAAGTATTTCTATTTTAAAATATTTAATAGTGATTATTTCATTAGTTTGCATCATGGCCAATATCTATATACCATTAGACATAATATATGCAAAATATTTGCACTTTATAGCTTCTTTTTATTTTATAATCATTGCACGATATGATAAGTAAAGAATTTGAAGAATATAAAGTAAATTCATATTTTCTTAGATTTAATAACACTCAACATTCTAATCTATATTTATTAATTCTGTCTTTCATTAAAATCTAACTTTAAATACTTCAACAACAACATGGGGATTGAAATAGTTTCTTTACTCTATTTAATGGTTTATGAAGGCAATTTAGTGGGATAAAGAAAGAAAGCACATATTTTAGATTTAAACAGACTTTGGGGAAGGGAGGGAGGGAGGAGGAAGGATCATTCATAGATAGATAGATAGATAGATAGATAGATAGATAGATAGATAGATAGATAGACAGACAGAAACATACATAGAATATTTTATTGTTTTATGTTTTCTATTCCTTCATTTATCTCTTTGATAAATCCTTGATTTATCCTTTTGGTTTTAAACATAGTTATTTTAACATTATTTTCACATTGTTCTATGACTTCCTGTTCTTTGGGAGCAAATTCTTCATCTACTGATGGTGGATTTTTGTTGTGTACTTTATAATTTTGTCTGTGAGCTACTCTTTAATAGAATGCACATTCCAGGTTATAGAGGCTTCCCAATGACCGATTTGATTCCATTTTTAAATTAAGATACAATTTATATACATTAAGATACAAAAATCTTAAGTGTTTAGCTTGATTATTTTTTTTTAAAGTTTATCTGGGTGACAATTGTGAGTAAAGTTACATAGGTTTCAGGTGTACAATTCTGTATTACATCATCTATAAATCCCATTGTGTGTTCACCACCCAGAGTCAGTTCTCCTTCCATCACCATATATTTGATCCCCTTTACCCTCATCTACCACTCCCCACCCACCTTACCCTCTGGTAAGCACTAAACTATTGTCTGTGTCTATGAGTTTTTGTTTCTCATTTGTTTGTCTTGTTCTTTTGTTGTTTTTGGTCTGTATACCACATATCAGTGAAATCATATGGTTCTCTGCTTTTTCTGTCTGACTTATTTCGCTTAGCATTATATTCTCAAGATCCATCCATGTTGTCACAAATAGTCCTATTTTATCTTTTCTTACTGCCGAATAGTATTCCATTGTACATATACCACAACTTCTTTATGCATTCATCTATCGAAGGACATTTTGATTGTTTCCATGTCTTGGCCACCCTAAATAAAGCTGGAATGAACATTGGAGCACACGTGTCTTTATGAATAAATGTTTTCAGATTTTTTTGGTAGATACCTAGGAGTGGGATTGCTGGGTCATACGGTAATTCTATTTTTAACTTTTTAGGAACCTCCACGCTACCTTCCATAGCGGCTGCACCAGTCTTCATTCCCACCAACAGTGTATGAGGGTTCCTTTTTCTCCACAGCCTCTCCAACACTTGTTACTATTTGTCTTGTTGATGATAGCCATTCTGACTGGGGTGAGGTGATATCTCATTGTGGTTTTTACTTTCATTTCTCTGATGATTAGTGATGTTGAGCACTTTTTCATATGTCTATTTGCCATTTGTATGTCCTCTTTGGAGAAATGTCTCTTCAGGTCGTCTGCCCATTTTTCAATTGGGTTGTTTGTTTTTTTATTGTTGAGTTACATGAGTTCCTTGTATATTTTGGATATTAGTCCCTTATCGGAGGCACTGTTTGCAAAAATCTTCTCCCATTCACTTGGTTGCCTCTTTATTTTGTTGATGGTTTCTTTTGCTGTGCAGAAGCTTTTAATTTTGATATAGTCCCATTCATTTATTTTATCTTTTACTTCCCTTGCCTTTGGAGTCAAATTTGTAAAATGCTCTTTGAACCCAAGGTCCATAAGTTTAGTACCTATGTTTTCTTTTATGCAGTTTATTGTTTCAGGTCTTATGCTTAAGTCTTTGATCCATTTTGAATTAATTTTGGTACATGGTGACAGATAACAGTCTAGTTTCATTCTTTTGCATGTGGCTTTCCAATTCTCCCAGCACCATTTATTGAAGAAGCTGTCTTTTCTCCATTGTATGTTTTTCGCTTCTTTGTCAAAAATTATCTGTCCATATTTATGGGGGTTTATATCTGGGTTCTCAATTCTATTCCATTGGTCTATGTGTCTGTTTTTCTGCCAATACCATGGTGTTTTGATTGCTGTTGCCCTGTAATACAAGCTAAAGTCAGGGAGTGTGACAGCTCCAGCATTGTTCTTTTTTCTTAAGATTGCTTTGGCTATTCGGGGTCTTTTGTGGTTCCAAACAAATCTGATGATTTTTTGTTGTATTTCTTTAAAAAATGCCATTGGGATTTTATATGTTGCTTTGGGTAATACGGCCATTTTAACTATGTTGATTCTCCCAATCCATGAGCACGGAATGTTTTTCCATTTCTTTGTGTCTTCTTCAATTTCTTTTAAAAATGTCATAGTTTTCAACATACAGGTCTTTCACTTCCTTGGTTAAGTTTATTCCTAGGTATTTTATTATTTTTGCTGCAATGGCAAAAGAAATTTTTTTTTTATTTCTTTTTCTGAGATTTCATTGTTAGTATATAGGAATGCAATGGATTTTTTTGTACTTTGATTTTGTAGCCGACCACATTACTGTATTCATTGATAGTTTCTAATAGCTTTTTGGTGGAGTCTTTAGGGTTTTCTATGCTCTGGTGAGGACTTCCAACACTATGTTGAAAAGCAGAGGGGACAGATTAGGGCACAGCCCTGTCGTGTTCCTGAACGTAGAGCAAAGGGCTTCAGTTTTTCACCGTTAATTATGAGATTAGCTGAGGGTTTGTCATATATGGCCTTTATTATGTTAAGATATTTTCCTAAATAGGTATAATATTCTATACCTATTTTATTAAGTGTTTTAATCATAAATGGATGTTGTATCTTGTCAAATGATTTTTCTGCATCAATTGATATAATCATATGATATTTGTCCTTTATTTTGTTTATGTGATGTATCACATTGATGTATTTGCGTATGTTGAACCATCCTTGCGCCCCCAAGATGAACCCCACTTGGTCGTGATGAATCTTTTTAATGCATTGTTGCATTCTATTTGCTAGAATTTTGTTTGGGATTTTTGCATCTGTATTCATCAGAGATATTTGTCTGTAGTTCTCTTTTTTGTGATGTTCTAACCAGGCTTTGGTATCAGGGTAATGTTGGCCTCATAAAATGAGTTAGGGAGTACTGTCTCTTCTTCAATTTTTTGGAAGAGTTTGAGCAGGATTGGTATTAGACCCTCTTTGAAGGTTTGGAAGAATTCACTAGTGAAGCCAACTGGTCCCGGACTTTTGCTTTTGGGAAGGTTTTGGATGACTGATTCAATTTCCTTACTGGTGATCAGTCTGTTTAGATTTTCCAATTCTTCATGGTTCAGCCTAGGAAGGCTATATGTTTCTAAGAACTTGTCCATTTCTTCTAGGTTATTGAATTTGGTGGCATATAGTCCTTCATAGTATTCTTGGATGATCTTTTGTATTTCTGTGGCATCCGTGATAACTTCCACTTTTTCATTTCAGATTTTGTTTATTAATGTCTTCTCTCTTTTTATCTTAGTGAGCCTAGCCAAGGGTTTGTCAATTTTGTTAATCTTTTCAAAGAACCAGCTCTTTGTCAGATTAATTTTTTCTATTGTCTCTTTGTTCTCTGTTTCATTTAGTTCTGCTCTGATTTTTATTATTTCCTTTCTTCTGCTGAACTTAGGTTTCATTTGTTCTTCTCTTTCTAGTTCTTTAAGGTATAATGAGAGGTTATTTGTTTGGGATTTTTCTTGTTTCTTGAGATAGTCCTGTAATGATATAAATTTCCCTCTTAAAACTGCTTTTGCTGCATCCTAAAAATTTTGGTAGGATGTATTTTCATTGTCATTTGTTTCTATGTATCTTTTGATCTCTTCTCTAATTTCTTCTTTGACCCAGTCGTTCTTTAAAAGTATGTTGTTTAATCTCCATGTATTTGTGTTTTTTCTTGCTTTCTTTTTGCAGTTGATATCCAATTTCAAAGCCTTGTGATCAGAGAATATGCTTGGTATGATTTCAGTCTTGTTAAATTTGCTGAGGTTAGTTTTATGTCCCAATCCTTGAGAATGTTCCATGTACATTAGAAAAAAATGTTTAGTCTGATGTTTTAGGATGAAGTGCTATATAAATGTCAATTATGTCCATTTCATCTAATGTGTCATTTAGGGCTGCTGTTTCGTTATTTATTTTCTGTTTGGATGATCTATCCATAGCTGTCAATGATGTATTTAGGTTCCCTAATATAATTGGGTTTTGGTCAATTTCTCCCTTTAGTTCTGTTAGTAGTTTCTTGGTATATTTTGGTGCTTCCTGAATGGGGGCATATATATTGATGACTGTTAAGTCTTCTTGTTGTATAGTCCCCTTTAGCATTATGAAATGTCCATTTTTGTCTCTTGTTATCTTTTTCACCCTGAAGTTTGTTTCATCTGATATCATTATGGCTACACCTGATTTTCTCTGGATGCCATTTGCTTGGAGTTCAGAGCCCGTGTGTTTCAGCAGTTCTGTTTACTCCTGCAGGAATCCATCCAGATAAGTGGGGTCAGGGGCAGGGTGAGTTGTGAGAGGTGGCCCAGAGCAATGGCAGTGACCACCATCACAGCCAGTCCTGCTTCCACAGCTCCCTCCCTTTTGCCGGAACTAGTTGGGCTGCGAATCTGTGTCTGCAGACCACAGTTCTCAGAACGGCAAATATTCTGTTCTTTGGATCTGACACTGCTACTGTTCCGCTTCTAGCACTGGGCAGGTAGGGGTGGGGTGAGCTCTGGGAGGGTAGGGAGGGGGCAGCTAGTCTCAGTGCCTAAGGCTTCCGTTCTCTGCTTGGCAGTGAGGGTTTAAACCACCGTTTTCAGCCTTCATCCCTCATTCTTTTCTCCAATGTCTCTGCCATGAACGTTGGGTTCAGCCGTGTTATATACTGTCCCCTCAGCCCTTTGGGCCATAAACGGAGCCCTAGCAGTCCGAGTTCTTCCGTCTCCCACAGCTGTTGTAGTTCCGGGATGCAGCGAGCTCGGAGCACTGAGCTAGGTCTGCGTCCTACACCCACGTGGCTCCATCTCCGCTCTTCTCCATTGCCTCCTCCCCTGCTCTCGCAATTTGCCCACCTTTAGATAAATTCAGTAGTGAGCCTCTTTGTCTTGCCTGTCTGCTGTGCAGGGAGTCCTTTGTGGAGTTATAGCTGATTAATTTATTGTAAATTCCAGGGGAGATTTCCAGAGGCTCACCTCATGCCTCCATTTTGATGACGTCCTTATCTAGGCAATTTCCTAGCTTGATTAATTTTTGCATATGTATATAGCTATGTAACAATCACACAGATAAATATATACAGTTGACTACTGAACAATGTGGGGGGTTAGGGGCACTGACCCCTACAGAGCAGAAAACCTGTGTATAACTTTTGACTCCCCCAAAACCTAACTATCAATAAACTACTGTTGACTAGAAGCCTTAGCAATCATACAAATAGTTGATGAAAATATATTGTGTATGTTATATGTATTATATACTGTATTCTTACAATAATCTAAGCTAGAGTAAAGAAAATACTTTAAGAAAATCATAAGGAAGAAAAAACACATTTACAGCACTGTACGTATTTACTGAAACAATCTGCATATCAGTGAACCCACACAGTACAAAGCCGTGTTGTTCAAGTGTAAACTGTACACTGTTTCCCACATCCTTATGGCCCCTATCAGTCAATAATCCCTGATAGGTAACTACTGTAAGTCTTGATATAGTGGTTACTTATGTCAAAGTAACTAGTTATCTTAAGTACCGTGATATAGGTAACTAATATGTTAGAATGCTTCTAGATTTTTGTCTTTGGAAAAAAGTGTTAATATGTTTTCCAGTTTTGTTCTTTGGCAAGATTGCCTTGCCTATTACAGATCCTTTGAATTCCCACTTAAATTTTAGAATCAATTTGTTAATTTTTATCAAAAACACCTAGTTAGAATTGTGATTGCTATTGAAATTTGCCAGCCCACAAACATAGTAAATCATTCCATTTACTTGTCCTTTCTTAATTTTTCTCCACAATTTTATTTAGTGCTTGGTCCACTCATTCTAGATTTATTTTTATCTATACTCGTATAATTTTCAGTGCTATTGTAAATAATATTGCTTTTAATTTTTAATTGTTTCTTGTAAATACAAATACAATTGTTTTGTATATTGACCTTTTATTCAGCAACCTTAGTAACTCTGTTAGTAAGTAATTACTATACAAACCATATTTCTATACGATTCGTAGTTGTTTTTAGAATTTTTTATGAATGTAATCATGTTACCATGAATAATGACAGTTTTCCTTCTTCCTTTCTAATCATTATACCTTGTTCTTTTTCTTGACTTACTACACTTCTAATACAAATGTTAAAGAGAAGTGATTAGAGTGGACATCTTTGTCTTGTTTCCAATATCAGGGGAAAATATTCAATATTTCACCATTAAGCATGTTGTTTGCTGTAGGTTTTTGATAGATAGGCTTTATAATATTTAGAAAGTTGCCCTTTATTCTTAGTTTTCTGAAAAATTTTATCGTGGACATGCATTGAATGTTAACAATTGTTTATCTGCTTCTATTGAGATGATCATATTATTTGTATCCTTTAATCTATTAATGTGGTAAATTCTATTTATTGATTAAAGAAAACTGTTAAATCAGACTTGCATTCCTGGAATAAATCCATATGGCAAAATTTTAACTTGGCTGTGTCAGTGGCTCTATGAAATGCACTATTTCCAGACAGTTTTATATTACTATCTCAGGTTGGGACTCTGGAACCATGAGGGTAGTCCAAAGGAGAATCTATATACAGTAATCTGAATCATTCTGTAGGTGAAAAGTGAAGAAAATGATGGATTCATATTATTCTGATTATAACACTTCTCTAAACAGACCTAAAGTGCGTAATAAAAACCAAATAAAATAAACAAAAAATAGATAAAATACATTTACACGTCATTAAAATTTGTGAATTTTTACCCAATAGCGTTCCTGAGGCATTGACTCAGCCTGACGACACTTAGGAGTACTAAGGAAACGAAGAGGTTAGGAAGAATTACAGGCAGGAACAGGGAGAAAGGAGTACTGAAAGCACATCAAGGCAAGAGTACAGCTGTCTGTGGCCCTCTTGTGGAGAGATCAGAAGACAAACCCTCCATAGTGTCTGGGAGGTGGGCCTCACATCACTGTACAAGAGCACAATAGGGAACATTTAAAATGATGATCCTAAATCACCTAGAAAATATTAATTTTATTTAGTTTGCATTGATTGGAAAATGAAAAGAACTTTTCAAAATATTTTATGGAATATGATTGACATTCCAAGTCTGATAAAAAAGGCAAATCTTTAGTTTTATTTATAGTTATATATAAAATAATATATAATGTATGAAGTTACGTGTAGTTATGTATATAATGTAAAGGTTTATATATATATTTTTTATAAAGCTATATGTATATGACTTTATATATAAAAACGTTTGTGTATATATAGCGACATACTTACATAGGTATAAGACTGTAGTTCAGTTATATAGGATTCAGTCTCTCAGTCTTTAGGATGACTGAAATTAAACTTTCCTGTGACCATGAACTCAGTCTTTGTCACTCTGTTTTTTTAAAAATCAATGGCAACGTGCTCACCAGCTAAGAAATTTCACCTGGCAAACACTTTCAGGGCTTTGCTAGAATAAACAACAGCTGTCATAATGGTATCGATTTACCTGCTCTGCCACTTTTACATCCATAAAATCGTTTCCTTTTTTCACAAGAGTGTACTGAGGAATAATTAGTTAGCGGTTTAAAAACAACTTGAAGGTATAAAAGATTATTCCAAAATGCTAATTGGGATTATTATTATAATAGCCAAATGGCAAGAGGAATAACGCAGTGATCCTCATTGGTGACTTAATACAGATGTCCTCAACCATCTGTGAAAAAGGTAAAGAACAATCCCGTTGGGCCCAACTGCAGAAGCAAGGTAGCAAACAAACCTGGTGAGGGCTCAAGTTTTGCACTGGAGAATCCTAATTGGATTCTCTGCCTTTTGCCTGGCAGAACATAGGCTTCCAAACCCATTAGGCCAGCTCTCTTCAAGGATATCCTGAAATTTCCACAAAACTCTAAATGAAATTGAGTTAGGTATTAAAGCCTATTCTAGAGTAAAAGTTTATGTGACCTGAGATATCAAAGATAGTAAATTTAACTTTATGGTAAATAAGTTTGCTTTCATATCCTGGATATTTCACATCCATAGAAGGGGTGCACACTATATTATGCGTGTCCATGTAAATATACTATGTATACAATGATATTCTCCAAATGTATATCTATAATTCAGACATCTCCTCTGAATTTCAGACCTACATGTTAAGCATATATTCAAAATTTCCAACTGGATGTCTCACAGGTATCTCAAATTTCTTATAGTATCTAAAAAAGAGTGCCTCTAATTCTCAACCCCTCAACTTTATTTCTGTGTATCTTTCACACACCCATACATGGTATCAGCATTCATCCAGTTACTCAAACCTAAGCATTATTTTCGATTCCTCCTTCTTTTTCATCACTTATATCTAATCTACTTCCAAGTCCTGTCAACTCAACTATAAAAATATCGTGACTCCATTCACTTTTCTTCATCTCAACTGCTACTGCTATAATGAAATCCACCATCACTTCTTGACTAAATTACTATAATATCTGTCTCTTTGTAAACCTGCCTGCTTGGCTCCTTTAATTTTCAATACAATAGCCAAAACAATCTTATAAAAACGTAAATGTGACCAGGCCACACTTTTGTTAAAACTTTGACTTCCCATTTTACCTAGAATAAAATAAGTGAACATGGCTGACCAAATGGCATGATCAGGCCCTTCTTGCGACTCACGTTCCAGCCACACTAGCCCCCTTGAACTTCTCAAACACTAAACTCTTTCCTGCCTTAGGATCATTGCAAATGTTGCTCTTTCTACCTGAAATATTCCTTCCCCTGACTGCCAACTTCTCTGATTTCATGTCTAACCTCAAATATCACTTCTTCAGGGAAACTTCTATAACATTATGCTATCTAAAGTAGTTTTCTCTCTCCCCCAACATTTCCCAGTAGCCTCTCTTTCT
The DNA here is from genome assembly GCF_004115265.2 of Rhinolophus ferrumequinum. Lineage (NCBI taxonomy): Eukaryota > Metazoa > Chordata > Mammalia > Chiroptera > Rhinolophidae > Rhinolophus > Rhinolophus ferrumequinum. The sequence goes on from NC_046286.1 coordinate 31,706,277, forward strand.
GTACATTGCTATTTCTTCTTCGTAGCATCTAAAACAATTTGCAAGGTATTCCCTTGTTTGATTATTATTATTTTTTAATTCCTCCCCAAACTGTAAACTCCACAAGGACTGGGACCATCACTGTTTTGCTCACCATTGAAAATACAGTACCATGTAATTGTAGCACGCATGTGTTAGGCCAATGGGTGTGTGTTATGGAAAGTAGACTCTTCAGTTAAACTTGCTTCTCATTGCATTTAGTTCAGAGAGCTACTCTTAGGTGGGGAAATTAACAATGAGAAGTTAGAAAGGGTTGCTGGAATGCTTATTGGGTTAATGTTCACTATATGCTAAGTCTTTACTATCTGTATTCGAGCTTTTTTTTTTCATTTAGCAAATAGCCAGTTCTTCTTCTTTTGCTGCTGAAAAAATTAGCTTCCTTTTCAAAGGCTTTCAGTGGTGCTCCATCCTGCATTGCCAAAAAGTCTGGGTGTCCATGTCACTTTCCCCAGCCCGCCTACCTATATTACTGCCACCATTTTCCCCACCTGCTACCAACACACTAATCAAGAAATACCACTCATTTCCCCTTCTGTCTCTATCCATCTATAGATGCTTTATAGGACAGTTTATGCTATTTCAAAAACCTAGAACAAGCTTCCATCTGCCATCTGTTAAGCCATCACTGCTTCTTCATTAAAAATCTTTCTTAAACTCCAGCTCATCTCAGAGAAAGTATGAGTCTGGAAAGGAATGAGATGTCTCACATTTAGATTCATGTGTCTGACAAGACCCTGTCTACCTGGGTTTACTTAATAATAAAAAATAATAAAAATTCCAAAATAGGAAAGCAGAATTATAGCATTTGTAAATTTTACCATATGTGACCATATTTATGCAGACACATATTCTACTTGTAACATGCAACAATGTTGCAAAGTGGTAGAAAACCAGAACTATTCTTCCCTTCTACCCACTGCCTGGCACACTGAGGATACACAGTAAACATACACATGTGTTATCAAAAATATGCTAATGTACAAATTAGAGATAAATAGATGAAGTTTGAGAAGAGTTTCAGATTGGCAATTTTTCTTAAGCATAATCAGTGACTTACTTCTACTAATTGAGAAGATATCTCTATATAGTAATGTCCAGTTCGCTGACAAATAGCTCTCCTAGTCCTGAAGTATTTAAACATGTCATGTTCTTAACAAGGCTATCTTCATCAAAGTAGGAAAAAAAAAAAAAAGTGACAGTTCCTTGGTGGCGGTACAATAAATCATTCACGTCAGGCCAGAAAAAAAAAAGAAAAAAGAAAAAAAAAGATTATTTCACCATGTATCTTGAGTCATGTGAGTCCTAAACCAAGCATTTGCTGAATTGTGGGAATCACTGGCTAGAAAGCAGGATCACATTTTTTTTTTTAAGTGAGACATAATAACAGACCATGAGTTTATTATGAGTCAGCACTAGGCCCTTTAAAACTCATCCTTAGAGGAGTGGGCCAAATGAGAACAGGGGACAATTTTCCTGTATTTATATAGGCTTACTGCTGATCTCCATATTTAGAGAGAAATGTGGAAAATTTTAAAAAGACTCTGAAAGAGATAGGCCAAAATGATGAGTAGGATAATAATAAAGCCTCTCAAGAACAGATAAAGCATTCGGGGTATTGAATCTGCAGAAATGAAGGTAATGGGATAATGACTACTTTCAAAAGTAGAAAGTTTTCATATAAAGGGCATTTTCCAGCTTTTTCTCTACTATGAGGGCTTTATATGGTGTGAAAATGGGGCTAAATCTTGATTGAAATGGTATTTACGCTAAAGATAGGGGAGCTCTGTTGATAGACACTGTATTAGGTTGGTCCAAAAGTAATTGCGGTTTAAAAGGTTAAAAATAATTGCAAAAACGTCATCACTTTTGCACCAACCTAATAACATTCAAAAAGAGGCTTCTACAGAAATTGATACAATCTCTATCCTCAGAGAGCCTTAGAATAGGATGCATAGTAATCTATCTCAGGTTGCTTTGCTATCAGAGAAAATTGTCTAAGCAGTTTGGGTCCCTTAAGGATTAGGATTCTTTGATTCTACTTTCAGTGACTCTGGGAAACTTTTTCCTCAATAATAACTTTGTATTTCAAAAGTATATGGAATACTGACTATTTTAAGACACTGCTGTTTATTATTAGAAATCTCTGTGATATGAAGAGAGAGCAAGACATGAACCAAGGAGATGAAAAAGGGAAGTAACTTTTCTATGATTACAGGTTAATTTGAAAAAAAGCACATCTCTTTCTCATTCTTCTTTTCTCCATATTTTTCTGAAGGTCAATCCTGGTACAATACTGCATCCTGATAGTGAGGAGGTAGGAGCAGCTATCGCTAAATTTAAACTCTGAGCAAGTTAAAGAAGGAGAGCTTCATAAATTGAACATGTCACAAATATTGTATGCTGAGGAATTGGCATTAATTAGACACAGAGGTGTCCTCATTACCAATCTGTAATACCATTCCAGAGTGATGGGGTCACTTCTATAACCTGGTTATAAATTTCACTGTCCTACCTGGTTCTGACATTTTCCTTCTGCATAAAGTCCATGATGGCTCAGTTCCACACTGACCTTTAGCTTTCCCTCTAATGGCACACCCAAAGATATCGACAGTAGCAACAGGAAGTTCCTAAACTTGATCTTTACCTAGCACAGGAAGGAGATTGTATTATCATAAATAGTACTCTTTGCAAAATTTTGCACTTATGAATTGATAAACTTCTCGTTCACAAAGAAAATGTTTCAGGCTAAGTCATTAAGAACTATAAAGAGCTCATAAAATCTAAATAAAGACACTGTCAGCAGTAAACATGTTCAATTATGCAAGTTACCAAAAATTTCACCCTGTTTATGGTAGATATTTTACAATTATAGTCAGGATGGGAAAATAATCACAAATGCATTTATCTTGTTATGTTTTTTTCAGTTTTGCTGATCTTCAGTTTTTCCATTTGGGAATTTCTGTTACAGCTGATTTCTCAGACCTTTCCAACTAAAAAAATTTTTAAATCTCAATTCAGTGACTTCCTTTTGATTTGCATGATCCCAGAGACTACAAAATGCCTTCTCTGGTAATGCTCCTTGAAGTACTATTTCTGCTTGCTTTTAGGAAAGTTCACTTGGAAAAGTGATCTGTAGTATAAACATTGTAACCATCTGAGGAGCACACTCCACACATGCCCTATTACTACCGCCGTCTCTCGGAATCAAGGTGCCCATCGGAGAAAAGGGAAGGGGAGAAAAACATGTGAAGCAACAAAAAGATTATCTCCAGTTGTCTTAAAATTTCTAGCAATGATAGGAGGAATGAGAGGATGACTGAGAGGGAAAATGTTTAAAAAATACAGTTATACACATTATGTGTGACGTATAGCTGAATTTTTGGAAAGAAAAAAATCAATTCTTTTTACTATTTACAAATTTTCAGACATATGATTTTGTTTAAAAAATACAAATAATTGACTGAATTAAGTTGCCTTCTAAATGCAAAAATGGCTTAAAGTTAACCTCAGCTTTTGCTAACTTTTTCAAGTTTTTTGTAAGAATTAAAATTAAAAATTGTAATTTAAAAGATAAAGATTGACTGATTATCATTTAGATTGCCATTGAAAATATCCAAAGGATGGCTATTATGAAAAATAAATACATACACACATACATACGTACATAATAACAAGTGTTGGTGAGGGTGTGGAGAAATTGAAAACCTGTACACTCTTAGCGAGAATATAAACTGGTGCAGCCGTTAAGGAAAACAATATGGAGGTTCCTCAAAAAACTAAAAACAGAACTACCATGTGATCCAGCAATCCCTCTTCTGGATATATATCCAAGTTAAATGAAATCAGTGTCTTGAAGAGATATCTGCACTACCATGTTCTTTGCATCATTAGTAATAATAGTTAAGCTATATAAAGGACCTAAGTGTCCAACAATGGATAAATGGATAAAGAAACTGTGATGTGTACACACACACACACACACACACACACACACACACACACACACAACGGAATGTTTTTTACCCATAAAAAGGAGATTCTTCCATTTGCAACAACAAGGATCAAGCTGGAGACATTATGCTAAGTGAAATAAGCCAGATATATAAAGAAAAAGCACTGCAGGATATCACTTACATGTGGAATCTAAAAAAGTCAAATACCTAGAAGCAGAGCATAGAACAGTGGTTACCAGGGACAGGGAGTTGGGGGAAATGGGGCGATGTTGGCCAAAGGGTACACAGTTGCAGTTATGTAGGATGAATAAGTCGAGATCTAATTTACAGTACGATAAGTGTAGTTAATAATAATGTATTCAACACTGCAAATTTGCTAAGAGAGTACCTTTCAGGTGCTCTCATCACACACACAAAGAAGGTGACTATGTGAAGAGAAGATATGTTAATTAGCGTGGCTATTGTAATCATTTCACTATGTATATGCATATCAAATCATCATGTTGTAGACCTTAAAAGAAAAACAATATTTATTTTTTTGAAATATAAGTAAATAATATAAACAAATTAATAAAATATCCAAAGGAAACAAAACAAAATTCAAAAGATTCTAATAGTCACCTCTATTTCATGCCCTATCAAGATTCAAATACTCCCAGGTAGGAGAACGCATTAATTTATTTTCAAAACCAGGTTTATGCAGATTTTTTTGAATGTGGATTTTCACAACGAGAGAACTATGAGTGCCTGAAATTAGTGGTGTAAACAAGTCAGGGACAAAGAGGAAAGGGGCTGGAAAATAGAGATAAGGCTCTGCAAGACTCAGAACTCTGTGGCAGACGACAGAAACCAACTCAAACTAGCCAAAAGAAATATATTGGATCAGATAATTCAGAAATCCTTGACCCATTTCAGACATGATAGAGTCCAGGTACAATATCATCACATATCTGAAGTTGTATCTGTTTCTACCTTCTGATTTTCCTTGTGTTTGTTTATTCCAAGAAAACTCAATCATATGAAAGCAAAATGATTCTCAGCAGCTCCAAGGTTAGAGCTAAGAAATCCAGAGAAAAGAAAAGACATACTCTCTCCCCCAGTGTTCATATCAATCTATATAAATGATGTGTCCAGCCCTGAGCCAATCACTTTGTCCAGAATCATGAGATATACTGATTAGCCTGTAGTGTACGCTTGTTCAGTTTCAATGAAAGTGAGGCTGGGTGTTGAACTCTCACCATAATGACAAGGATTTGGGAATTAGTAGCTCACTCCTAAAAGGAAAAGATATAGATGATCCCTTCCTCTCCACCCTCCAACACACATGAAGGGTTCATATATTCTACAGGTCTAAAGTACACATCATTTTATTGTCTGCCTTAGTTGCCCTGCCTCTTTCCCCTTCCTTCCTTCCTCCCTCCTTTCCTTTTCTTTCTTTGCTTCTCTCTCTCTCTCTCTCTCTCTCTCTCTCTCCCCCCCCCCCCGCTCCGTCCTTCCCTCCCTCTCTCCTCCCCTGCCTTTTTTCACTCCTTCCTCCTTTAAAATAATGCATGTATACATTTTAAAAGTCAAATACTACTATAAATCTTACAACAAAAACACCAGTGTCCTGCCCTATCCTTTCTCACCAACTATTTCTGCTACCAAAAGATAATCTTTTTAAACTATATTATCTCTTTATTTTATGGTTTTTACTTCTCATTTCTAAACAGCAGGCTTATGATAGTATATCTTTTTCAAAGATACTATAAATTGGAATTCTACAGCTTTCAAATCTCTTGTACCATCAAACATACAATATTTTATTTACCCCAGTCTCACAATGTGGTTATATCATATTTTTTATTAAGTCAGTGTTCATTTTTAACAAAATTGTGATTATATATACATGGTTATAGCTAACTCATATAGTATACATGATTATATTTCTTTCATTTTGTAATTTTGTAACATTTACTTTTCATTTACTTTTTCCCAGTGTTTATATTTTATTCAGTTGTTGTTAGTTTGTTTTTGTTTTTTTTAGTTACTACTGTTTTTTATATAAGACATAGCTGGACAATCGTCTGTAATGCATCTTTATTTTTATTATTATTATTATTATTATTATTATTATTATTATTATTATCATTAGGGAAGCGAAACAGGACTTTATTGGGGAACAGTGTGTACTTCCAGGACATTTTTTTTTTTCCAAGTCAAGTTGTTGTTCTTTCAGTCTTAGCTGTGGAGGACGCAGCTCAGCTCCAGGTCCAGTTGCCGTTGCTAGTTGCAGGGGGTGCAGCCCACCATCCCTTGCAGAAGTCTAACTGGCAACCTTGTGGTTGAGAGGATGTGCTTCAACCAACTGAGCCATCCGGGAGCTCAGCAGCAGCTCAGCTCAAGGTGCCATGTTCAGTCTTAGTTGTAGGAGGCAGGGCCTACCATCCCTTGCAGGACTTGAGGAATTGAACCTGCAACCTTGTGGTTGAGAGTCCACTGGCCCATGTGGGAATCGAACTGGCAGCCTTTGGAGTTAGGAGAACAGAAGTTCAACCGCCTGAGTCACCGGGCCGGCCGGGTTACTACTATTTATTTGCTTGCTTTTGTTTGCTTGCTTAATTTTCTGTTCATCCATCATTAATTAATTAATTAATTTTGTTTTAATCTCCTAACAAACTCATCTCAGTGCAAACACATCAGGGATTCCAACAGTTCATTCTGGTCTTTTCTGCAGACTTCCCTTGGGTGGCCCTTGCCCTGCTGCTCCGATCTAGACTTGTCCAGCTTTGTTACCCAGCTGAAGTCCCTTCACCTCCATGCCTGGAATTCCCTTTGCCCATTTCCTTTGTGAGGATCCTCTGTCCTCTGGATTCCATGGCTTTCTCTTGTATTGTTTACCCTCTCGTTTTGGTGGAGTGCTTCCTCCAGTAACTTTCTAAGAAAATATACAGAAGACAACTTTTTGAGACCCTGCATATATAAAAAGGTCTTTGTTCTCAGAAAGCTACACTATAGTCCTGGAAAACTTTCCAGTATCATTTGTGGATGATTTCTTCCCTTCCATTTACTTTGATTTCCCTGTCTAGAGCACCGATCTGTCAAATATGAGACATACCAAATTGCTTTCTTCAGTATATTAGTTTGCTAAGGGCTTCTGTAACAAAGTACCATAAACTGTGTGACTTAAACAACAGAAACACATTGTCTCACAGTTCTGGAAGCTAGAAGTCTGGTGTCAGCAGGGTTGATTCCTTCTGAGAGCTGTGAGGGAGAATCTGTTCTATGCTTCTTTCCCAGTTTCTAGTGGTTTGCTGGCAGTCTTTCATTTTTCATTTTGGCTTAGAGATGCATCACCTGATCCGTTTCTTTATCTTCACACTGTGTTCTCCCTGTGTCTCTATCTCTGTGTCCAAATTTCTTCTATTTATAAGGACACAGTCATATTGGATTAGGGCCAACCCTAATGACCTTATCTGAACTTGATTATCTGCAAAGAGTCTATTTCCAAATAAGGTCACATTCTGGGAGGTACTGGGGGTTAGGACTCCAACATAGGGATCTGGGGGAAGAAAAAACATATTCAGCCAATAACACCCAGTATGACATCATGAAGATCTTGATAAGGCGGGAGTGGGCAGACTAGGTATAAAGGTTTCCTGTAAAAGGCAGGTCAAAAGGAAAGCATCTCAGGGAGTGATTCCTACTCCCTGTGCCACAGAGGAAGGATGCTTCACTAGGAATGAGGATGGGAAGAACCAAGAATTGGGAAAGGCTGATGTCTAATTCTGAATATGGGTGGATTTTATATGAATGGACCTTACTGCTATATACAATTTGCCTCTTATTTCAGGCTTGACTGTTTTATTTTCTATTTTTCTTTCTTTCTTTCTTTCTTTCTTTCTTTCCTTCCTTCCTTCCTTCTTTCCTTCCTTCCTTCCTTCCTTCCTTCCTTCCTTCCTTCTTTCTTTCTTTCTTTTTTCTTTTTTTTTATAGTTAGCTAAATCACATTGTCATCTCCTAAACAGAAATAGTTGAATTCTACTTCTCACTGAACGAAGAAAAGAGAACTCAAATGTTACCTGGTCCTTTCAATGAATTTCTGACTCAAGGGCTAATAAGAAGTGTTCTCCAGCAAAGGAACTGTCACAATCACTAGATCCCAGATCTGCATCAAAGTAGAAGCATCAATTTCACCTAAGAATTGTTATCCTATCCTTTCCTAAATCAATCATTGGATTTAACAATTATCTTCCTTGGATAGACAGGTAATAATAGTTTATTATCATCCTGGTCCCAGTACAAAATCGATACGAACAGCAATAAGCTACCTAGATCATTAGAGTCTTTATCACATTCAACTTTTGACTTCTTCCCAGTGTATAAAAAGGACCCTATTATCTCTACCCTACATTTGAAATTTTCCTTCATCAGAATTCTGGTATTTATCCATGTAGTTCAATCCTGTATACTTTTGCTAGTGTTGTAAGTTAATAGTACACACGTACAAATAAAAGTAACACAAATAATAATAATAATAATAATAATAATAATAATAATTAGTAATAATAATAGTAATAGCTCAAGATTAAAGTTAAATTAGTATTTTGAGATTAAATGCATAAATTTGCGGAGGAGTAGCAAAAACGATTACTTATTACTGTTTATAAGGAAGAAAATGAGTTTAAAAAGTAGCTGCCCATAATACTAAGAGTGGATAGTATGTATGAGGCACATTATTCAAATTCATTTTATTTTTCTGATGCCTTTCATTGATACCTCAGATAACTATTTCTTTTTGTCAAGCTCCCAAATCTTAAACCTGTGAGCCAGCCTTCTACTTCCCTGAGACAAATGAAGCTAACCAATTTGACTTGTCTTTTCCATTCCCTTTGACTACTAAACAGTTGGGGCATAGCGTAGCGACCTGGCTACAAGGGAAGACTCAGGACCAAGTATTGAAACTGCATTTGCAAGCAAGCACAATAGTTGTATTATATCACATTGTTCTGGACCAAATAATACAACATTTTCTAAAGGTCATTTATTCACATTGTACATAATATGAAGGAAAGGAAATTCCTCATTTTAAAGATAATGATGATGATGATTGTAGCATCATTCTGGAGGTTGGGGACAGGGCTGAAACTACTGCAATTCACCGCTGCCATCATCCTAACGTTTCTTTAGACTCAGCACTTTCTCATATTTATTTCTTTCTGCCATAGAACTATGTCCTGCCTCCTTTTCAAAATGTGTTCTTAACATCCTAGACTATCTCTATCTAGAATTTGGCCCAGGAGTTATTCCCTTTCATACCGCGTTTCCCCGAAAATAAAACCTAGCCGGATTATCAGCTCTAATGCATCTTTTGGAGCAAAAATTAATATAAGACCCGGTCTTATTTTACTGTAATATAAGACAGGGTCTTATATAGTATAGTATAGTATAGTATAATATAATATAATATAATATAAAATAATATAATATAATATAATATAATACCAGGTCTTATGGTAATTTTTGCTCCAAAAGATGCATGAGAGCTGATTGTCTGGCTAGGTCTTATTTTCGGGGAAACATGGTACTAGATAGATGATAGGTAGATAGATAGGTAGATAGATAGATAGACAGATAGATAGAAATACACATTTAAATATACTCTACCGCCTTCATTGCTAAATCTACAAATAATACTCTTGAAGCTTCTTCTTGTAGGGGCAAGTACAGTTAGTGGAGTTATCAGGAGGAGACTGAGAGATGCGGGCTCCATCTAACCTACGTCCATCTCCACTACCCACAATGGCAGACAGGCTTTACACATCTTGGATATGACATTTCCCTGAAAAAAAATATTCACTGCTAGAAAGTATGCTTAAGAAACCCCTGGCATATAAATGCGCTTACATCTTCCATATATTCTTCCCTATTTAACAAGATTTTCCCCACTAGAAACCACCAGTTACCTTGCTTTTACTTTCAGATGAGCTTCAATAATTATGGATCACGCTCCACTACTACTTTACTACTTTTATTCTTTTTTCTTCCTTCTCCTTCTTCTCTCTTCCTCCTCCTTCCTTTTCCTCTTCCTCTTATTCTTTTCTCCCCTTCCTCTTTCTTTTTCTAATATATATATGTATATATATATATGTGTGTGTGTATATATATATATATATATACATATACATATATATAGTCTGTCTCTTCCCACAAGAATATAAGCTCCATGATGACAGCAATTTCTGCTCTACTTTGTTTTTTACGTATTACCTAATGCTTAGAACAATAATTGCCAAAAATTAATACAAACTTGCTGAAAAAAATGACAAAATATTAGAAAAAATAAAAACATTTAAATGAACAGAAATAAAAATATTTTTTCTTAAAAGATCACAAATAATCTCACTATCCAAAGCTAATCATTGTCAACATTTTTTGTGGGGTCCTTTTGTTTGCAGTTATATACTACATTTTCTTCTAGAAGATCACAGTTCTTTTGAGGTGACAGATATATAAATTATAATACTACACACTAAGTATTATAAACAATGCTATGCAGCATAAAAGATAAGTAATTAACTCTGCCTGGCAGAGTTAGGGAGCATAATAAAATCTAAATTTAAAATGTGAGTAAAACTTGCCAGATTGTCATGGGAAATTTTAAAGACAATCCCAAACTACCTATCACCCTGCTATATAATTATTTTATTCTTATTATAATAAATGGTATTAAAAATATATGGCCATTATTTCAAAACAGGGCTTTTAACTATTACTACATCTATTCTTTTTCTTTTCCTCTGAGATGTTTGCGTGCTTACACTAAGGACGAAAGACTAATACAACTAAATTTCCCTGCCTACATTTTCATTTTCCAAGCCCTTGTTGGGTAATTTCCCTCTACTAGTTTGAGGATTCACTTAAAACAGTGCCTCCTGATAGGAATTAATGGGGTTAACACTCAAGGAGGATGTGAATAATTTCATCAGCAGCCACCACCTCTACCGTTTTAGTCCCTAAACAAAGAGAACCAGGACATCATCACCAGTTGTTGAGAGTCTATAATTCTCTGCTTCACTGTATACACTGTATTCCATGACCCAGACATAAGCAAAAGATCTAGCAGCATTCAGTTTTCTACCCCAAGACAGAAGACCAAGAACGTGGGGTCATAGCTAAGTATGGTTTGGGCAGTTATTTAACAAGGAATAAATGGACATTAAAACTCTTGACCAGTTTCTGATCTTGAAGACATGAAATTATCATACCAGTAAAATTAAATGAATCAATACGATATATGATCTGGATTATAGAGCGATGTCACTCAAATAGCGAGTAAATTCAAGAACAAAAATCATAATGGTGAGCAGGGAGGTCCAGTAGAGCAAACACATGGAGATTAGGCAAGGCCTGTTAAGGAAGAATGGGAGGTTTGTTGCGGCATAAATGAGGGGAGTGTAAACAGGAATAAGTATTAGGAGGTGAAACAGGAAGAGTAGGTTGGGGCAAGATTATGAGACGCATTGTATGCTAATATAAGGAGTATGGAATTTACATTCTTCATCACCATAAATACTGTTTATCATTGCTAGACAGCGAGTGGGCAATTCAAGTAGCTTCTATCAGGTGATGGTAAGACTCAATAAAAGAAAGTATTAAGACTTGCTGTGGAATAGTTCCTAAGCTCAATCTCCCTTCCATTTCTTCCTTTTCATTTTGCTCAAGTCTGGGTGCAAACTCAATATTTTTTTTCCACATAAATACAGACAGAAAGAGAGATAAGTGGCTTGTTTTAACAAAGACAAGGCTGAAAAAAAAGTTTTGCAGAGCAAACATATGTGGATTAATGATTTGGAGGGGAAAAAACTAGCTGAACTAGAAGAGAGTGAGTTGGCAATTCATAAAATACAATGATTTTTGTAAATTAAGAATAAAATCTTATAACTCAAAAAATGTGAAAACCCTTATTTGTAAAGATATATGTACCTCTATGTTCATTGCAACATTATTTAAGGTGGCCAAGACATGGAAACAACCAAAGTGTTGATGATTGGATAAAGAAGATGTGGAACATATATACAATGGAATATTGTCAGCCATAAGAAAAAGACAAAATATTGCAATTTGTGACAACACGGATGGATCTTGAGAGTATCATGCTAAGTGAAATTAGATGGAAAAGTAAAAGAACCATATAATTTCACTCATGTGAGATATAAAAAAGAAAGCAACAAACACACTCAGAGACACGGACAACTTTATGGTGGTTACCAGAGGGGAAGGAGATTGGGGGGATGATAAAGAGGGTAAAAAGGATTAAAAAGATGGTGACAAAAGAACTAACTCTAGGTGGTGAGCATACAATGCAATATACAGAGTCTGTATTACAGAATTGTACACTTGAAATTTACATAATATTATTAACCAATCTTACCCCAAAAAACTTAATTAAATATTTTTTTAATTTAAAAAAATGAAAAAAAAATTATAGTAAAAAAATATTACTGTAATTTAGAGGTCAGCAAGATTTTTTTTTAAAGGGCCAGATAATAAATATTTCAGACTTTGAAAGCTGTACAGTAACTTTTGTAACTATTGAATCTGGCCAGTGTAACATGAAAGTAGCCATAGACTACAAATAATCCAATAAAAATCTAAGGACACTGCAATTTAAATTTTATATAATTTTTGCATGTTAGAAAATATTATTCTTCTTCTGATATGTTTCAACCATTTATAAATGTAAAAATTAGCTGATTCTTAGCTCATGGGTATTCATAATTGGGCTGTTTGCTGAGTCCTTCTTTAGATGACAATAGGTAAGGCTACTTCAACAACTTCCCTTCTGCTTTGCCCTAACTCTTCTTTTGGATTTAGAAGTCTTCCCCCACACTTCCTCAATATGAGATACATATAAATGGAAAGTTTAGAAAATATGTATTTTTTTATTATTTATCTGGTGGCTTAGCATTGTATATGAGTCAAAAGGGATCTTACAAAAATTGAGGGGATGGCTTTTTAACTACAAAAAGAATAGATCGTTAATCATGATGTCTTTTAGAGAAATTATAATGTAGCTTCAGTTATCTCTTTAAAGGAATTCCATAAAATTCTGATGATTGTCTAGGTTTTATTTTCTGTCACTATGTAGCCCTTATCACAGGAACACTCAAACATCTGACTACAAATAGGGTCAGCTGAATATATTCTATTTTAGTACACCAGGAAGAGGAAGAGATGTCCCAGTTTCGTCAATCTCACTTTTGGTTTTGCAGGTCACACACCAGCCATTCAGTTCATGAAGTTTCTCTCTATTTCTGGAATAAAAGCATCCCTTGCACTTCAACCTTGTCAGCTCAGAGAGAAGAGAACTGATGGGACTGATTTCTCTGCTGGATGTTGTGAGCAAGACAGTGTAAAACAGACAAGCATAAAGATTCAAATGAAATATCCCAATTAAAGTACAGTTGAAATATGAAGACTAGTACAGTACCACCACCATATATATATATATATGGTGGTGGTACTAGTATGTATATATGTGTGTATATATGGGCAAAAAAGAAAAGGAAAAAGCATAAATGTGATCAATGTCACACAAGAAAGAACATGAGATAGGAATTTCAAATGAGGAGTTTTCAAATTCTAAAAGGATATTATAGACAGCAGGGTGGAGATGAGACATAATACAACCTTGCAGTAGACATAAAGCACTCCATTAATTAGATAGAACACTGCAGTATACAGGCTTATAGAACCTCTAAAGATAATAAGAGGCAAGGAACAGCTTCTTTGTAAGATTGCCTGATTCATCTAAGAACAATATTTGCATTTTCCTGAATTCATCTTCAAAAGTCTATTTCAGTGCACTTCAATTGCCCACAGCACTTCTCCTTTCTTTCTCTCCCTCCCTCTCTCCATCCCTCTTCCTACTTTATCTCTCTTCATTCTTCAGATGTGCCTATTTGTCCTTTTAAACTGCTTGCAAAAATGTGAAAAGAAACAACTGAATCAGCCCAGCTTAATAATGTAGGTACCAGAGTAAGATAAATGACCCATAGAAAGATCCAGAAAAGGCAGCCATGGTGAGCAAAACCAGGAGTACCTGCAAGATGTAAAGAGTGAGGAATCCTATTAAGTCTAAAGTAACAAAATGGTCGCCAAGGGCCGCATTCCGTGTGCAGATATTTTGTCTTTGGCCGGCATTCTATTGACTCTCACAATGTTTAAAATGTATTTACATTAGTTGCCAACAATTTTGTATTTACTTAAAATTGATCAGCAAGGCACATTTTGGTGAAATAGATAAACAGTTGAGTTATATACATCTTCTAACACAATGATTTGCTTTAAGGGAGCATTGCACATCCTCACTGACATGAAGAATCCCTTTCAAAGCATTTTCCAGTCTCAAAATTCTATATAAATTGAAGTAATCGAGCACAAGGCAGCAGAGATTTCATCTTGAAAGTAACTAAAGAAGCATACTTCAAAATATGGCAGTATTTTAAGTGAGTACTTAATAGAAGAAATCATCTAAAGCAACAGTACAGAGGCAAAATGTCCTTAATCCAAAATACAAGTTTAGAAGAATAGAATCTCTAAAAGCTACATAAAAATTACAAAGTGACTTGTAATGATACTATTTTTTTAAAAAAATTTCAAAGCCATATGCCACTAATTAATGTAAATTAATGTCACTTTTAGTTATATTATTATCTAAAATTTTAAAGGAAATAATACATATTTATATAGGTGTTTATATTTATAAAAGCGTTTATATGTAAGAAAGCAAAATGTTAAAAAGATATGTGAAAATCAAGTATAAGCATGTCATATACATATATATTAACAAAATCCAGGGGAACTTTTGGATTGTTGAATGTTCAGCGTAGATGACAATTAAGGATTAATAACCTTAATATATAATGGGTAATTAGAAATCAATAATAAAAAAATCAAACACTATAAAATAAAATAAAAAAATGATTTAACTACATAATCGCTTTCTAAGAGAACAAATATAACAAGTAAAAACATTTTGACCTCACTAGCAACAAAGTAAATACAAATTATACCACTAATAGAATTATATATTCACCTACAAACTGTAAGAAATTTTAAAACTTTAACAGGGGCTTTAGGAAAGCAGACTCTCATCCATTGCTGGTATCAATTTCTACAAATTATGGAGGAGAGTATATAAGCAGGTGTCAAAGTTCTTAAAAATGTGCCTATCCTTGCACCCAAAATTCCGCTTTTAGTAATTTGCCCAAAGAAGTCACCAAGTAGGACAAAGTAATATTAAATGTCATAGACTATGGCTTGGGCTGTCCCAGCCAGCAGCTCTCGTCTAAAGAGGAGGACACTAAGTTTACTTCTACGCTGGATATACATGACAATTCCCTTTGCCAACTCCATTACTTTTATCTTCCGGTGGCATGCCTTAACACCTGTTAAGTTGGACTGTATCACCATCAGAACTCAAACATCTTCCTAACCCTTGATTCTCTTCAGCTTATTCCTGAATAGCACACAGAAGATCCAGAGAACAACAGATGTGACCCACTGCCAAACCCATGATCAAAAGAGAAGTGAGAAGCCAGTAACAAAACCCAGCAGTCACATACTGTTTCACTTGACCACATAGCAACGTTAGATGTCTACATCACACAAAAAATTCATAAACTAGTTGAGACAAATGAAGAGATGGGAAAAATATAATTGCCACATATATGTAAAAGACCAAATATTCTTAATATCCAATAAGCTATTACAGTTCAATATAAAAAAGATCAAAACTTCAATAAAAAAATTAGTAAAAGGCATTCACTGACTGGTCAAATAAAAATAAATATAATTTTTAAAGCATATAAAAATAAAACTAATCATAGTTAAAGAAATGCAAATTAAAACTGTGAGACACCATTTTTCACCCCTCAGACTAGCAAAGGCCAAGCTTAATAATCTTTTGTGTTAATAATAATGTGTTGACACAGAATCTATCACACATCATTGATGACTGTACAAGTTGATACATTGTCTAGAAAGGTTAAGTCTAAAAGATTCTTACTATTTGATATGAATATATGCTTTGATCCAGCAATTCCACCTCTAGCATTTGATCAACAAATATACTCCTGCATGTACATACAGAAGAAATCATTCATTGAAACATCTTTTGTGGTAGCAAAAGACTGGAAACAATCTAAGTATTCATTAATATATATACACAATGATATGTTATTAAGTAATTAAACATAAAAGATGGGTGTATCTTTTATGTATGTATAGATGATACAATACGTATAGATATATAGATATAGATGTAGACATAGATATAGAATGATTTCCATGATGTATTATTAAAAAAAAAAAGAGCAGAGAATGTACACATTTCGCTTCCATTTTTTTGTGTAAAGCACATGGGCTTTCATCTGCATAGACTATCTCTAAAATAATTTACAAAAAAGTTTTGCTAATGATAGCAAGAGCTAAGTTTTACAGATGGACCTGGCATTGTTCTAAATGGTTTACTTATGTAATTTAATATCAAAACAATTTCATATGTTAGGTACAATTATTATCCCCATTTTTCATATGAGGAAACAAAGGCACACAAAAGTTAAATAAGCTCTCCAAGGTCACACAGCCAGCAATTGCAAGCTGTAACTTCAACCCGGACAGTCTGTCTCCAGAACAAGTATTTTTAACCACTAAGTAATTAGCCTTTGAAAACCCCAAGGGTCAGGTTTCGAGGAATATTTACTTTCCACTTTATTGTTTGTCTTTTTACCATGTTTATGTACTATTTTTAAAACATAAAAATAAAAATTATTCAAACCACACAAATTCTAAAGCGTAGCTGGAAAAACAGGAGGACCAAAAAAGCCCCAAATTCTGATAACGTCTACCGAAGGAGGGCTGGCCCTACCAGATGGAAATGCCTGTTATAAACATAGAAAAATTAAACAATGAAGAACCGACAGAAGAATTAACAGAGAGATCAGTGTAACAGAAAAAAATAGCTTAGAAGCCGATCCTAGCAAAATAAGAACTAAATATATTATTTTTTAAAATATGAAAAAAATGGGAGGATTATTCAATTAATGCTATTGGATAAACTGACTATATATGCTAAATATATTGTAAATGAATTGAAAAAATAAATGTAAAAGCATAAAATCAAGATATATATATTATATATATATAAAATCAAGATATATATATATATAAATATATCTATATGTATAAATCAAGATATATACACATATATATATATCTTGATTTATAGATACATATATATATATATATATATATATATATATATATATATATATGCATATCTGCCATATCTGCCTGAACCTGCTCCCTGGATAAGGAAGGACTTTCTTAACATAAAGAACAGTGAAGGAAATAACCTGGAAAGCATGAGGCAATTTTGCCAAGATCAAACTTCTAAAACTGCACATTTGGAATATAAACAAAATGCAGGACTATGAATTGGGAATAATTGTTCACAACAAATAAAATAATGAGTGATTAGCATTATATACAAAACATGAATACAAATCAATAAGTAAAACATCAAAATGTTAGAAGAAAAATGGGTAAAGGAAATTAACTGACCACTGAAGAAAAATACAAATCACATATAACTCATTTAATTATCTTTCATGTAAACATAGTAATTTTTCCCATTTTACAGATGAAAACTGATACTCATAGAAAGATTAAGTAGCTTGCCCAAGCTCATACAATGAATAACTAGTGAGTGGATATCTGAATTAAAAACTTAATTGACTCTAAAGCCCATCCTTTTAATCCTAAATTTCCACTCTCTAGGACCTGATATGTATCTCTCTCTGTACATATACAGCATAGTAGTAAGAGCTGGTCACTATCAAAAGTGAAACTGAAGAAAATACTGTTTCTTTCATGTAACTGATAAATTGGTACAGGGTTTCTCTAAGTCTACTTGCAAAATAAGGTCATTATACCTAATCAACTCAAGGACATATCCTTACTATTTTTCTTAATGAAACAGTACAATGACACCTGTGAGTGAGTTTATGTTTTGGGAATATAAATGGAAAAACAAATGTAGATGTCTCAATTGGAAAGGACTAAATGTATTTCTGGTTGCTCCTACTTAGCACCATTTTTCAGGAAGTCAGCGACCGAAGTAACAATAACTACCTGAAAAAATTCTGAACCTACAAAAACCCCACTAGACATGTATTATTACCAAGAAAAAATTGAAATTATAATAACATCCACAATATCTAATTTCAATTTTCCATTTGTTTGCATAATTTAAAATAATTTTGTCACCAGATAAAACCTAAGTTAATATCTATATTCTGAGCTAAATTAGCTTTCCTGCCAAATTGTTGGCCCAAAGTGCTAGTTTTGCTGAAGCCAACAGACTGCTAGACAAGGAAAAATAACGTCGACTTTGGTAGCAGAGGTTATCTCTGAAGGGCCTTTTAAAAATTCTTGCCAAACCCAAGATCTATTTCAGTTTTAAGTCATCTGTTAATCTACAAATGGCCTCTCTCTTCCTTCCTCCCTCATCTTTTCCAGAGTCACTGCTTTCCCTCAGCCTCAAATTCTTGTCATTCCTGACACCACTGTTTTGTGTCACCTATTGCTTTCTTCTGGAGCCTCACTCCACAGTGAGATAGGAAGATAGGTATATAAGTGGGTGGATGGATGGATGGATGGATGGATGGATGGATGGATGGATGAGTGATAGATAGATAGATAGATAGATAGATAGATAGATAGATAGATAGATAGATAGATAGATAGACAGATAGAAAAAGAGATATGTATAGATAGATAAAACATTTCATATTCTGAAATTCATAGGCAATAATGGGAAAGGAATAATCTTAATTCTAAAATCTACAATGATTGCTGTCTATGAGAGAGAGAGAGGGAGAGAGAGAGAGAGAGAGAGAGAGAGAGAGAGAGAGAGAGAGAGAGAAACAGAGAGAGGCAGAGATTGTCTATGGATGGTTGAATTGTTTAGCCCTATCAACTAGAGCTTAAGTACATTTATTGGTGGATGAATGTATAAGTGGTAGGGGTAGAGAAGAGGAGGGTATTAAGTGCCCTCCTTAAAGTGCACCTTCAATTACATTTCACCTTCAATAATAACTATTGCTGAAAACTGGCATGACTTCAAATCTCCCCTCACCAAACAGATGGCATGCAAGTTGTGTCAGTGGAAAATAAGACACCTTTTAAAACACACACAATAAACAAATACTATGGAATTGAACCTGAAAGTTTAAATTAGTTTTATCTTACAAATACATCTCTACTAACACAACTCGACACAACATAGAATGTTATTAATGCAACCACTTACCCAAAACATTTCAAGGACCTCAGCTCAAGTTCTTGAAATATGCTATGAATACGACAATATATTTTCATAGACCAAATACGCTAATGTCACCTAAATAAGAGCTCAGAGAGAAATAGCCATTTATTTTGGATTTATTTTATTTCTGGGTACCAGAAAAAGTCAAAGAAAATGGAAAAATAGAAATTATGGAAAGCATAGGTGGTTTAATTATTAAACTAATGCACATATATGCATCCTATTAAAAGTTATTTAATTATTTTCTTTTCTCTTGGGTTCTTTAAAAGATCATAGTCCCAGTGTGTTCTTGTTGCTATAGGTTACAGTGCCTTTTAAAAAATCAGTACATCGCATCAGTCCTTTTCATCAGTTTCATAAATATTAAATACAATTTTTGTTCATTATATATGATCAGAGTAAGCCTTGATGAGAAGTGGACACTACCAAGGGTTTAACCATACCAAATGATATCCTGGGTGGCACAAAATGGTCAATTTCAGAAGCACCAATGAGATAACAGCAACTGAGTCTTCATCACTGGGGATTCTCTGTTTGTGCACAATTGGTATTATGTTTGAAATACCTGCCATTTGTAGAAACACAAGGGGTTATACTCTACGCAAAATAATAAAACAGATGTTGTTGTTCACTCACAATATACCAACACACACATGGTTCAAGTAATAAGGGCCAACTTTCACCTTGGGAAGTATAAGCTGCAGGGTCCCTAGTATTTCAGAATTCATCGAGGCTAAATCCTCACCTTACTGCCACGCTATCCCAAATGGGGAGTTTTAGCACTCTATAATTATCATGTTACGTCTTGGGTAAAACGAACAAAAGGAGCTTAAAAATCTCATTACTAGAGTGAAAGTTCAGCATGCAAAAAGTAATTTTTCATTTTAAATTTACTGATGTTTTTTTTTTAAACATGTGAAATTCAAAATGTCCTAAAAGCTATAGGAAAAATAACTTGCCCTGTCCGTCATCAGTCATCAGCTTCTTGTGGCTCTTTTCAATACTTCTATGACTAAGCAAAAAATATGTAATTTTCTCTCTTTTTTTAAACCAAATGGGGCTTACTATATGTATCATTCTACTACTTTGCTTTTATTTATTTTTTTCAGAGATCGTTTTATGTCAGTTCATAAGGAAAACTTTCTTTTTTCATTGCATAATAGTCTATTGTATAAATATCCAATAGATTGTTAAAATTCTCTATTGATAAATATTTAGATTGCTTCCCATCTTGTACCATAAAGAAATATATGTATTTAAAATACTTCTAGCCTAGGCCTCTGCTTAGATCTTAAACTTAATAAGTGCTTAATACATTTATTGAAATATTAGCACAGAGATACATTGTCATACTTGAAACCATTTCATTTGATGATTTTATCCTTTAAAATCCTTTCCAACTCTAATTGCCAAGTATAATCATAGGCTCTCTGTGAACATCAGTTAAGAGTGATGTGGCATATTAAATTTCATTAAAATTTTAAAGGACATTACCAATCATCAGAATATTGCTTCATTGGAGGTTCTGTTTGACACTAATTAGTGAACTCAACTTGGCTTTCTTTATATTTCTGGGGGTGGGGGTGGTGCAAAGGGGAAGGGAATAAACCACATTAATTTTAGATCCATGACCAGTTACCACGGACTTCCCCCATTTCAGAACTCTTGTAGCATCAGTATCAGGTGGAATAACATTTAACTGTTCTACATTAAGCTATACAGTTCCGTGACCTTTGCAAGCTATGGTAGTTCAACTATGGTTCACTTAGGCAGCAAAATAATGTACTGAAAAGATATTGGAAGCATATAAAACTGTCTAAAGAACGAGGCTTGGAAAAACAGACAGAAACTAAAGTAACTTCAAGAGAGCCAGGCAACAGCACAACATCTGAACAAAATGCCACCTCAGCTAATCCTGAGAACATGTCTGCAAGACGCTGTGGTCATTGCTCCTGACGACTCTGAGAGCAGCCACCATCCCTCAGCAGTGTCTTTCAGTCTTTCTTATTTGTGTCCCACATTAAGGAATATATTTTATATGGTATTCTAGTACACCCATACATGTAGAGTTAAACCAATTTCATTAAATAAGAACACTCCAATGTGCAACACATTCTAATATCATCTATTTTCTTCTATTTCATTTTTTAAATGCTGGTTGCAACCCACTAAATTGATTTGAAGACCTACTAATAGCTCAGGACCTGCAGTTTAAAAAACACTGCTCAAGCAAGATTGATTTAGACAATGGTGTAGTTGTTGATAAGTAAAGTGAACAAGCTTGTGGAGGACGAGAAAAGTAAAGAAAATAGAAGACCATTCTGCATTTGGAAGGAGACAGGGTAGAAAGAATGGGAAATGAAGCTTGTACACACATCTTTTATCAGCAAATGAAACCAGCATAACCCTAATTTAATAATGTACCAAAGATTAAGCCACACACATATACTTAGCACTGTAGCCGTACGCGTCATGACTTTTCTGACAAGAAAGGAAGGAAAAGAGGAAGGAAGGAAGGGCGGAAGGGAGGGAGGGAGGGCAATGCTTTAAGTTATATTTTTACATATAATCCAGAAGCTCAAATTCAATATAGATGCTCTAAAAAATCCTCCTTTATTTCAGAAGCAATGCACGCTTTCCTCCTGCCCTTTTCAGCTTCACTTCACAAATTCCTTTCCCCCACCATTACTTAGGCTGGAGACTGGTTGTCTGACGTGAGCTGTCAACACACTAAGAGTCATAAAATTAAAAAGAGTACTCTTGTAGGATACAGCTGCTTCCATACACGTCCACCTAGATCCTAGATTAAATTCCAGCCACATTGCATGCCAAGAAATAAATCTAAACTCAACGTTGAAGTTATGTGTTGGAGCCCACGGTGTACCTAACCTTGGCCTCAATTGCGATGTCTGTGGCTAGATGACATTTTCCTCAGTCTCTCCCTCTTGTTCTCATCAAGGGGCAGCTACCTCTCTTCTGGGAACATTCAGCTTAGTATTTATCCCTTCTACAGTTCTAAAGTTAGTAGAGACATAGAAATATTTCATTTCCTTGATTATGCTTCCACTCTCAAATTACTCTCAGGAAATGCCAGTGCCAGACTGTGGCTGAATAAAAATTTTGCAGATGACTGGCCTGTCTTAATGAAGTTATCCAGGACACCCATGTTGGCTGGTGAGTTCTCTTAGCTAAAGGAAAGCATTTCCTCACTGGCTTTCCTGCTCAGAGGATAATCTAACCTACCCTGGCTGTTTGGGTGCCCTCAATAGTCTAGGAAAGGCCAGCTGGAATCTCCAAACTAATTATCGTGCTCTATGTGGCAGGTGTTTCTCACTATGTTTTTTTTTTTTTTCCAGCTTTGGAGAAAAACCCTGCATTCTACTTCTATTTTTAGTCACATGTGTAATAATGGAATGAAAAATAAGTGACTTCTTGAACTCCTGTTACATGTCATTCAGGAAGAGCAAATATAGCTCACTCTGACAGTTACTAAATTAGAACTAAAGAATTTCTCAGCAGTTCAGCGGTGTGAATTTGCACATTCTCTAAGCTGGTTGTTTCCTGGGTGCTGTCTCTGGAGAGAAAATGTTAAATACGGTGTGGAAGCGTATTTGGCATTCACAGGTGAGAATCAGATTCTTGAACGTCTAATTCTAGCATAAAGGATGATCGGCAAAGGGCTGGATTCCTACATGGAATGGATGGGTAGTCAGCCTGTGTCATCACCATGAGACTTCCCATAAACCTAAGCCCCACAATGAAGACCGAAGGGACAGTATGTTAGAAAATGCAAAATATATCAGACTTTGGGATCACAAAGAAAGCATGAAACATAGAAGAAATGTGTTTTCCTAAAAAAAAAAAAAAAAAAAAAAAAAAAAAAGTGAAAAATGCAAATTGATTCTAAACATTATTTCTAATTCTTCTTTAAATCCATAAATAAAATGTTAAACCTATTGTTTCCTGGTTTGTTTTTGTTTTTGCTATTACTCTTTCACTATGTCAGCATAATCTGATTTCACTAAATATCAGTTCTCCCATTTTACTCCAGCAAATTATTTTGAATAAAATAATTCAATAGTCACTATTTTGAAAGAATTAATAGGTCATAATAAAGGCTTCCATTTCATTTTAGGGAATACCTATTTTGTGAAGACTATTTCAAGTTACTTCTATTGTACTGGCTTAATGCTCACTGTCCAAGAGTATATAAGATGTGCTACTTGTATGACTTTTGCCCATAAATATGTAATGTCAACATTTGTCCCACGTTATCAAAATTCAGTTTCATTTTTAAGTTCTCACCTGTATTTATTGCTGTCTCTTTTTGTGCCCAGCAAGTTAAATATATGATTTTCTGAGCTTAAAGACTTCCAGATGGTAAAAACTTTTCAAAGGTAAGCTTTGTTTAGTTACCACCACCACCAAAAAAAGAAAAAAGAAACCTCAGAACTGATCTTATGCTTTTCATCCTATTTTCCTCAGTCCAAGACATCCATGTTATCTTTCGTCACCCGCAAACATCAGACACAACCCTGTAGATCTCCCAATCATACCCAATCTCCCACCCCTCTGAGACCTTCTAAGCTGTGCCACGGAGACTTCTGCAACTTACAGCTTTTTATCAGCAAAATCCCCTTTACCCCAAACTCTTAACTGAGCATTTGCTTCACTTTTTGCTGAAAATGAAATCTGGCACTACCCTGAGAACTATACCTGTAACCATTTTTTCTCTAATGCTGCACATACATCAAGATCTGGAGATAGGGTGGATGTCCTTGCTCCTTGTTGACACATTCAGACAAAATCCTGCCTCTTTTCTCATAAATCTCAGCTTCTTTGAAGCACATGTCACCTGTTGGAGTTCTCCACTGACCCTCTAGTCAACCGTCCTCCAGGTGTTAGCACTTTGTTTGTGACGTTCCTCTTCACTACTCCTATCATGATTCTTTTTTATTTCAATATCCACACAGTGTTCCACTCCATACCCTTGTCTCTCAATTTCTTTACCTTTCTCCTCCATACACTAGTTCACGCAACCATTCAGTCCCATGGTCAAACTTTAACGCTGCAAACATCAACAGTAATTCCTCACTGTCCATCTAAGGATCTCCACCTCTGATCACTACCATGAATCTTTCCAGCCAACTGCCTTTAATCCTCTGGCACTGTCCAATCCATTGCACCCTACCAGTTTTTCACAGTCCATCTGCCCACTCACCTGCCCCACCTCCCTAACTTAGACTCTGTGATCATTTTAATCCATCTCTTGCATTCATTCCTAACTCCTTTAACCCACTGCCTCATCATATATGTCAGCAAAATTCAAACTTGATGAGACTCAATTCTCTCTTTACTCCAGGATTTTTCTGGAGCTGTAGGCCTTAGCTTACCAAAAACACACAAATACACAGACTAGATCCACTTTACATTGATTCCTCCAAATCTTAAGTGGGCCCTGAGGCATACCTCATAATCCTACTATATTCCTGTAAACATTTAACTCCTTTACTCTGAGATTACATTTCTCATCTTCTTTTTCCTCAAAACTCCAACTATTTCTTTTACCTCCATGAGCTCAGCTGAACTTGACCTGATTTTTTAAATTTTACTGGCAACTAAAGCAATAAAACAAAAATACAAAAATGTGAATTGAAATAAGGAAGGTGAGAAAAAAACTATACATTACTGGATTGGTATTTATGGATTGATATGAAGTCATTATTTTTAAAAGATACACATACACACACGTACATACAGGCATACATACAAACATACATAATTTCATTGTTGTGTCTTCTGAAAGGGCATAGGAACAATAATACCTAAGTAGCAATGTGTATATTCAGTGTCCCATTAAGAGGACTATGGGTTCCCTGGAGAAATAGCTCCTTCTAGGTGTGGAGTAGGAAAGATAAGATATGGAGTAGGAAAGAACACCTTCAGTGTCAGGAAGTAAGGAGTCGGCCTGAAGGTACTAACACAGGCTAGATCTAAGATGCTTTGATCATCCAAAAGAACAATAGCAGTGAAAACTATTATGCATTGAATTAAAATAAATATTCAGGGGACCATACTGAATAAAAAGATAAATAGATATAAGAGGGTCAATATAAGATTGCCAGTCTAAAGGTAGAAGGAATGATAGAGTTAAAAAATCACCATTTGCAACCACCATATCAATAATTATTTCAAGCAAGGATCATCATGAATGTTAATACCCATTAGGGAAAGTCTGTTGATTAAAAATATGTTTACATAATCTCAAAATATGTCCTCAAATATTTCTTGTTGATTACAAATGGGGATAAAAATTTCCTTTAAAATGGAGAACTCTTGCAGATAGCAACTAATTAAGTGGTTTTATTAATTTGCTAAACAGGATACCACAAACTGGGTGATTTACAAAGCAGGAATTTATTTTCTCATAGTTCTGGAGCCTAGAAGTCCAAGATCAAAATGCCAGCAGGTTTGGTTTCTAGTGAGGTCTGCCTCCTTGATTTGCAGACAACCACCTTCTTGCTGTGTCTTTCACATGGCCTTTCCTCTTTATTCATTTATTCCTGGTGTCTCTTCCTCTTTTATAAGAACATGAGTCCTATAGAATCAGGGCCCCACTTTCCTGACTTCATTTAACATTAATTACCTCCTCACAGGCCCTCTCTTCAAATACAGTCATATTAAGTGCTAAGGCTTCAATACATGAATTTAGAAAGAGACACAATTCAGTCTATAATAGCGGTCAAATTTAACATCACCAATAGTGAGACAAAGTGAACACATCTGACTCTTGATGCGATGCAGTAGAAGGACACAGCATCCCTATGTAGCTTTCTTGCCATAAATGCTAACCTGAATTAATCATGACAAATTAGTCAGATAAATGAAAGTGAGGAACATTCTACAAAAAACTAGCTAGTACTATTCAAAAATGTCATTGTCACGAAGGACAGAACAAAAAGCTGAGGAAGCTGTCCAAGTAAAAGTATTGTTTCACATCAAAGGAGACTAAAGCAACATCACAACTAGGTATAATGTAAGAACTCAAGTTGCTATAAGGAACACTGCTGGGAACCTTACAGTTTGCATACAGACTGTCTTTTAGATAATAACATTGTATCAATGTTGTAATGATGCCAAATTTCCTGAATATTATAATTGTATTATATGTATGTAAGAGAATGTCTTTTAGTAAGTAAATACTGAAGCTTTTAGGAGAAAAGAATCACGACACCTGCAATTTACTCTTCAAGTGTTCATCATATACTAATAATGATAATAACATGCAATAGATATGTAGAGAGAGAAAGTAAACATGGTAAAAATGTTAACAATTGATAAATCTATGGGTTATTGAAACTTTCTAGGGACTTGAAATGTTTAATGTAAAAAGTTAAATAAAAAAAGCAAACCAAAAATATGAAAGTAAATAATGCAGGTAGCTTCATTGCCTTACAAAATCTCACTGAAAGTGATTTTTAAACTGTATAAATCCACAAGGACAAAGGGATCAGCAGAAGTAACAAAACTTGGGAGACAAGGAAGCAGATGGATGAGTAGTACTTGACTTAAGATTCAAAGAACTGAGTCTTAAACCAGTTTTGGGTACAGTCCACTAGTTTACACTACTGAATCCCTTAAAAGGCCCAGTTATTGGTAGTACCAGCTACCCCTGAAGATGAGACTAAATTAGGAGAATTGGTTGTAAACTGTTTAAGAAGCAAATTCTCAGTTCCCTCCCCCAATTGCAGCCCAAGAACTCCTACTCTCCCACCCAAAAGACTGGAGGATTTCCCCTGTGGAGGGTAAAGCAAAGAAAGGATGTATGGACTGGCAGATTCCAAGGACTTTGAGATCAGGAAGCTGTTTTATTTAAAATATATATATATTAAGAAAAAGTTTGTGTGGGTGTAAATCCTCTCGTCTTCAAGCTGAATACCCAGGGCAGTTAATCACATTCTGACTGAGCGTACTTTTAAAATTCATCCAAAACTTTAAAAACAATTGGAAGAAATTACTAACCAGAGACAAATAATTTAAAATAATTACTGGCAACCCTAAAGTCACAAGGATCCACAGAATTCATTAGTAAGTTTTGTTCAACTTTAACGTGATTCTCATACTATGTAAACTGTTCCAGAATGTTTATTTTTTAAAAATGAGCAAAGGACTTGAAAAAAATTTCTCCAAGAAGACACACAAATGGCTCAACTTCACTAATAATCAAAGAAATGCAAATCAAATCACCCTGAACTATCACCTCACACTTAATAAGATCATTATTATAAAGAAGAACAAAAGGGTTGGGAGGATGTGGAGAACCCTTGTACACTGTTGGTGGGAATGTAAAATGGCACAGCCAATGTGGAAAATAATATGGAGGTTCTTCAAAAAATTAAAATTAGAACTACCATATGACCCTCTTCTGGGTATTTATCCAAAAGAGTTGAAATCAGGATCTCAAAGAGTTTCTGCACTCCCATGTTCATTGCAGCATTATTCACAATAACCAAGACATGGAGACATTCTAAATATCCATTGATGGATGAATGGATAAAGAAAATGTAGTACCCACGTGCAATGGAATATTATTTAGCCTAAAATAAAGGAAATCCTGCCATATGTGACAAGATGGATGAACTTTAACATTATTAAGTGAAATGAGCCAGTCACAGAAGGACAAATACTACGTGATACTACTTATATGACGAATCTAAAATAATCAAACTCACAGAAGTAGAGAGTAGAATGGTAGTTGCCAGGGGCTGGGGGTAGGAATAAATGGGGATTGGTATTCAATGGGTATAAAGTTTCAGTTAAGCAATCTGCTATTACACAATCTAGAAATCTGCTCTACACCATCGTACCTATAGTTAACAATACTGTATTGTACACTTAAAAATTTGTTAAGAGGTTGGATCAAGTGTTAAATATTCTTACCACAACAACAAAAATCATGCAGTTATCTGATTTTATTTTACCAAACTGATGTAAACTTAGTAACAACACCTAAAAAAGATAAAACAAAAATAAAACCACAGTCTGTTGTCTCCACGTAGTTGTAAAAATAAAAAATAAAATTCTATAAAGTCAAATGCAGCTCTATATTAAAAGAGTGATACAGCATGGCAAAGTAGCCCTTATATCATAAGATAACTTAGCATTAGGGACTTATTTACATAATATGCCCTATCAATAGGTCAAAAATAAAAGCTCAGACCAACAAATTAGGTACGCAGATGTCTAAAGTCATTTGCTAATTTTCAACAAATACTTGATGTTTAAGCAATGAAACCTCTACTAAAATAGGAATAGCCAAATACTTACTTAATATGATATAGAAAACGTGTTTGAATCCAGAAGCCAACCCCATATATAACTGAGAAACATTTGCAGAATTACTTTAAAGTACGAAACAATGCACAGATAAGATGCATCCAGCTACTGCCATTGCTTGGCACTACCTACAATTTCTGAGTGACATAATAAAAACAAAAAAAATCAGAAGTATAATAATTTGAAAGATTATCCACCTAGAAACCCAAATGAATCAGCTGAGGAATCAATGTTAAAGTAGTAATGGATACACGAATGGGGCCTCTTAGAAAAATAATAGCGTTTTCAAATACCAAAAATAACCATTTAAAAATGTAATTGGTGAAAGTTTATTAACACAAGAAAATTCAGTATATGTAGGAATAAATGTTTGGAAATGCATGCAGGATTTATATTAAGTTACTAAATATTTCTCAGAAACATAAAAATAACCTGACTAAATGGAAAGACAATATGGTAAACATTTCAACCCTTCTCAAATTAATGTATTGTTCTAATGAATTTCAACTTAAACCCTGATTAATTTTTTCAAAACTGAAAAAGTGATTCTAAATTTCATTCAGCTGAAAGAATAAACAGGATTGAAGAGCCAAAAAAATTACATAAAAATAATGAGGGAATGCTTTTCATCACTTAAAACTGAACCTGAATTTAGAGAATAACATGAAAACATACAGAATGAGTGAACTGTCACACAAATCAGAAGTAGACACCAGTGTAAATTAGGATTTAGTACAGCAGTGAACTTCTGAATCAGTAGCATAAGAAAATTGCCCCATCAATGATGTTGGGATAATTGCTTAACTCTTTAGATATTTTAAACTAGTTCCTCACTCTACAGCCACACTCAAAAATTAGTCCAGTTAAATTAAAGAAATAGGAGTAATAAATGAAAAAAAAAATAAGTAAACTATAAAAGAGCCAGGTGAAAATACATGTGAATATGCATAAAACACTAAGGAAAACAAGGGTTCCTAAGTAGAACTTAATTGAAAAAAAGGAATCCTAAACAAAAAGATTGGTAGATTTTACTACAAAATAACTAAAATATTTTATACATCAAGAGCCATTATAAATAATATAAGAGACAGATGACTCAAAGGGAAATATTTATGTATCAACAGATGTGTAAATATCTTTAATTTATGAAGAGCTCAATAAACAAAATGGCAAATAAATAGAAAAGGGATAATGGACATAAAAGAAGAAAGGCAAATGGCCAGTAAACACAAGAAATGTTCTTTTCTACATTGAAATACTAATTTAGTCTATCAAATTTATGACTATATGTATACATCTATCTATCTATCTATCTATCTATCTATCTATCTATCTACCTACCTATCTACCTATCTATCTATCATCTATCTATCTATTTACATCCCAGACTGACAGGAATGCAAAGAAACTTGTACTTTTATAATCTACTTAGAGTGGAGACTGTGAATCTTTTCTGTAAAAGCCAGATAGTAAAATTTCCAGCTCTGTGGGTCATATGGTCTCTGTCACAACTATTCAACTCTGCTGTTGTAGCACAAATGCAACCATAGACAAATAGACCTGGATGTGTTTCAATAAAACTTTATTTGCAAACATAGCCGGTGAGCCAGATCTGGCCCAAGGGCCATACATAGTTCATAGACCCCTGGTTTAGAGAAAAAGTTGCAACAATTCTACAGAACACTTTGCTCAATATATATTGAAAGCTTTAAAAAAATATTTATATAATTTATACCAACAGTATATCATTTATACCAATGGTATATCATTTATACCAAGCAATTCCCTTCTAGGAATGTATTCTATAGAACTCATTATGCCTATGAGTATTGACATTCATCAAAGAATTTCCTTAATGTCTAACCATATGGTTTTAAATAAACAAGTTATGCTTTACAATGGATGACTATGCCATACCCTCAAATTATGTCATAGAAAAATACTTATGACATCAGGAAATATTTATAACTAATTGAAGAAAAGCAGGTTCCCGTAGAGTATTTACAATATGGCCCTAAATTTCTTCCTACATAAGCACATGCGCACATGCACACACATACACACACAGCAGAGATTAAAGAGCAGAATTGCAAATCATACTGCCTGAGTTCAAATTCAGATTCCACAATTTTCTGTATAAATTTGGTCATTTAACCTCTCTAAGCCTCATTCTCCTCGTTGGTGAAATGGAAAGGGTAATTGTACTTAACTCATTGAGGTGTCATGAGAATTAAATGACACAATAAATTTGAATACTTAGAAAAACTCAATAAATTTATATACATATAAAATATATTAAAATATTATTAAAATTTAAAATTAAAATATTAAAATGTTAAAATATATTCAGAAATCCAGACTATTTATATGTAATTTTTATCTTCTCAGCTTTTTCATGTATTTTCTGATTTATTATTTTGTAATTACATGAAATATTATTTTGTAATTACATGAAAATGTTAAAATTTTGCAAGTCACTTTTACTATCACAGTAAAGTAAAATTGTCTATTAGGAAATATCATTTTCAAGAATTCAGTATATTCTGAGAAGCACTGAGCTGGCCAGACGAGCAAAACCTATTTGATTTTAAAGAAGCAATTTCACAGACTGCTGATGCTCTTTTCCCTCAGAGGAAGAAATGGAGAGATGTTTCTGTCTCAGGTAAGATAGATGTGGATCTTAGGTTAGGAGGCTACTGTCTTATTGGTGACTAGCAGCGAGATGACCCGGCCTAAGGCAGGGATGTGAAATGTTCAGCCAGTTTCAAAACCTCACGCCCTGGCGGGAAACAGTTCTGAGAACAAACCTATGTGACCCTTGCTCTTTATTTAAATAAAGCAGTAGATTCAAACATGTTTTCTCTAGGATTTGAGTCCAAAAATATCTTCCCTGCACGGCAGACTCTTTTTCTGTCCCCAACCATATATACATTTTTAAGTCAATTTTTTTTATTAGTTTCAGGTGTACAAAACAATGTACTAGTTAGACATTTACACCCCTTGCAAAGTGATAACCCCCCTCCAATCTACTACCCCTCTGAACTTATCAGAAACAGTTTCAGAGATAGAGAGAAAAAACTGAGTGTTGCTAGATAGGAGGGGGTGGGGAGGGAGAAGGTGAGGGGATTAGAAAGCCCAACTATATTTTTATTTAAAATCAAGGTATCCCTGTCTTTATGGGCTACCTGGGGAATAAGCAATTAAACCCCAGGTGAAAATCAGGGGAGCTATCTGAAGTTCCAGTAAATGAGTACAGGAGGTGCCAAAAAAGTGCATACACATTTTAAGAAAGAAAAAAAAAACTATTAAAATTGTAATAATATACACAGGTAACAAAAGATGAAGACAAGTCACGTGTGTAC
Organism: Rhinolophus ferrumequinum; assembly: GCF_004115265.2. Lineage (NCBI taxonomy): Eukaryota > Metazoa > Chordata > Mammalia > Chiroptera > Rhinolophidae > Rhinolophus > Rhinolophus ferrumequinum. The sequence goes on from NC_046286.1 coordinate 31,738,340, forward strand.
ATTGTTGGCACCCCGGTAGTTTCCAAACCCCTTTCACAGCATACCATCAATCCCTACCTCCCGCTTTTCTTTCTTCCTTCTTCCTTCTTTCTTTCCTTCCTCACTTTCTTCCTCCCTCCCTTCCTTCCTTCTTTCCTTTCTCCCTCGCTCCCTCCCTTTTTTTCTTCCTTCCTTCGTTCCTTCCTTCCTTCCTTCTTTCCTTCCTTCCTTCCTTCCTTCCTTCCTTCGTTCCTTCCTTCCTTCCTTCCCTTCCTTCCTTCCTTCCTCCCTCCCTTCCTCCCTTTTCTTTCTTCCTTCCCTTCTTTCCTTCCTTCCTCCCTTTTAGGACACTTCTTGTGATATTGTAAATCCATCCTAATATGTTTTATGTAGATCAACAAAATTGCTGCCATGCGGACCAGTACTGCTGCACACCATGGCTGCCTCACTCCCTTGCTCCCTCTACTCCATCACTTTCTCTCATCTCTATAAACACTCCAAGTTTCCTTCTAATCGTTTCTTCCCAACGTGGAATCCAAAATCCTAAATGTACTGCAACAGTGCAAGCATGCAACAGATTCTGCCATGAACACACATGCATGCGGCTTAGTTTTAGAAAACAGTTCAAGAAGGAGATCAGAGAGAAGGCCTCTATTATGCTGGGGTGGATGGCAGAAGCAGCAGCGTGGATTGGGGGCAGTTGTAGCCATTGTTCTATGGCTCTATGTTCAGTAGCAATGGTGGCATCATGACAGAGCTGTAGCGGCAACTCCCTTTCCAGGCCACTTTTGTGGTATGTTTTTGACAGTGTTTCCAGAAACTTAGGCCTGTAGTCTGTTTCAGCAGCCCTGCCAGTGATTTTTTTCCAGCCCACCTAAGCCTTCCTACTTACAACAATTGGAATGGATGCCATATGGTTTGCAGTAAAGATTCTATATTTATTGTAAGGCTTTGTTGGCATTTCTTGGACATTATTTACAAGAGATTTGGGGAAATACTGACAAGTTTTCAAAGGCTATGACAGGTAGAGCAGGAGAAATATGAAAAGGCAGAAAAGGCTATTATAAAATTCCAGTAACCCACTACAGTATTGTGTCATATAGATTCATCAGTTGTAAAAAGTGTTCCACTCTGGTGGGGGACATTGATAAAGGGAGAGTCTGTGCACTTTGGGATATAGAAGGATATAGGGAATCACTGTACATTCTACTCAATTTTGCTGAACCTAAAAAACTTCTCTTAAAAGTGTTTGCTGTGAACCTAAAGCTGCTCTTTAAAAAAGTCTTTTAAACAATTACAGTGACCTGCCATTTATCCAACACTAAGTTACCCACCGCCAAATCAGGGTGCATTAGACTATATTCTGAAGATATAAACATGGGTAAAGATGGTCATTGTAATTATAGGTCATAAACACAAAAAACAAGACAGTACAAAAATCGTAAGGATAATTATGCATCAGATGCATTATCTCATTTTGTCTTTAACTAACCCTATAAGGTGAATAGTGTTACCTGCATAATACAGATAAGGTTTACAGAGATTGAGGGACTTACCTGCAATCACAAAGCTAAAAAGTGGCCAAAATAGAGTTCAAATACAAATCTGACCACAGATCCTGAGCTCCGAGACACTACACAAATTGTGTAGAAGTTCATTCACTGATTCAGTGTATAGTTATTAACACTGACTCGGTCAGGCTTTATGCTGGGGATTTTAATAGTTTAACAGCTAAAAATAGGAAGTCAGAGAAATAAAGGCTTGTCAAATCATTAGAGGCAGAACTTGATCTGAAGGCAGGCCCAAGTCAATGTTCACACATACATGAAGCATTCAATGGAATCAAATATATTCATCGAGTGCCTCTAAGCTCCAGACATTCTGATCGAAGTGGAGGAGAGACGAAGATCCAGTCCAGGCCAGTGTCTGTTGTACCACTCACTGCTCTAGCCTCAGCACCAAAAGTATTTCTATGAGGAAGGGAGAAAGCAATTTCTGAGCTAATATCACACTATAAGTTTATTGTAGTGGAATGAATAAATTTTGTGCAGGGGGCATCAGAAAGGGCAAGTGGAAAGTCAGAAACACTTCAAAGGAGCCTTGAAGAATGAGTAAGATTTTATAATGAGTTTCTTTAGATCAATATGTCCCAGTTATCCTACTTGAATTTCTCATCAGAACCCTGTATTTTAGGAGTTTCTTAAGGCTCTGAATCTATGAATACCATTTAATCAATGTAAGGGTGAATATTGCTAGATGAATCTTTCTAAACTGGAAATTCTTATGTATGTCTTTCCCATATTGCTTCACTCTTTACATAAAGTACTTGTTATATATGGCCTCATTCTATGAAGCTTCAATGTATTTTTGTGTTTGTACATATATACAGACACATACATAGGTACAAACATATTTGTGTGTATACTTATCTACATGCATATGCATGTGTATATACAAACATATATATAGATATACACACATACATAAAATCATCCCAACCTCAGCCTTTTTGCAAAATGTCATATGGCATCGAAAGCATCAATATTACTACTAAATATAGAACATCATAATAGTCAAATTGCCCACCCCAGTGCCCTGACGAAGGCCTCACCCGTTGCCATTGCCATCGTCTCTAGCCTCCATGCCCTGCTCACTTTCCTCTCTCTTCATTCAAATCTTGATAGAAAATGATCCCAATAAGCTGGTGACTTGGAAAATACAATGACAGATGAGTTTTAACACACACATACAGAAATAGTTTTCATATTTCCTTGGGAAACATATATTGAACATATTTTTCAAAGTAGTTAAAGAACTTGCACAGGTATTGTATCCTAATATCTTAGGAAAGAATATAGTATTGGCGGCTCATCTACTCCCATTTTACAAATGCAGAACCAGGCAGAGGAGGGTTATGACAGTGGCGCAAAATCATGCATAATGTCAAGAAACTGGATGTGAAAACTGTGTTTCCAAAATCTTAACTATTTCCTTTTACTCTGTGTTATCAAACATTAACTCTTAAGGATGATAGATATATAGATAAGAAAAATCAGCATTTTGCGGCTAAATTCATTCTCTACTTGACAGACAAGTGTTGTTAAACATATCTGACAATTTTTGCTTTTGATACAAGAAGCTATTAGAATTAGTAAAAGCTTAATACCGAGATTTTTCCTGTCTTAAACTTTTATAATGATGTAAAGGACCAGTGAGTTGATTCTGTTAACTTCAGCAAACCCGTTGCCTTGTTTATTCATGAAACAACGGTAATTCTTTGAAAATATTTTTTGCAGTCTTCCTCAACATTTTTTTTTTTTATGACAAGCAATAAAATATTTCTCAGATATTTGGCCCATCTCACATCAATGAGTCATATGCTTCCCCTAGGTTCTGTTACTTGATGTTCCTTCATGTGGAGATTCAGGGTATCTGATGAATACATGATTAACGGGCAGACTTGATCTGAAGAAGGTTCAAAGATGACACCAGATTATATAACACCTTGGTAGTATCGGAAAAATTTTGCCACCGAGGTCAAAATTACAACATTAACACAAGCATGTAGAACAGGCTGCCCCTGACATTCTTCAGTCACAACGAGGCCAGTCTGGGAATGGCTCCTAGACTACCTAGTATACGTGTTAGCTTGCTAGGATTGCCAGAACAAAGTACCACAAACTAAGTAGTTGAAACAATGGAAATTTATGGTCTTGCTGTTCAAGATGTTGCCAGGATTGGTGTCTTGTAAAAAACAGTGAGAGAGGGATGTGTCCCAGGTCTCTCTCCTAGATTTTGATGGTTTTCTTGCAATGTCTGGTGTTCCTTGGCTTCTCCTGCACCATCCTCATCTCTGCCTTCATTCCCACATGGCATTCTTACCATGTGTGTGTATCTGTTATCTAAATTTTCTAGGACATCAGTAAAATTGGATTAGGAGGGTCCACTGTACTCCAGTATGATCTCATTTTAATTAATTACATCTCAAATGACCCTATTCCAAATAAAGTCGCATTCAGAGGTAAAGGAGGTCAGAGCATCCATACATGAAGTTTTGAAGCACACAGTTCAGCCCATAATACCTAGGAATAAAACTTATGGTCCAAACAAAACACCCAGTAAATAGGATTTAGGTGCTGGCTATATTTTTTTCCACAAGGAAGGCAGGGATATTTGAAACAGTGCCAGCAGATCAGAGTCACACAAAAGGGGGGAAGGGAGGGTGGAAACCCTGTATTGAGACCACAGAGTCCTTGGTCAGTGTAGGTCGATGACATGGCATGTAGTCAGTTTGGCATATAACATCATCACTATTGAAATTACCCAAATGCATGACTTGAAGGGGTTCAGACTCCTTTTATTTACATGACAGAGCAATGTTATTGTTCCTGAGGGTGTAGCAAAAGTCTCTTAAGATGTGAAGAAGCTATTTAGATTTCCCAGGAGTCATGTACATTTTGACAATAATGAATGGAGACTATTGCCACTCTGTCCTCTCAGTGTCCAGGAAAAGGGTCACATGAGTGGGCCCAAGAACATGGTAAATATCATACATTCTCCTTTGGATTTAATGTACAGATCTGTATTGGTTTTCTATTGTTGCATAACAAATTATCACATATTTAGCAATTTAAAACAATACTCATTATCTCACAGCTCTGTAGGCCAAAAGTTCAGCACCGTGTGGCTGGATTCTCTGGCCAGGGTATCACTAAGGGCTGCAGTTCTCATCTGGGGCTCAGGGTCCTGTTCCAAGCTCACTAGTAGTTGGAAGAATTCTTCTCAGGCTTCCTGCATGGCCTCTTCCAGCTTCAAGCCAGCAACGGGCATATTGAGACACTGTGCTTTGATTTCCTCTGGCTTTCTCTTCTACTTCCTTTTTGGCTTTTATAGGACTTATGTGATCACATTGAGCCCACTCAGAAAATCTAAGATAAACTCCCTACTTTAAAGTCAACTGATTAGTGACCTTCATTACATCTATAAAATCCCTTCACAGTAGTACCTAGGTTAGTGTTTGATAGAATAACTAGGGAGTGGAATACATGGTGACATCTTTAGAATTCTGTCTCCCACAACATCTAAAAATCCCAGGTTAAAGACATTAACATGTAGTAAACAATATGCAAACTTGTTTTCAGCAACTATAGAGACGGTGAAATATAGCTGTCAAAAAAAAAAAGTAAAATTGATAACCATCTTGAATTTTTTGTCTTGATCCTAGTTTATAAAAACAAACAAACAAACAAACAACAACAAAAAAAACCTTGAGTGAAAACTTTTAACTCTACATACAGTAGTGATATAGGTGTAGCTAATTTAATCTGAGCTCTAAGATAAAAAGTGAATAATATTAATGCATTATAGAATTTTATGAGAAACAAGTGAGATAATTTCTGGAAAGTGCTTTTTTTAAACTGTAAAGCCTAAAGCAAATGTGAGTTGTTAAGATTATCAAATAAAGTTTAAGCCTACTTCAGAAAGAATCAGAGTATCCAACCGTTCTTTCCCTTAATTGAAGAATCACCCTGGAGAATAAATGGAATCTGACAACCAAAAAACCCAAACTTTAGTAGAAACTTGTCCAGCATTAATGTTAGGAGATGTTCCTGTGAATGAGTGTGTGTGTGTGTGTGTGTGTGTGTGTGTGTGTGTGTGTGTGTGTATGCACATGTGTATGCACGTGTGTATATGTTTTGGGGGAAAACACTGTGTTAAAATTGTATGGTACTAATTTAGTGGGAAACATAAGTCTAAATAATATTTTGATGAAAGAAATTTAACACCAAGACTTTAGAAAACTCTAAAAGACTCTCCTAGGACCAAGCAACTAGAGGTGAAGCCTTAACAAAGGAAAGAAAAGCAAAGCATTTTCAACATTTGGGAAAACCATGTGTCATCAAGCTCTGCCTGGAAGACCTCTGCAGACCTATCTGAATGGTTCGGGTCAGCTTTCTTTCATAAGATACCAACATAAGTCATCACACAAATAAGTGTTTAGGTGCCTGCTACTTTACTATTACACCTCTGGTCACCTACCTCATGGCACATTATCATTATTATTTATTTCTACCCTACATGATTGCATCCTAAAATTTATTTTATTTATGCATTTGACTAGTTCTTATATATCATGCATTATGTACAAGGCACTGTTCTAAATTCCTTATTAATATTTACTCATAATGATAACTCATCTTGATAACAACCCTATAAAGCGGAAACAACTATTATCCCTATTTATAGAACAACAAGAATATAGTAATTTATTTCAAATAGTTTTCTTCTTACAAAAAGGGGAGTATTTTTTATCCAAATGGTGTTCTCTCTTCTTCCTATCTCTTCTACAATTTACATCAAGAAAAGATTTGAAATGCAGTTGCTGCTAAAGGCTTGATCCTAGTAAAACTAACAAAAAAATAGACTGATTTCAGTAAAATCTTTGAAGTGAACAAGTTATCCCTGTGCAAAAATGTACCATGATTAGAGGTGACATTGAGATTTTTCTAAATAGTGTCAGTTTTAATGAAGAAAAGATCCCTTCCCACACAAGACTAGATGCCAAGTTTTTGGGGTTTTTTTGATTCACTATGTTTCTTGAGCAGTGCAGCTCTTTTCTACATTTGAAAAGTGCATGCAGTTCAAAATGTTTTGATTTTATTCTTTCTACTTTCTAATAAACATGATGAAAATCTGCCATTTCCTAGTCTAAGCAGCAAAGTCATGCTCTTGGAATATTTTATTACATGTTATTTCTCCAGCAAAAAATTCTAAAATTTCTTCCCATTTATCATGCTATTTCAATGTTAGGATATAAAAAAATAGAAAAAAAAGTATTTCAAAATGGTGGATTGCTCTGCCTTACTCTCACCTTGTCAGGCACACAATTAACCCAAGAGTGACGCTGTCTAGGAAACTACGCCTGGGTGTCTTAATCAACTCAGACTTTAGAGCAAAATAACATAAGCTGGGGGACTTAGCAACAACAGAGATTTCTTTCTCACTTCTGGAGGCTGGAAATCTGAGATCAGGAGCCAGCAAAGTCTGGGTCTGGTGAGGACCCTCTTCCAGGTGGCAGATTTCTGACTTACCTAGTAGCCTAGCACGGCAGAGAGCAGAGCTGGGGACGTAAGCTCTCTCTCGTGACTCTAATTCCATACTTAGGATGTCACATAACACTAATTACCTCCCCGGGGCCCCACATCCTACTACCATCATATTGGGTAACGGGTGTAGGTTTTCAACATATGAATTTGCGGGGGCGGGAGGCAGAAACATTCTGTGTGTATCACTCGTTTATTCTAAAAGCTTGTGGGTACAAGTAACGGGGATAGCAAGCAGCCTGTAGCAGGATTGACACTCTTCATTTAAACAAGAAAGGTATTTTGAGAAAAGTTGCTGTAAATTTAAATTTAATTTTTGCATTTTTACATTTCAAGTTCCAGATCTGTGGCAGAGGCTTGAAATTCATATAAAATCATCACCATGATCCAAAAACAACTGGTCATACATGTTGCGGCCTCAAGACCAGCCCCTGAGCAGTGTGTGACAAGGGCCCAGATGGAGACAGCCCTTACTGCTTGTTTTGAGAATTCATTCATAGGGCCCATTCCATCCCAGGCTCTGTACTTTCTGACACTATATGTAGAGCATTTTATAAACTAAAATCGACATGCGAACGTAAAGTGACATAACCATAGAAACAATAACAGCTAACGTTTATTTCATGTTTACTATGTTCCAAACACTCTACAACTGTCAATTTTACACTTTACAACTATCAATTATTATCTTTGTTTTTAAAATGAGGAGACTGAAGCCTGAGAGTTTGAGTTAATTGCCGAGGGTCACAAATCTATTAAGTCAGAGTCAACATTGGAACCTTGGCTGTGGAGTCAGGAGCCTATAGACTTAACCACACAAATTTGACTCAAACTCTCATTTCTTACATAGATAATGAGACCCCTTCCCTCAAAAGGCACAGCCAAATCTCCTGCATACTATCTATTACAAGCAGTCCTTAATAAACAACTCACTCGTGAATATTTATGTTAGTTATGTATTGATTCTTCACGGATTATCTCAACATTTGCCAGTTTAAAATAACACGGCTGTATTATCACAGTTTCTGAGGGTCAGGAATTTGAGAGCAACTTAGCTGGGAGTTCTGATTCAGGGTCTCTCATGTTGCTCTCAAGTATCCTTTGAATGTTTGATTAGGGGCCAAGGACCTGCTTCAAGATGGTACACTCACATGGCTGCTGCCTCAATTTCGTGCCACTCAGACCGCTTCATGAGACTACTTGAGTGCTCTCACCACATGACAGCTAGTTTCCCCCAGAGCAAGTAATTCAAAAAGTGAGATCAAGGCAGACCATGTGTTTTCTGTAACCTAGCATTAGAGGCACATATCACTTTAGCCCATCGTTAGAAGTGAGTGACTAAGTCCAACCCAAACTCAAAGGCAAGAGAATTAGGCTCCATCCTTTGAAGGGAAGGTCAAAGAAATATTTTAAATGATTCTGGCTCTGTGTCATCTTTTCTTCCTACTATCTTGACTCCATGGCAATGTGCCCACAAATGCTGAGCTAATCAGGCCTGGACACTCCTGCAATCTGTCCCAGGTCACCATTCCTACCAGCTGGGGGGGGGGGGGTCATTGTCAGAAGAAACACAAAAGCCCTACCTTACAGCCATGTGATTCCCTAAATAATCTGTTTCTTTTACCACGATCAAACTGACAAAAAGCAAAGTCTGTTTCAGACTCCGATTGCCAGCAATTCTCCCTAGATGGCAGGATTCTTCTTCTCTCTGCTCTGGCCAAGAACTGCCCACTCATTTATGCCTGGTAGTCAGCTTACCTTTCCATCTGCTCATCCTCTGGGCCATCTCCTCAGAGTTCAAGATCAACTCTGGTTTTTGTTGAATCTGTGGATGAAAAAAGATCCACATACTAAACTGGACAAGCTCAGGGGAGGCCAGCATGGCAGGCCCTACAAATTCAGGGACTGACGTTAACCACATAGGATGGTCTGAACATAAAAATTCCTAACTAAAAGTGAGTCGTGGCAGGTAGTCACCTCATAGCCTATAGCTTCCTTGACAAAGGTAAAACTTTACCTTAAGTGAGCCTGTTTATTGTCTTATTTGCATCTCACATAATATACCCTTGGAATGTCAGAGTAATCCCTTTTTCCAGACCCCTCACGGCACAGCCCACTGCCCACCGTACCAGAGCGTAAGACCACAAAACTCCTCATTGTCATTTGTTCCCCAAATACCATCTCTACGTGCTGTAAATATTAATTATTAATTATCATGTTCCCACCAATGTAAAAGAAGTCTCCATTTTTCTTTCTACGCAATCCCAGAGGTTTCCCCGCTTTGCTTTTTCCCACCCTTTTAATCTACCAATGGATTTCATATAACCCTCCTTGAGTCTCCTCCTTTAATTCTAATGTATAAAATAAGCTGCAAAACTGCCATTTTCTGGAGCATTTTCTTCATCTGTTGGGATTTCACTTCCCGGCAATCGTTGTCAGTTTGGTTCAAATAAACTCATTAAAGTTCTCCACAGGTTTGGACATTTCTTACGTGGACAAGTCAGTTACCCCTTAGTGCCAGGTGAAAGTAATCACTTACCCATTAATGCCAGGTAAGAACCTCACTCTGAGCTGGCCTTAATGGGAAACTCAATATAAGCCAGAGTTTTCAACCTCCTAACTATCAATATTTGGTGCTGGATAATTCTTTGTTGTGGAGCCATCTTGTGCATTGTAGGATGTTTAGCAGCATTCTGGCCTCTACCCATGAAATGCCAGTAGTGCTCCTCAGTTGTAAGAAACAAAAATATCTCTGCACATTGCCAAATATTCCCGGGGCTGGGGAGAGGCAAAATTGCCTTTGATTGAAAATTGCTTATTCTAGCTATTATGACTGATTTGGTTGAGTAAAATATGTGAGCCTAAAATATATGCTTCATCTATAAGAAGTAATCAATGATATCTGGAGTTAAACAACAAATAGTTCAGTACAACTCAATTAATTAATGTAGGTGGTTGTCTCTTCAGCTGCCACCTGACCCTCTTCTACTAGCTGATTTCTGGGTGGGAGGAGAAGCTCTATGTAACAAGTTATGGTGTGTTTCATCAAGTTATAAATATTTAAGAAATCTGGAATAAGATGGAAAGAAGAGAAAATGAGGGGAAGTAGAATAAGAATAAGGATAGTAGGAAAATTAAACTTATTTTTCCATGTTAAAATTATTTTAGGATATCTATTAGATGTTTTTTTAAGGTAAACTTTACTGAGTGATAACCATGTACAAGTCATTTAAGTTTTTTCACTCCCTCACGCAGTAGACACTATTATCCTCCTTTTGACACATGAAGAAACTGAGGCAGAGAGCTATTCTCTTGCTTACTAACCAGTTGTGTGTTTTTTTGTTTTTTTAATGTGTTCAAAGATCTCTTTCTTACTCCATGTTCCCTCAGGGCTTTGTATTTGTTCCAGGAACACTTCTCACTTTTCTCTACACTGATTCACACTCAGCATTGGGGAAAGAAAAAAAAAAATCACAGAAGTTCACAGGTACACCTACCTCCTCATTATCTGGAGGGAAACAACAGAACCTAGAATCAGTACGAAAAGAAAACCAGACTAGAGATGCCAGCACTAGAGTGAATAGGAAAGTGGCTTTCTTTTGAAGGGGGCTGGGAGGAACCCAGGCTGAGCAAGGCTGGCATGAGATCAAGACGGGAGGGTGCTGCTGGGGGAGACAGAGGAAGGAGAAATGTTTCTGCAAGGAAGAGAACAGATCTACAGATGGTCCCTGACTTACGAGGGTTTCACTGAACAATTGTTTTCCTTTATAATGGTAGGAAAGCAATATGCATGCAGTAGAAGCCATACTTCTAATTTTGAATTTTGATCTCTTCTCAGGCTAGGGACATTCCGTATGATTTTCTCGCAAGACGCTGGGCCCTGGCAGCGAGCGGCAGCGCGCAGTCAGCCACACGACCACGAGGGTAAACAACCCCGAGACGCTCCATTGTACTGTGCTGCCTGTGGCTTTGGGATATTGTGCTTTCACATCGCGTCTTGTCTGCCCACGACCATCTGAGTCTCCTGATAACTGCCTCACTGTCGGCTAATGTTAGTGTTCTGAGCACGTTCAGGATGGGTTCGGCTAAGCGATGCTGTTCGGCTGCTTACATCTATTAAACACATTTTCAACTTACAAAATTTTCAATGTCCGATGGATTTATTGAGACATAACCCCACCATAAGTCGAACGGCATCTGTAATGAAAACACAACTTGGATTTGAGTAGAAACTTGATCCATGGCCTTGAATGAAAATAGGAATTTATCTAAGGAAACTTGTCAGCATTAGAATGTACCTAAGAAAATGTAACGCACGGGATGACTCCCTGAATAACTGCCGAGTACCTACTTTTTCTATCTGACCATCACCCTCCTTACCTCCCTCTCTCAGAGTCTTCAACTCTCTCCTGCCTTTTTGTCCTGATAATAAATGTCTTCTATAATCTGACCCCTTCCTACCTTCTCAGCCCAATCTTTGCTCGTGATGCACAAACTTGAGCTACTTGCCTTTTTCCTAAAATCCCTTTCCCACCTCTTAACTTACAGTTTGCTCTGCTTGAAATGCCCCTTCCCCAGTATCCGCTCTACTAAAATTTCACCATCCTTCAGGGCCTAGGTCAAATGTCCCCTCCTCCATGACTCAGTCTCTAACTCTAGTGGAAATACCCTCTCACTCTGACACCCACAGTACCTGGTATGTACCTCTATAAGGACATGTTGGAGTTTACCTTGTATTATGATGAGTGGTGTATCTGTCTATCTAGCCATTAAACAGTAAACCTCTTAAGGGGGAAAAAACATATTTTATTCATCTTTGTCTACAAACTTGGGCTCAATAAATAGTTGTTCAGTTAATTTGAAATTTGGTATTTGACATTTTCATTTTTAAAGATGAAGCAAAATTTAAGCCAGCATAAAAATGTCTACTTACTGATACATGCTGCCAAATGCCTTAATAACCTTGGTATTTGTGGAATGTTTTTAATTTCTGAAGTGCTTTATAAATAATCTCTAGTTAACTCGTCAGTGACCCTGGCCTTGTTTTATCAGGTAATAGGATGATGATTCCATTCCCCTTGGGATAAAACTAGGTAAACTTTCCATGAAGGGGTAAAGTTGGATGCTTTCCAGAGCACAGGGAAGCAAGAAACCAGCAGGCTCCAAATGAAGTAGTCTGCCAGTCACCACAGAGGGGCTGAGGTGGTGAAGATGATCACAATGGAAAGCAAAGACTTTCTTTTCTGTTTCTCTTTTTTCCTTCTTACTGTAAATGATATTATATTCCTATGTCTATATGCTCATTTTTATAAATTCCAGAAAATAATTCAGTCTCACAATCTATTTTTATATGAATTAAACCTCCAAATCCCAAAATATACATTAGTGTGTATGGTTATATTAGAAAGACAGGGGGCAGAACTAAAAAAAATAAAATAGCTTTGTTAAATTCACTGACGATCACAATATCACAGATGTAGCCAACTTTTAAGCCAAACCCTTAAGTGAACATCTAGATTTTTGAAATAAACATTTTAGTACACTAGTTCTCCCTTTTAACACACGAAATTACCACGCTTGTTCTCTCTACAATAACCATTCATCACACACAAAAAAATGAGGTGCCACATTATTTTTCAGGAGCATATCTACTAACTAAATTAGAACACATGTGTACATAGGTTTTCTGAAAGACTTTGCCTACCCGAACAGAATCCGTCCTATGTCCAGTGTGTTCCACTGATGTTGTGGCACCGTCCACAGCGGCAGCAGATCCTTTTCCCTGACTCCTCAGCCTTTGGTCCTGCCATTGCCTCCTGCAGAAGAGTTGCAAGGCTAGCTGCTGCATGAAGTCTGCTCCAGTCTTCTCCCTGTAAGAATTACTCACTCCTCTGGGATATCATAGAATTATATTTAACATATTTCAACATATTTGTCAAACACCTCCTAAGTGTTAAGCACCATATTTCCGTTACACACTTACGACACTCTGCCTTGTATTACAGTTAAACACGTACAATAATGTGTCTAAGAAATTGTAGGCATCTTGACCACAGAGCTGATATTATCAACACATCTTGAAGAGTTTCATGCATTTCATATTTAAATTGGATAACACTTAAACACATTCACCCATTGAAGCAATGTTATACCTAGTAGATATGCTCCCGGGTGAGAGCATAAAAGGGTACTAAGTTAGCCAAGGGAAGAAATCAAGCTCTTTCCTTTTAAAATTGCTTTTGAGTTTCTAAACTCATTAAAAAAAAAAAACCCACAAAAAAATATCTGAAGGGTAATTTTCTGATATATACATTGTTCTTATAAAATAAGTGTGCAAACAAGTTTGTATAGTGATATCCTTACTCGTGTAAAGTAGTAAAAATTAGAAAGAATTTACATATCCAACAATAGAAGTTATTTATTAAATATAACAACAAATTATGTTTCGTTCATACACTAGAACACTATGTGGCCATTAAAATTGTGTTGTAAAAATTAGCACATTAAAAAAATGAACACATTATGAATTATGATTAATGATTCATTTGATTATGATTATGAATCCTAATATATTTGAGGTTTTTAATGACAATATTTTACAGGTAAGCACCACTCTGATCCTAAGATAATTGGTCCTAAATGCTGAAAACTCAAGATGAGCCTCACGGGGCGTGTGTGTGTGTGTGTGTGTGTTTAGGGGCCAGATGAAAATATCCTTAATGCTTGATTTCAGAATTGATTTATTGGGCTATTACCAACCAGGCTCCTGATAATGTACAAAGTGTTTTGTAAACTTAAATCTAGAAGTTAAAGAGAAAAAAGAAAGAAGAACAAAAATTATGATTCGAAAAGTTAGAAGGGAGGACTTGAAAAAGAAAAAACTATGTGAATAAAATATAAAACAAACAGTGAGGAATTTTTGAGTTAAAAATTGACTTTTGAAAAACTAATCAAATTGATAAATCTCTGGCAAAACTGATCAAGACAAAAAAAGGTAGAATATGTAAATTGTTAATTTTAGGAATTGAAAAAAGAACATGGCTATAACTCCTACAGAGCAGTTTTAAGCTTTATTCAATTCAGAACTATAAATGTTACAAACAGATAAAAAAATAATTTGAATGTTTATTTATATATCTTATATACCTATTTACTGTAGTCAATTTTAAACTATAATTTTTATTTACCTTTGGGGCTCTTTGATTGAATGAGGCAAACATTGATTTTAAAATTACAATTAAAAAATTATTTTTCCAAAGTCACAAAATTAAATACATAAATAAAATTTAAATAATTGAACTGCCAAAGGATAGGTTTCTATACGTTTTTCACATTTATATTTCCAACATGGTTAAAGTCTAAAACATACTAAGCCTGTGGGACACTTTGTATACACATTTATCCTTTGATCCAGCAACCCCACTTCAGTCTATCCCAAAATTAGCCTGGCAAAACTATGAAAAGATAAACCACAGGGCTTTGTATTTCAGTACTATTGGTTTTGGAGGAAATAGAAATAGAAGCTAGACATCTTTGAATTTAACGTGTTTTGTATATTTTATTTTAAACCAATGTAAATATTTTACATATTTAAAAGTTACAATTAAATTTCAAAAGAGCAATTCCTAAACCCTGAAAGTAACATAAAAATACATTGTGTATCCCTTTGATATAATAACCACAAAAAGGTGAACTAATACAAATGATTTCAAAGCATAGCAATATGCCTGTATACCTCTATATGTCTACCTTTAAGAAAAATGTGCAAAAAAAGAAAAAAAGCTTAACTGATATAGTAAACTAATATTTTCAGTGGTAGTATTGGTATTTTCATTCTGAGTATTATTTCCTTGTGTTGGATAAGGCAAATGGATAATTATGTTGGTGTCAATGTGAACTGGGATATGGGGCTTAGGATGAAGAAAATACCGTGTTTCCCTGAAAATAAAACCTAGCCAGAAATCAGCTCTAATGTGTCTTTTGGAGCAAAAATTAATATAAGATCTGGTCTTATTTTACTATAAGACGGGAATATAATATAATATAATATAATATAATATAATATAATATAATATAATATAATATAATACTGGGTCTTATACTAATTTACATGTGTTAAGGTACACATGTAACCTTAACAAAGTTAAGTAAAAACCTTGTCATCCTGAATTTGAATTAGAAATACCTGAATCAATTCTTTGTTTAATTGTAAATATCCACTGAAACATCTGTTGGGATTCATGGGTGTCTCACAGTTTTGCACATCTGGTAAGCAGGGGCACTGGCTGCCCTTTGTTCCTTTCTTTTACTTCAAGGATGTTTGTATAGAGAACAGCCTCAGAAGATAGAGATAGTGTCTTGCAGAAAACAGGGCAGGCAGGTGTATAGCCCATTAGAAAATGTCCAGATTCCCTAAGCTCCTCATCCCTCTCCTGTAACACACCCACCCCGTATGCAGGTATCATATGGCCTTCCTCATGGGAAATGGGGTGTGAGGTACTGGTGCAGAAATACTGATAGTCTGTCTACTTCTGCTGAGTTTGAGTAATAATCTGTTCTTCATCTTTATTCAGGAGTGTCTTATCTTCCACTAATATCAATGAAACTATGGAAGGCAAATTATCTTACAAGTGGGTAAAATCGCAAACCTTCCTAATTCTTAAGAATGCCTAGAAACAGGACCCTGCCTGGTAAAAAATTATAACTCTAGCACCCAGATTGTCTCAAATGTCACTTCCCACTAAAAGGAACCAGCGTCCCTTGGTCTCTTCCATTCAGGTCTGGAACAGGAAATTATATTAGAATGATCCCAGAAAACAAAACAGTTACCAAAGACGAGTAGGATCATGTCAAAGGGACTCAGGAGCCAATATGAATAGGTTCATACTGGAAAAATTTGAGCATTAAAAAGGAACGCTGAAATACAGTAAATCATATGAAATATAAGTCTATGGGTACATGATGATATTTTTTTAATCTTGTCCACCACCTTTGGAGTATACTAAGAAACCAAACATAATTTTGAAAACTGGTAAATAAAGTGAAAGAATCTAACATTTTTCTCCTTTTCCTATACGTGCTATATCTCAGAATAAGAAAAGTTAATGAGGGAAAGTTTCTCTTTATTTACCTATCCCAGCTATTAAATAAATTTTCATGTCACTTATTTACAGCTAGCAGAGTACCAACATAAACAATCAGACTTTATGTACCTCCTGCTGGAAGTACACACCACCACCTATGAATTAATTTTGCCAAAATAAATAAACCTAACCCTGATGAAGGACCTAGTTCTAACAACCAATTTGCAGGAAATAAGGAACAGGAGAGCATAGGAAATGATAATACAGGAATATAATCAGTAATTTTATAGGGAAAATACCCAGTTTATTAACAACAAAAATAAGGGGAAAAAAAAAACAAAAGAATGAGACAACCTATTGATGAAATGATACCTTGTTTTGATATCAATTCAGACAAACTACAAAAACAAAATTATTATTTATGGAAGGATAGAGGAAACATGACCACTAAATACTTCATATTAAAGAATTATTATTTATTGGGGGAGAAGTGTAATGATAATACAGCAGCTATACTTTAAAAGGGAAGTCCTTGCCTTTCAGGTACATTCTGAAATGTACAGGTAAAAGGTTATGTCTGAGATTCACTTCAGAGCAATCCCACCTGCAGAGAGGAAATAGAGAGCAAACATTGTGATGACAGGGCTCTGAGTAACTGGGAGTTTATTATAATATTCTCTACTTTTGTGATTGTTTGATATATTCCCTACTAAAGACTTTTTAAAAACAGGAGTAAAGTTTTTCAACAAAAATAATGATGGTGGAATAACAACAGAAAAGAATGGGTACTAGACTTATCAATCACTTCGTCAATTATATAAATGGGTAAACACTATGTTGTACACCTGAAACTAATATAATATTCAATGTCAACTGTAATTGAAAAAATAAAAATAAAAATTAGCTAAAAAAGTTCCTAAGGAATACTGACATATAGGTTTCTCAGTTGAGTGTTCAATTCTGCCATCTGCCACAGACAAAACTTCCCCATCCTGAAATGTACAAAATGTGGTACACCAAAATGAATTCGTCTCTTTAACAGTTTGTTTGCAGCATGCAATTTTTTTTTAAACTGTTGATGTGAAACTCTGCTCTGGCATAATTCACTTTACAATTACTCAGGAGCACTTGATGGCCCAAGCTAGTCTAAATTCATAGGAATAAGTTACCCAAGGAATTAATTAATTACCATGCAATGTATTACTTCTTCATATCATCTAAGTTGCTGAAGAAACTAGTTACCTGGAAAATTATGTATTTTTTGAATACTTGTCAAATTTAATTTAGATTGAGTTGTAAGGGAGAATTAACAAGCACTTTCATATTTCTTGTGCCTAAAGAGCCACAGGTACGTCTTCCTACAGGACAGTTGATTGTAATATGTTAGAGAAATCCTACTCACTGCAGCTGTGCAGGCAAGACTCCCAGAATTTAACATCTCAAAGGACGTAGCTGCAAAAATCTCTACTGAATTTAGCAGCTGTCAACAGCTAATTGCCTCGTAGCATACCTGGTTTTCTCACATCATAGCGATTAATTTGAGATTTGGACTGGTGCTTGATGTATTACATCAAGGGTATACACATTCTTAAAAGCAAGACTTGTATTAATGCAAAATCAAAGTCTCTTCCATTTGCTTTCTTCACCAATTTGGTAGGCAGAAATGTGGCTGTTCCAACACTAGGAAAGTGATTTCAGGAGGCTCAAAGGGTGCCTTTATGTTTTATGTCAAAATATAAACATTGATATTCAAATACTGTCTTCTGATTTCCCATTAATTTCCCTCCTTTAAGTTTTGCCCTCCCTATGGCTCCCAGACTTATTAGCAAATAAAAATAGAAAACACCCAGTTAAATTTGAACTTAGATAAACAATGAATAATTTTTTAGTATAAGCATGTCCCATGGATATTTAAGTATGTTTCATGCACTATTTGAGACACATGAATATGTTCTGTATTTTATCTGTCAACCATAGCCCTTCTGTCATGTAGGGTCTCTGGTCCCGCTCCCCGCACAAGAATGCAGGATATGGTGAGGCCAAAAAGGAACACCCACGGAGCCATAGATAGGGGAGTCATACTACTATATTCTCGCTGGCGGCTGGTCGGAGATACAGGAAGCAGGCTCCCTATGATGCGCAATCCTCGATCGTGCTTGCTAAACCCATTTGCTAGCCGCAATCTTCCATCCGCTTCTCTGCCAACCAACCAACCCCGTAGTATAGCCACAACAGTTTTATTAGTGGCCAATGGCTAATTGGTAAAAGCTGATGGCCACCCAGCCACAGCAGATGGCCGTCTGATTACAGCTGATAACCAAGCCAGCACCTTTCCACATGAGGCTGAGAGCCTGGAAACTGCTCCCTGGGACTCTGTCCTCACACCTTCCCATCACCAGCATAAGAGATAAAGTTTCTGAAACACAAAAATGAGCCTTTTTGCATCATTTCGGTTAGTTCTATTCTTGCTGAATGGAAAACTGCAATATTCAGGTGTGATGTCTCAAGGGGATCATTGTTAAGAGATAGGCTACTACAAACATTTGGTCAACATCAATCTCAAGAAGAAATTTTCATCTGAGGAGAAAAATCATCAGACAGAGAAGCTTAGTTGGTTTTACAGGTTGACTCACTTGGGATGAGAGTTAAATTCATTGTTGGGAAACTTGGCATCCTATGCAAAGTGTGTTGCTAACTTTCTTCTGTAACTTAGGGCAATCATAGTCTTGCTGAAGAAATCAATCTTTATTAGAGAATTGTTTCTCAAAGGTTAAGATATACAAATCACCTGGGGATCTTGTTAAATGCAGATTCTGGTTCAATAGGAATGAATTCTGCATTTCTAATAAAATCCCAGGTGATTCCAATGTCGCTGATCCATATACCACTATTTGAGAAGCAAAGGACTAGAGCAAAGCAATCTACATAAGAGATGCTGTGCAAGGTTTGATACCAAGAGAAGCTGCTGAATGTCAAGGACTCAAGTCTCAGAAAGGCCTTGAGAATCAGGCTAAGTGAATCATGCCTAAAGCTGGGAATATAGCCAAAATTGGATTGAACAGTGATTGAGAATGCACTGAAGCCATCTCTAATTGTATATAACCCTTGCCTGAGATAAGTAATAGAAATAAGTAATGGAAACCTGGGTCAGACTGCTGATATTTATGGAAAATGGTTTGAAAGATAAGAAGTCCACTCATATCTGGATCAGGGGCTCTACCTTGAGGTCCATAGTTTCTGAATGGTACAGGAATTGATTTTAAGAGAGCTCAGGAACCTCCTAACATTTTATATGAGTTGGGTGCTAATAATGCAGGGTTTATATTTAGAGTATTTAACAAGTATGGCTTAGGAACCACCCTATAGGAATGTATGGTTGACCATTCCAAATAGCCAGCCAGTTTGGGAAGAATGTATCCCAGATGAATATTAACTCTGTTTACATCCTTTTCTCCAAATAGTTTTTATAACTTTCATCAGGTTCTCAAAGGATTCAGTGGTCCAAAAAAGGTCCTAAACCACAGCTATCAATGGATTCTATCAGACGATGAAAAGCAATGCACATCAGTGACTGAACATATGATGAATGTTAGTATATGATTATTAGTATAATTTTTAAAAAATGCTTTGACTTAGATTTTAGAGTTAAATTGTCAGCTTTAACTGAGGATTGACATAATAAGAGTATCATGAAATCAGCCACTGGATTTTCCTAAAAATTGTAGCTACTATATCGCATTGTCTGGCTTACATGAAACAGTTGTAAATCAATTCACTAAATGTCAATTCAGAGACTGTCCAATTTACAGGTTTACTTTTATAAAAAAATAGTTTCCATGGACCAGTGTTCATTTTGTTTTTATCACATCATGATAAGGAATGTTTCAGTTGTCTCCACTGCTGTAGAGGGTTTGGGGGTCAAAGAGAAAGGACACTCAAGTTCCAGGTACTTATCCAGTATCTTGGCATGCCTCAAAGGGCTATGTATCACTGGGTATTTCTCACTCCCATTTTTTTCTGTCCCTTTGTCTTCCTCCCCATTCTTACAACCTAGCTCTGAGTCTTGACAGATATATTCCAAGACTTCACTGTCCAGGTCCAGACTGACAAAGCAATTGACAGAACCTTCATCTTAGTCATCTTGTCAATCAAAGGGGGAGCCTGAGTCTTCAAGTTTTGCAAATGAGCATCTGCAAGACAAGGCAACTTTTCTTTTGCTAACGCTGATCTTCTCAATACATAACAGTTGAATCATTTTATAAACAAAATTTTCATCTCTATTTTCAATCATACCAAAAATTACTCTAGAAATAGCACGTAAAGGCAGAAGGAATGAAAACCCCATTCTGCCACATGTATCAAACAGGAAATATATTAGACATACTCTGGAGTAATCTATGTAATCTAAAAAAAAAGTTGAACAATCAGGCCGTTTGAAGTATGGGAACTTAAGCATGATTCTCTCAGAGAGAGAGAGTGTGTATGTGTGTTTCTGTGTGTGTGTGTGTGTGTGTGTGTGTGTGTGTGTGTGTGTACCTGCTTTTCCATGTTGGCTCTATATTGAAAATATAAGCTTAATCCGACCACTTCTGTCCCCCTTCTCCACAACTACCCTGATCTGAGCCACTATAACCTCTAGACCAAAAGCCTGTTATAGCCTTTTTCCTATTTCCTACTGTTCCTACTTCCATCACTCTACCCCCACCTTGCTTACCCCATGGTCAATTCTTCATAAGAGAAACCAGAGTTTCTTTTTACCATAAATCTGATCATGTTAAAAACAAAAAACAAAGAAAAAACTGCATGAAGATTGGACTTTTACTTCTGGGAAGATGGAATAAACAAACTTTTCTCCATTCCTCCTCTAAGTCCAAAAAAAACCCCTGTATGATGTGTATAAAACAAACATAAGAAGATTAGAAAAGTGGAGAGAAGAAGGCAGACAGGATGAAAAACTTGACTTGAGAAATAACATGGTGGTAAGTTCACTGAATTTTCTTTTACCACATATGTTTCAGACTTGATGCTGAAGAAGCTAGTGACACAGAAATGCCAACAGGTACAAATAAACAAACAAACGAGAAAAACTCCAACGAAAGCCTGCTCTCTCTAGTTGAAACGTGCAGCCTAGGAAGACAGAAAACTTTTAGGCAAAAACTACTTTATTCTAGACAACACCACAGGGGGAAAAAAAAAAAAAAAAACAGTGCTCTTACTACACCTACCCTGCAAGAACTAAGGGGGAGCCTGTAACAAGGCACCTCAACACACCCACAGGGTTTTGTCAAAGAAGGCTAAATAGAGAGCCAGGACTCTCATCCCCACCATCTGGTAACACCCTCACCTATTCCACTGTCAGTGGCGATCACATAGCAGCCTGGATTTCACTCCAACCAGAAAAAATAAGGTGTCCCTTTCCCTCCCTGCTGCAGTATCATTGGAGTAAGCCTAATGGAGATTCAGGACTTTCAACATGTCCTAATAGAGTGCAGTTAACCTCAACACAGTGTCATTGGGAATCACGTGGGAAGCTGGAACTCTCACCCTTGCCCAACAGTAATGAGGAGCTTTCACTTCAAGTATTAACAGAGGCTAAAGTGGATACCTGTACTTGTAATTCCATTTGGTGACCACTCGTCCCCACTCCGCTCCCCCAAGACCAGTTTCAGAGGAAGTCACCTAAAATAAGATTTATAACTTAAAAACATCCAAGTTTCAATGTAAATAATCACTTATGGTAACAACCAGGAAGATCTCAAACTGAATGAAATAAAACAAGTACTAATATCAAGATGACAGAGATATTAGAATCATCTGACAAAATTTTAAACAATTATGATAAAAAATACTTGAGCAAAAAATTATAAACATACCTGAAACAAATAAAAAAATAGAAAGTTAGCAAAAAGAAAAATAGAAGCCATTAACTAAAACCAATGAAAATTTTGGAACTGCAATATACAATGACCAAAATTAAAACTTAAGGGCATTATCTCAACATCAGAAAGGAAGAAACAGAGGAAAGAATTAGTGAGTTGGAAGACAGAGCAATAGGATTTGCCCAATCTGAAAATGAGAGAGCAGACTGGGAGGTAGAGGGGAAGATCCTCAGGGAGCTATGTGAGTATAATGAAAGATCTAACATTCTTGTAATTGAATTCCTGGAAGGAGTGGAGAAAGAGGGTAGGGCTGAAAAAGTACTCAAAGAAATAATAGATGGAAACCTTTTAAAGTTGGCAAGGGACAAAAACCTACACGTTCAAGAAGCTGAACAAATCATAAATAGGATAATCTAAAAAAATATACACAAAGACATATCAAAACTAAGCTTTTGAAAACTGAAAACAAAGAAAAATAATCTTGAAAGCAGAAAAATGACATCTTACATAAAGAGGGTGGAAAACAAATGTATGACAGCAGATTTCTCATCAGAAACCATAAGGAACAGAAAGAAGTAACACAATATTTTTAAGTGCTAAAATAAAAGAAGTTTAAACATAGAATTCTATACCCAGTGAAAATAGGCCAGATAGAAATAGGCCAACACAGAAGTACTGAATGAAGAGAGAAACATAACTCTATTAACAAAGTTCCTGGCACACAGTAGGGCATATCTTTAAATATGATGCCATTATATCTATTAAATCTAGACCATTATAATTTTATCATTTTATCTTTAAAATGTTTTAAATAAGATGTGTACATTCATTACTATATCAGTAACATATGTACAAGCTCTGACAATTAAGTTCACAAACTTTGTTGCAACAATGTTGCTTACGTTTTTTTGATATCAGAGGGATTATTCATTATGAATTTGTACCAACTGGACACACAATTAACCAAGTTTACTCCTTGGAAGTGCTGAAAAGTCTACATGAAAAAGTTAGACGACCTGAACTTTTCGCCAATAATTCACAGCTCTTGTATCACGGCAATGCGCCAGCTCACATGGCTCACACTGTCTGTGTATGTGTGTGGGGGGTTAGCCAGTAAACAAATAACTGGATTGGAACACCCTCCCTACTCATCTGATCTGGCCCCTAATGGCTTCTTGCTTTACCTGAAAGTAAAGGAAATATTGAAAGGAAGAAATTTTGATGACATTCAGGACATCAAGGGTAATATGATGACAGCTCTGATGGCCATTCCAGAAAAAGAGTTCCAAAATTGCTTAGAAAGATGGACTAGGCACTGGCGTCAGTCCATAGCTTCCCAAAGGGAATACTTCGAAGGTGACCATAGTGATTTTCATCAAGGAGGTATGTCACACTTTTTCTAGGATGAGTTCGCGAACTTAATTGTCCGACTTCATATGACTTGCTGGAAGTAGAGTGACATGGTATAAAATCGTGTGGCGACATGTAGTAGTGATTTGTTATATTTAAAAAGCATCGTTGCTCATAATTAAACAGAGTACTTGGCCTTCATTGCAAAAACCACAGTTAAGTTTTAGTGTGTATAATAAGTTCATGCCCTTGATTTTGCAACATGTTAATGACCAGAAGTTGGAGCCAAAATAACTTGGCATGAGCCATTAAGCTAAGATGATCAAAAGACAGAGATAGTAACTTATATAATCTAAATGTTCTCTAGATTTTATTCAACCTTCTAATTGCAGAAATCTTCTAATTGCAGAAATACGACAACTCCCACCTACAGACCTATATTTTTGGGTTACAGACAGGGTTTCTCCGGTGCAAAATTAACTGGCTGATGTTAAATGGGCTAGTAGTTCACACAACTCCTTTTTTTCTTTCTGGGCACTAAGCTAGACTACATTTTCTAAATTCCTGTGACCTTAGGTATGCCACATGACAGAGTTCAAGACAATGGAATGTAAAAGAAAGGGATGTCTGAGACTTTCGGGCTTAGACCATAAAAGCCTTCACACTTGATCCTCCAGGTTCTTGTCGCCTCCTCTGGCTTGATGTAGATGAGCTTAGAAGCCACACAATAAAGGTGGTAGAGCTACAAAATGGAAGGAATCTGGGTCCTTGAGTCATAGCTTAGGAAACAGCTGCCTGCCACTCAGAAACACTTGTTTGGGTCCTGTAAGCAAAAAATAGATCTCTCTTGGATTAAGCAACTGAAATGTGTGGTTTATTTGTTACAGCAACTAGCACTGTGTTAATTAATGCAGGTTTTATCTTCCTTCATACTTGCCTCTCAAAGCCCCACTCTCCACCCATTTACTGCTTCATTCATAATTTCCCCTCTATAGTTTCTTCCTTCTTTCCCTTCTTCCCACACACATTTCACCGCATGGTCTCCAGCGCCTAGGCCTAGGGCAGGCAAGAGGGCAATGCCCTTTCAGTTCTTTCAGAGACCTCTCCATTTTCAACATTTCAAATGAGGCACCATTAGAAGGAAGAGGATTGATTGAGTCCTTGCTGAGGGAGAATTTAAGCCTATTCTGAGCTCTCAGATAGGAGAGCAGAAATGGGAAGGGTGGTGACCTAGGTTCCCACGTGCTCACTAAAGGCCGGAGGCCAATCTGCAGACTTTTGTGGCTGTTGTACCAGTGCTGCAGGAATAGGCTTCCCAAAGCACCCAAGTAAGGAAACACCTAACTCCTATGGCTTAGGTCAGGTGTGTTTCTTAAGGCAAGGTTTTGTTATTATCTGTGCCCAGGGCTTATGATTGCTGAAATTTCCTTGTCCTTTTCTTTTCAGGAACCACCTTGTCCATCTCTTTTTATAAACCTATGAAAAGAAAACACAAAACAAAAAAACAAACAAACAAAAACACACCTCTCTGCTCTAGGGTAACAGGTAACTTAGTGAACCTTTAAATTAAAAAGCCCCGAATTTCCAATAGTCTGCCTCTGACTATTCTGCATGCAGCCTGACTCCCTGCTGATAGGAGTGATTAAGGAACTTTATCTTAAGAAATAAGGGTCTGGAACTAAAAGAAGGAAGGGAAACAGAGAAAACAGTGGATCATTAAAAGAAGTGGGGAGGAAAAAAGAAGAAAGATGCAGGCTTACTAATGTCACCTATGGATACACAAAGACGAGAAACCAGCGTTGAAATGACATGGCTGTTTTTAGTTGTTTGTCCATAGATGACAAATGTCAGGTATAATGCAGTTTTTCAATAACAGTTTTGACTAAAAAAGTGATGTGTGCATTTTTAGAGTGTAGCTGATACATAGTAGGTGCTCAATAAATTATAAATGAAGTAATATCAAAAAAAAACAGGGCCATTTTTTAATAAACAGAAAATGGAAGATGGCTACTCCTCATATGACTTCTAGATACTCTTTAAACTCTTGGAAGAGTGATGCCAATAATATCTTTTTATAGAAAGAAATCTCATTAAGCCAAGTTTGATATGAGCAAATTATTTTAGTACCATTTAGTTCATAAATCAGAGGTTGGACTGGCATAGAAGGTGATTCAAAATTCATAATTAAAGCAGATCTGGCTAGTTATCATGTAGACTTGAATAATCTTCCTTTCTTCATGGAGCTAAAATAAAATCCTTTTGGTCTAGTTTCTCTAATTTTTCTTCGGTGCCTTGACTGGAACCTGTTATTATTTCTTCTGTTCTTCTGCCTTGTTATTTAGTTTTTCACCAGACCTCAACCCCTTGGAATATAAACAAATTTTAATCTAAAAGAAAAAGAAGGAATACAACTTTTCCCAGTCAAGAGGCAGAGGAGACTTACTTTTAATGAAATAGCGCAACATTACACTTGATATTCAATATTACACTACAGAAGATGCACTGGTACCCGAATTAGTAGACTGAGGACAGGCCTAAGCAAAACCATAGCAGATGGCTTCTGCCATCATCATCCAAGAAGGACTACTGAAATATTAATCATTAGCTTGGATACTCGTACTAAATCTAATGATAATTAAATAGCTGTGTGGCCCTGGGACAGTTAGCTCTTCACGCTTCAAATCCTTACCTGTAAAATGAGGAGATTTGTTAGGTTTAAAGTCCCCACCAATGAAGAGCGTTCACTTAACCCAATGAAAACCTTCAGAACCTTTGTCTAAAACAGAATTATTGCTTCAAGAATTAACATATGAAGCATTTCATTTGCTTGCTCAAGATACTCACAACCAAATTTAGGAAAATAAGGAGTCATTAAAGAAGAAAGATTATTAAAAAAATCATGTAACAGAAGAGGCAAACATGTGCATTTTCTCTGCATGTGACTGTTTAAATTGACAACATTAGAAAAGTGGTGTTAAATACTTTTATATTAATATAATGTTAATATATTAATACATAACATATGTTAAGTCATATAGCACCCTTTCTTTGTTACCTGAATTCTCCCTTCCTCCCTTGTATAAATAATTATTGTGACCAGATTCTCTATTATGCACTGTGGAAGAGACCAAGAATGATTTAGACAAAAACTCACCTTTAATATGCTTATAGTATATCCATGTGTATATATGTATGTATATACATATATACCAGGGGTGTCAAAAAATGTATACAAGTGGACACTTTGGTCAACATTGCTCAAGCAGTAGTTTGCCATAATCAGAAGTGTCTGGACACTGATGGTAACCACTTTGAGCACCTCTTATAATTGCAGAAGTCAAATGTGACTTGTATTCAGTTTTGTTATTGGTATATATTGAATAAGTATACAAATAGTTTTTTCCTTTCTTAAAATGTATATACATTTTTTTGACACTCTGTATATTTCATTTATATATATAACCATATTTCTCACTTGGTAAATATATTATCAGGTTATAAATTTACATTATTTCCAGGTAAAGATAATGTGCTTGTGGCAGAAGAAAAATATCCTTTCTAGCTGGGTACACGAGGAAAGAAGAGAAAAGAATCATAGTAGTTTTCATGGAGGATGTGGCTTTTGGTGGAGTACTGAGAGTTGAAAACAACCTACGGAGACAAAGGATGAACAATATTTATGACAAAGTAATGGCAACGTTGACTTAAAAAGGTTTTATTTTGTAGTGAATAGGAAGCAACAGATGGTTTTTTAAGTAGGGCAAGTAACAAGGTCAGGGCTATTTTCAGATCTTAATCTGGCAGCACTATAGAGGGAAAGAATAGAAAGAGATTAGAGACAAGGAAAGCAGGTAGGAAGTTATCTCCAGGTGAGGAGAACAAAAGGATCTTAAATAAGCCTGATGACTGACAGTAGCAATGGGGATGCGTCAGCAGATAAGAAGACAGACTAGACTCTACAACATTTGACAACTGATTTAATCCTAGTGACAAAGGTGAATAAGAAGTGGGGGGAAAAGGACCACTGTTTGAGTTCCCAGTGCTCAAGAGGGTGATGGAGTCCCTCCTGGCCCAAAGGAGAAAGGTTATGTTTAGAAGGGAACATGATGAGGCCGGATCAGGACATATCAATGGAAGGCATAGACAGAGCTTCTTGAGGTAGAGACCTGAGCACGTTCATTCCATCTTCCCATGTTCTAGTATATCACAAAATGGAAGAATACCAAAATAGAGTTTATGTAAAAGTTTTATATATGACTAGTTAATGTATTTAATAAGCATACATAAAATTACAATGACTATTTGTATGACCTTGGAGATAATATCAAAAAGTCTAACTCTGCAGTGGAAGAAGGAGACTTTAGTCAATTCTAGAAGTGGCCAAGAATGAAAGCCAATCTGTGATAGAAACTGGGGCTATGGGAAGAAGGAATCAAAGCAAGAAGGGATGTTGTCTGATGATGTGGCAAAGCAATATTAATATATTTAAGTATTTATATTTTAAGTGTTTAAAACAATTGTTTAAAACAATCGTCTTAAGAGAGAAAGCTGACATTACTCTTAATTTTTGTATTACTTATTTGTTTTCAATTATTTTTTTAATTTTATTTATGTAAAATTACTTTTTTCTTATAACACATATTTATAATTTTGTATATAAAACATGATCCCTGAGAAGTATCTTCTAAAAATGTTTCCACAAAATGATAATCCCCCAGCTGCCCAATGAAAAGAGATGCTATTGTCAAGTGCAGTCAAGAAATATTGAATTATACATTGAAAGTTCACAGTGCACATTGGAAAAACAAAGGGTCCTGAATATCTTACTATTTTTCAAGCTTACACTGTGTAAGGCCCATGCTAAGCCCCTTAAATTATCTTACCAGATTTTGAAAAAGAATCCAATGCTACAAGTGACATGATTAGCTCTATTTTACAGGTGAGGAAATTAAGGCTTAGAGAAGTCCTGCAAGTTGACCAGGCTTCAACGTCATTAAATTGTTAGGAAATCATTTTTGCTTCTGAACCCGAGAGGCAAACATACTTTGGAAAATGCTTACCAGGCCAGATTGTTTTTTTTACTCCCAAAGCTACTCACCTCTATTTCTCTGTGCTGCATCCCCATGCCCATAGGGATGCTACTTTCTTGTGTGGGGGTCGGGAGTCAAGGGGGGTAGGCATTAGAAAGGTCACAATATTGGAAGTCACTAACTACCAACTCCAACCTTTAAACCCCTAAATCCTCAAAGGTGATATGTCAACTTGAATTTCCCCTTCTCTAGTAATACATTTCAGGTTTAGACTATTTCTAATTTTGTGGATGCACCCCAATCTAGCAATTAGAATAAAAGATACATTAAATGGGCCCAAACTTGCATTTTTTTAGTATAAACTACACACATAAAAAGAATTGTCCCTGCTAGAAATAACGAGACCCTATTTTCAAAGAGGAAAATTAATGAATTCTTTCTCTATAGACAAAGCCTAAAAAGTCCTAGCAAGAGTACCCAAATCCACACTTAATTTGCTGCCAAGTAATCAGATAACACTGCAATGCATCCTGAGTCACCACTCCAAAGCCCAGCTGAATCTATCAGCTAGCAAGTGACTGTAATTCTTCCAGAGGAAAGGGTAGATGTGTGTATGTGCTAATAACATGATAGGAAGTAAACCCCTGATCAAAGAGGGAAATGCTAACAACTCAGAACCCATATAAGATCTTTAGGATGAAATGAAAGGTAAGGGAAAATGTAGTTTTCTCAAAATTGTTCTCAATATCTGAGCAGCTGCTTGGCAAACAGTAAAATAAGGGAACAGGGAAACAATGTGATATTCAGCTTTTGATCTCTATCTTCTTTTTTGTTCAGAATATATCAAAATTATACTTTGTTTCATATTATGGGAGAGTAGTTTCTTGAAGCTTTAAGAATATTAAAACTAGAGTTTCAAACAGCTTATTAAATGGGAAACTTTTACTTCTGGACAACAGAATAAATTTTAAAATTGGAACCTGATTATTTTTATTAAAGAACTGCAATCTTATATTGTAAATACAAATAATAAATGTGTCCTATATAATAAAAATGAATTTTACATTTTTTTCTGAAAGTATTTTTTGCACAGTAATTATATAAAATTAAATGTACTTACTGTTTGCATAATTGTGAATTTTAAAAAGAAAATTGAGTCAAATTGTAGGCTGACGTTTTAAAATATGTATTATATACAAATTGCAAGTGGAGTAACATGTACTTTTGTATTTATTGAGCTATGGTCTTTTGTACTTGGGGCAGAAAATGTATTTGTGTTGTTACAAAAAATCATGCACATTGTCAGTTCTGCAACTATAATAAATACTGAGTATATTTATACCACAGTTTCATTTATATTTCACATGTTTTGGTTTCCTAAAATTTCCCAATCTATTCACTTTAGATTTTGTTTAATACTAGATCAACATTTGATCCTATTTTTTTTCATACAAAGAGTTTTACGTATTGATGATTAATTCCATTTGTAGATCATTCATTATCTTGGTTTCTCTTTTTTATTCTCTGGCTTCAAGACTTGTTTAATCCCCTGTCGTCCACCCCACCTCCCACTCTTCTTTCCGGCGGTCCCACATCTTGGTGAGCACACACGATTCTTGGTCTCTGTGGTGATTGTCCTAATTGACCATTTTACCTACAACCATCAGTTTTTGCAGGGTGATTTCTTGTGTTTATCCAGCAAAAGTATGGCAGACCTAGTCCATGAATAGACTCCTGAAGACATCTGACTTAGACGACAGAGAAGTTTAAGATACTAGAGGTCAGGGCACTGATGTTGCAAGTGAACTCAAGAAATCCCTACAAATATTTGTATTAACTAAGAAGGTAATTCAACGAGATGTTAATAAAACGGTGTTTTGGGGCAGCTGTTGCAGCTTAGACACACCCACACAGATCTGAATCTGTTTTGTTTTGTTTTTAATTGATATGTACAGGAGTTTTATTTTATAATTGAGAAAAATTGGATATACCCGAAGTATATGTGCATCATTGATATCTGGAGCAACATTCTACAATGTCCCCTTAGACGGCTAGAAAGTTAATGGATTTAATGCTAGACATTACGAATGGGCATTTGCAAATACCCAAGCAGAGGAGGCAAAGAAAACAGTTTTCATCTTGTTATGGAGAATACAAAAGAATGGTCCAAAGGATCTTAGAAGACTCTGTTCCTTCCAGTTATTGATGGAAAAGGAGACCATGCACATGAGTTTCCTAGGACTACCATTTAATTTGGATGACATCATTATCCTCATCCAGATCTTGGAAAAGCTTAAAAATCCTCTCCTCAAGGCACTAGATTTCCTTGGATTTGTCCTTTGACAAATGTCCATTCAGTCAAGCCTGAAGCAAAATCTGCAGGGTATTAGAAAGTTACAAGAGATGGCCTTCAACTCAGACAAAATGAAGCCCAGTCCATTAATTATAGATAATTAAAGACAGTCCTGGGTCCAGTGTTTCACAGGGGAACGTTAATAAGAAAGAGGAAATCTCAAGTCAGCACCTAAAATCAAGGACTTTGGTTATGTTCAGTTTCAGTCGAACGGAAACAGAAACATTTTATATAATTTTATGCTGGTTCTGAGAGCTTAGACACTATATCATATCAAGGCATTGAAATCAAGAGGAAGCCATGGTAAGAGCTAACATGGATTAGATGCCAGGCATAAACAGGATAAATTAGGATCCTGCTTTCATGAAGCTTACAATTTTGTGGGCAGAGACAAAAAAACAATCAAGTAAACCCAATTTTGATAACTGCTTTAAAGGAAGTAAATCAGTGTATCTAGGAAGTAAATCGAATTCTCCATTAGTGATATAGAAAGCGACTGCTGGGTGAGAGGATGCTCCTTTCAAAAGGGAGGCCAGGGAAGGCCTCTTAGAATCCACCATGATGGGGAGGACCTAACTGTGTGAAGAACTGGAGACAGAGAGCATTCCAAGCAAAAGGGAGAGCAAGTACAAAGCCCATGAGGGAACGACATTTTCATGGAAAGAAAAGACGATGTACGTGGCTCTAGCATGGTAGGGGATGAAGTGAGAGATGCAGGGAAGAGCAAAATCACCCGGGGCCTTCTAATTCCATAGTAACTATTAAGTCTTTGGCTCTAAGAGAAATTTGAGATCCCCTGCCATCAATTTTAGACAAGAGTTGTGTTGAAGAAATCCCCCTGGAAAGAACCTAGCTAAGGGGAGTGATACAAGGGAAAGCCTGAGGAGTAGGCCGGAAGAATCAACACTTTTCTGCAAAGCAGCAAAGATCTTGTTTCTAGCTCATTGTAGACGGGATTGATGATGGGGATTGAAAGGAAAGAGCAATGTTTTCCCCGACTGTGTACTGAGAGTTTAATATATGGCTGTAGGCATTTGGGAGACAGAGAAAACCCTACGGCTCATATAGTTTCTGTCTTCTGGTTTTTTGTTTTGTTTTGTTTTGTTTTGTTTTTTTCATTTTGGATCTAAGATAGGTTGGAATTCAAATTTGAGATAAAATGCATTCTGAGAGATATTTTTTCTGTGTCTGGACTTACATCCAAATTTGCAATTCCTTTCTGATACAATGTCTCAGTTGTGAAATTGCTTCTCCTGTACCTCAATTTATCATCCAAGATGCAGAAATACAGAGTGACTTGCACACCAACCAGAAAGAGGGAGGATTTTCAGACTAAAACTCTGGTATAAAGGTATAAGGATGTTGCCAAACCTAGCTGGCCAAATCCTAATGAACCCAGAAGCCAGAAAAGGCAATTTAAAAGGGAAAGAAAAGTGGTGAAGAGCTGAAAGGGTCTATGGAAATTCTGTGGATTGCATGAATTTTTATTCATTTACTGACATCTTTAGGGGCGGAGAGGGCTTGTCCTCGTGGTCAAATGTTTGATACCTCTGAGCAGTGGACAAATAGTGAATGACTGGGGTAATGTTTTACATATTTGGGATATTTTAAGTTATTTCTCAAGGGTCTTCTCCAAACCATGCAGATATGTAGCTTAGTTGTCTCCATGATAACATCCTAAAAGTGCTACTAAATCTCAGCTCAATTCTAGTACCTTCAGTTTCCTTCATCTTGTCAAGACTTTGTTAGAGGAATATTTTTTTCTCCTCTGCCATTCACTTTACTTCCATTTTCTACTCACAAATTTTTATTTTTATTTTTCAGCTTATCCATTAAGAGTGATAAAAGGAAAAAAATAGCCAATACTGTTAAAGAAAGGGCATAATTTAGTGAAGCTGCACATACTGGAATTTTGTATAGGGAAGGAAACTCACTTCTGTGGGCAAGGTGATTATAGCTCCTGCTAAATTACAAGGTTAAACTTCCTATAACAGACCTTCTTCCTCAGAATTCCATGTTGAAGAATTCCTGACTTTTGTACACCCTCATCAATATACTTAAGTACCAGAGGTTTCTAATAACTTGATACTTGATGACTTTGATTCTGCACACATCCATTGCTGTGGGACCTATGCTTGGGTCTCATGCAGCAGCTCACACGGCAAGCTCATCCCAGGTTGCCATAGGAACAGCCTCTTGTAGACTCTATTATTAATAAACATGTTATCAATTACTTTCTCCCATTCTGAGGCTTGTTACTCTTTCTCTTAGCTCTTTATGCCTCTTTTGCTATGTTTCTTTTACTTCTCATCACATCTTTTAACAGATCTACTTAGGATCCTTGTCATGCCTTCCCCATTAGT
Organism: Rhinolophus ferrumequinum; assembly: GCF_004115265.2. Classification (NCBI taxonomy): domain Eukaryota; kingdom Metazoa; phylum Chordata; class Mammalia; order Chiroptera; family Rhinolophidae; genus Rhinolophus; species Rhinolophus ferrumequinum. The sequence continues at coordinate 31,771,480 of NC_046286.1, forward strand.
TGACATTTCTGAGTGATCTGCTTCATGCATTTTGCAGGTAATGCGGCTTAGTAGATTTGGTGGACCTGTACTTCACTGCTTATATGTCTCTGGAAGAAAAGAGAGGGGAATCTAAACACCAAAATTGAATCTCGGTTAAAAATTTATTTAAATGAATTGTTGGAATGTTTGGAAGCACAAACATAATTAGAAAGGGATTGATAACCTTTGAATCACTTTGTTGAAAATTACTCATCCCTAAGATTTAATCCCTTTGCTCATCAATGAAGTAAATCTGACAGATTATAAATTCCAACAAAAGGTGTCATTTTTGAATTATTCTGAACTAACAGCTAGTCACAACAGCTGACAGCAGAAATAAGTTGGGGTCACCTTACAAAACCAGCCATGTTTGGGAATCACAGACACATGTTTTCCTTTCCTAATATATTAAGTTAAAGTGAATTTTTACATGTGGAGTTTATTTCCATAGCAAAAAACCATCTGTATAATGTAAGACCAGGCCATCAATTTCATTTTACTAAGTCACTGGACAGGAACATGCAACCCTGATTAATTTACTTTCTGTTTTTCTCCAAGCTAAACATGTCAAAACAAAGTAGTTTAAATGAACAAATGGAATATTCCTCAGGTATTCAGACAAGCAGGAAATTTAATAAAATAAACCATATGCATTTTGAAGAGATGTCAGGTAAGTGGATATTTTGCAGGTACTAAGCAGTTTTTTAATCATGGTAACTTGAGAACATCTACTGAGAATAATCTAGTTTGCAAAATAAGTTAACTTCTGTTATTTGATGAGGAGTTTCAGAATATAGAACTAAAACAGTAATAATAATAATAATAACAACAATAATAAAAGAAAGAACTTGTTAGCAATCACAGGATGGTAATTATGATATGGGAAAGTGGTTCTATCCTATATGGAGTTGGGCAATTTGCGGGATAGGCAACAAAAAGAATATTGTTTCTTCAAGGGTCAATCATCCTTTTCAAAAACAGTGGTGGAATATTAATAAAAGCTTGTGGATTTTTCATGTTATGCATGTGGGGATTTTTCAAAAGTATATAAGCACGCAGACAAGCAAAAACTATATAGCTAGCTACATCTCATATATATATATCTGAAATATATGAAATAGCCCACACAAAGATCATTTTCAGCAGAATACAAGCTCCACACGTAATTCAAGAATTCAAGACAGTGTGAGTAAACAGAAGAGAATAATCTGGATCACTGAAAATCTTTTGAACATTAAAGTAGAACAAAACTGTGGAAGCTCAGGGATAAACATAACCCCAAAATAGATTTGCAGCAAGAAGGTTTTAGAAAAGGGATAAAATCTATTCTCAAAGAAATAAAAAAAAGGACAGAACAAGGACAGTCCAGGATAAAATACAAATAAAATGAAATCTGCAATAGACCCAATAAAATCACTGTGGGAAGCAGCCAAAAGCTGGTCATTATGGGAAACTGTTGTATAATGGAGTGGAGAAAGGATAAAAATTGGAGTCTGAAGATCTAGGATTAAAACTGCTTTGGTTATTTACTCACCATGTGATCATGAGAAAATCACTTAACCTCTCTGAAAATAGGTGCTTCATATGTAAAATGAAATTAATGGTATGTTCTCTTCGTTAGTTAGAAACATCCCATTGTACAACCCTGGGAATATAAAGTAAGTAAATGGTGCCCTGAGTTGTATAACACAATGTGCTAAAGTTCTGTGAAAAATAATGTTATTGCACCTATTCCTAGCACAGAGTAGATACTTCAAACATGTTAATTTCACCTAAAAACGTAAAAAAGCAGGCCACATGATGAAACACTAAATCAGCAAGATAGAAGATGAAAGTACCAACTATATCCTGGTCACTGAAGGAATAAATATAAATATTAAAAATTTGCAAAAAGAAAATCAGGGAGAATAGAGCATAGAAATCTAACCTACAAAGGACAGTATTTTCCAAAGAACACAGGCTGAATGGACGTTGGCATCACTAATACAATATATAAATTAAGAAAAAGTTCCAAACATAAGTAAAAGAGTAAGTAAGCTTAGAAATAGTCATCACCATGTTTCAGATTTAAAAAATAATTGTCTACAAGTAAAAATGATTTTGCAAACACACAGTTTGAAAAGTGTTGCATTAAAGGGATGGAAAATGAAAATTCAGAGAGACATTTTTCTCCTCTGGATCAATCAAAGCCAGAACAAGGGCATTATCTCTGAAGAAATCTCACTTATAAACAGTCAAAAAGAATGACTCGAGGTGCAACTTGTGCAGAAAGTCACTGAAATGACATTTCCAGATATGCAGAATATATGAAAATGTATTAATCTTTGTAGAGGAGCCAAGTGAAGGCATACAGTCCTCCAGAATACTAGATATGAAGACACATTTTTGAATTTACCACTAAAAAACTTATAATTAGTGCTGACATACATTAAACTTAATGGAAAAATGGGACACATGACGAATTATTATTCAAAAGGATAAAAAAAGAATCCAGGACCCTGGGGTTCCAGGAAGATAATGACCTGAATCGAGTATCTTTTTTCTCTAGCAGCAATTTCAATCTCTGCCCCACTTGAATCAAATGGCTGCTGGTGGCACCAGGCAACCAAATCCAAGTAAAGTCCAATGTCGGTGGGCATTCTGGGTGAAAGTAATGGTGTGAGGTTAACCCCTGGCACTGGGTTAGCATGTCGAGACCACCACCAGAAAGCTCCAGGATGAGGATCCAGGTTGTTGTGAGTCCCAGGTGGAAAGGTCAACAGCAACGCCGAGTGAGCGTGAGCGTGTGGAGATTCCTCTTGGCCCCAAGGAGACCAAGAAGGAGCTGAAATGGTGGGCTGGGTGCTCCGTGGCCTGGAGCCTGGGAGAGTAGTACAAAGAGACCAGAAAGGAGGAAAGCTTCCTCCAGGGGTCTTGCTTAGGAGACTGACAGCCTGCCCACTTCTGCACGGTGGGACCAGGGCTTAGAGACAGATGCATGTGCTAACACCTGTGGAATTCCCAGTGTGCTGGCAAAGAAAAATCATAACACATCACATAAGGCCCAGCAACCAGAAAGAAAAATACATCAGTCAGGAGAGAACGTTCAACAATAAAGGAGGCGGACACAACAACATGAAGAAAACAGTAATAAGCACATGAAGAGACTCAAGAGTGCACAGAAAAGGGTTCCTGGAGATACATGTTTTCAACTAAATATTTTAGTAAGGGAAGTCAAAGAGAGGCTAATATTTTTGATTCTTGAATTAGAGGCAAGAACTATCAGTGCAAGTATTAGGTTGGTGCAAAAGTAATTGCAGTTTAAAAGATTAAAAATCATTGCAAAAACCACAGATACTTTTGCACCAATCTAATATCTTAAACCACAGTTTAAAATATAAAAAGATGGCGTATCAATTTCTTTATTGTTGCTGTAACAAACTACCACAGACTTAGTGGCTTAAACAACATGAATTCATTATCTTACAGTTCTGGAGGTCCCACATCTAAAATAAGTCTTCATAGCTGCGTTTGTTCTGGACACGCGGGGGAGGAATGTGTTTCCATGCCTTTTTCAGCTTCTAGAGTCATCTGCATTCCTTGACTCATGGCTCTTTCATCCACCTTCGAAGCCAGCAGCACAGCCTCTTCTCTCTTCTCTGACATCCTGCTCCAAGTATGAAAAGGAAGATCCCTATAAAAGGACTCTTGTGATTACCTTGATTCACCAAGATAATCCAGGATAATCTTCCTTAACTTAATTAGATCTGTAACTTAATTATAACATATTCACAGGTTTCAGGGATTAGGACATGGACATCTTTGAGGGGAGGCATTGTTTACTCTACCTCAGATAGAATGATGGAAAAGAGAAGAGCTGAATGATAGAGTCAGGAAATACAACATGAAAGTCATGGTAGTTTCCAGTAGGAAGCAAAAGAACACATCCATAAGAAATTTTTAAAACATGTAATCGGAAAAGAATTACCTAAACTGAAGAAATCTTGAATCTGTGGATGAAATGACTGGATGAGTTTGCGCAGCATTAGTGGGAAAAGAGACATGTAGGTATTTTCTGGTATAATTTTTAAGCTATTATGACAGAGAAAATAAATCAGTCTTTAAGCAAAATAGCAAGTTATTTAGATGAAAGAAGTCATGTTAGTCTCCGACTTCTCATGTAGAACACTTGTGATGGGAGAAGGCAGTGGACTAAACCTAGACTCTGAGAGGCCACATCTTTCCTGTCACCAGTGTTGCTTATGAAAATCCAGTGGCAAATTGAGACTTTTTCTGCCAAAATAAACTTTGGGAGACTAATGGAAGAACAGTATTGCAATCCTCTAGAAAGAATTCTAAACCCAGTCAAATAATTATTCACCAGAGAGTCTAAAAGATATTTACATATATGCAAGAATTTAGAGAGCATCTCACATATGCCAACTGAGAAAAATACTCCAGAAAAGACTTTATTCAAACTAAAAAAAAAAAGAAGAAGCAAAAGAGAGACCTCAAGATAGGTGTCTATGTGGAAGAAACAATGGGAAACATGGATACATCTGAATGAATTATTCTCTTAGACCTTCTGAGAAAATGTTATTTAAATATGTCATGTTAGTATATTATATATTGCATATATGACATTAAATCATACGATATTAAAGTTAATGTTATTTAATGTAAATCACGCACCCTAAAACAGAGTAGTCTTTGCAAAGGAAATGCACTAGAAATTCTAATTATGATCTAGAACTAAAATGCCACACTTAGCAAAACCTAAGAACTGATATGGTGGAAACGATAAAAATGCCTTACGTAGTTGGGAGTGAATTAGAGAAGAGGAAAGCTAGTATATTCCAAGGATCTCATATAGTTGGGAGCAGGTGAAAATAGAACAACTAAGTGGGAAAATAGAACATCTTCACAGACAAAACAATTGGTAACATGTTTTTAAACAATACAGAGAAGTAGATGACAGATTATGAGTGAAAAGTAAGATAACTTTCATGGACTTGGACAAGTGTGATTGAGCTTCCAGATTAACAAGGGAAGAATAATGAAATGGGCAGCAAATTGATTCAAACTACAAAAACAAAGAAGAGGAAAAAACAATGTAAAACAAATCATCAAATAAAAACTTATCAGCCCTTAGAGAAAAAAATAAATAAACTCTGCTCTAAAAGCAATCAGATTTGTTTTAAAAAATAAATGCAGGCAAATTGCTGTTTTTAAAAACACAGTAAAAAAATGAACAAGGTATATTACAAATAAAGAAGGAAGGAGATTTCGGTCAAATGCAACAAAAATAAGTAAGTCACAATATTAATTTCAGATTAGGTAAAATTAAAGTTGAATGGATCAAGCAGAATTAAAGAACAGTCTGTAAAAGTAAAAGGCACAGTTTATAAAGATGATACAATAGTCACAAACCTATGCAAGCAATTTATATGTTAAAAATACAGGAGAAGAAAGTCTTTGCTTGATCAGGGCCCTGAATTCCTTTCCACCCTCATCAGAGGCCAATCCTCCACTTTTTCACTGTTCACTTAGTTATTAGAATATATCTTCTATTAGTTTTTAGAATACATCTAGTACCTTTCCATTCCAAACCTTTTCATTTGCTGTACCCTCTATCTGGAATGTGCTTGTACTACCGTGTTTCCCAGAAAATAAGATCTAACCAAAAAATAAGCCCTAGCATGATTTTTCAGGATGACAACCCATGAACATAAGCCCTAATGCATCTTTTGGAGCAAAAATTAATATAAGACCCAGACTTATTTTCGGGGAAACACGGTAAGAGCAGGCTATATGTTATTTTCCAGGTCACATCGGTTCCTAACCAAGTTGTAGTAACAGACACCACGTTTACTGTCCTACTAAGACAACTGAAAAGCAAAACTGACAAAATATTAGCAATAATTTTTAAGATATTGGACTTCAAACAATGAAGGACAGAATACCTGGGAGCCAGGAAACAAATAAGGATAGCTCTGGAATTGCTCCATCTCACTGCCTTGAGAGAGTTTTCAGTAATGGAACAAAATTTTTGAAATGAAATTAAAACTCAATGTATAGATTAAACAACAGATTTGACCTGGATGAAGAAAAAATTAATAAAGAAAATTATGGATTTGAAGAAATTGTCCAGAATAAAGCCCAGAGAAACAGAGATTAAAAAATATAAACCAAGAAATTTAAAGCCATGGAGAATAAAGTTAGAAGGGTCTAAAATACCTTCTATTGGGGTTCCAGAAAGGGGAAATAAAAAGGCTAAGAATCTCCCAAAATTTGTTTACAATGCTAATCCTCATTTAGAAGTCCACTGAATTCTGAGAGAGATTGATGCTACTCCAAGTCCGGCAAACTTCGGTTGCCTCCTATTTTATTTTTTAGACAGTAGAAATTTATTCTCTCACAGTTTTGGAAGCTAGAAATCTGAAATGCAGGAGTTGGCAGAGCTCTCTTAGTCTCTGAAGGTTCTAGGGAAGAACTCCTTCTTGGCTTTTCGTACAGTCATATGGTTGCCAGCCATCCTTGGTGTTCCTTGGTTTGTAGCTGCGTCACTCCAATTTCTGTCTCTGTCTTCACAGGGCCATTCCCTTTGTGAGTCTGTGTCTCTACATGGCCGTTTTATACAGACACCTCTTATTAGATTTAGGGCCCATCCTAATCCAGTAATGACTTCATCTTAAAATGATTATATCTGTAAAGATTATTTTCAAATAAAGTCCCATTTCACAGATACTGGAAGTTAGGATTTTGACATCTTTTTCTGAGACACAGTGTAACTCAGAATAGTCTGTGGCTTGACAGTCCACCCTCTGGGCCCTTCGCATTAGAGGAGGCTCCACCTCTGGGCTCTTGGTGGCAGCTCAGCACCTACTTTTTATAAGTAAAGTTTTATTGGAACACTGCTACATCTATTAGTTTATGTAGTGTCTATGGCTGCTTTCATGTCCCATGGCCAAGTTGTAATTGCAAAAATATCCTATGGCCTGAAAAGCCTAAAATATTTACTATCAGGCTCTATAGAAAAAGTTTAACAATCCTTGGTTTAAGGGAAGTATAAAGATATTGACTACTTTTAGACTTCAAATTCCCAGAGTATGAACTAAAATAGTAGGAATCAAGATTTTAATCCCTAATGCAATAGTACCCGACCAAATCAAAAAAAAAAAAGGAAAAAAAAGGAAAGAAGGAAGGAAAGGAAGAAGAAAGAACATTAATAACAAAAACAAAATCAGGATAAATAAAAACCTCAGTAAAATATGCAGGAAAAATCCGTCTATATCAATAATCGTGGTATATCTAAATAAACTTAAATTTTCAATTAAAAGAGACATACTGTCAGACAATATTAGGAAACAAGCTAAAAATCCAGCCATATGCAGAGTAAAAGGGAAAGAGAAAGTCCAAAGTAAATAGATAACAAAGATATACTAGAACATGACCAATTAAAAGAAAGTTTATAAATCCAAATTAATATTAAAAAATTTCAAGCAAAAAATATTGTTTTAACAATGATAACATGTTATTTTCATATTAATTAAACTTTATACATTATAAGCCTACCAACCAAAGAAAAGTAGAAAAAATAACCTAAAATTAGTAAAAATTTAATTTAAAAAAGCTGAATACTAGATAAATATTAAAAAGACCAATAACTTTTATAAATTTCTAGAAATAAGTATCTAGAAATAGAACAGGAAAATTTTAAATATCATATCAAACTATAAAGCTATTGTAATAATACAATATGGAACGAGCAGAGGTATTCTAAAAATTGATCAGTTTCCAGAAATATATCTTGGTGTACATGGTCATTAACATGATAATTTTATATTATAATTCAGTGCAAGAAAGGATGAATTAGTTAGCAAATGGCTGTTATTTCAACTGAGTAGTCATCTCACATAAAATTAAAATTTGATCTTTCTCTAACACAATAATCCAAAACTAAATTTCAGGTATATTATAAAGATGTCAATGTACAGAAAATATCAGTATTAATAGAAAATCCAAGATAAATGCAAACTAGCGTTCAGGAAACATATTGAAAACTCAAGGCCTAGAAGATTATACAAAATTACATATTAGGATCCAGTTACGGAAGTAAGAAACAGATTATTTTAACGGAGGGAATTTAATATACAACTGGGTCCACGGCTGTAGGAGGGCTTAAGGAGCAAGAAGACACTGAGGTAACCCAGAGAGAGTAATTATAGAAGGCAGTTGTACACACACACACACACACACACACACACACACTCCAGAGAGAAGAGGTTGGGGTTATCAAAACCTATGAGCTGTGGGGTCCTACAAGCCAGGGCCTCAGAACTCTGCCTCAGACACAACATGAAGTTAGCTGCAAGGAGAAAAGTGGCTTGCAATACGCAGCTTTAGCATTTGGAATGACTGGCGACTCTAAAGCTAAAGGAAAAAATGTTTAGTAGATGGCACGAATAGATTTAATTGACTGCACAAACCTTAAATGCTTTGTATAGCAAGAGACAATAAACATAGTCAACAAACAACAGAATTGAAATAAGGACAAAGTCGTCATATTCTTGGAAATGTATCCAACTGAAAACTCTCTCTCTCTCTCTCTCTCTCTCTCTCTCTCTCTCTCTCTCTCTCTCTCTCACCAGAATGGGTTTTTTACAAGGGTATATTTATTGTTATATTATTTGTAGTGGCAGAGGGAAAAATGACCATTCCCATCAACAGGAGAATGACTGAATAAATGTGCTTACACATCATGGAGTATCATAAATGTGCTTACACATCATGGAGTATCATGCAATGGTTAAATATGAAACTGGTTCAGGTTCTGGTAAGAGTGGAGTAACAGGTACAGAAGTAGCACTCTGTCAGGGGCTGTGGAGTGTTGGAGATTTTACACTACTTGCAAGCTAACAAGTTAGGCTGCCACAGTTTCATATGCTGGCACAAAAAAACAAGACTCCTGGATTAAAAACAAAGAACTTTATTTCTTATGGCAAAACACAGCATCTATTTCTATTTTCCAAGGCTGTTTTCTGTTCCAACATCCTTGTACAGATTGTGTGGAACTGCCATACAATGTGCAGGAACATCACGGAGAATTGCCCTCGAACACTCTCCTGCATATAACAACTATAAATTTGGAACAAAATGTGAATATTAAAAAAACAAAAAAACAATCAACAAAAAAAAACTCTTTAAAAATAATGGAGAGTAACCCAAAACAGACAAAAATTGGCAGGAATTCAAGCCTTGATAGAAGTGTATGGGTGAGACCCACTTTTAGATAACTTTTCCCTGAGGGCCCTCTTCAGCCCTACAAGGAGCAGAGAGCCACTAGCGCTCAAGCAGAAAACATCTTATTGACTTGAGTCAAAGGACAGAATTTGAGGCTGCCCAAGTAGCTGAAAATTGAGAGGTCAATCAGTAAAAGGAGGGAGCCATTCATTGGGAGAGGCCCCAAAATCTGTGGGGAAAAAAGAAAGAAAACCTTTGAAATCATTGGCTGACCTCTAAATTGCAATTGCACAGGGGCGACTCCAGAGGCAATAAAATGAAATTAGAGGTAACCAGATTGAGAGAGAAGAAATAAAATTGTCTTTGTGGACGGAATCCACAAAAAAAAAAAAAAAGAAAGAAAGAAAGAAAAAGAAAAAAGAAATCTTAGAACAATTAAATGGGTTAAATAAGGCTGCAGAATTGAAGGTTAACGTAAAATATCAGTTGTATAGCAATGAACTACAAGGAACTGAAATGAAACAAAAAGTACCATTCATAATAGTACCAAAAATATAAAATAGGAATAAATGTATCAGATGTTTAAGACCTTACTCTGAAAACTACTAAACATTGCAAAGAAAAATTAAAGGCCTAAATAAATACAGAGATAGTACTTGTTCATGGGTTAAAAGACTCAATATTGTTAAGATACCAATTGTCCCCAAATTAATCTATAGATTCAGTGCAATATCATCAAAATCCCAGAAACGTTTTTGTAGAACTTGATGAGCTTGATTCTAACGTATTTATGGAGAGAAAAGGTACCTAAAACTTTTTAAATAGTGGGTCAAAGAGGAGAATTTATAGTACCTTACTTCAAGATTATTATAAAGTAATCAAGACAGTGTAATATTGGCCTAAAGATGGACAATTAGTTCCATAGAAAAAAAATGCCGAGTACAGAAATACACCCAAGCATATAAGGATGACTGGATTTCTGCAAAGGTGAAAAGGCAAGTTAGTGGCTCAAAGATAGTCTTTTCAATAAATGGTGTTAGAAAAATTGAATATCCATATGCAGAATAACAACCTCAATCCACACTTTGTACCATATATAAAAATTAACTGGAAATGGATAATAAACTTGAATGTAAAATCTAAACTTACAAAACTTTTATATGAAAACATAGGGAAAATCTTTGTGAAAATATTTACCAAAGATTTCTTACATATGACATTTAATACATAAAAGAACAGAACTATAAATGAGATTTCAACAAAACTAAGTACTTCTGTTTAAAGACAATAAGAAAATGAGTAGCTTATGAAGTCAACTAATCTATGACAAAGGAGGCAAGGATATACAGTGAGGTAAAGACAGTCTCTTCAATAAATGGTGCTGAGAAAACTGGAAAGACATATGCAAAAAATTAAAATTGGACCACTTTCTTACACCATATACAAAAATAAACTCAAAACGGATTAAGACTTAGATGTAAGACTTGAAACCATAAAACTCCTTTAAGAGGACATAGGCAGTAAACTCTTTGACATCACTATTAGCAGTACCTTTTTAGATACAGGGTGTCAAAAACATGTATACACATTTTAAGAAAGGAAAAAACTGTATTAAAATTGTAATAGTATCACCTCACCCCAGTCAGAATGGCTATCATCAACAAGACAAATAGTAACAAGTGTTGGAGAGGCTGTGGAGAAAAAGGAACCCTCATACACTGTTGGTGGGAATGCAGACTGGTGCAGCCACTATGGAAGGCAATGTGGAGGTTCCTCAAAAAATTAAGAATATAATTACCATATGACCCAGCAATCCCTCTCCTGGGTGTCTACCCAAAAAATCTGAAAACATTAAGCCATAAAGGCATATGTGCTTCAACGTTCATTGCAGCTTTATTTACAGTGGCCAAGACATGGAAACAACCAAAATGTCCTTCGATTGATGATTGGATAAATAAGTTGTGGTATATGTACAATAGAATACTATTCAGTGGTAAGAAAAGATGAAATAGTGCCGTTCGCAACAACATGGATGGATACTGAGATTGTAATGCTAAGTGAAATAAATCAGACAGAAAAAGTAGAGAACCATATGATTTCACTGATATGTGGTACATAAAACTGAAAACAACAAAACAACAAGACAAACAAATGAAGGAACAAAAACTCATAGAGATAGACAATAGTTTAGGGGTTACCAGACAGTAAGAGGGAGGGGGGCTCTAGAAGACGGTAAATGGGGTCAAATATATGGTGATGGAAGGAGAACTGACTCTGGGTGGTTAACACATAATGTGAGATGCAGATGATGTATTACAGATTTGTACATCTGAAATCTATATAACTTTACTACCAATTGTCACCCCAATAAATTTTAATTAAAAAAAATTGTAATACAATGAATGACGCTAGCATTCATTTGATTAATGCCATCTTTTGAGCAAACATCATACTACACATTGCTACCATAATTCAATTTAACTTCAAAAAGTAATACTAATAAAAATAAATAAAATACATTGATAACATCTCTTAAAATATGCACATTTTTTTGGCACCCCAGGTGTGTCTCCTTGGGCAAGGTCAATTCAAAAAAATAAAATAGCAAAAATGGGACTATATCAAACTAAAAACATTTTGTGCAACAAAGGGAACAGTCAATCATATAAAAAAACAACTTACTGAATGGGTGAAGATATTTTCAAATGATATATATCCAATAAGGGCTCAATATCCAAAATATATAAGGAATTTACGCCACTTAATACCAAAAAGCAAACAATCCTATTTAAAAAGGGGCAGAAGACCTGAATAAACATTTCTCCAAAGAGTAGATACAGATGGCCAATAGACATATGAAAAGATGCTCAACATCACTAATCAAGGAAACGAAAATTAAAACCACAATAAGATATCACCTTACACCTGTCAAAATGGCTATCATCAATAAGTCAACAAATAAAGGGCACTGGCAAGGACGTGGAGAAAAGGGAGGCCTCATGCATGTTGATAGGATTATAAAGTGGTGCAGCCATAGTATATTCCTCAAAAAATTAAAAATAGAGCTGCCATGCAATCCAGCATTTCCACTTCTGGGTATTTATCTGAAGAAAACAAAAAGACACTAATTCAAATAGATATGTGCAGCATTCCTTACTAGCCAAAATTTAGAAGCAGCCTATGTGTCTATCAATAGATGAATGGATAAAGACGTGGTAGACACACACACACACACACACACACACACACACACACACACACAAATATTCAGAAGTAAAAAATAATGAAATCTTGCCAGTTGTGACAACCTGAATGGACCTAGACAGTAATAATAAGTGAAATAAATCAAACAGAGAAAGACAAACACCATATGATCTGACTTATAGGTGGAATCTAAAGAACAAAATAAATGAACAAACAAAATAGAAACAGACTCATAGATACAAAGAAACAGCTGAGGGTTGCCAAAGGGAAGGGGTAGGGAGATGGGAATTAAATAAACAAATAAATATAATAAATGTCACTAATAAGAAAATGCAAAGTCAAAGCACACAAAGAACTCGTATCCAGAATATATGAGGAACTTTCAAATAGCAAATAAACATATGAAAGGTTGGTGAACATCATATCATTAGGGAACTGCAAATGAAAATCCCCACATAAGTATGAAAAAGAGCTACAAGTAAAAAGACTGATCATACCAACTGTTGGTGAAAATGTAGAAACAACTAGAACTCAGTGCTACTGGTGGGGATGAAAATGGTGCAGCCACTTTGGAAAACAGATTGATTGCTTCTTAAATAGCGAACTAGACAGGACCGCAGGAGTTAAATGGAATGGATACATATCTCCAAGACAAATGAATCCACCCATCCACACAAAGACTCTAACGCAAACGGTCAGAGCAGCCTTATCAGTAATAGCCAAAAACTGCACTTGAAGGCACCACTCAGGAACAGGAAGATAATGGAAATGTTCTATATCTTGATTGAGGTGTTGGTTACAAAAGTCATTAAATGACACATTTAAGATCTGTGCATTTCACAGATGGAAGTTTTATTTTAAAAATAATTAAAACTTTAGAATAAACAAAAAACAAAGTTTTTTTAAAAGGAAATAAATCAGAGATATGCCAGATGATTTGTTGAGATTTGTACCACAAATAGGAAATAAAAGCAAGACACAGAAATAGATGTTATCTCTCCTATAAAATAAAGGTTTAAAAAAGATCCTGTAGATTCCTTATAATTATTTAAATGTGGTATAAACATACGATGATGTAAGCATGGGAAAACACAGGAGCAAACCAGGTTACCAGGTTTTGTTGGGTTTTTTTTTTTTTTTTTTTTTCAGGTTACCAGGTTTTTAACATGGTAGGTCAGTACGTGGTTTACAGTTTAGAGAGACAGGGAAAGGTATAAAAAAGCAATGAAGGGGGATAGAAAATCCAACTGAGAAAGAGAAAGAGAGAGAGAGAGAGAGAGAGAGAGAGAGAGAGAGAGAGAGACTCTCAGAGAGAATTCACTGAGTTGTGATCAATATATATGTACAATTACATGTATGCATTTATGTAAAGTTATATATGGGCAGGGCCCCTAGAGTGCAAAACCCCAGAAGGAACATTTCACACTAGTGGTTATGCAATGCAGAGGTACTTCATACGGTGTGTACAAAAATAAAATGTACGCAAATATGTACAAAAATAAAATGTTAAAAGACCTACAAAAAATGAAATAAAATACGGGACTACAGTATTACTTCAGTTATAACCCAATCTAATCAATTCTTAGTAGGAAGAGACAAGTATTTATTTCTTACCTAGCAATGAAGTATGTAAGAGTTTATTTATGGCTTCTGAATTGGATCTAAATCTCCTAAAATATATCTTAAACTTTTCTTACTCTTACTCCTAAATCTGATTCCTACATGGAAACACAATGCAATGTCTTCATTTTCTTCATCGTGTAATTACCTGGTTAAATTGGATCCAAAACTTGGATTCAAGCTAATTATATAGGATGAATAGCCACAGTTGGTTTGGAAAAGTAATAAAATGAATAACAGCCCTTGTTCATAAAAAACGAACAAAAATATTATTACATGAAGATTATCCTTTTGCATATATAGGAAATAGAAAACAATCTGCTAAAAGAACTATTAGAATTAGCAAAGTCATCTAATACATATGGCTCTTCTAGTGGCTTGACTATATCTCCCTTCCATTTCTTCCCTGGTGGACTCGAATAAGCAGGGCAGTCAAACAGGTAGAGGGTAGTGGTTTGGGTACATCTGAGGTGGCAGGATCCCCAGTGGACATGGCAGGGAAAGGAATTGTTATCCTCGATGCCTAAAACAGCTGATGTACCAGAGGTGGCTCAGCGGCCTTGTCTTTTCTCTAGGACTCAGGCACGTTGATGTTTTCTGTGGTTCCTGGAGGCGGCACAGGATGCAGTGTGAAGCTGAATTTGCTTACTTGCTGTCTTTGGCCTGATGCAGACTTGTCACATCTGAACAACTTTGGTTGAGGGGGAGCTGAGGGCAGGAACTGCATGGTGGGCTTAACTGTCCCCTTTCTGCCCCCGAACTGGCAATGATTGGTCAGTTCCTTCACCACTGACCCACAAGAATAGTCACTCACTGCTGACAGTAATGGAGAGTCCACAAGAATCTGAATATCGAGCGAGCAAGCAAAGCAAAACCAAAATATACTTGGGGGGGGCATGTGACCCCAAAAAAGGAAGGCCAAACTTATCATATAGAAGAAAGCATTCCCTAAGTGGAAGAAATGAAGACATAAAATAATTCAAAATAAATCTTAAAGCGATGATATTAGAGCATAAAAGTAGACTTTCTGGAAAAACTATGTATATACAAATTAATTAAATGATTTTAATAGATTTACCATATGACCATTTAAATTTTAATATGTAATCAATTAATTCAAATTATATAATTATTACATAACACATATGTACAGTAAGTACAGCATAAGAAATATAAGTCAATAATATTGTAATAAATGTATAATTCCAGGTGGGTTCTAGTTGGGGGTTTCACTTCGTAAATTACATAAATGTCTAACCACTACTCCGTGATAACCTGAAACTAATATAATATTGAATGTCAACTGAAAAATAAACTAATAATTACAATATTTTTGTAATTATTAAAAATAATAATTACAATAAAAACAAAAGAATAGCCCAAAATACAGAGCAACAACACAGAGGGCTGCTCTGGAAAGACTGCTCTGGAAACCTGAGAAGTGTGGGAGTCCACATCTGGATAAATCATTTCCACCTGAGTTTCCTTCTCCCATTGCTTTTCTTATGACGCTGATGCTTCTGATCTGGCAACCAAACTTTGAGGAACAGGAAGCTAGAGATGTCAGAGCACCAAAAAAGGTATTACGAAGGCTACCTTTTTGCCTTGTAGGTGTAATTTAGTTTTTAATAACTTCACAAAAACCCATATATAAAAAGTAAAAACTTAAATATTTTTAAAGTGAGAAACATCATAGAAATAATAATTTTCATCATAGAAATAAATTTCACCATACCAACCAATCTTTATATTTTTCCCAAAAGCGAGGCGGACACAAGGAATTTGACATTGAAAGACTATTATCTAAGTTGGCAAGACACTATTACTTTTTGAGTCAAAAGCATAAACCTAATGCTAATGTGTACATCAGATGTTATCTCCCTGACTAACTTAATATAAACCTGCAAGAAATTGTGTCCATAGTGAATTTCTGAGAACTAAAGTATGTTTTCCCAATGGATCCTTTTCATTTTTAACTGAAAATGCTTTCCTTTCAAAAATGTTGATTCCGAGTCTTAATAAAATTGGAAATATAAGATTGAACACTTAGGTAAAAAGTATGTTTTTGAAAAGTAGATTTAATTAATACTCTGAGCATAGTTTATAACAAAGGTCAAACTACACCAACCCCAAAACACAAAGCCTTAGGACTTAAGGGACACGAGAGACAGCGCAACACAGAAGTCACAGCACTGGCTGTAATTTCTACAGGTACATGAGTCAAGCAGCATGCTTCTCTCATATGAAAGAATCTGTTTACTGTGTTTAAATGTTTATTCTTAAAATCCTAACATCAGAAATCAGGGCCAGGATTAATATTTCCTAATCCTTTAGTTTTGACAGGGTGTTTACCTAAAGCATTTTGTATTTAAAAGGATCCTCACCTTTATTTGTAAAAATCCCAACTTCTTTCATGCTTGATTACCAGTGAGTTGGCATAAGCAGCCACAGTTGGTATTCTGGCCAAAAAAAAAAAAAAAAAAAAATAAGAAGCACCAATTACTAGCTTGTTGGGTGCAGTTATGACTTGAAACAGATACACATACATTTCACAAGGTGAGCTCTGCAATGTCAGTGGATTGCTGGAAAATGCCATTACAGATCAAGTGACTCCCAATCAGATAAAGAACTTCTTTGGAGCAAAGGTGACAAATTATTTACGGAGATCTTGCTGAAGGTTTTTCGACACAGTGCGTACAACCACCAACCAAAGGTGGACAGGAGCCTGGGCGACGAGGGCTGTTGATATTATCGGCCTCACACACCCTGTCATTTAGAGTCATACAATCTGTGCTTTTCCAAGAGCTCATGAGTAAGCCCATTTATGAAATGTGACTTCCTCGAAGGTGTGAAAGGATTCTGTCTTGCGGGTTGTATTTGTCTTTGTAATCTCAGCATCGCCTGCAGTCTGGCACACAGTAAAATTTCACAACATGTTTCTGATTGAAAGAGCTTTGCATTTGGTAAATCACCATGACTCCTTGTAATAATTGCTGCCCTTGGGCAAACAATATCATAGGAACACTGCTGTATATATAAAGATTTATCCTGAAATGTTAACATAGTCACAGCTCAATTACCTCCTCAGTGTCTGTTAATTGAAGGTTGAACAAGAGACTGCCTAAGTAAGATCCCTACACTCAAAAATTACATAACTCTTCAAACAATTGCAAAAGTTTCTTTTTACAGAAACATCTGCTGTGCTTAAATGCCGAAACATTCCCCACAGTAATGATTTTTATCTAGGGGCGTAGAGGACATAGATGGATGAAATCAATTAGCAAGCCATTATTTCAACTACTAATACAGAGAGATGGTTGGGTAAATTTAGTTCTAGTTTGCAGAAACAGCAGTGCGTAAAACAACAGCAACCACTTTTTATTGAATGCTTACTAAAAGCCAGGTGTCACACCAGGTACACCTATACTACTGCTATTTTTCACAGCAAGCTGCCCAGATCAGTTACAAGCCACTGAGCCAAATGCTAGCCCAGGATCAGCCAGCCTCCCTAGTCAGGTTTCCAGGTTGGTGGACTTTTCTGGGGGCTGTTTTAGTAAAGCCAGGGTGCACAGGGAGATCAAGCACGGCTGCTAAGCAGCAGCCAACAAACAGTAAGGATAAAATGCTGAGAACAGGTGGGAAATGAGCAAGATGGAGCCAGAGATGGAGGGCCACGCCAAAACCAGGTCTGAGGAGAATGACAAGGCAGTTACTCATTCTTCTCATTAAAAATTAGTCAAGCTCCTGGGGCAATTGTATAAATGGCTATGGCAGAACTGGAAAGCCCTCTGCTGGGGCTCTCAACGCTACAACCAGGGCATTTTCCCTTGGCACCCCTCGTTTACAGGGTCTCCTGGAGATTTCTATAGATTCTAATTATATATATTTTTTAATTTACGTTTTTTAAATTAAAAAAAATTTTTTTAATTTATTGGGGTGACAATTACTAGCAAAATTACATAGACTTCAGGTGTACAATTCTGTATTATATCATCTATAAATCCCACTGTGTGTTCACCACCCAGTGAGTTCTCCTTCCATCACCATATATTTGATCCCCCTTACCCTCATCTCCCACCCCCCAACCCCCCTTACTCTCTGGTAACCACTAAACTATTGTCTGTGTCTATGAGTTTTTGTTTCTCATTTGTTTGCTAATTATATTTTCAATGATTATAAAAGTGCTTAATCTTATATGTTTCAAAAGGTCAGAACAGTGTACCTTTGAAGTTTTTTTTTTTATGTAGTGAGAACTCAGTTTTTGTTTGCTTTTTGATTACTTAATTTAAAAATTTATGGTAGGGGGACAAATTCATATCTAGGTTTCAAATATGTTGTTTAGATGCATTTCTCAATTTGTTTTAACGTATTTTGGGGGAAATTACGGCCCTTTTACAGATGAATAACCTGGATGAAGGCAAAAATTTGCAATGGCTATAAAAAAATTCAGGAGAAAGACCAAGTACACTGTGACTTTAAAAAGGTGAGAAATCACTTTTACTGAGTAGAAAAGTAATCATGATGGGAAATGTGGAACCTCCATAGTTGAAATTTCTTCTTTTTCTGTCAAACCAAAGGGAAGAGAAAAATAGATTTGAAAGAGAGAAGTACAAACTCCTCTGAGTAAATCCAAAACTAAATAGGGAGAGGTTGAGATAACAGACAGCTATCATGTTGAGAAAGGCTCCCGTGGGTTATCTTTGATAGTGTGAAACTGTATTTTTTTATACTGAAAATTGACACCTGCAGTAGCACAGATCAAAAATTAGAGGTTCAGTTTTGAAAACTTTAGGAGAAAGGAAAAGATGAAGACTGAGAAGAGTTAAAGGTAATACAGAACATTGATTCACTATAGTTTAGTGTTTACATGCCTTTAAATTTTGCCACACTTATTTTCCCTGGTCATACTAGACTACATAGTTTTAATTACAACTTTCAGGAAAAAATATCACTGAATGGAAAAGCTCTTTTGACGGGGGCTATGTTTTATACATCTTTGTAGCTCTCCACTTCTGTTCACAGTTCGCCCACAGGGAATATTAGTAAATGAATAGGGAAAGAAATCCGTTTTTAGTTTACTCCTTTAGGAAGCTTATCCATTTGAACTCTAGGGTCAGAACCCAGGGCAAAACTCAAAAGTCTTCTTAGAGCATAGATTTGCAAATGTATGATGCTACTGAGTTGGAAGTGTGACCAACTGGATGCCCCATCCAAGAGCATTCAAATTCATTTTAGGTTTAAACCCCTGTGCCTTCCTTCTTCAGACTGTGGGTATGTAGAATGCTCCTTGGTGATAATGGCTAAGTGCCTACTATGTTCTAGGGGTTGTGAATCCTTTTGCTAACTTAAGAAGGTGGGTAATATGAGCCCATTTTACAGATGAAGAAAATAGGCTTATACAAGTAAAATAACTTTCCTAAATTCATCCACCTACTAAGCAACTCAGTTCGGATTTTGACCCAAGTCTGTCTTCTCTTTCTCTTTTTACCACACTATTGATGGAACGAAGCAAGCTTGTCAGGAATGTATGAGGAAACAGCTTATGTAATAAATTGCAAGTTCCAGCCTCTAAAGGGACACAGTGTTTCATTTAATTTTACTTTGTTTTTGTAGTGTTAATGATGGTAGGTGCACACTTTTTTATTCACTCCTAAAGGGAAATAAAAAGTTTTACAAATGTTATTTTTTGAATTCGTAATGTTCCCATGAGGAACTGAAGAGCAATTCCTCACTCTGTACATTTCAATAAACAGAAAAACAAAAACCTAGAAGACAAAGATTTTACTGTAGTCTTTTCAAAGCGACTCAGCAAGAGCAGTGCAATGAAGGTGGAACACAATGGCTTGTGCTTTGTAATTAGTGTTCTGACTACAACTCACTGCTTCTATGCCTGAAATAATTGGGATTTTATTCTTGCATTTCATTATTTGGAATTCTGAAATACAATTTGAAGGAAATAAGATCTCTAAACAAAAAAATGAAGACATTAATAGTGATGATTTACATTACAGAAATGTTTTAAGTCTCAAAAATGTTTCCTCTCTAGGGTTTCTTACACCCACAGTTCTCATAATACAATTAAATGCTTATTTTGAATCTACTAGGTACTTAACCTAGAGGTTGAGGTACAAGAATATTTCTCAAATATAAAGTGTTTGGAGTCCTGATGATTGAATGTTATGAAATAAAAAAAAAAACAAATGCATGTTCGAAATAATAATGGCTAATATTGAGAGTTTACCACCTAAGAGATACTATACTAAGCACTTATATACTAATTTAGTGCCTCCAATAATCCCATGAAGGGGAGAGTATTATCACAATTTTACAAATGAGGAAACGTGACACCGAGAGAAAAACCACTAGAACCCACAATTTTCAACCCTGGAGTCACATTCATAATTCTCTTTGACCAAAAGAGAAACAGGATATAAATATTATAAATGGAAGTAACCTTAGAGATCATTTTCTCCTCATTTCTCCAACCAGGCTCCATATGAGAAGATATGGAACAAACAAATCGCTGGTCAAATAAATTCAGAGATTACTGCATATTCTACTCATTTCTTTTGGTCAGTCACAACTTCTGTACTGTTTGAATTATTTTACGAGTGCATATCACCATTAAATTCAAAATAAAAGTTAAGTTCAATCATTCAAAAACTATGAAACAACATGCTAAAAATATTTGAAAAGTTTTCTTTCTCCCTCTCTCTCTCTCTCTCTCTCTCTGATGCAATATAGCAGTTTCATTTTCTTTGGGATAGTGGCGCTAAGCTAGAAGTCAGTTCCAGAGTCCGCAGTTGCCAGTACCTTGCTGCATGGCTGCATAAATGTAGCACCGTTTGATGTTTGCTTGGAACATAAGGGCCTTGACCTTTCAGAAAGCCATCACCTGGATGACCTCTAAATTAGGCATTTTCAGAGGACTTCCAAGGACATATGCTGTTCATTAGTGGAAGTCACAACACTTAAATCAGCTTCATGAAAACACGAAGTTAAAGCCATTCCCTATGACTGCGAGGGGAAAAGACTTGGCTAGAATAAAAGTTAACTTCTAAATAGGCAGGAAGCAAATGTTTAAAATTTAAAAAGAAACATATATATTTAAAAAATAAAACTAGCAAAGTAAAAACCTAAGAAGTTGGTCTGACAAAAACAAACCATTCCTAGAAGTCATGAAATGTACATGTAGTATTCAAGACGAATATAGTAATACTTCTAAACATCTAGGTAGCAAAATAAATCTTAAAACAGGCTAAATATACATACCCCTTAATCTAAAGGCAGTTTATATAGGCTTAAACCACAGATTCAGACTTAAAGCTTCTAACTAACAAATTTAATTGTCTACGGAGGGCCTTCCACAAGCAAGAAGCTATTCTAGGCACCAGGGATAAAGGTGAAGAAACAAATGTATGTTCATGGCCTTGCAGACATGAAAGCAGTGAATGACAACACACTGCACAGGACGCCATCTGAGTAGGAAAAGACAGCACCTAACTCTGCCTCGGAGACTTAGGGATGGGGTATTTGAGGAGATAATGTCAAGGTTGAGATCTGAAGAATAAAGATTTTCTTAGAGGACAAAAGGGAAGAGCATCATAGATAGAAGGAACAGTTCAACGAAGTGGGATGTGAGGAATCACAGCCATTTGGATAATAGTAAGGGTGAGAGTGGCAGAGAAAACTGTACAAGTAACACACACACCAGAAAGACCTTATACATTATGTGGTGGCTTATATAGACATCATTCTAAAGTAACTGAAAACTTTGCACAACAAACAAATAAAATAATCTGATTTGTATTTTCATTGTCCAGGAGAGAGTGAAAGGAGTCGGGACTTGGCAGAAAGTCCTGTGAGCAAGTTCAAGAACCAGTGTGTCTATTACCAGAAGGTAAGGGGGGTGGGGGGTGGGAGATGAGGGTAAGGGGGATCAAATATATGGTGATGGAAGGAGAACTGACTCCAGTGGTGAACACACAATGGGATTTATAGATGATATAATACAGAATTGTACACCTGAAATCTATGTAATTTTACTAACAATTGTCACCCCAATAAATTAAAAAAAAAAAAAAAAAAGAACCAGTGTGGATTAGTCTGCTTGTGCTGCCATAACAAGATACCACAGATTGGGTGGCTTAAACCACAGAAATTTATTTTCTCACAGTTCTGGAGGCTGAAAGTCCAAGATCAAGGTGCTGGCAGGGCTGTATTCTCCAGAGGGCTCTCTCCTTGGCTTGTCGAGGGCCTCGTTAGTGTCCTCACATGGTCTGTTCTCTGATGTCTCTTTCTCTTCATATGAGGGTACCAGTCGTATCAGGCCCCACCTGATCGCCTCATATTACCTTAACTCTTTAACAGCCCTATCTCAAATGTAGTCATATTCTCCATTACTGGGGAGTTTGGACATCAACATAAGAATTCTGGGGGACACCATTTGGTCCATAACAAAGTGAGTGGCAGTAAGAATGGAGAAGAGGGGACAAACGGAAGGATAGTTCAGAAATAGAAATCAACCTGACCTGACCGGTGGATGAGTCAGGTATACACAGGACATAAGGAGGTCTGTTTGATTTTCGGTATAGGCAATCCAGTATGTGCTGGTGCCATTTGTCGAAAAACAAATACAGGAGGCCTAGTATGCCCAGAAAAATGAGAAGTTAAATTTTCAGCATGTTGGTAATTGAAGTAGTAATTTCTAGTTAATAGGTAAATCAAAGTTTGGAACTTAGGAAAGAATAATATAGATGAGAACCAAGGGTATATAAGATTGTCCAGAAAGAAAACTTAGAACAAAACAGAAGGGAAGGTAATCTTGGTAAATAACAGTAAAGGGCACACGGAGAAGCCAACATTGAAGGTTGTGAAGGTATATGTAGACAGACACAGAGGCAGAACAGAGCAATGTGGCACACAAATTAAGGGAGAGAAGAACGAAGTGGGACACGGTTGTCAATTCCTAAGTCTTTTTCAAAAACTTAATGATATTTTATTTCAAGGGTCACGACATGTGCTTTTTACGAGGTCTAAATTCTTATGTTAGTTAGTAAACTAGGATATCATTTGTGATATTTCTCACTATCCTGTTGATACTATACAGCTTTCCTTGTACCTTTTGCAAATTCTAAATCTTTAGAATACAAAAAATCTGTAAAGCCAATATATGATGGCATATACCTTAACCTGATTTTTTTCAAGATTAATTATCCTTGACAATACTCCTATTTATGGTGGAATACAAATTTTGAGGTTAGCTACCTATAATTACATATATGCCTTAAGTACTATAGAGGTAGTAAGATATCCATATTCAGATATAGATTAATATCTGAATAATATAACACATCTTGAAATGCCACGGTAGCTTGAAATCCGTCCATGAAATCTATTTGAATGGCACTAATGATTTAATGTGGACAACAGAAAATAAGTTGTATAGGGGAGTAACATTTATTCATCAGCTTTATTGAGAATGTTATTTTTATGCAATCAGATATAGACACTGTACAATTCCACATTACTCTAGAGATCCAAAGGCACAGATACAAGTGACTTATGTTTTTAAAAAGTGACAAAATGAAATATTAATTCTGGAAGATTTTTAATCAATTCAACACTAATATACACTAGAGAAGAAAATTTTCCACAAACATTCTCTCACAAAGCCGGTAGTTTTATATTTACATAGTATTACAGCAATTTTAAATATTAATCTGTGATACAATAATGTTACTTCAGAAAACATAAAAAATATATTTTTAATAGTCATGCTCCCATTTTTGATGAAAGCTACTCCATTCATCCTAATGTAGTTTAACACTTTAAAAATGCATGAGATATTTCAGTGAGCTTTATAAAACCTTTAAGGCAGAAGGCTGTCAAATGGAATAGACAGAGGGCTCATCATCACTTATGTCTGAATCATCTTCATCGATTCCTTCAATGACTGATTTCTTCCCTTTACAACAGGATACAATTAATCCAATCAAGAATACCTGTAAATTTAAATAATCTATATGTTATTTCTCAAATCTAAAATCTTTCAGAAAGCAATGAATTTAAAATCCAGTGGCATTTCTGTGATAAAAAACAGACCAAGAAGGGTCAAATCACCCCTGGGATTTACATACTTACCACAAGAAAGGCCCAGTTACCAAAATAGTACGCAGCACTAAAGAACCAGAACTTGTGAAGAAATAGGTATGTCCGGGTAACGGTACACTGATCTATTAAAGCAAAGAAAAAACTATTGTGAGATAATTTCTCTCTTGAAATGGACTATTAACTCTATACCTAAAAAGTTATCAAAACTAATGACCAAAGTCAGTCAGTAAGTGTTAGAAATTAGGACTGAAATCAAGCTCTGTCTTCAAAGGCCACTCTTTCAATCACTTAACTATAGTTTAGATCACCAACTAATATGACATATTTTTAAAAATGAATGCCACCAATTTAATCGTGACTCTTAAGTATAAAAAAATTTATACTGACTAGTTCAATTTATTTAAACTAGAAGAGCATTTTAACCAGGAGTGCCAGACATGTTTTAGAACAGATCAAGTTTTGCAGATGAACACTAAAAAGACCCAAAGTAATCAGATGTGGCTAATATTAAGCTGCATTTTCCTAAGAATCCAATTCTCAGGACAGCTCAAAGTTGAGAAGGTTTCTGAGCTTTTTTATCTTTGTAACAATGCTTTTGAAAAGATGGCTGCTGCTTCTTAAAAATATAAATATCATTATTTATTGATATGCTTACTATTTGAACTTGAGGTAGCATTGCAGCTTGAATTAAAAATAAATCATGTATTTTTCTCCTTCCAAAAAAATGTAGCAGGCTGGTTCTTTGATATTTGTGTCAGACCCCATACTAGTTTCATCCGAAGTACATTATTTCTATTAGGTTACAAAGTCCTCTTTATATCTTGACATATATCTTGTAAATGATGTCTAAGGACATACTTGCTTATTAAAACCATTCAGAAAGGTCTGGGCAGCACAATATAATTTGATTGAAAAATTATATATGCTGCAGCTAATATAGGATTCCAACCTCACACATTTCAAAGGGTCTTTATTCATTACAGAAGAAAATCAGTATCTTACAAAGCAACTTATTTTCAGTCTATTAATTACAAACGATTATGATTTCTGCATATTTTTATCCAAAATGGATAGTGGCAAAAAATTCTACACTCAATTAGGAGACCCATATCACATCCTATTACTGATTAAGAAAATGCACGCTTGATTTCTAATTTTATGAACTCTCTTGCAGCTTCAATAAATAAGTGTTATTTTCTCTTAAAACATAAAATGGAGCTGGAAATTTTGTAGTACAGTTTATTACACCAGGGATCTAAAATTATGTCACATGGTTTTCTGAAACGTGGGATTAGGTTTTATGTTATCCAAATATAAGACCTGTTATATAAAGCTTTAGGTATGTTATGTAAATATTTACGTAATCTAAATCTTATCTACTCTTACCCCTTCACTGTACTTCAACATTGACTTCTAATGCTCAATACCAAACTGTACAAACCAGTCTCTTTTCCTGGCAGGAAACCATGCAGTTAGTAGAGAAGAAACCTCTTCTAGTCATAACCAAGGAGCACAGAGAATATAGATCTAATGCTGATCTATATTCTTTGTTCTCTTTCTCAACAGAGAAGTCTACAAGGAATATTCAAAGCTCCCTAAGCAAAATCAAGAAGGCTCCAAGCAGCACCGGCTGACCAAATGCTTCCCTTCTGTCCTGTAGTTATTAGCACCCCAGATTATAGCTTTACACTAGGCACTGGGAGTTCAGCCTAGCACAGGAGACTCCTAGACAGGAAATTCATTAGTCCTTTACTCTGCTCCCACAACATTTTATTCTCACCTCTATTTTAGAACTTTCTTCATAGTAATATATTCAATGTGTCATTTTTCCAGTTAGATTGGCCTGAGTATTCCAAAGAACCTATCAGAGCACCTGGCATTCATATCCAATGATTGTTGAAGTAAACCAAATTTTTAAAAAAAGGTATTTTATTTTAAAATCATATTGCTAAATAATATATTTTCTAATTTCTTTTGACTAAAATCTGTCAAGATTTCAAGAATGTCAAAACAAGTCACATGAATGTGTTTTGAAAATTAAAGCATAATTAAAATGTCCACAACAGTAAATGAAGAGCGCAGACTCTGGTCTTTGACAGACTTGGTATCAAATATCATTTGACTACTTGTCTGCCATGTGAATGGGCAAATTGGAACTGTTGAAACTCTATTATTATAAAATAAGGATATTATCATTATTTCCTTACAGGGTCGTTCTAAAGACTAAATGAAGTACAGTCGTCCTGAACTTCAGTCGTTACTGAAGTACAGTAAACATGGAGGATTGGTTCCAGGACCCCTTTGATACCAAAATCTGGGATGCTCAAATCTGTTATAAAAAAATGGCACAATATTTGCATATCACCTACATTCGCATATAGGTTACAGCAGGGTATGCCTATATATCACTGCATTGGCATGGATTCAGTGTAGTGCTCACTGCCTGGCAAGTTCAAGCTTTGCTTTTTAGAACTTTCTGGAATTTTTTCTTTTCTCAAATATTTTCGATCCACGGTTGTTGAATCTGTAGATGTAAAACCCATGAATATGGAGGGCTGACTGTAAATCAAAATCCCCATGCAAAGTGACAGTTATTAATTTTCTTTTTCCATTTTCAAGGTATAACTGAACCAATGATAAAAAAATATACAGTTCTCAAGAGCTGCTCAAACGGTAGCAAGAAAAGCAACTAATCTTAAGATTTTTAGAAGTATATGTCCAATAAATAGTAGTATGGAAAATAAATGGTTAGGCATTAGCATCATGACTGCTCTGTTCATTATTTTTCTGTCTCTATAGTTAAAATGGATATAAATGGATTTGGTGAAATTCAAAAGTATATAATTTAGTAACAAGGCACCTGATAGTTATATACCTTTAAATAAAAATAACCAATGTGAATGTTCAAAAATGAAGAGATGGGCAGGCTTGGACTTATGCTAAAATGCCTGTTCACAATTATTTTAAAAACAAGAACAGCATTTTCCATGGCTTTAGTATTACATGAGATACACTATACAAATATAAATCTATCTGAAAGTCATTCAAACTTCTCAATGCTCTAAACTTTAAAAATAAAAAGTTTTATTACTCATTTCCATACTTAAAGATATTTTGGGAGTCAGAACTTGGCTGAATTAGCAATTTCAGGGCCAGAACAGGGATTACAAGACAGAGGCTGAGCTAGTAGAAGCATGTAAAATCAAATCATCTTCCCCAGAGGTCTAATAAACCACTCAGTGACATTTTAAATTGGCTTATACCCACTGATTCTTTTGCCTGACACACAAAACATATCTTAAATATTTTTCCTATCACACTGTTTTATATGTTTACCATTTTCAAAGGTTGCAGATTTGATACAAGCCTTCTAAAATAAGATAAAAAGGTAAAATTATTGTTAGTGTTTGGCTCTGTTGTTGAAAAATGACACTAGACCACAAATCCACACACCCAGTGAGTAAGTAACAGCCCTTTATAGTTATCTTTATATATACATCTATTTATATAAAGTGGCACATGTCCACAGAAGAATTTTGGTTCACAAGCCCCATGCATATTTTTATATTCCAGTGATAATTACACACTGAATACATGGAGGGGGGATCTTCTCCTCACCATCTGCCATCTTCCAGGTGCTCACCTGAATCACACGTATCCATGAGATCTATAGATATTTTTCTACAGTTAGCATAAAAATTATAAATAAGCATTTTAAACTTGGTTTGACCTTCAAAGTAAATTTAAGTTGCTGGATGTTTCATTTAGGGATTGTGTTTTAAAATCACAACTGTTCAGGAGGCTTCTGATTGCTGCTCCTCAAAAGGACATATAAAAGCTCCAATTAAACTAAAAAGTAATGTTAACAATGAAAAACCAAAAATAGGGACTCATACAAATTTTCTTTTCTGATGACAAGGTGGCCATACAAAAAAGATATAAATTTTAAGAGCTTACAAAGGGCATCTGGAGTACATGAATAAAATCAAAGACTTTTGAATCCTGCTCTCACCCTTCCTCCTCTCTTTCCATCTAAGTAGATAAATAATGGTAAGTGCAATTAGACCATTGTTTTTCGTGTAATAGCAGCCTTTATAAATATACCTGATAAATTTTATGTATTTCCTTTTTCATTTTAGACTACTTGTATGTCATGGTTGATGTACAATGACTGCCACTAAGATAATTTTGGTTATTGATATGATAAATAGCACCTTCTATTTTAAATATATTTTTTAAAAAATAACACAGTATTGATTTAAGCCACAATTAAGTCATCATCATGTTATATCTTCACTTGAAATCAATTTAGAATCACACTACATATTTGTGCTTTATTTATAAAAGGAATCCTTATATTGCATATGCATATACCAGAGAGGGCATTTGAGAAAACGCATGTACCATGGCGGATGAAGTTTAAAGCAAATATTTTGTTTGATTAGTGACAAACTGGCAGAAGATTGGACTATTTGCAATACCACTGCATTTCTCATGGTTTTTCATGATTATGCTAACTCTGCTTTCTGATTAGAGTCTTGCTACTACTGAATATTTATAATAGACATATAAATCTTAATTGTATACAGGCTAAAGAACTTGGACTTTATTGTGACATAATTAGAAATTATTTACTAAATGGTTTTAAGAAAGGAAATTACATGAGTTGAGTTTAGATTGGCAGTGGGAATTGAGAGCAGAAAGAGATTCACCAAGTCAGGAGACAATCCAAGTGAAAACATGAGCTGTCAAGATATAAAGGAAGATTGGATCTGACAGGTGTTTAGAAGTAAAATCTCAGTTAATCATTGTTTTACTGTCAGATGGATTTATAGCATATGAAATATATACACATAAAAGCTTAAGCAACTAGCAACATACATACATCCAAGTAAGAAAACGGAGGGCAGAAAAAAATTAAAATGTGTCATAAAAACCAAAGTTATATATTTATCTTAAAATTTAACAAATGGTATACAGTTAAATTGATGTTTTGTTAAATCTCAGTGGGGGAGCTGGGTAACGAATTGGTGAACATCAAAAACCATGGAAATTGTTTTATTATATTTTATGAATTCCCCAACTGTATGAGGCCAATAAATATGGCACTTGCCAGATTTTTCTGCACTGAAGAATGAGTTTTACAGTGACTATTTTTAAGAACCAGTATAATTTGTGTTGAGCTCTGATTACACTTAAGTAAATTCAAGGTGTCTCAAAGGTGCTAAAATATGTATTGCTCCTTTAAGAAAGAATGCTCCTAATTACATTTGTATTACATAAAACTGTTAAAAAGGAGTTACAAAGATAACTGTCCTCATAACATGTTTCTAGTGAACAACGGCTTCCCAAAGGGAAAATGGAGAAAAGAGAAAACTATAAGTTAGCTTCAAAAGCAGATACAGACTGGCATTAGATTTCTCAACAGTTAAAAATGGAAGACAGATGATGCAATACCGTTACAGTTCTAAAGGAAATTATTTCTTATGTAGAATCTAAGAACAATCAAACTACTCACCAACTGTATCAATTGTGAGAACAAAATACGTTACAGATAAAAGAGGACTTTTCAGATATGTATTTCATGCAAGCATTCCTTTGTTTTTGTTTTTTTTTTTTACTCTAGTAAAACTAGGGGCTTGGTGGAAGAAATCAAGAGTGAAGAAGATATGGTTTACAATGCATAAGAAACCCAACGAAGAGAAATTATAACATTATAGCTGAGCAGCAGAATTAGAAAGCAATCGATCCAAATAAGAAAAAGAAGCCAGTAGGTACTTAAAAGTAATTAAAATGGGCTTCATCCCACAAATAAAGTGAGCAAGACGCTACAAAATATTAGGTATATTAATAGCTTATGTTACCTTAATAAGTTTTTCAAAAGGAGAAAGAAAAAAAAGAACAAATTAAAAAACAAAACAAAACATGGTTTAATTTTACAAATGTTATTTGAGGGAGACAGATAAACAGACTTATATGTATTTTTTTACACTCAACGAGCTTATATCCCTATAAAAGAGTAGGATAAAGATATATAAATGACTATAAATTAAAACAGAGTAAGGTAAAATAAGAAGTATAAATGCTATGGGAATTCAAAGGAAAAAAGAGACTGTATATATGTTTGAAGGTTCAAAAGAGGGTCGGGTTTGAAATAAACTTAGTAGGATGGTCAGGATTCTGACTGATGAAAATAGGAGGAATGGGGTAGAAATGCTGTGCCATTTCAAGAACAAATAGTTGTAAAGCAAAGGTGGAAAAGATAGCCATGTTCAGAATGTGTATGAAAAAAAAGCTATAAATGTGTAGGATGGGTTAAATAGCAGTAATCCTCCAATCCTAGACGGAATTAATCAGATGATGGTGCGGGGTCACTTCAGGTTTCTGTTGGAGGAATGCCATTATCAGAGTACTTTAGAACCATGGTTTTCCATGGTGAGCCTCCCAGACGACAACCATCAGAAAATTCCAGAGTCATACTTCAGATCCACTGAATCAAAAATTCTGCAATCTGTTTAACAAGCCTTCCAAGTGATTCTGATGCATGCAACAGTTTGATAACCTTCAGACCAATTAATTGAATATCACTATGTAGTGTGGATTAAGAGTGGAGCACTAGGTAGAAGATACACCAATTCATGTGAGACGTAATTCAGATGAGGTGTGGGCGTCATTATGACAACAGACTCCGCATCCCTTAGCTGATTAGGTGTCGAGAAAGAGTGAATGAAGATATCTGTGCTTTGAACAGTAGTTAATAATATAAGAAAGAGTGAAGTCAGTAAATATAGTCCAAAGTCCTTATCTAATAGTTTGTGCTGTCCTCCCCAAGAATTACACATTTTAAACCCTTTTCTAAACACATTACCAAAATAAGGCAAGGCTCTATATATTATTTTCACAGGACTGATGAGTCTCAGAGCTACCCACAGATAGCTAACAGGCTATTTTGCTTTCATCCTTGACCATGAGGTAAAGTCCTAACCCTACATACCACATTATGACACACATGCCATAAGGGGAATTTACTGAGAAAATGTGCAAGGACCAATGGTGGGACTGAGAAGTTATTAGGTTATCTTATTAGTTCTCAATTTATGAAGGAATACCAAGAACAAAAAAAACAGGCTCAAAGTAAAAAAAAAAAAAAAAATTACATACACTATATAAAACCTTAATAGCTACAAATAGATTTTAAAGACAATTAGTCTAGATAAAAAAGTAGAATATAAAAAATTAAGGAACATTTTCTAATCAAAACTCTAAAACATAGATAGGCATCACCCCTGACTCCTTTCTCTCTCATTCTCTATTCTAGACTCCTCAGTACATCCTTTGGTTCGACCTTCAAACTATATCCAGAATCTGACCACCTCTTGCCACTTCCACCACTACTATAAGCTCTCCCCAGGATTACTGCAAAAGCCTCCTGTCAACTTGCCTTTGCCCCTGGTTTATTACGGTCTCTCTCAGGGGTTGTCAAGCTATAACCCAAAAGGGTAAACTGAACCCATCAATTGCTTTTGTAAGTTATACTGGAACAAGGCCACAGCCGTCTATAATGTGTTGGCTATTGCAGCTTTTGTGTGGCAATAGCAGGATGGAACAGTGTGAGAGACGACTGCATACCCCACAAAAAAATAAAATATTTATTATCTGGTCCTTTCAGAAAA
Organism: Rhinolophus ferrumequinum; assembly: GCF_004115265.2. NCBI lineage: Eukaryota > Metazoa > Chordata > Mammalia > Chiroptera > Rhinolophidae > Rhinolophus > Rhinolophus ferrumequinum. The sequence continues at coordinate 31,803,333 of NC_046286.1, forward strand.
AGTGTGCCAACCCCTGGTCTCTACGTAACATAGTAGTCAAAGTGATCCCCTGAGAACATTAAGTCAAATCACGTGATTCTGCTCAGGATCTTCCAGATGCTTGCAATCTGAAAGTAAAAGCTGAAGTCCTTAAACTTGACTGTTTACTATTCCTCTACCTCCTCCAGCAGACTCCCACTCCGCACTTGCTGTTACTTGGATCTGGAATGCTTTCCCACAGGTCTCTGCCTTCCCTCCTGAATTCCTTAAGGTCATTTTGCTCAAATGTCAGCTTCTCAGTAAGAATGTCCTTTCTACTCTCCTTAAAATTTCAAACTATCCCTCCTTCTGGGCAACATTTACCTTCCTTCGGCACTTTGTTTTTTTTCCACAACACTTACTAACTGACATACTTATCTTTCTCCTTCTACTATGTAAACTCCATGGGGAATGGAATATTGGACGGTTTTGTTCGCTGCTGTATCACTAGTACCTAGAATAGTGCCTGACAAATAGGAGACATCAAAAAACATTTGTTAAATGAGAAGGCACAGAAATAATAGGTAAGTAAAATTAAATGATCATGTGGATTACTGGAAATTAAGACATTTATTAAGTTTATCTTCGAATTGCAAGATTCTAAGGGCTGTGATTCTCAGTATTACTAAAAATGTATGTCAGTATCTTTTAAATGGCTATTACAATTCAAGCACTGTCAATGCAGCCATTACTTACTGTTGTATTACTCAAACAGGGTAACTTTCTAAATAAAATTATCACAATCTAATGCAGTTGATTTATCTTCATCTTATAGACTAAATCTAACTATCTTTAACTTTCCCATCCCCACCACCAAATTTGCAGACTATAAAACCAAAAGACCATACAGTATTTTTTAAAGGCCACTGCTCCATGTGCTTGAGTTTGAGGGGGAAAAAATGATGTATATTCTTCAGAACTGGATCTTCTTATTACAAAATTCCAGAAACCTAAAATTATTAGCTTCATTTAATATGGGGTAGGAGGTGTTAAAATGGTAGTCCATCTTCAAGCCTGTCTTTTAAACAAACACAGTATGAGTCTAGTACCATTTTCCTTTCAAATTATATTTATGGACCATCCACTTGGGCATATAGTACCACAAGAGACATCAACAAATACTGTCATCACAAAGCATCATTGTCCCTTTTTAACCTCATCCCTTCAGGCTTAGTTTCTAATTAAATCCCTTGACCAACTTAATTTTCAGCCTATTAAAGTTGGATTTCATTAAAACAAACATTTTATTTATAACTGTATAAATCAAACATCAAGTGTCAACTACTGCAATAAAACACTGGTTTTAAACAGAAGTAGGCTGCTCCTACAAAACACATTTTTTTTTCCTTACAGGTCAAAGTATGGGTGGGAAGGTTAAAAAAAAAACAAAAACCCTGAATTCATTGTTAGTGATAATGTAAGTGCTTGAGCAATATTGCTTAGTTCCCTACACTTCTAAATAAAATTTCCTGGAACCTCAGAATTTCAAGTAGAAACAAACAGTCCATATTCTAGGAAAAATGATACCAAGGATTTAAGAATTCAAATATTTTCAGTCTCGGTAACTATCCTCCACTCCCACTTTTCAACAAACTAGAAGGAAAAAAGTCCTCTCTAAAATCAGTATCTCCTTGGAAGATGCATGCTATTATCTTGTCTCTCATTGTTTTCATCCTTAAAAAGGCTTACCAGTATTTTTTAAAATTTAATTATGCAATAAAAGCTATTTATTAACAACAAAAGAGTAAATATTTATACTTGTCTTTACTCCAAATTTCATTTCCCTGATACAGCCAGACTTTCAGACTGTTTATGCACAAAGGCATAAAAAATGAGATATTACACTCTTTCACCTACCATCATATGATGTGTATATATATACATATGTATATATATACACATATATATATATACATATATGTGTGTATGTATGTTTATATATATACATATGTGTGTGTATATATATATACACATATATACATGTAACTAAGGTAATAGCCTATTACAAACTGTTAAAATGTCAGTTCTCCACATTTTATGGGATTATATACATATATATGTGTGTGTGTATATATATATATATATATATAAAATAAGAACAGAAATTTAAGATTCTGAATTTCTTGATTAAATTATTAAATCCCCCTTATTCAGCATGGTTAGGCTTATTTACTGTCAACTGTCAATTATCCAAAACACCACTAGGAAACCTCAATGACCTAGAAAGGTAAGTTTATTAGACTCACCACAGTAAGAAAGAACAAAAAGGGAAAAGATGGCATATTTACAAGGTTTATGGGGTTGGGGTGGGCTGGATCACTTTAATCAAGATCTTGCAAGGTGAGAAACTGGTTACAATTGGGCTTAATTTATGATACAAGTTTTGGATTGATGGACAATGAAATGAGAAGTCTTGAGCAAGTAATCCTGATAAGTAAGCTATTTCAGTTGTTTCATAGTCAGGAGTAAATATTTCCTCACATAAGTAGGTAATTTTTGTTTGTTCTCAGTTTACTTAACATAGGGACAGGGGATGTCTACATCTAGAATTGTTGAACATTAGCAGCATTATGTTGGTGTCAGTTCTCCACATTTTATGGGATTAAAACACTTCTAAAATGTATTGATCAGCCTTTGGGAACGGTTTAGACTTTAGAGAGCCTATTACAAACTGTTAAAAGGCAAGGCTGCTGACACCATCACAAGAAACTACTCTGATCAGAAAATCTGCCTGTTTCAGCTCATAGCTTTCAAAGCAAAAGTTTCACCTGAGAAAATGTACAAAGTGATCTATTATTAAAAACAGGTGAAAAATTTATAGAAAAATCATCAATTGTTTAAGAAAGTTGGATTATATCACCAAATATAAAATTCCATCTTTGCATTTAAATTGGTGGGTTCTTTATTTAAAAATATAAAATAAATTCTTCAGCAAGTTTTAAAGTACTGTGTGCTTTAAAGAGGCTTGAATTCTGAAAAGTTTTAAATATATTCTTTGTGGATATAAAGTGTCCTGCATAGGGTCTCAAAAGGAACAGATTCTGTAAATCTAGTCAAAGAATGACTCGTTTTACATGATTGAATATGTCTATAATTAAATCAAGATTTATCTGACGCTAGATATTTATACCAGAAGTGAAGGGAAAACATGAGATGAATTATTTTGTAGCAGATTTAAGATTAAAAATAAGATTAACACCCTTTCATAAAAAGTTATACCTTTTAATCCAAATTGCTTAGGGAATTAAGAAATAGCATTGTATTCACTAATTTTTATGTTCAAAATATGTTGTCATTTTGTAGGGCAAAATATATCATGTTAAACCACTGTGGATATAAATTTAAAGGTACAGAGCTTGGGGAAAAAGAACATATGTACATGTAAATTTTTAAAGTATATAAATAACGTATAATTATGCAAATCATACAATGTATAATACCCCGCAAATGATAATTAGAAATGGTTATCTTTAGTAGTTCCATATCTTGGCCTGTACTTCGTACTGTCCGTTTTTAAGGGTAGCCATTAGCCAAATAGTAGCCATTTGGTGGTATCCAATGCTTCTCATGTGTTTTGTTTTTTTTCTCTTTTAACATTCTCTCAATATATACATACACATTTATGTCTTCTGAACCACATAGTATATGACTTAACCTCTTAACATTGCTCTTACATAACTGGAATTTAAATGCAGGAATTTTAATATTGATAATACATTTTAAAAAATTTAATCCACAGTCCATATTCCAACTTTGTCATTCATCGCAGTATATTCTTTATAGTACTTTTATCCTCCAGTACAGGATCCAATCCAGGATCATGTATTCCATTTGGATATTAGTCTCTTTATATTTTTAATCTATAACAGTTCCTCAGCCCTTTTGTCTTTTATGACATTGACATTTTTTTTTTTTAAGTGTGTTTTTACCAGGACTCATCAGCTCCAAGTCAAGTAGTTTCAATCTAGTTGTGGAGGGTGCAGCTCACTGTGGCCCAAGTGGGAATTGAACCGGCAACCTTGTTAAGAGCATCGCACTCTAACCAACTGAGCTGACTGGCCGCCCCGACATTGACATTTTTGAAGTATACAAGGCAGTTACTTTAACCGTTTGTCAATTGTCAATTTGGATTTGTCTGATATTAATTCATGATTTGATTCATGTTATATATTTTTCTCAGGGTGTAGTATCTTGAGGCACCCGGTGCACTGCCCCTCAATGATGTTAATTTTGTTCACTGATGTTAATTTTGTTCACGTGGTGCAGATGTTGCCTTGTTTCCCTGATATGTAGCTAAGATACATACTACCTTTCCTCTTACAACGAATAATCTGTGGAGAGATGTCATTGTGGCTTTAATCTGTAGTTTCCTAAACTGAGGTTAATTTCAATTATTCTATGTTCATTTCTAAGTATTGTGTTTGGTTTATTTACAAATCTGCTAGAATTTCGTTCATTCATTCTTTAGTATTTTGTTGTTCCTTGTCAATATTGATCTGGTCATATTCTTTTTACCTTAGTTAGCTGTTCTAAAATCCATGCTGATAATTCCTATATCAGGTCTTTGCAAGTCTCTTTCTGATGTCGCTATTTCTGCTAGCTCTCTTTCATGGTGCTTTGTTTCCTTGTGTGCTTGAATATTTGACTCTGATGTCTTTATGCTCCTTTGTGGGAATTTGAAGCCTAGAAGTAAGGTACATTCCTCTACTGAGGATTTTTTATATTTACTTGGGCCATGTGCCTACAGCACTACCAGTCTGAAATCCCAATGAAACAAATTCACTCTGGTTATGTGTATTTGGAAGGCAAATCTGCGAAAAGCTAGTCTGTGGTTACAGTTTCTTGTGGATGTGATTGCTCCTGCCACAATTTACTGTTACTATAAAATGTCAAATATTTTTATGTCTTACTGATGCAGGTTTCTTCTCTGCTTGGAATATCCTCCAGTTTTGTTTGTTTGTTTGTTTAGATTTACCTTATGCTTTTGGCCCAGCTGAAATGTTACACTACCCCCTGGGCAGAATAAATCATTATCCCTTTTTGCCTTCCCACCACATTTTGTTTATAATTTCAACATTGTTTGCTATTTACTTTTCCTTGTATTACAACTATTTATTTTGATATCCAACTCCATTAGGCTGTATGCTTTTTGAATGTACGGACTGTATATGTGTTTCCTCTGACATTTTCTCTCTTTTCACAAAATCTGTCCCTGTACTCTAATACTATCCCAGTACAACATCTATCGTGTTTGTCCATTAAAGAATACTGATCTTCCCTCTTCCTATTTTGACTCAAATATTTATGTGTAGTTATGGTACTTTAATAATCCAGTATATTAAACTATTTTATTTACATTAATACACAAATTACGCATTGATGCTAATTAGATCAGGTGGCAATTAAAGAATATAAAACCAGGAATGTAAAGGTCCTTTTGCTACAATGCCATATAAATTTAAAACTTGATTTCTAATATTCTCAGTTGACTCACTTTGAATATATAAACTATGTATTGCCTGTCAAAATAATGTTGTGATTTTAAGAGAACATTAGCATAGTATGAAGCATTCTTTATAAATATGCTAAACTATTCTATTCTTTAATATTTTAAACACAAAGAACCTAAACTATTTTTAGATGAATGACTTTCTTTTGAATCTTAAACATTATGTACACTTAATATTAGAGCTTCAGTAATATTTTCTATGTTTAATAAATGTCATAGCACTCATATATAAACAATGTTACTTAATAAAGTCACTAAAATGTACTTAAAACCTATCATATATATATATATATATGTGTATATATATATATACATACATACATATATATAGAAATTGTTGCTTTAACATTTTCCAAAAATAATTTTAAATATAAAACTGTAAATTATAATTTTTGTTTCTAAATCTAAAAATCACTCTCCAAAGTTCTGTTACTTGCAATACACATGTAACAAAGGTGCTATCAAATGCCTTATAAGGTACATATACAAACATGTACTCTAGTCATCAAATGTTCCCACCTAAATGTCACAAATAATAGTGTTGATTTTTTTCTCTGTACGCTGAGATTTCCTACTTCGTGTCTAAATGATCCCTGCCATACCAATCCATCACCATACATTCCACCCCATCCCCACCCCACGTGTCAACTCTCATGCCCTAATTTGCTTTTTCATCTTTCGCTATCAATTTTATTTAAATATTCTCTTAAAAAATCTACCCTGCTACTCCAAATTCAATGATCATAATTCTACCATTCTCTTCCAAGTATGCACTATTAAATTTAACATTTGGAGATTAGCAAGAAAACAGAAAAAAGTGGGGAAAATAAACGAAATCCACAAAACTAAAGGGTATGTTTTTGTACTGCAAAGTAACATTTCAAAGGATAAGTCAACTAATACGTTAAGGAACAATATTCAGTAGCTCAGAGGGAGTCATTTTAACCACTATAAATTTGATTAGACTGATTCATAAAACAGTTATGGTCAAGTATATCATTTAACTAAAGCTCACTGATCTATAATAAACAAATTCACTCAGTTCAACAATATAGAGGCATTTTAAAGCCCTGTTTACTAGTCCAAATCTTGATTTGTTTCTATTTGTTTTGTTTTGTTTTCTAAAGTTTCAATACTACTATAAAAATTTAAGAAACAGAATCTATTTTACATTTTCAGGATCATTGCCTTCTTAAAAAAAAATTATAAATCAACTCAACAGTAATTTTTCAATCTATTTGCATTTAGCTAAAAAGGACAGCCAAAGCATTTCAACTATCACCCTTATTTGTGATGTGTGTATGTATACATTTTAAAGTAAAACATCTACTCATCAAAAAATAGAATTGAAAAATCTAGTCATATTTATTTATACTAGAAACATTTTACTGTTATTTCTCCAGGCAAAAAGAGGTATCCCTAACACATATGTTTTCCTATCTCATCTCGATTTTATTCTTTTCTCCCAGTTTTAGTTTCTTCCCTACTTCGCTATGCATCCCGGACTCTGTGATCAGTCATTTTATTCTCTCCCTCTCAACTTGTCCTTTGCTTTCTATCCTACCTCAATCCTTCAATCACCTTCCCCAAACAATCTAAGCACTGATGGAAAAGAATCATATCAGTTGTCCAGATTTATTTTACAAAAATACAAATTGATAACTTCACCTATGACCCTTGACATATTTATGTATCACTAATTTATGTGCAGTCAGATTCCTCTTCTATTCACCTTCTGCCACTTTCTTCAATTTTATGTCCTATGGCCCATTCAATTCTCAGCAGATAACCCAAACTTACAATTCACAGCAAACTGAGACTTAGAATCTCTCTCAATCTCCATTAAGAATTACATGAAGGCTAATGTAAACTCAGCCGCTGCTTTATATTCCTTTTTATTCCACGCAACTGGTTATTTCCATCAAGATTTCTCTCAATTCTTTTCAGTCCTTTCCTCTGTACCTTTTTTATCTGCTTTGCCTTTAGATAATGGTTTTCCTCAAAGTTCTAGTCTCCACGCTCTTCTTACTCTCTACCCTCTGAAGTCCTTATACATCCAACTACCTATGAAATCTCCACCTGAATCCCTGAGACATCTCAAGTCAACTAACCATTTCTTACATTTTCCCTAATGTTAGCCTGAATTTTTGCCTCAGCTTGGTGATACCAAAATTTACCAAATTACTGAGTAACTGGAGGGCCATTCTAGAATCTTCTACTTCCCTCGCCACACTGCTCTGGATCCAAGCAATAAGATTCTTTAAATTAACCCCCTATATTTCTTTCTTCATTTCATACCCTCATGACCACTGTTTAGTTCAGACTTTCAGTATCTCTCTTGGATTACTGTAAATAGCTCCTCCTGGCAACCCTTCCCAACTGACTGCTTTGCTCTGGTCTCAATTTCTCAAATCAATTCTCTATATAACTGTTATAATTAAGTTTCTGAAAATAAATCAGATCATAACTTTCACTTTACTGTTTAAAACTCTTTATTGGCCTTTTATTTACTTTCCAAGACCTTTTGTGATCAGACTCCTAATTCTACAATCTCATTTCCTTCCTCTCTCCAAAACCCTACCCCCATAATTAAAACAAACCAAAACAATAACAGTGTCTTAAATTCTCTTGAACACATACCCATATAATTTAAGGTCACTGTATTTGTGCATTCTGTCCCTCTGCCTAGCACAGCCTTCTACTGATGCACACACCTGACACATTCTTCTTTAACCTTGAAATACTGCTGTGGTATCCCTTTTCTAAAGCCTTTCCTTTTGACTATCACTCCACAATCACCTTTTCCAGGTATAGTTAATCACTTCTTGCTCTGGGCTATCCCTGTATTATGTACCTATTCCTGTTACTCCATCAAATTCTATAGTTGGCCCTGCTAAAAAAAAAAAAAATCAGAATTTATCTTTTTCATAATGATACCCATGAATGATTTATGAAGAAATGTACTATAGTTGACATTTACTTTACCCTGAAATAAAAGCATTTTGAAGGCAGGAATAGAAAAAAATTGCAAATTTTGAAAGAATGAATCTGGAATCCTTAATCAGGACAGAATAGTATAATATACTAAGAAAATAACTACCTTAATGCCCAGAAAACAGGGGAAACAGTGATTCTCTAAAAATACACAAATGTTAAGAGCACAGGATCACAGAGTTTTTGTCAGAATATGCATAAAGCACTTAGCATAGTGCCTGGAACACAATTATATGCTTTTAAAAGTTACTACTATCATTCACATTATTATTGTTATTAACTAAATTGACTAGATTTGGATGAATTAAAAGTAGTTCTACGTCACAGGTACTTTTTGGTCTTGGTCCTAAGAATTGTAGATTCCTCCAAAACTCTCTTGAAGTTTTCAAGAAAAAAAAAAGTCATTTAAGAGTGACTTTTAATTACACTAGTAAATATGATACATTTATTTCATGTTATTTCATAAGTAACTAATTTATAATGGTCCTTTCCCTCATGAAAATAATTATATCACGAAGAAATTCTACTGAATGGACTTATCAATTTCTTCTTGCTAAAAGTTCCTTTGCTACCACATATTAAAACAAATGCATTAAATGATTAACACAGCAAAATGCAAGATAATTCCTTTCTTATAGAGTTATAAATTCTAAAACAGTTAGTAAGAGTTGCTTTACCTTCAGGGGCATCTGCATCACATCTCTTTGGCACAGAAGGGGTTGAATTGCCTTTATGGTAATCATAAGTTATATTGCTCTGAAAGATGAAAATATGGTTAAAAAGTAAATATTAAAAAATTATATTTTGATTCAAAAGTAATCGCATTAAGAACTTTATAATCTGTTTTCTACTAAATTATATCTAACTAATATTCTAAGGGTCAATTTTAAGATAAATTTAACATGAGGGCTGTTTTGCAACAATCTTTAGGTCTTGTGTTGAACAATAGAGCTTCTTCCCAGAGAAAGAGTCGACTTATTTTTCCACAGTGGAACAAGAAAAGATTATCTTTTGTCCATGAAAAACATGATCTTCCTTCATTCACTCATAGAATGAATGGTTAATAAGCATGACCTAGTGAACTAGGCACAGGGGATGAGGCAAGAAGAGAATAAAAAGGTATAAGAAGTGAGAAATATGATTCAGGTGATATTCTGGTAGTGTTTTCCAAACCCAGGAGATTCATGTACCTTCATCATTGTTCCTGCCTTATCTTATCTTTGTTCTACTCACATAACAACGTTTTTCAGTGAATTCAGTGAACTAACTTTTCAACACTTAGCAACGTTATGGATAGTATTGATTGAGGGTTTGATGTGACAGTTAGATGAGTTTTGTTCCTAATTACATGATAAAGTTAAGAAAGAATGGAACAAGTACCAGATAAAAAAGAAGTGATCTGGGCAGACTAGGTTAATAATGAAGACTCTATTACAGGAAGGCTTGAACAGCTCATGAAACATGGATTTGATTGGAATTGTTAGGAAGTAGAGCAAAAGGTATTTTAGGAAAAGGAAACAAACTAAACAAAGGTTGAATCACATATGGTCAAAATATTTAAAAATTGTCAAAAAAAAACCCCAAATTAGCTGTCCAATTACAAGTTGGAACCACAGTTGGCTTTTCAAAGATCAACATTAAGAAATCAGTTACAGATAAGAAAATAGTCATCATGTTAAAAGAAAGACCACTTACTCACAAATAAAACATTTATAAAGTATCTCCTGTAGAATTCATAGTACTGATGAGCAGACATATTTTGCTGACCAAAACTTTTTGGGGAGCCATATTATTAAAATTACTTAAAGTATTACTTTAGAAGAAACACCATGTTTCCCCGAAAATAAGACCTAGCAGGACAATCAGCTCTAATGTGTCTTTTGGAGCAAAAATTAATATAAGACCCAGTCTTATATTATATTATATTATGTTATGCTATATTATATTATATTAGACCTGGTATTATTTTATATTAATAATATATATAAATAATTTATACTAATAAAATGATATATAATTATATTATATTATTATTTATATATTATTCATACTATATTATTTATGTTATATTACCCGGTCTTGTATTATATTATGGAAGACCCGTTCTTATAGTAAAATAAGAATGAGTCTTATATTAATTTTTGCTCCAAAAGACTCATTAGAGCTGATTGTCCAGCGAGGTCTTATTTTCAGGGAAACACGGTATTATGAGTTTTAATAAAGGGCTGAGATAAAGGTCAGTAGCTCAGCACCACAGGAACCATTTAAGGAACTATTATAAAGAAATTGTGTTATTTTAAAAAAGAACTTGTGTGTAACAAATATAAATATGCTCAAAAATGGAATGAAAAACCAGTTTTAGCAATATTAAATTTAATCTGATGAGCTAATATCTTATGCCAGTCTTCACAAATTAAAATTTGCTTTTAAATATCAGTATCTTTAAAATATTAAAATAATGAAGTTTTAAATTTTGCACTTACCTCTATTAAGTAATTTTGGCTTCCATACATAACGTACTGGGGAGCAAGACTATAAATCATGTAGCTAGTGTGAAGGACAATGAGCAGAAGTATCATACAGAGAAATAAGAGTGCCTGGGGCCTAGTTCTACCTCTTCTGATTTTATATAACTGGAAGAAAAAAAAAGACAGTAACAACATTTCAGCAATATGTTTTATTTGTGAGGCACTAAGTCCTGCTCATGTGTTAGGGGTAATGAACACAGTTCAATCAACCTCTTTTTTTTCCCCCAAAAAATGAATACTAAGTATTGATTTTTTCAAAATAAATACTAAGAATTCTTAATCATACCAAATAGTTATAAGAATGATAAAGACTATTTTCTCCCTGCAAAGCTTTTAAATTTAGATTTGTTTATTTTAAAATCATGGTAAAGTATCTATATCCAAAGGATCCTATAAATGATCCATTAAAAACTCAGGACCTAGAGCATATATCAGTATTCACATGATCTGTTTCCAGACAAACCTTCTAAATTTATTACATAATAACATCTGTTAAAAGTTCATACAGCTAAGAACTGTGAACTACTTCTAATTTTATCTAAAGACTATAGGAATTAGTTTAAACTACAAATTATTAGTAATATATCTGTGGTTTTATATTACTGCACAAGAACAGACACGTCACGTTTATACTAATTTCTATGCAATAGTCATGACATCCTCATATACTCTGCCATAAAATCTAGATTATAATAATTTATGATAATCTAACTATAGATATTTTTGTATGTATCTGTACTAGAGGGAAACTAAAACATATGCTAACAAATACAATGAACCAGGTGACTTGCTTCATTTCAATGGCAGAGCACACTTTTAGCAACTAAAATATCACCTACCTATTTCATTACTAGATTGTAGTACAATATAGAGTAACAGAACTCCAATTCTGGATGAGATGGTGATAGGATCACCTAAAAGTTCACATTTCCCAGCTTCCCTTACAACCTATTAGTGACTAGCAGTGATAAAATATTAAATTTCGAAAGGAAAGTTGAAATCTGCTGGGGATTTCTGGGACAGTCTTGCTTGATTGATATAGGTGGCACCCCTTCCTCCTATCCACTTTTGCCTTGTAGAACATGGACAGGATAACTGGAGGTGCAGCAGACAAATTACAATAACGAGGGAGAATCCAAAAGGATTTACAGAGATATTGTACTCGACATTTTTGAGCTAGTAAAGCAATGCTAGGTTTTGTCGGTTTTTTTTCATAGTGAAAAGTCATTCATTAGTTCAAGCCACTATTTAAATGAGTTTTCGTTTACTCACAGCTGGAAGTAATCTCTACCTATACAGCTCCATTTTAAAATTCTTACTTTATCTCACATTGAGTGTAAGAAGAAAATAACCCTTTCTTCAATCATATCAAGTGATCTTTTGACTCCTAGTAGGAAAGACCATCTTTTGAGCTACAGTGTACTCATTTGTGCTTCAATGTGTTTTCATGCAGCCAAACATTAAGAAAATAATACAACTTCTAGACCAGGGTTTCTCAACCTTGACAGTATTGGTTGGATAAGTCTTTGTTGTAGGAGGCTGCCTTGTGCACTGAAGCATGTTTAGCAGAAAACTGACCTCTACCCACTAGGTGCCAGTGGCACCCCCTAGTCGTAGCAACTGAAAATGTCTCCAGATATTGCCATATGTATCCAGGGTGGACAAAATCACTCACTCCTGTTTAATAACGATTACTTTAGACAAAAGCACTTTTAAGTTAACATGAAGTGAAAAACCTAATTTTCCATCTCTTTTAGTATCAACATATTTATAACTTCAATATTATCAAAGATAATTTGCAATAACAAACATTACACATAAACTGAAAAAAAATAAAAACAATACTGTAAAATATACTCACTCGAATCCAAAAGAACCATATACCAATATTTCGAATCCCCGCCATTGAAGTGAAAATAAAGTACATAATAATAATAGTTATAAGAATATAATCAAGAGGAAAAACCTGAAAAATAATAAAAGATAAAATTCAATTCAACTCAATACACAAACAGGGCTCTAGAAGTCAAACAAAATTAACTAAAATTTCATTATTCATATTTGGCAAATGTTTAAATAGCAACCAATTTAGATCAGTCTACTATGAAAATACAAAAACTAAGACTCTTCCAAAAAACAATTACGAAACTTTTACCAAATTGTTTAGTAACATTATCCTAAGAAAAATCTTATAACAAATTAAGCTAAAAATTACATTTAAATATGGAATAAAAAACTTCATCAAAAATTAGAAACAGGAATTGCTTGGGAAAGTTCAGTTTAAGTTTTATCCCAAATCAAATGATGCAAATTGAAGAGTTCAGCAATATATCAATATAATAATCTTTAAAGCAATAAATCAATGTAGAAGTTAGATATAATAAAAAGCCCCATCAGCAGAGGGCACAAGCATATACTGCCAAGTATTAGTAGGTTTTTCAACATAATAATTTGACAGAGTGTGAGAAAATTTGCTAGAGTATAAAATTACTTTTTACTTACTGTTTGTAGTAAAGGTAAAAGCATATTCAGGGGATTACTCAGGTTAGCTCCAAATATTATGAAGCCAGAATCGATTCCAGCTGAATGAAGAGCTTTATCCAAACTATAACAAAAAAAGTATGAAGGGTGATTTTTTTTTAATATTATATGACAACATTTTCAGTTAATTTATAACGTAAGCATGCAAATTGAACTGACTCAAAGAAAACCTCAGATAACAAATTAAAACCTCACTTGAATATCTTACAGACATTGTTCAATAAATAAAGTATAAAGAAATACTACTGTGTTTCCCCTAAAATAAGACCGGGTCTTATACTAATTTTTGCACCAAAAGACACATTAGGGCTTATGTTCAGGGGATGTCATCCTGAAAAATCATACTAGGGGTTATTTTCTGGTTAGGTCTTATTTTTGGGGAAACGCGGTATCTATTATTGGAACTTTTTAGTCATTCTTTGAGTTAATGCTGTAGAACACTTCAAGTAAAAGAGCTACTTAAGATGAATAGGCTACACTAATGGAATTCAGCATGGAAAATGTATAACATCACAGGAATTGTGTAAGTGCTTTAGAAAATGTGTGTAGTGTACTTACTTTGACAGGAAGAGAGAAATTACAAATAGCAATGCAACTAAGATGAAAAATATTCCCCAAATGATCTAAAAGCAAAACAAAACACAAAAAAGTATCAAAATATAGTTCTAAAAGTTGACATTAAAAGCATAAAACCATTATGTTTAATATGAGATGCTATTAATAGTATATGACAATGATCTAATTAAAATGATCCTCCAAGATATATTTTAATTTAGTATACAAGGTGTGATCAAAAGATACGGTGAATGTTTAAATACAAAAAAATTTATTACAGTAAAAATCACATTGCCATTAATCAATTCAAAACATTTACCCTTCATGGTCATTTTGACTTTCAGGAAGAGCCAGCCGGAAGTCGCACAGTGCCAGATCTGGTGAATAAGGTAGATGAGGAGTCTTTCTGTTGTGATCAACAAATATGGTGAATGCTGCTGCCAAGTGACATCCAATGTAAAGACAGGAATCTTCAATACGGGAAGCAACACACTGAACTTTAGTAACAGTGTGTGACAAGTTTCAACTTGTTTGGTACAGTCAGCAGGTGTGAGCTATGGTTGAGAGAAGGCGTGTTTTCAAGTGTGCTGTAAATCACCCTCCATCATGACAATGCTCCATGTCACACATCGCTTCTAGCATAGGGCAATTTCTGTCAGTAAAAACATTAAGGTTTGTTCTCACTCACCAGATCTGGCACCGTGCGACTTCTGGCTCTTCCTCCAAATCAAAATGACTCAGGACATCGAGAAAGCCATGACAGCACAACTAAAGACACTAATGAAAGAGGACTTCCAGAACTGCTTTAGGAAGTGGCAAGAACAATGGAATAAGTGTGTTCGAAGCAAGGGGGAGTATTTTGAGGAGGATTAAAGGCAATGTGTCTTTTACTGTAATCTACATATATTTTTAATTTAAACATTCACCATATTTTTTTATCACACCTCGTATCATCTTAGGCATTTGTCATCTAAATTTTCATTATGATTATTTGAGAAAACATACACAAAACAAAGAAAACATTTAAAAGTCTTCATTAGTAACTAAACAAATGAGGCTCTTGGCTAGGTCAAATAAAAGGTTTATATTCAGTTACACTCACATATAAACTTCAAAATTAACTGAAAAGTACACACACAAATCAAAACCAAGAAATTCATCAGGTTATATTAACATGTTGTTAAAATACAGAATTTTTAAATTTTCCCATAGAAGTAATGATGTGTGTATATATGTACGTGTGTGTATACATTATATACACCCATATATGGAATATACAGAGGATACCAAAAAATGTATACACATTTTAAGACAGGAAAAAACTGTATTAAAATTGTAATAATATATACCGATAACAAAAGATGAATACAAGTCATTTGTACACATATTTTTGGCACCTCCAGTATATACTATATATGTCAATTATATATATGCATATAAAACATTATATAACAGCCCAGAAAAGACTATATAACTGATAATATTCCTGAAATAGAGTATTAGCAGCATGAAAAGAACTGTCATGTAAAATAATATTTCTTGGAGAAATATGTTAAGCATTGTAATAAGTGGAACACATTTCCTTCTACTGTAAAACTTTGTATTAGAGATAGTAGATAAAAAGCAAAAGAAATTACTGGAACTGGGTCTCTTAAGGAATAAAATTTCAGAATAAAAAAGGGGTGAAACATGTTACCAATGACGTAGGCTCTTTATTCCCCTGACATCTTCCCTAAGATCAAGGGACAACTAGGCTGAAGAGGCCATATAGCCAACGCCACGATTACTGAGAAACTACATGTGTTAGGTAAGCTTTGTTCAGGCATGAGTTATACTGCCGTTGGGCATAAATTCAACGTTGATGAATCAACAGTATGTATTAAATAAGTTGTTCTTAAACACAAACACAAAAAAGAAGGTTACGTATTGATCAGCCACTGATTTCCAAGTCTGAATCCAAGCTTTTCTATGTACCTGAGCTTCACTGCTATACTAATGTAAAGATGGCTTAGATCACTTACGAGTGGATTTACTCTTATATAAACTTCAGTATCCATACCATAACGCTACTGGTAATCTACAAAAGACCCTGCAAGTTTCAGAAACTCTAATACTCAATTACTACCAACATAACACCCCAAAACACATCAATGTTAGCTTAAATTAAAAAGCACCTACACTAAAACCCCAAATGTACCTCTCAAATGAAGAGTGACCAAGTGAAAAATTGGAATGCACACTTACACTTCCAATAAAATATTTAATAAACCTACTTTAAAGTTAGAAAGAATTAGTCTTTGCCTTTAGGCATTTTCACATAGTGTGTCCTAAAACAAACGAAAACCATATGTGCTTTAAATATTACTGACGAAGGAAATCTGTTACATCTTTAAACATAACTCATACTCAGTTTCAGAGGATTCTACGATGACAAAAATATGGGTAAAGTAAAATTAAAATATGTCTGTAGACCTTCAAAACCACTAAGCACTGTCAGTGTGTAATAAAATTATATGTCACTGCTTGCTTACCTCATGAAATTTAGTTGTGTTTAGTTTGCTTATTTGATGAGGGGTTGGGAGTGAAATGAGACAATCAGAAACATAAATTTTCCTAGTTCTTTATTATGAGTCTGATTCAAATAAACATTTTCTTAAGTATGTGCACACTGACAATGAGTAATCTGAAGAGGAAATTAAGAAAACAATTACATTTATATAACATGAAAAAGAATAAAATATCTAGCAATAAATTTAAACAAGGAGGCGAATGACACACACTAATAACTACAAAATATTGTTTAAAGAAATTAAGACATAAATAAATGGAAAGGCATCCCATCTTCATGGACTGGAAAGCTTAATATCGTTAAATGACAATAGTACTGGAAGTGATCTACAGAGTCATTGCAATCCCTATCAAAATCCCAATGGTGTTTTTGCAGAAACATAAAAATCCATCATTACATGACTCACAGGTCCCGATTTCAAAACTCACCACATTACCACAGTAATCAAAACAATTTGGTACTGGCATATATTCAGAATTATAACTAAGGGAACAGACCCCAAAAGTAAACCTTTACACATATGGTCAAATGATTTTTGACAAGGGCGCTGAGCCCATTCAATGGGGAAAGCAAAGGACAGTCTTTTCAACAAGTGGTGCTGAGAACAGGACATCCACAGGCAAAATAATGAAGTTTGACGCTTATCCTTCACCATTCATAAAAATTAACTCCAAATATATCAAAGACCTAAATCTATTAAAGTCTTAGAAGAACATTCTTCATAGCATTGGATTCGGCAATGTGGAGGAGAGATTGTTCTGTGACCTCGCGCTGGACCTGGGCCAAAACGGAGGTTGCTTTCGACAAACTTCTAATTAAGAGACTGTTCATAATTGATGTTCACTCTGACATCCATCAGCACCCCTCCCCGTCCTCCCGCTATGTGCTGGTTCCTGTAACAGGCTGTTGTCCTAACCTGGTCATGCATGTAATTTCCCGTACCTGGTAGCGTTCACGTACTAGTACCGGTGACTAGTCCCCTCTTTTACCCTATGTAATAATTTTTTGGTGACTGCCAAGGGACACAGAGATCCATTTCATTTTGTAGCTGCCCAACACATGCCTCGTAGGTAAGTTTCCCTTAATAAACTCTATTAATTACCAGACTAGAGTGGCTAGCCTCTTCCTTCAGTCTTTTCCTGCTCTCTGCTTAAGAAAGTACATTTTTGGTCTCTGGGCTTTTCCCTGGATAGGCCTGTACTAATAAGTATTATTTTCTGGATATGACCAAAATCTCAGGCAACAACAACAGAAAAATAGATAAACTGGACTTCATCAAAATTAAAACCTTTTGTGCATCAAAGGATACTACCAACAAAATGAAAAGACAACCTAAGAATGGGAAAAATATTTGCGAATCATGTATCTAACAAGGGGTTAATATTCAGAGTATTAAAAAAATTACAACAGCAATAAAACAAACAATTTTAAAATGGGCAAAGGAAATGAATAAACATTTCTCTAAAGAAAATGTACAAATGATGAATAATTGAATGAAAACATGCTCAACATCACTAATCATCAGTGAAAATGGGAAGTGAAAATCAAAATCATGGGACATCACTTCACAAACCATAAGGTTGGCTATTATCAAAACAATGGAAAATAAGTGTTGGCAAGGATCTGGAGAAAACGGAACACTGGTGGGAATGTAAACCTGTGCTGCTGCTGTGAAAACATTTGTAGTTTCTTCAAAAAATTAAAACACAGAATTGCCATATGATCTAGCAATTCCATTTCTAGAGATATACTCAAAAGAACTGAAAGTGTGGACTCAAACAGATACCTGTACACCAATTATAGCAGCATTATTCACAATAGCCAAAAGTTGAAAACAACTCAAATTTCCACCAATAGATGAATAAACGAAATGTGTTATATACATACAGGGAACATTATTCAGCCTTAAAAAGGAGTGAAATTTTGATACATCTACAAATAGACAAACCTTGAAGACATTATGCAAAGTAAAATAAGCCAGACACAAAAGGACATATCCAGTATGATTCCAGTTATATGAGGTTCCTAGACTGAGCAAGTTCCAAGAGACTGAATGCAGAATAGAAATCATTAGAGGTTATGGGTATGGGTAGAGGGGAGAAATGAGGAGTTATTAATGAGTACAGTGTTTCTGTTTAGGATGACAAAAAAGTTCTGGAAATTGATAGTGGTGATGGTTGCACAATATTCTGAATATATTTAATGCCACTTAATGTACCTATAAATAGTTAAAATGATAAATAAATTTTGTGTTATGTATATTTTACCAAAATAAAAAAGTATGGAAAATTATGTGATGTAATTATGGATGTGAATTTATAAGTTTCTATGGAAATATAAGAGGTATGTATACTAAGAGGTGTATATATAGTAAAATCTCAAGTTATATTTAAAACCTAATGGATCTATAGGTTACCAGGGCCAATTAGTTATACAAGCTCAAAGTATGTCCTTCTGTGAGGGGAGAGTTTAATCAAGTATTTAATGAACATTAGACTGTATGCTTAGAAATGTGTTTAGTAGTACATATAAATGCTGTTTTAAGGAGCCATTAACGTATTCTAATTAGATATTTATTTTTACAAGAGTCTTCAATGCAAAACCAATTTTCTCCCTTGAGTTCATGGCACTGTTCTTAAGAAGTTGAAAAACCCTATATATAGAACTATAACAATAGCAGCTGTAATTTTCTGAGCTGTTTACATCAAAAGGCAACGCACTGCATACATTATTCATTTAATTCCTATAACAAAAATAAGATTAAGCTCATAACTCCATTTTAAGGATGAGAAAAGTGGGGTTTGGAAATGTGAAGTTAAAAGAGGTTATGTAGCTGGTGAGGATCAGAGTAAGGACTCAACACCAGATGTGTATGACAGCACAGTCCATGCTGTGAACCCTTCTGCTTCGGAAAGGAGAGAGCCCCATGCTAGGGAATGTGTGGCCCTGTGCATTCTCATGGCCACGTGCAATCACAAGACCAATAAGCATCTCATGGGAATCTACTCTTATGGGAAAAAGACTGCAGAACTTTGAACTTTTGCATTAGCAAAATTTTAAATTTAATACATTTTATAATAAAACAAACATGGATTACAGCACAGAGTAAAGGCAATAATACTACCACAAAATTTTGAGATAGAACATAACTTCAAAGAAATTTTGTATCAGGAGCCTCTCACCAGTCTTCAGTCCCTTCAGCACATAGTGCACACTGCCGAGAGCTGAGTGGACCTGTCTCTCCCTTCCTCTACTAGGACTACTTGGACGCTAATGTTTAGGAACCACTAACAGTCTTTGGCTTCCTATTTCTGAATTATATCAACTGTGGAAAAACACAGGAGTGATGAAAAATAATTTTCATATTTCATTTGAGCCAAACAAAAAAAAGCAGTGTTTATCCCGTGGCATTCATGTTGAACCTTCAAGTACATAACAGTAAGTTTGTATCCCCAGATGTCTCCTTCAGGCATGCCTATTACTGATTATTCCTAACTAATTATTACTAACTTAGGACTAGATAATGGGAAGATAGGTAAGAATTTAGATCAATATTGTGGAATAACACATTTATATAGTAAAAGGAATAAATAATAACCTGATTGTACTGGAGGTTACAGCCAGTACAGTAAGAAAAAGAAAACATTTGAAAATGTCGTACCTGAAAGGAAGAAGTAAAACTGTCTTTTAGCAGCTGACATGATCATGTACATAAAAATCTCTTAGGAATCTGTAATAAAAGCTACTAGAACTAATAATTTAGCCAGGTTTCATAATACAATGTCAATGTACAAAAACAAATTTCTACATACTGGCAACAAATACTTGAGAATTAAAATAAACAAAATCATTTCTAATAATATACTTACAGATAAATTTATTAAAATATTATCAAGACCTTGTCACTTAACACTACGAACGAGAGCTGAGAGAAATTTACGATAACATAAATAAACGGAAAGATATGTTCTTGGATTGGAAGATTCAATATAAAGATTATCAATTCTCCCCAAGTTTATCTTTAGATTCAAAGTGATTTCAATAGAAATCCCCATGGGTGTTTTGTGGAATTATGAGTTGATTCTAAAGTTTATATGGAAATGCAAAGGTTGTAGCACAGCTGAAATAATTTTGCAAAAGAAAACAAAACTGAAGAACCTACACTACTTGATTTCATGACTGATTTTAAAGCTCCAGTAATCACGTTTTAGCATAAGGACACATATATGTAGATCAATGATGCAGAAGAAAGAGTCCAAAAATGGAACCTCACACACATTATGCTCAATTGATTTGACAAAAGTGCCAAAGAATTTCAATGAGCAAAGGGTAGTCCTGACAAAAATCGGTGCTGACACCTACATGAAACATAAAATAAACCTTGACCCTTAAGTCATACCACCCCACAAAACTAACTTAAAATGGACCACAAACCTAAATACAAGACCTAAAACTATAAAACTTCTAGAAGAAAATATTTGCTATAAGAGCTCTTTGAATGACAGTGTTAAGAAAACATAAAAGCAAGCCATAAACTAGGCGGCAACATTCACAATACATATTATTTGACAAAGTACTTGATCCAGAATATATGAAGAATTCTTGTAACTCATTCATAAAAACAAAAACCTAATTTTAAAAATTGTCAAAAGATGGGGTAGCTGCTAGCTCAGTTGGTTAGAGCACCGTGCTCTTAACAACAAGGCTGCCGGTTTGATCCCCACATGGGCCACTGTGAGCTGTGCCCTCCACAACAAGATTGAATCAACTACTGGACTTGGAGCTGATGGGTCCTGGAAAACCACACTTAAAATAATCAATTTAAAAAATTAAAAAAAAAATGGTCAAAGATTTCAATAGGCATTTTAGAGAAGGCATACAAATGGCTAATAAAAATACAAGATGATGTTCAATATCATTAGCCACCAGGAAAATGCAAATCATAACCATAATGAGATTCTATTACACACCCAGTAGGATAACTATTACAAACAGTTATAACTTAAGAGTTGACAAGGATATGAAGAAATTGGAAATCTTATATTGCTGTGGAATGAAAAATGGCACAACCCCTTTGGAAAACACTTTGGAAGGTTCTTATAAATTTAAACGTATATTAAACATTAGACCCAGCTATTCTACTCCTGGAAGTATTCACCCAAGAAAAATGAATGAAAGAAAACACATATTTACACAAGGATTTATGCACAAATGTTCACACCAGTACTATTCATAATAGTCTCAAACTGGAAACAACTCAGATCTCCACCAACAGGTAATTGGATAAACAAACAGTGATATTGACACATTGGAATGCTACTTAGAAATAAAACTGAATGAACCACTGAAAAAGAATGTAACAACATGGATGAATCTCAAAAACATCGGGCTGGGCCAAAGAAGCCAGACAAAATATTATGCACTCTATGATTCCATTTATATAAAAGCATAGAACACATAAAACTAAAGTATAATGTACATTACATTATACTTTAATGTAATGTACATTAGTGGTTGTCTGGGGTCTGAGAACAAGGGGTCAAGGGGAGACATACAGTAGCTTTTCGGGGTAGCGTGGATATTCGATATTTAAACACCTATATTTGTCAACATCAATCTGCACACTTAATAGGTTGATTTAAAAATCCCTCTAAGTATATGTTCAGTGAAGTGGAACAGAACGTGTTTAAAACAAGGCAGTTAATGCTACAGACCAGGTTGTAAATACTTGTAAGAAGCTATAAACAATTTAGTATTAAGAAGATAAGCTTGGGAGGGTTTCATCGTAACTTTGGTGCTATGAAGAAAAATCACCTTGGGAAAAAGGACTAGGGTGAATGTCTAAAAAAATTTATTCTAACAAAAGATACATAAAACTAATCGATTATGGTATATTTTTGAAGAACTCTGCCAAAAGAGGAACTTTTGAGGTGAGCACTCAGTGCATTTCCTCATTTCCTTTCTAAGTATAAGAAGAAGACAAAGCAGCATTAGAACTCAACCTGGCTGATCTTTGTTGGGGTTCTATAAACACTTTTTTTTAATTTAGCCAAAACCCACTTCCTGCCTTCATCTTGCCTAACTTTCCCCAAACCAGTCTATTTACTGCACTTTCTGAATTACACTGTATACTTGTGGTATACAAAACTCTGGTGTTTGAAATGCCAGATATAGAAACGGCACATTTGGAAGTCTGTAGCCAGCAGTTCTAGACTCAGGGTCATATTATGGTGACCTTAATTCAACTCAGGGACTTAACATTTAGGTGCCACAGTACCAAGAATTCAAGGCTAGCAAATGATGGTTTCAAAAACAAAAAGTAATGATTTTTCCGTCTCAAAAATACCTTTTTACATACTTTTAGCCACATATCGCCTAACAATAAAATAAATCCTATTACTTTCAGTTAGGGCTCCTAAGTTCTATCATGAATCCCAAATCTATTTATAGAAAACTACAATTTAGCAAAATACGACATCAGCATATTACATTACTTACCTATATTTTAATTTAAACTTCCCACCTCTGTTCATATAATACTTACATTACACATGAGTAAATGAAATTCAGACAAGTTACATACCTTGCCCCAAACTACCAAACGACAGAGTTATGACTCAAAACCAGATTATTTTAATTCCAAAATCCATGCTCTGAAGTACCTCAAAACGAGAACTCAAACTCTCTAAGAGGTCCTTATAAACTTGGAAGGGGAATGACAGCATAATGTTTAAAACTCCATTTACCTTCAGGGGCCGCAGAGCGCCACAAAATTTTGTCCAACAGCTGTTTTCAATGAATTCTAAGTGCCTCTCTCTTTTCCTAAGTGTTCGTAACCTTTCTTCAAATTGTTTTAAGGCGCGTTTATCCCTTGCTGGCAAAGGTCGACCGTCTTTGCTCTGCAAATAACAGAACAAAATAAAAACAGTTTTTTACGATTAGGGTGTTAATAAAGTACCCATCAGATTTAGCAAATCAGGCAATGAAAATTTTTTTTGGTTGGATTTGACTCCTTAGGCAGATTTACAAATAGGCAATTTTAACATAATGTGTCTTAGAGAAGTTCTCTTCGCATTGAGATAATTAGGTGTTTTATTAGCTTCTTGTACTTGTATAAATACACATATAAGCCAGTTCTTTCCCCAAGTTTGGAAATTTCTAATATATATATATATATATATATATATATATATATTTTTTTTTTCAGGTAGAAAATGACTGTTTAATGACAGTTCTCCGTAAAAAAAAAAAAAAAAGAAGAAGAAAATGCTTTGTACACACTGTACACACATTTACATGGCTTTGGAGGGCCTCAGTGCTGGGATGAGGGCTGGAGAGGATTTGGCCCATGACAGGACTGAGGGATTTTTCTTTAAATAGTCTCTCTACCCCCTTCTCCCTCTCTTCTCCTTCTAGGATACCCATTTTCCTGATGTTGCCCTTTCTAATGGAGTTGGACAGTACTCGTAGTTTTTTTCGTTTGTTTGCTTGTTTTGTTTGTTTGTTTTTATCTTAGTTCTCTCTCCTCTTTCACCTGAATCATTTGTAGATTTCTATTTTGTACCTCGCTAATTCTCTCTTCTGTATGGTCTGCTCTATTTCCAATGCTTCCTAATGCGTTCTTCATCTCATTTAGCTCCAGAATTTGGTTGGTTCTTTTTTTGGTAAAGTACTTCAGCTCATTAATTTACTCCTGAGCTCACTGAACTGCCTTTCCGACTCTTCTTGTATCTCAAGTTTCTTCATGAAAGCTATTTTTATTTCTCTTATCACTTAGACTACAATTTTCCATGACTTTTAATTTTGGTTTCTGGAGAATTATCATTTTCTTTTCATGATACTGTGTTACCATGATGATTCACAGTCCTTGATGGATTTTTCCCCTGCCAGTGCATCTGAAACAGTGAACATGTTTTTTATTTAGGTACAACTATAATTTTAACAATTCAACAGCCTGGTTCAAGTCCATTCTCTTCTTTTCCAGTAGGTGGCAATACAGCACACACTTTTGGCTTCTCTTGACTGCTCTAGTTGTATCTGAGAGCCAGTCATTCTCACCTTCCACTGCATCTACCAGAGATGTCGCAAGTGCCCTCTTCATCACTGCTTGTGCCTCTGGGGTCACTGGTGATTTATGCTACAAGTATCACTGTGATTATGGGTTTTGCTACAGTCAGAAGCATCACCGTCGAGTCACCAGGATGGCCTGTGCCCCTGCTGCATCCAGAGCTGTCTGGGACTTGGGCACCACCACCTTGGTGAGCGGATAAAGTGGGGTGGGGAACTGGGGTAGCAAGCCCCACCACCACTACTGCCCAGTTCCCTGCGGCTGCTGGCACCACTGTGTCCAGGAGGCTGAGGTCGGACACATTGCTTCTGCAGCTGCTGCTACCGAGCTTTCTGATGGAGCCAGTACTGCAGTAGCCCAGGGGGAAGGGAGCAAAAGTCACAATGCAAACGCGTTGCTGCCCTTTTCCTTTGCTGGGACTGTGGTGAGGGGCCAGAGTTGCGGGCTCAGCTGCCATGGCAGGAGAACCAGGGTCTCAAGCACGGTCTCTGCCATTTCTCCAGTTCCGCCTCCCCTATGCATTCCAATCCACCTGCCTTCAGATGTACAGATATGTGGATCTCTCAGGCATCTTAGTGTGTTAAGCAGAGGAATTTTTCTTGAGTCATAGATGTCCCACTAGTTGCAGATTGAAGGGAAGAGCCAAAGGGGGCATCTCACTCCACCATGATGCTAACCTCAGTTTTCCTTTTTATGCGCTCTTATTGTCTGGTTTCAGGACTATGCTAGTTTCATAAAATTATTTACAAAAATTTCCATTTTTCTTATGTTCTATAACTAAGGTTTATCTGTTACTTAAAGGTGATGGAAGAAGAAAAACCTTTATTTTGTTTTTAGAAGTACAATTAATGGCAAATGGTTACACATAATCTTTAGCTTATTCGACTAGTACTTAAAGTGACACAATAGAATCTGATGTTACACATGGAATCATCATACCTGAAACTAGCAAAGTTTTGATCACACGTGGAATTTTTGTGTTTTAGAAATTAGAACACTAATAGGAATTCTCAAATGGACAGTTTCCTATATTTCACAGAAGACAATTTCTTTTTTAAATATGGGCATGGTTCTTGAAGGATATGTCA
The DNA here is from genome assembly GCF_004115265.2 of Rhinolophus ferrumequinum. Taxonomy (NCBI): domain Eukaryota; kingdom Metazoa; phylum Chordata; class Mammalia; order Chiroptera; family Rhinolophidae; genus Rhinolophus; species Rhinolophus ferrumequinum. The sequence goes on from NC_046286.1 coordinate 31,829,203, forward strand.
CAAAAATTCAGTGTCAAAAATATGTGTTTCCCAATGTCTAAGTCACATCAGAAACCAGCTCAAAGACAAAGTAATTGTACACTTCCTCATTACAATAAAATAGCAACTCACTTTTGATTTAATTGTTTGAATGTGTTGTTCCACTTCTTCAATGTCTTCGGTGTTTTCTAAACGTTCATAAGCAGCGCTTCTAGTGCCTTTTATCAGATTTAAAGGTAATGCTGACATGCCATAGGCCTAAAAGAAACAAAATTAAACTGTGATTTAGAATGCTATTTTAAACATATTATACACAATTCTCAGGTAAAAATGTTTTTTAAAGTAATTACAAAAAGAGTAAGCAGTTGTAAAGGGGTATAATCACTGAAGAACATGGTACATGAGAGTGAATCATGATTATAATGTATCATAATTGTCCTGTTTACTTCACACTTACACTTGAATAGTTATATACATAATATTAACTATTCCCAGAATAGATAATATCTATTCCTCAAAGGGCAAACTACAAAATTAATATAAATATAATAATTTATTAAAGAAATAAATTGCAACTTCAGGATAACCAGAGATTAAGATAGTGTGCACTCCTAAAAACAATTTACAAAATTATTTCTATAGGAAAAAAAACAATTTTCTCCAAGAACACGTAGTAAATCTTTAGTAAAATGTAAGTATTTTAATATACATGTTATTTGATTAGCAGATCAATTATCTGTATATAGTTTATTTACAAGTTCTAAATATTTATAATCACTTTTCTTGCTAAGTTTTTAAAATATTCCCTACAAATAACTTTTGAACTATTCATCAACACTAAGAATATATTATTTTATATTACCCATTCTATATTAGCCAGTCCCAAATGATGACTTTTTATTGTACAAATTAAAAACATTAATGACAATTGCCATGCGACTATTATCCAAATCATTATTGACCTTAAATCCTTAGCAGCAAAATTGACAACTATCATCTCCTAGTTGTAGCAAAAGGCTCTAAAGCAAATACAACATTATGTAGTTAAATATTTTTCATTTTCCTCCTGAGCATAGAGCCAAAGTAGTTTAGCCAGTTTCATCTGCTGTTAGGGAGGGCCATGAGATTGAGTTCAGGACAATGAATGGGGACACAAGTGATAAATTCTATTGCTTGGGCTTTACCCCAAACTCCAAAATATCCTGGGTGATCCTGCATGTTTTCTCTAAAGCTCTCTGCTACCTGGTTGTCAACTCCCAGGATGACTTCAAATACTTTTAGTGTCCTTTTTAATTACTTTAATATTCTTCACTTAGACTCCTTTAAACATTGGTTAAAACACAACTCAAATCATAAAGCATAAATTCTGATATATCAGGGTTTTTTTGTTTTGTTTTGTTTTGAACTATGGGAGAATATGAACCAAGAACATGACTACAAAGAAATACCACAAATGAATTAATTCTTTCAAGTAATTCCAACTCTATAGTTTGTTGCATTTAGATAATTAACTAGTTGAAATTATTATCCAATATGCAAATCCTTGTATTTGCTAAAGGAAAAATACTTTAAAATTTTGCATTTTAAATAAATTTAAAATATAAATTAATGCTTTCCCAAATTCCCTATAATACAAACAGGAAAGATTCTGTTTGGATTAGAAGAAAATGTAATTTGGACAGACAGAGTGACTTTCTTCTAATTAACTCAATTCTTGTCAAATTTATACTTGTAATGACCTTGGTAAAATATAAGAAAAATATAATCAGGTTTAAATTTTATATTTTAACATTAAATTTTATATCCTGAAAGGTAAAGATAAAAAGCCTGTAGAAGCCAAAGTATCCCTCAGCTACTTTAACCTTTCAAGATTCTCTTATCCTTAATTATCATTTTTGACCTATTTGGTGGTTATAGTAGTTCTACATCGTTTAAACATTACTTTTTAAAAAAGGTAACACAAAACTTTAAAAGTCTGATGAATATGTAGTATTTTATAATGATTATTTACCAATTGTCCACTCACATATCATTTGAACACAAGTCCAATATATTGCTTTTTATAACCAAATGCCAAGGCAAAAATATCTTGCTAAACCCAGTTTATGCCCAAGTATATTATTTCCCTGTCCTCCCAAATGCCTCCAAACTAGGCTTATTTTACCCCACTACTTTTATTTCTGTTTTGGATGAATCGGGGTCCCCACGTATATTAACCTCAGTATTCCATACTGTTTCCCAAGGAATTTGTTGCTGTAGTCAGTATTAATAATGTGGCCCTATTTAGAGTCCATCATCAAATGCAAGGTCATCTAAATTCTCTACACTGGTCTGCTGGTCTCACTTTCTACAGGTCCATCTTCTACACTGTTTCCGAAGTGCTCTCTCTCAAACACCCAAGTCAGATTATGCCATTCCTCTAATTAACATCCTTTACGATTCTACAGGACTAATAAGAACAGTTTTCAAAGTGCTCTGGAAGAGTTCCTTGGATTCTGTGGAGGTGTGTTTGGGCCACTACAGGAGACAAGAAGGCAGGTAGTGATGCAGGCACCTGCTGTTACTTTTCCAGGGCAATTCTACTTTGTTCATCTACTTTTTTACATATCATCATTTCATGTAAGATTGTTTGAAAAGTTATTCGGTATTATTTTTCAATGAGAAGTAAAATTACTGACCTTGTGAATAGACCCCAATTATCTAATCCTCGCATACAAAGCTCTTCATGACCTCTTCCCTACCAACCTTATTCTATGCCCTATCGTTTCCTCTTCTTAAAACACTCCGATTTTATATGACTTCAGGCTTTGTCCAGCATCCACACTTTAGTACGTGCAGTGAACTCATTGAGAATGCCTACCTTCTCACCCTACTTCATTAGCAAATTTCAATGCCCTTCAGGTGTCAGCTTAATTACATGTCTGAGAAACCTCCCTTTGGCTTGTACGTGTGCCTTCCTTACAACTCAATTACAACACATAACATTTTACATTAACTTTATTGATCTGCACATTTGTTTTATCACTAGATCTGTCAAACTTGGCTAATCAGAATCACTTGGAAAGTTCTTAAAAACACAGGTTCCTTAGCCATGCTAGAAACAACTGCAGTAGACTATTTGGTATGTAAGGACTAGGTCTTTTTTCTCCTACTTTTATTCCAAGAATATTTGTTAAATAAAGTAGTTTCTCTAAGAAGATAATATTTAACCAAAAATCATTTAAAAAGAAAGCTCTTTATTCATATGAACTCATTTCCTTACATGAAATTTATATATTTATTAGAAGAGCTGAACTGAATTCCTAAATAAACGTAAAAGATTTTAGAAAATAAACATATGTCCTTAGTAATAACTTATGGTAACATGGACCAGAATACAATCTCTTTTTGTGAATTTTCAATTGTCTAAAGAGAGCAAATAATAGAAAGCAGTCATTATTTTGGTTATCTAGCTTTTAGCTTGTTTTAGTATTGCATGTTTAAGTTACAGTTTTCATCAGGAACTTTAATATTTAGATTATGATAAGCATGAAAAAACACATTATACAAAACATTTCATCACAACTTTAAGATCTTTAGACAACAATCTTTTGAAATTAACCTCACACTTCTTTGAAAAAGATGTATGAAGACTATCCTTTTCAGAAACATAACTTTTATTGCTTACTACTGCCCTCTAGTGAATTACTAGAGAATCAACAAGACTAAAGACTTAAAATGCTTTTAGGTCATCATAACTGCTTCCAATTTTATGTTTCAACATCCAGAAATAAATCACAATCTTTGTTTTAAAACCCAGAATGTTTTGAAAGAATGTATACAAACTACAAACCTTTGTAATACCTTCTTACACTGCCCAGTTTAAAACACCTTTTCCCTACATATCTCTCCTATGACTAGGATGACAGTTTCCAATCTGTGAGCCTTGGATTACTGCCAAAGATCGACACCAAGCACTGCCTTTAAACTGAATACACGTCTTGCATACATTTGTAACACCTATTATTCAAGGACATGTATGCTATTATGACTAATGAAACAATTCCTTGAACATGTACTCAATAAATATTTCCTTTTTAAATAATCATTGATTCTAAGATCCATGTATTTTCTCACATCTCACATCAGTGAAGTCTGGATGCATCTTATAATCATTGGCTAGACAGAAGTCACGACACAGTTGTCATTACCTGCACATTCACATATTTGGTCCTAGCTGGTAACAATGTAGTCACTTTTTTAGTTGAGTTACATGCATTCTTGGTATAGCTATTGAGTTTAATTGCCACTTAAAAGGTCTTATAAGATAGCACTATGATTTGACATTGAAACAGAAAGTTAATGTATATGGACAAATGGAAAAAAGGAGTAAATAATGAAGCAAATATTCACTGGAACAAACAAGCATAATTCTGTATTATTTTTGCAAAGCAATAGTCAAGTAAGTGGTTTATAAGCTTAAGAAAGGAATATACTCAAGGTGACGTCAGAAACATGATGGCATGAGGGGTCCCTCTTGATCTCTCCCCTGGAAGTTACAACAAGTTGAAAAGCTGTAATTCAACAAAGGATTCCCTACACAACACAGACAGATCCATGTATCAGAACACCTGAAGGTGGGTGAATTGAGGCGAACAGGGGAAGAGGGAAGGGAGAAGTGCAGAGACGGGGGCTGCAGGACGCAGCCTGGGGCTCACTGTGGTCCTGGGAGAGGGGAGGATTGAGACTGCAGGTACACTCTCTGTGGCCTCAGCAATCCTGCAATCCTGCCTGAGTGATCAGCATATGATCAGCTGAACCCATCAATTGGGCAGAGACCTCAGGGCAAAGACTGAATACAGAGGTGCTACAACTATGGTCTAACAGCCTTCATTGCCAGAAAACAGAGCCACAGAGCTGGCTGCCTCCCTCCACCATCCCAGTGTTACCAGCAGACCCAGAAAATATGTAGCAGTGTCAGATTAAAGAGCAGAATATGTACAGCCCTGAGAAATGGAGAGAAAGTTCCTGAGCGGCAGACACACACTGCAGCCAATAATGACAGAGGAGGAGATATAAGGATGAGGCACCTGTGGTCTGCCAGTTGCTATTACTCAGAGAACACAGCCACAAACACACCAGCCACCTCTCCCAGCCCAGCCCAAGCCCACCTTCCAAGGCTGATCCCAGTGGGAGCACCCAGGGTTGATGAGGCGCACAGCTCTGCACCTGGCTACAGGGATCTCAGGGGTTCAGAACCTCATCGCCCACCACATCCTCCCACAGGGGTGGTGCCCTGAGACTCAGGCAATTTGGTCACAGACGAGAAATACACCTCCCCAAGAAATCTTCCACCGGGACAACCAGGAACAGGGAAAGAAAAAATAAAACACTCCAGGGCTACCTAATGGAAAACAAAAGAAAGCCTTTTTCCTATCAACCTGCTGTAGAATTCACTCGCCTAAATGCCCAAAAAAAGAAATAATTCATCATTTACCATGAATAACCAAGGTTACACGACAGCTTGGAAAGAAAATTTTAAAATCTCCAGATAATAAACTTGAAGACATAAAAATATGTGACTTAAATGACAGAGAATTCAAGATTGCAGTTCTGAAAAAACTCAACGAGGTGCAAGAAAACTCAGATAGGCAGTTTAATGAACTCAGAAATAAAATCAAATAACAAAATGAATACCAAAGATGTTGAAATTTTAAAAGAGAATCAAATAGAAATTCTGGAGCTAAAGAATTCAATAAAATTTAGGTGAAGAATGAAATAGAGAGGTTAAGAAATAGAGCTGACCAAATGAAGGAAAGGATTAGTGATATTGAAGACAGAAATCCAGAAATGATGCAGACAGAAAAGGAAAGAGACTTGAGAGTTAAATAAATGAAAGAACTCTATAGGAACTATCTGACTCCATCAGAAAGAGCAATTAATAACAATGGGTATACCAGAAGAAGGTATACCAGAAGAAGAAAGGGAGAAGGGAACAGAGTCTATTCAAATAAATAGTCAATGAGAACTTACCAAACCTATGGAAAGAACTGGATCCTCGAATCCAAGAAGTAAATATAACACCTAATTACCTCAATCCTAGCAGGCCTTCTCCAAGGCACATTATATTGAAGCTTTCAAAAATTAATGACAAAGAAAGAATTCTCAAGGTAGCCAGGGAAAAGAAGACAGTAACCTACAAAGGAAAGCCTATTAGATTATTATCAGGTTTCTTGGCAGAAACTCTGTAAGTCAGGAGGGAGTGGAATTAAATATGCAAACTATTGAAACAGAGAAAGTACCAGCCAAAAGTAATATATCCAGCAAAGTTATCCTTTAGCTATGAAGGAGGAATAAAGACCTTTCCAGATATACAAAGCTTAGGGAATTTTCCACAACAAGGCCTTCATTGCAGGAAATACTGAAGGAGGTTACTCCACCTGAAATCAAAAGGCAAAAGGATACAAATCTATGAGTAAGATGACTAACAGGAACAGGAAATGGTAATTCCTACACAGAATAGGGCACTATACATTTAAACATAACATAAAAGGTAAAGGAGATAAAAACATAAAAAAAGAAAAAGAGAAGAAGACAATGTGCTACTGCAACTCAGAAATAAACTCACAGCATAAATAGGATAACTAGTGATAACAAAAACATAAAAAGGGAAAGAGAAGAAGACTATTTGCTATTGCAACTCAGAAATAAACTCATAGCATAAACAAGATAACTTGTGATAATGAGAACATAAAAGGGGAGGGGAAAAAGGTCTGAATTTGCAAAGGGAAATGGAAATGGACATTATTAACCAATGTCACCCCAATAAATTAAAAAAAAACTGTGTATATATAGAAAAAAGACAACTGTGTATATGAAACTTTCTTTTACAAATACTTAAAGGTAACTACTAAAAAAAAAAAGTTAAAAAAAAAATCCAGACACACTAAGTTACCAGAAAACAAAAGATAAAATGGCTATAGGAAATCCTCATATATCAATAATCACCCTAAATATAAATGGAATGAACTCACCAATAAAAAGGCACAGAGTAGCAGATTAGATCAGAAAACAACACCCAACTATATGATGCCTACGAGAGAGACATCTCAGCTCCAAGGACAAATAGTCAATGTAAAAGAGTGGAAAACAATACTCCAAGCCAATGGCATCCAGAGAAAAGCGGTGTAGCCATAAGTATGGCTACATGTAAGTACGGCTGACAAACCAGACTTCAGGATAAAATAACAAGAGACAAAGATGGACATTTTATAATGATAAGGGGACAATATAACAAGAAGACATAACAATTATCAATATATATGCTCCCAACCAGAGAACTCCAAAATATACAAAGCAACTACTAACAGAACTAATGAGAGAAACTGAAAAAAACACTGTTATAGCAGGGGACTTAAATGCTCATTGACAGCGATGGATAGATCATCCAAACAGAAAAATCAATAAAGAAATATCAGCCTTAAATAACATATCAGACCAAATGGACATAATTAATATTTACAGAGCCTTTCAACCTGGAACACTAGACTATACATTCTTTTTCTAGAGCACATAGAAAATTCTCAAGGATAGATCATATGTTGGGAAACAAAACTAGCCTCAGTAAGTTTAAGAAGACTGAATTCATACCAAGCATATTATCCAACCACAATGCTTAGAAATTGGAGATTTCCAAAAAGAAAGTGGGAAAAAACACAAATATGTGGACATTAAACAACATGCTATTAAAGAATGACTGGGTCAAATAAGAAATAAATTGAGAGATCAAAAAATACACAGAAACAAATGAGAAAGAAAATGCACTGCATCAAAACTATTAAAAGGGAAATAGTAATAACAAGCCTATCTCAACAAACAAGAAAAATCCCAAATAAATAACCTAACATTACATCTTAAGAACTAGAAAAAAACAAATGAAACCTAAAGTCAGTAGAAGGAAGGAAATAATAAAAAATTACAGCAGAATTAAATGAAATAGAGAACAAAAAGACAACAGAAAAATTAATGCAACAAAGAGCTGATTCTTTGAAAAGATTAATAAAATTGAGAAACCCCTGACCAGACTTACTAACAAAATCAGAAATGAAAGAGGAGAAGTAACAATGGACACCACAGAAATACAAAGGATCGTAAGAGAATACAGTGAAGGACTATATGCCACCAAATTCAATAACCTAGAAGAAATGGACAAGTTCTTAGAAATACATAACCCACCTAGACTGAATCACAAGGAACTGGAAAATCTAAACAGACCAATCAACAGAAAGGTAATTGAAACAATCATCCAAAACTTCCCCAAAAGCAAAAGCCCAGGACCAGATGGCTTCACTAGTGAATTCTACCAAACATTCAAAGATGATTTAAAACCTCTCCTCTTCAAATTCTTCCAAAAAACTGAAGAAGAGCCAATGCTTCCTAACTCATTTTATGAGGGCAAGATACCCTGATACCAAAACACAGTAAGGACAGCACAAGAAAAGAAAACTACCAACCAATATCTCTGATGAATACGGATGCAAAAATTCTAAATACAATACTAGCAAATTGAATACAACAATACATTAAAAAGTTTATACATCACAATCAAGTAGGGTTCATTCCAGGGGCATATATGGTTCAATATACACAAATCGATCTATATGATACACCACATAAACAAAATAAAGGATAAAAATTATATATCAATAGATGCAAATACTACATATCAATAGATGCATTTGACAAGATACAACATCCATTTATGATTAAAACACTTAATAAAATGGGTATAGAAGGAAAAGTACCTCAACATTAAAGGCCATATACTACAAACCCTCAACCAGTATTGAGTTCACACTTAATGGCGAAAAACTGAAAGCTTTTCCCCTACAATCAGGAGCAAAACAGGCATGCCCCCTGTCACCACTGCTATTCAACATAGTATTGGAAGTCCTAGGCAGAGCAATCAGGCAAGAGAAAGAAATAAAAGGCATCCAAATTGCAAATGAAGAAGTTCAATTGTCACAAGAGGAAAAACTGAGGGTTGCTAGATGGGCGGGAGGGGTGGGGGGTGGGGGGGAGGGTGAGGGGATTGGAGGGCAGTTGGTGACCACAGGATGGCCACGGGTTTGAAAATTAATCTGGGGAACGTAATTTGGTGGTTACCAGAGGGTAAGGAGGTTGGGGGGTGGGGGATGAGGGTGAGGGGGATCAAATGTATGGTGATGGAAGGGAAGCTGACTCTGGGTGGTGAACACACAGTGTGATTTATGGATGATGTGATACAGAATTGCACACCTGAAATCTATGTAATTTTACTAACAATTGTCACCCCAATAAATTAAAAAAAATAAAATAATAAAAAAAATAAATAAAATAATAAAAAAGAAGTTCAATTGTCACTTTCTGCAGATTTTTTATATAGAGAACCCTAAAGACTCTCCACCAAAAAAAAACAAGCAAAAAAAACTATTAGAAACAATACAGTAAAGTCGCAAGAATCAAAATCAATGTACAAAAATCCATTCCATTCTTATATATTAACAATGAAATTTCAGAAAAACAAAAAAAAAATTTTTGCAATTGCAACAAAAAGAATAAAATACTTAGGAATAAACTTAACAAAGGATGTGAAGGACCTCTGCACTGAAAATTATAAAACATTAAAAGAAATTGAAGAAGGAAATGGAAAGATTTTCCATGTTCATGGATTGGAGGAATCAATACAGTTAAAAAGGCTATACTACCGAAAGCGATATAGAGATTTAATGTAATCCCCATCAAAATCCCAATGACATTTTTTTTCAAGAAATAGAACAATAACTCAAAATGGATCAAAGACCTAAACATAAGACCTGAAACAATAAACTTCATAGAAGGACAACATAGGTACTAAACTTATGGACCTTGGGTTCAGGGGAGGATTTTATGAATTTGACCTCAAAGATAAGGGAAATAAAAGCAAAACTGTATCAAACTAAAAAGCTTCAGCACCACAGAGAAACCATCAACAAAACAAAGAGGCAACCAACCAAATGAAAGAAGATATTTGCAAACAACACCTGATAAAGGACTAATATCCAAAATATGTAAAAAACTCATACAACTCAACAACAACAAAAATAAACAATCCAATTTAAAAAGGGCAGAGGACATAGACACTTCTTCCAAGAAGACATAAAAACAGCAAACAGATATATGAAAAAATGCTCAACTTCACTGGCTATTAGGGAAATGCAACTCAAAACCACAATGAGGTACCACCTCACATCTGTTAAAATGGCTATTATCAACAAAACAAGTAATAACAAGTGTTAGAGAGGCTGTAGAGAAAAAGGCACCCTCATACACTGCTGGTGGGAATGTACTGGTACAGCCACTATGGAAAACAGTATAGAAGGTCTCAAAAATTTAAGAATGTAATTACCATATGACTCAGCAATCCCTCTTTTGGGTATTTACCCAAAAAAACCTGAAAACATTTATCCATAAGGATATATGTACTTCTATGTTTACTGCAGCATTATTCATGGTGGCTAAGAAATGAAAACAACCAAAGTGTCCTTTGATAGCTGATGGGATTAAGATGTGGTACATATATACAATGGAATGTTACTCGGCCATAAGAAACGATGAAATACTGCCATTTGCGACAACATGGATAGATCTTGAGATTATCATGCTCAGTGAAGTAAGTCAGACAGAAAAAGTCGAGAACCATATGACTTCACTCATATGTGGAATATAAAACTGAAATCAACAAATGAACAGGACAAACAAAGAAAAAAAATTCCTAACTCCAGACAACAGTTTCGTGGTTACCATAGAGTAAGGGTGGAAGAGGGAAGTAGAAGAGGGTAAAAAGTGTCAAATATATGACGATGGAAGGAGAACTGACTCTGGCGGGTAAATAAACAATGCAATATATCGATGATGTACTACAGATACATACGCTTGAAACCTATGTAATTTTATTAACCAATGTCAACCCAATAAATTAAAAAAAAAAGGAACATACTCAAAGTAGAAAGCCATTTTGCTACTTAAATAAATGCAAAACTATATAGCTTTTCACATGGCAAAATAAGAAACCACAGCAAAACAAACAACAACAAAACAACTTAAATTTACACAATGGGTGTGTTAGCAGCTTCAAAGAAAATCCAAAAGATAAGAGTGGAGCTCTCAAGGAAAGCTCTGTCATTAATTCTCTTAATATCATGCGAGTAAAAGACAATCTTGTATAGTAAAACATGTACATGAATAACCAATCAAAAACAGTGATTCAGAAGACTTACATCCCAAATGTGAAGTTTTAGGAATACCTTTCCAATTTATTTCACTTGTATTTTCCTTGTTTTGTATGCAGACGAGTGATATGATTTTTTGAAGTACTTATGTAAAAAAACTTCTTTCACTAATATAAAACAAAAATTATAAATGATATAAAAGCATGGGCAGGGATCTTTTCCTTATAGTGGTACATAAAATAGAGGTGCATCTTACAATCAGTGTCACAGACTCAACGAAACATGGAAAGCTGAGAAATTTTACTTTTAAAGAGGATGTCTGTCTTCAAAGATTACTGGGAACCACTGCTTGATTTATTTCTACTTTTGAATCCTTAATTTATTACTTAAATTTTCTTTAATCCATTAGTTTATATTTTATATCACATGTATATACATTAACATACACACACACACACACACACACACACACACACACACAAATAAAATGCATAAACATCCTGAAGGACATGTTCGATTTTTCACTATGAGTGCATATAATAAAAAGTCTAGTAGTCACTGCTTCTATAGGCACTTCAGTAGTCCATATAGTATTATTATATTTTTATGAAAATCTCATTATTCAACATTTCCCCACTTGATGGCACCAAAAAATTAAAATATCTACATAAATATCTCAGCCTAGAGGCTTCTTTTTTTCCTTTAACTTAAAAAGTATCAGATTCTCTTTCAATTTAAGCTGGAAACAAAAGGCAAGCTGATAATGTTGTTTGACATTGTTCTTCTCCTAAAATTGAGCGCCCAATTATTTGGCTATTCCTTAAGACGTGGTACAGTGGATATAATCTTGGTAAAATTTAAATAAGCAACTGGTTTCTAAAGTAAACAATAACGCATATCTAAGAAATTCATTGTATTAAAATATACATTACAAAACTTCTAGTTTCAATACTATCAGTTACAGATTCTATAACAGGCATGTTTTTACCTTTAATAATTCTTTGTACTCAGGGTCAAAGTACACTAAGTATTAACTTCCCACTTGGGGTACTCTAATTAAAGTTAAACCTCTTCTACTTCCCTTGAATATGTACTATACCCTCCCTCTCCCATGCTCCACCATGAAAAGCCCGTAACAAGTTAGGAGAAAAATTTGCATCTGCAAGCAAATATGATAAATAGTATTATTAACCACATATCTATAATAAAACCACCTATCTACAGTTGATTTTCAAGCACTTTTTAATAAAATTTGAGCATCATTGGCCCATTTTTACAGATGGGGAAGTTAGGGTTCAGATATTGTATTTTACATAAAGACTCACACTCATGACTACTCTCAGCTATACACACCATGCTGCCCCCTTAAACAAGGTCTCCTCTATCCTACCCTTCTTCCTCTCTTTATACATTCAGTAGCAAAACTGGCCAGACTGTGCTTTGGCAGCAAAAATTCGCCCACTGAGTTTTGAGCATATCTTGTAGTGCTATTTAAATGATGTTTATCTGTCTACACACATCCAAGTAACCACCAACCGTGAATGCCTTTTTGACTTACTTATCTTTTCACAATACACATTCTCATTGATGGTGATACAATTGCTGTTAGCATCTAATTTACTGTCCCTGCAAGAGGAAAGATTGGGAACTATAATTTGAACCACATGGAACAGTGAATATTTAACAATTTGAGCTATTAGTGACTATTGAGTGGCCAATAGATTCCAAGATTTGGTGAATGCTTTAATTAAATCTTCACAACCTTATAAAATATTATTCCCACTTTAGAGATGACTAAATTTAGATGGTAAAATAGTTCAAGGGACCCATGGACTTAAGAGGGATCACATTTAAGCATCTCCACCAAGGATCATAATTTTATTGCTTATGCTACTTAAAGAAAATAGGTACTATAACTCCTGGGTAGTTTGATCTTGATATCCTGTTACACTGGACCCTCTGCCTCGGTCTTACACCTTAAGTGGCACCTCTCTATTCAATATATCTTCTATATCTTTCTGCTTTCCAGTCTCATCCTCATCATAAGGTTCTTTGATTGTTTTCTCAATGTCCTTCAGCCCAGCCCAACCAGAGTTCTAGAAAAGTAAAGCTCTTCTAAGGATATCTTAACTAAGTCAGTTTGATTATTTGGTTTAATTGATTGCTTAAATGATAATTTTCAGTTTCAATTTGAATATAAAATATTATATTTTGAAATATGTATCTTTACAATACTATTGTTCCTACAGGAAGATCTCTTTCAAAGATTTTAAATAATGTCACACATTTTTCCCACTCCCACTTAACATCCCAGTTTTTTTCAGTGCCACCACAGTAATACTGTTAAAACGTTAGTCAGTCTCTATTATGTTTCCATTTAAAACTTTCCAGTGCTTTCTAATCTCAATCAAAGTAAAATTCAAAATCCCAACTATGGTCCATTAAGGCTCTAGGTAACATGGCCCCTGGCTATTTCTCGTCTAAACTTCGGCCATTCTTTCTGGTCAACTGGGCTCCAGCACACTGGCTTTGCCTCCTTGCTATTATCCGATACTGCATACAAGTGCTTATCTCAGGATTTTGCACTTACTCTTTCTTCCCTCATGTCTGGCTCTGTCAGTTCACTCAGCTCTCTGCTCAGATGTTAGAGAAGCCACTCTTGACCTTTACAGAAAAATCAGCCTCCATTATTGTCTATCCCCTTACACTGCCTTATTTTATTCATAGCATCTATCACTTGACCGTAGGGAGGTAATTTTCCATGAGTCTCATTTCTGTACATCTTGCAAGCCAAGCACTGATTGCCTCCTCTCCCCCTTTTTCTGTACTATCTTTTCAAGGATGTTTGCACAGCAAATTACCTTAGAAGACAAAAACACCATCTTCCTCTGGAGCAAAGGGCAGGCACGCTTACTGTCCATTACAAAAGACTCAGCTTCCCTAACTCAAGGTTCCTCTGCTATGTGAAAGTCTCATCTGGTGCTGTTCACGTTGCCCCATGGCAACTGGGATTCAGGGAACTGGCACACGAAAATGCTCATGCTATGGCTACTGCTATGGTTCTAAGTTATATAAAGTTCTTTGTTTCTAACCCAGAAGTCTTGCTTCGACATCCATGAAACTGCAGCAGGCTGCAAGTAGGGTAAAACCTTAGACCTTTCATAATTCTTGATATTGCCTTACTTACATATCAGTATCCTGTTTTCCATTTTTTTCTCATGCCTGATCTTTCATTGACTGGTACATATTTATTTCCCTTATAGTTTTCAAAGCAATTTTACAAACAATATTATTTGACCTTCAAAAATCCCTAAGAGGCATTTTCTATTACCATTTAATGGGGCAGACACTGACCCAGCGAGGCTAAAACACAAACCCAAGATCAGTATAACAAATGTGTCACAGAATAGCAATTAGAGTGCCGTTCTAACTCTTAATTCATTACTAACTGATGATTGCTTCTTAAAAGACAAATAACTCATATGCTATACATATGTTTTGTAAGATGGGAAGATAATTACCCACTGATATCAGATGGCAAATTGCTCGTGTAGTAATGCATGACAAAAACAAAAATGATAATAATAAAACTGAGTATCCAAATAAGCACCAGAAACATATCAAAATGCATGTATTTTAGATTTCTTTCATTATACATTATGACACAAATGATTATATAACAAAACTAGATTCTATCATACTAATAGCCCATTTCTTTTATGTCTTAGGGAAAACATATTGAAACAACAAAAAAGGTTTTCTTTATAACCAGCATTTTCCATCACTGCAAGAATCAAGAATGTTCTAAATATAAACTCCATTAATCTGAAAAGATTCCAGATAATTTAAAGCTTCATGCACAACTCTTTCGGAAAATAGGTAAAGAAGCATTTATTACTAGCTGTTTCTCTGTAATTTGAGTGAAAAACTCAAAAAGTACTCTGTACACAAGTTTGTCAGGTTATTATAATTCATAGCTTACCATTTCCAGAAAGATGGGAAAAAAATCAAAGTCTCTAAGATTGGATTACATATACTAGAGAATATCAAGTTACATAAAATATCTGATTTTAAAAGCCCTGTACCCCTAAGTAAGATAAATTTACTGAATCAGTAACTGATATTGACCTATGGTTTAGAGTTCTAGTATGCTTATAAATCACTAAATCTATTATTGCTTGGTTATAACCACCTTCAAGGTTAACAATGTTTGTTGTAATATTTGTTTCTGAATATTAAATTTCACAAATACAGATTAAAATGATTGTGACTAAGTAGTTAAAAATTAACCCTCTTCTAAGTAAAGAAAACTCAAGAAAAAAAATGAAAGCACTAAAATATTAAAGAGGAAAATAGAATAAAGTTGAATATATGACTAAGTATTTTTTAAAAAATTGCTTCATAAAGTGATTCTCTAATTTTAACTTAATGATCACCATTATACTTACTGTGTAAGTTATAGCTGCCAACATTCCAATCAAGGTCAAAGAACTAATGGAAAATGACAAGGCAGCTAAACCATCTGCAAAGGAAGAAAAACACTATTAAAAATGCACATATATACTATTCAAATGTATTCCTTCGTCCTTGAAGTGCTAACTCCAAGTGGAGCAAAGAGTTTTTAAATGGCTCTTTACAAATTGATTTGTAAAAAATCTTTCAGACTAAGATGTTCTTTCCTTCACCTCTTAAAATTAAAGAGGAAAATTACTGCCTCATTATTGAGCCTAAAACAATATCAGCAAAATACTAGATGCTCAAAAGGTAGCAAAAAATTTTCCTGGCCTTTCTCAATGGCAGACCTTGAGCAATAGCATTACATAGGAAAAGCCACTGACCTTGAGGCTTCCTTGCCTCTCTCCTCAATCTTGATACTCTTCGTTTATTCTTAATTTTCAAATAAATTTTTAATACACATCCTAAAACTAAAATCTTAAAGGGTTTATTTCACTCATTGAAAGGAGCTAGCTTACCCATTTGGCAGGAAAAAAAAGAAAAAAATACAGCAAACAGGAATAGATTCAAACATAACCAAAAGAGAAAAACTATGTTAACAAGTTAGATTTCAGAAATTATTTAAAAGACACCAATGAGCAAGGAGCACAGGTGACACTTTCAAATAAATATACCAGCTTATGCAATGAAATACTATGCAAATTATAATATTCTTAAATGAGAGTAATATTAATTTTTCTAGTTTTCATATAGGTCCTATTGGACCTGTAGTGATGTAGTTTAAATGCAGGTCCTGTGGAATTAAATATATTTTTTTCATTAACTTAATGTATCAATATTAATTTCTCATAAATAATAAAATTAGAATAATCAATCTTCTTAAAAACGACATCTCAGTTTTACTTAACATTTGAAGAGATCATATTATTAACAAATTCACAAATTAAACAAGGCAAATTTTATACTATTTTTATCAAAGACGTTGAAGCTATTACTAGAAGTATCAACATAAGGTGTACATATGACTGACTAGGAGAGGTCTGGCATTTAGCTGATACCAATTTTAAGGTACTATCACTTATAAAATACATCCCAAAATTAGAGATAATAAAAATATGAAAAAATATGCATCTTAGAATTGATAAAAATGGAGTATTATGCTAACATATGTAGCCAATTAAAAAAGTTAATATTACTAATAGTGATAAGCAAAATGTACTCTAGGATATAATGTTTAAGATTTGAAATTAAAAAAACATTAAGACTAAAGAGAATGAAATTACAGAAATTAGAATAATGCTACCTACACAATCAGTGATTCAAGTTACACTAATACTCAAAGACTAGCATGACTTATAGAATAGGCAGAAGAGTACCTACTCAAGAGACCTGGACGAGTTAACTGCAAGAGAAGAAGCAATTTATTTCTCGGCAATAGGATCAGGTGCATAAAACCTGACAATTCAGTATTAGTAGATGCCAGGCCTGCTATCTTTATTCTTGCTAGTATCAGCAAGATATTAATGGACCACAATTTACAAGATGAAAACTTAAGTGGAAAGCAAGAAAATTAAGAAGTTGTACAGCAAAGATTCCAAGACTTAATTTAATCATCGTTTAATATTGTATCTGGGTAAAGAGAAAAAACTGCTGATCAAAGGATGTATAGGACCTATTAAAAAGAATAAATACAAAAGCAATAAAAATTTTCAGCATAATGTTTATAAGTATGCTAGTTTTCTTTGAAAATAAAGTTACTATGCTCAAATTCACATAAAATTCTGAGTAATAAGAACACATTCTTATTTGATATCAATTTCTAATGCTAACTATATTTTTCAATGATTAAACAATTTTCTTAACCTAAGCTGCTAAGCCTGACTATTTTCTTTTCCTTCAAAAACCAAGGTCATGTTGATTAGGTTCAAGAAAGCTCTGAAAAAGTAATCCCAATATGTTTTGGTGAGATGAATTTATAATATTATTTCATCCACACAAAACCATTGCAATTTATATTTTCCACATAAAAGATTACATAACCACAATCAAACAGCAATATAAGATTCTCTCATTAGTTAAAATTTAAAAACCCAATATATCTAGCACATTTCATTAACATATTATTCTATATAATCCAAAGTGAATTAGAGGCCACATAGAAACAGTAAGACCTTCACTGCTAAAATACTTGGAAGATTTTCTTTTCAACAAAGTAATTTTATGAAGAAGTCAAAGGACTAGCTACATAATAACTAGATGACTAAAAGTGAGTCTTAACAGCACAAAGCTTCTAATTTGTGTAGCATATTTTTAACCACAAGTTAAAACAATTGTGCAGTTAAATTCTTAACAGCATAAAAACAGGCTACTCAAAAAAGTCCTGAGGATCATATGATATAATTATGGACTTTGATTTTTTTTTTCAAAGAATACTTACGACTACTTCCAAGTTCTTCAAACAGGAACTTCACTTTTTCCCACTCTGTAGAATTTTTATTATTGGGAACATTCAATGGAACAAAAGCACTATAAAGGAGAAAATAACTCTGTTAAATGGTTTTAAAGATAAAAAGTTGAATAGAAGAAGACGGTCTGAAACTCAATTTTTAGTAATTTTTTAAACAAAGATCATCTTCCCCCCCAAAAAAATTAGCAAATAAAATTTGCACCACGCACAGAGGGTATATAAGAAGTTTCCTACCTATGTGTTTATTATATCACAAATTTGTTTCAATACTTTTATTACTGCTTTCAGTATAATTAGTTTCCTTTGTAATCCTATTTATTTTTTGAATTCAAAAATGTTTTGAGGAGCCATAGGCTAAAAATGGTCAAAAAGGTCCACGGCATAGAAAAGGTTAAGAATCTCCTATGTTAATCAGGGGAACAGAATATAAATATATGTAATGATTTCATATATTTATATGCATAGAAAAAGATTGAAAGGGAATATGCCAGAATAAACTTTAGTAAATATCTCGTTGTAGGACTAGGGCTGATTTTTACTTTCTTCTTAGTATTTTTCTATATCTTGCAAGATTCTACCAAATACACATAATGAAAATAGTTTCTACTTTATTTTTCAATCCACAGTTGAAGGGGGACCCTGGAAGTAACAGTGATAGCTAAGCTTCCCAAGAGCTTAGGCTGGAAGAAAATGGAGGGAGGGAGAGAAGGAAGGAGGGGATAGCCATTTGTTATCTAGCTCAGAAACAAGGACACAATCAAGAGTTTAAGGTAAAGTGCTGAGTATTCCTTAGATTGTAAATGTAGAGAATCAAAATATATAGGAAGTAACTCTATCACTACCTTTTCCCCAACTGTATTTTAATTATAAGCAAAGCAGTAATATCTATCTTCTTTTGTAAAGAGAAAATACTGAATGAGTTTAACAATATGTTAAGGTATCTGCTCTGATAATGTTTGCATGTAAAACAAAGCAATTATTCAATTTTTTTTTTAATTTTAGAAACCTTTACTCTTTGGTACTACTGATCCTTTTTATTCTTATAAAAAGATGAATGCATCAAAGCATGTCAGGCGGTTATTTAAACTTCTATTTGCATTTATGTCAATTTACTACAACTCTTCTTAATCTTGGGGACTTGACTTATTTCTTACCAACTTTTAGAGAGAAAAGTGATTACCCAGAGGGATACAGCAATAAATGCAAAAAGTTGGTTATTTGTTGCCCTGACTATAAAATCAAAAACAATTCAACAAACGCAGTAGGGTGGAATCAAAAAATGCATATTACACTTCTATAATGATATTAACTATTTTATTAGCATTTGAACAAAAACATAAACCAAGCAAGAAAAAATTATCTACATAATGTCCCTCTATATTTTTTGAACAGAGATTTTTCCAGATATATTTATATTTTGAACTTGTGAGCTAGGAATAACCAATTTTGTGATACGGGAGAAAACTACGTTGTACAAAATATCACCTATAGTACTATTAAAACAGAAATAGATATTACAAATATCTAAAAATAGCATTCATACCTAGAATATTAAATATCTATGTCAGTTTTAAGTAATCAAAGTTTCTGTCCAGTGGTAGAAATAAATTTGTTAAGTCTTGCTCTTGATGATACTTTCGTGTTCAAAACTCCTGAGCTGGTTCTCTAGCAGTTCAAATATTTAACAGAGAATAACACCAGAGAAAACTTTATAGGAGTATTTAAAAAAAAAGTTAAATCCCCCACCACACACACAAAAAATCAGTTAAATGGTTCAAACTGCTGTCAGAATGACATCGGGAAAATGTTTATTTATAAGAGGTTCAGCAGAGAGTTAACATTTTAGTACTTATTGTTATTTTAGGTAGGAACTAGAGGGAGTAAAAAAAGCAGAAACCAAAGCAGATTCCTTAGCAACCTTGCCAATAGTTTTGTACAATCTAAGAAACAGACGTAAAGTATTTTCACATAAACTAAGACAAACATCCATAAGCAGAATTCACAAAAATTACAACTAAATGTCTAGATACCCTGAGCAGTAATACTTAAAACATTTAACAACCAATATGGCAAAGGCAGTGATGAATCAACCTTAATTCTGGAAGACCCTGTTGAATCAGGCTTTATTCTTCAAATGGGCCCAGGATGGGGAAAGAAGACTCAGGAAGGCAGAGCAGCAGCTGAAGGATACGGAAGCATTTCAACCTTCTAACAACCAGAAGGGGCAAACCAGTATTCACTGACAAAATACCAGCCCTACAGACAAAGGTCTATAAAACAAAAAGGAATACCTCCTAACAGATGCAAAGGCAATTGAGGTCAGATGAGTCTGGAATACATACATCAATTTTGATGAGAAGATAGCAGTTAAGATTATCAGGCATTTGCTAAATGGTGATGACATAAAAAAAATGGTGATCAACTTTTGGTTAAGGGTTCTTGCTATAATTAGATTTGTGTGGTGGAAAGGTATACTTTCCTAATCTCTGTCCCTCTCAAAAAAAAAAAAAAAACGACACATGGTATTAGATCAAGATAAGAACTCGAGCCTTGTAAGATCAAAAATTTCCCTCACACTCTTGAAAACAGTAAAACTGAAAAACTACTTAGTAAAAATATTTTATACCCAATCTGACTCACTGAATAAGATAAATACAGATGATTATCCCTTCAGGAAAAGACAAAGGAAAGGCTAATGAATTTCAATAGATTTAAAATTAATTTAGCAGATTTGAAAATAGAGAATTCATCTATGGAAGCCCTAACCACCAACATAAGGATATTTGGATACTGGGCCTTCAGGGAGGTAATTAAAGTTAAATGAGGTCCTAAGGGACCACCTTCCACCTTCCTGATGGAATTGGTGTCCTGATAAGAGGAAGAGATACCAGAGAGCACTCTCTCTCCCCCAGTGAGAACAAACAGGAAAAAGCATATGAGGACAAGTGAGAAGGTGGCTGTCCAAGAGCCAGGAAGAAAAACTTGCCAGCACCTTGATCATGGACTTCTAGCATCTAGAACTGTGAGAAAACACATGTCTGTTGTTTACGGCATTCTGATCAGACCAATGCACTATACATGTCATTCATCTTTTTTTTTTTTTAATTCTAGTCTGCTGACTAATTTCTACTCTTTCAAATTTCAATTCAAATATTACTTCCTCTTAGGTCTTCCCTGATTCTGCAAGGTAGAATTCCTACAGCAAGGGTAGACACTTACTATTCCACCATCGACACCTCTTATTAGAGCACTTAAATACTGCAATTCAAGTTATTTGCATCTCTAACCATTGTGAACACTGAGGACAGAGACCACGACCCTCCCTCTTTCTCTCTAGTATCCTGCACACTACCCAACATGCCAACGCTCCAAAAATGTTAGCTGCATTAATTAATCAAACCTAGATCACATTTGTGCCATAAAATTATCTCTTTGATCAAAAGTAAATCACTTAACAAAAACTAGTAATATGTCACTTTCAAGAAAATTTCAGGAAATTTAGTCGATCACTTAACCTAAATGTGTACCTCAATTCAAATATTTACATATGGTAATAAGAACACGATCCTGTATAACAAAAATACTACTAGTGTTTTATTCCCAAACTTCAGACTTGGGAAATATAAGAATGCACATACTCGCCTTTATGTCTATGCCCTCAGCTGACAGATGACTCTGTTTCAAACATCAATGAGAAAATGGAAACCAATCAGAGAGGAACTCTTTCAATTGCATACCAAACTTAGGAACCTACCTGAATCTCTTTTCATTTTTTTATCCCTCTTATAACAACAAAGGAAATATCATTCCACCTGAATCAAAGCCTTTCACCTATATCGGTGCGTTGGATGCCATTCCTTCTGGCCTGTTATCCACCTGATAGCCAACATTAGCAACTCAACTACAAAAGGATCCTAGTAATGAGAAAGGCAAAGGGAGGCACAGGGAGCAGTATTTAGCAATCAGTCTTCTCTCTCACATTTTACAAAGGATAAAACTCATTTTCTCATTGGAGTTAGGTATTGCTACTGGAAGACCAGCGACTAAAATCTGAGTTTCCTAATGCCTGATCTAGTGGCTTACTCAGTATCTCTTCCTGAATGCCTGTGAAACTTACCGTGAACCAAACTGAGCTTCTGATATTCCCCCACCAAACCTGCTCCTCCTTCAGATTTGCCTGTCTCAGTTGATGGCAACGTCACCCTTCCTGTGTAGTAAAGAATTTGGTCTTGCCCAAAAAGAGGTCTAAATTTTGCCAATGGCTCTGAGAGGGAATTATGTCACACCTGATAGGAGTGTCTTCGTTTAGGGAAGAGGCTGGCACTCCCAATCTTAGGTGGTGGGCCAGAGAGACCAACCCTGGGATTTAAGGTGGGGGCTTCTGATCATGTGGCATCAGTTAACCTGGAGGCTGAGATAACTACATGGGCAATCCACCAGGGATGCCTACATAAAAACTCAGCACCAAGGTTCTTGTGAGCTTCTCTGGTTAGCATTACTCTATGCACAATGTCAGAGGTCGATGCCAGAAAGGTAACATGTCCTGAGGACAACAGAAGCTTCATATTTGGAATCCTCCCAGACTGTCCCATGCATATTATTTTGGTTGATTTTACCCTGTATTTGTATCTGTAATAAATGGTAACCATGAATATAATTGCTTTTAGTGGGTTGTGTGATTCCTTCTAGAGAATTATCAAACCTGAGGGTGGATTCAGGAAGCCCCCAAAATTAGTTGGCATCAAAAGTGAGAGAAGCATTCCTCAGATGTTTTAGTCTAACTCTGACTACGTACATTCCCAATTCCTCTTTCTCTCATACCCCAACTATCTGACCTGTCAGAAAATCCCACTGGCTCCCTCTTCACATGATAGGCAGAAATAACTCACTACTGCTACCATCATACCTTGCATAGGTTATTTCAATAACTTCCCAACAGATCTCATGTTTCTACCTTTACATCCATAAAGTCAAATCTCAAAACACCATCCAGAGTTGCTTTTAAAGTGTCAGTTGTTCACTCAATGACAAAAAGCCCTCTGATAGCTTCTCATCTCCCTCAGAATAAATGTCCAAGTCCTTACATGGTCTATGATGCCCTACTAAATCAGGCCTCTCTAGTTACCTCTGACCGTATCTTCAGCTACTCCATGTTTCATTCACTCCACACCAGCCACACTAGTTTCCTCACTCTGTCTGGAACATGCAGACACTTTCCTGCCTCAGGGCTTGTCACTTGCTCTTGGCTCTGACTGTAATGCACTACCCCCACATATATTCATAGCTCCCTCTTCCTTCAAGTGCCTTCTCAGCATTGCCTTTGCTAAAATTTCACACCTCTAACACACCTATTTTTATTTTCTTTCCCTGTCCCCCTAACGCCTCCTAAATGTATGCTCCACGAGAAGGACAAGTTGTCTTTTCTATTAATTGCTGTTTTACCAGCATCTTGTACTGTATCTGGAACATAACAAGTACACAATAAATATTTGAAAAATAAGTGAATATTATATTGTTAAAGATGGCTAGTCAAACTGTTGCTTCTCGTTATTATTTTCAAGGAACCGTCTGCTTCATTTTTATATACTGCTTTTAAATAAATAAATATCATCTAGAGAATCAGCTAAAGCTTATTAAAATTGTGCAAAATGTAAACTCTCTAAATGAGGACTGAACGTGACTTTCCATGAAAAAAAAAAAGTATATTTTAGAATAAACTTCAGGATCCCTCTGCCTGGGACAGATGTTCTGGCAGTTACAAAGATTTGTGGTTTTATGGATGGTTCTCAATCATGCTCTAAATCAGGAGCTGGCAAACTACTGACTGCCTGTGTTTGCAAGTAACAACTACTTTAGAGCTAGTACAAGAGGAAAGGTGAGTAGTTGAGTACCCACCAGAGACCATATGGACCTCTAACTTAAAATACTTACGACCCACCCTTTAACAAATGTTTGCTAATCTGTTCTAGACAGTTTAGGTTTACAGATAAGGGACCTACACATTTACAAAGCAAATTCACGTAACTAGATTTATCTTTCTTTAAAAGGTCAAGAGACACTTTAGGAAATTTATTCAATAGCTAAAATAAGTAGCAAAACCATTAAAAAATGTCCTTTCAACAAGTATTATCTTTCATGACACATCAAGGCGGGCACACAAAGGAACTGGAAATATGCCTTGACTGTAGAACATTTGCGTTCTAACAACTCCTAGGACTACAAAAAGTTATTTATCAGTTTTATTCTCATCACAAATTGTATTCGATAAATGAAATTTTTCATTTATTTAAATTTCTGAGACCAAATTTTAAACAGAAACTTTAAAAAACGTATTAGCACCTCACATATTTCCTAAAAAAAAAAAAAAGCAAGACTTTAACAAGAATGCCTCCCATTAAGAAGGACAAATGTTTTCGAAAGAGAAAAATCAAATGTATAAAAACTGTGCAAAACTTTATTGATATTAGTATAAAAATTTAAGGAAGAATTAAAGAAGAACTCATTGGTAAAGATTAAATTCAAAGATTTAAAGATTGATGCATCAAATCTTAAAAGATACACCGACAAGGGTTTTCATTAAAGTATTATTTATAAGAATGGAAAAAAAATATCATAAATAGCCAAGTAGTCATCACTAGAAGATCAGTCAAATAAATTGTTGTATCTTAAGTGGAATGCAATACAGAATAATTGATGGATCTACATGTATTATACTGAAGAGATGCCTACAATGTCAGTAAGTAGATTTTGAAGAATTACATAAAACATAATCACATTTATGTAACGTTACCACATAGAGGGTATATGTGTAGAGGAGGCTGCATTCTGCATGTATTTGAGCACATAAAAAATGTCTAGATAGAACAACATAGTCAAAAAGGTTAACTGTGGTTATTACTTTGTGGTAATATAAAATCTGGTTTGTTCTTTATTTTTAAATTTCGTTTTATTCTTTCCTAGACTTTTCTGAATTATTATTATTAAAATAATGCTATTTCAATTTTCAGGGGAAAAAAATCAATACTTACCCAACTAAAAGCAGAAGTGCACAAATCACAGCAAATCCCAAAGTATACTTAAGTGCCGTTTTAATTTGCTAGATGTCAAAGGGGGAAAAGTATACCATTTAGTAATAACTTTAAACTATAAAATATTCTTGCTACAGTGTACCAGTATTTTCACATCAAATGTATGTTTATATTCAACTGTGTAAAGTTTCCCTTGTTGAAAAAAAATCTTAAAATTTAAAGAAAAACAATGTGTATGCCACATCTTAAATATCTTTGCAAACTACACTAGCTTTTAAAATCTTTTCAATGGTTAGACCTTGTGAAAAGGAGTACACTTAAAGCATAATTAATTCTCCAATGGGCATCTTTAGTAAAATTATCTTAATATTTAATAAAATATTACCCCAAACAGGGAGCAATCAGAATCTACAATGCCCCTACTCCAATTTACCAAAATGGGTTATAATTATAATATTTAATATACATACATCTGTATAAGTATATATGTATGTATGTATTATATATGAAACATGTAATATATATAAAATATATCTAAAACATATTTAAATAGACAAAACATATACCATACAAGGACTGTTCTATGAACCTTACATATGTTAACTCATTTCATTCTCACAACAACTCTGAAGTACGTGTTCTCATCCCTGCTTTAGAGATAAAGAAGATGAAGCCCAGAGAGGTTAAATAATTTGCTCTAAGTCTCTCAGGTGGTAAGTGATTAAACAGGAACCTGAAGCCAGGAACTCAGGTGTTTCAAGTCTGTGTTTTGCTTGGTGCCCACAATGTAATCCAAATATAAAAAAAAAAAACACAAAGCTGGATATTCTAAATATGGAAAGAAAAGTTCATCTCAAAGAAAAAGTTAAATTACTGAGAAAAAACATTATCTGTCTCTCAGTTTAATGAAGTCTCAAAATGACCTTCCAAAAGTTAAATTCATACTGCATATTAGTTCTTGTTTGCAAAGAAGTTAAGATAGTCTTTAGGGGGAAAAAAAACCTAAAGTAAAGGTAAAGACGATCTTCAGATCAACCGAAGTGCTAAAGAAGATGCACTTTAGAAAAGTGAATAAAGAAAGCTTATTTCTCATTCGGTTTTTAACATTAAAGTTGTAACCAGCCACTTTATCTTACATACCTTAGATTTTCAAATATAGAGTTATATAGTATCTGCAAATAGTAATTTTGACATTCTTTATAATATTTAAACATCTTATTTTATTCTCTAACAAACTATACTGATTGCCACTCTGGGAATCATTTAAAATACTTACTCCTTTGTTGATGTACTTACTCCTGATCTCAGTGCAAATGCTTTAAGGTTTTAATTAGCATGGTTAAGCATAGGCTGGACTTTTGAATCAATATATTTGTTTTTGTACTTAAATACAAAACATAAACAAAGCATAAAACAAATTTTCGTAACTCAATAAAAAGACAAAAGACGTATTCTTTTAAAGCTGTTTTTTCCCTTTAAATCAAAATGTTCAATTTTGACAAATACCTTTCCACAAATTCTTCTTCAACCTATTAAATTGTTATATATTAATAGATATGCTGATTCTAAACTAGTCATGCACTCTAGAGATAAGTCTAACTCAATTATTCTATATTAATGTATTTTTAAGATACCCCTGCATTCGATTTACTAATATTTTAATTAATATTTTTATACCAATACTTAAGTAACACTGGTCTGCAGTTTCAGACATGCATATGTGTTACATTTATCAGGTTTTTGTATCAATGTTATCCTGGATTAGTAAGAACAGTCTGCAAGTGTTCCCTTACGCCCTAGAACAGGGATCAGCAAATTATACCTTGTGGGCCACAGGTAGCCCACCTCCTATTCTATTGCATCATATCATGCTCATTGTCTGGCTGTATTCACACTACAACAGCAGAGTTGAGTAGTTGAGACAGAGACTATATGGCTCTTAAAGCCTAAAATACTTACTAATACTTACAGAAAAGTTTACTAATCCCCACTCTGCAATTGATCTGTCTAAAACAATAGTCACAAGTTACGTGTGGCTAATGAGCACCTGAAATCTGGCTAGTTTGAACTGAGATGGCTGTAAGTGTAAAATACACTCTAAATTTAAAATAGTGTGGAAAAAAAGACTATTTCACTAATAATATGATTTGACAATTTTGAAATGATAATACTTGAAACATATGACATTAAATGTAACATATTAAAATAATTTCAACTATTCCTTTTTACTTATTTTAATGTGGCAACTAGAAAATTTAAAATTTCACATGTGGCTCACGTTATGCTTCTATTAGAAAACACTGCTCGACAATAAATTCAGTCACACCATTCTTTGAAAAAGGAGGAAATAATCTTTCCCTCCCTAAAGTGAGACCTCTAAAATAAGGACACTTACAGTGCATTTACCAGTATCATCATCATCCTTTTCTTCGTAGTAGAAGTAGACAAAAGGGATCCAGAGGAACACACAGAATAATATAACGGAATATAAGGCTGTGGAAAGAAATAATAAACTGAGTTCTACTAAACACATATAAACTTAATAACTATTATATGTATATTTATGAATTTTATCTATATACATGTATATAATCACATACCAAATTCACTCCCCCATCTGGTCCTTATACTGATAACTCTATGTTTACATGTAAAAAATTAAATCAACCTTTGTTGACCTGTCCCAAGAAATCGGTAACACTATTAGATAACAAATCATAATTCAGGTAAACCACACAGCAATTTTTAACAATAATAATGATAACTATGCCAATAACACTTGTGGCAGCTAACATCTGAGCTCTTACTATGCACTCAACAACACAGTGCTAAGAATTTCTTGTGAACCATCTATCTCATTTAAATGAACATTAACTTTTATATTTCTTCCAACTTAAAATCCAGTCCAGTTGATACAACTGTTACAGTTGCCAGTAACTCAAGTTAAAGAAACAGCTATAATTATAATGTCCTTTTGATACCAATAATTTCCCAAATCTAAGTTTAAAATATGGAGTATTATGAAAAAGCTCCTATACAAATCAAGTTAGAGAAAAGGTAAGAACAGTAAAATAGTAAAATCAAAGTTAATTGACATGAATTACTATTTACCTGTTTTTAAAATAATGTTGGATTTGAGATACTGTCAACCAGCAGTAAATCAAAATATTTCTTTTAATTCATATGGAACTTAAAATTTGAACAGCCAAAAATAGAGTACAGTTAACAATAAAAACAGCATAAACAACTTTTCGAAGAGTTAAACCTACCTCAGAACTTTCTTTTCAAATCTTCCATGTATTTAAATTTATCTGCATACACATAAGTTCATGGAAATAATAGTAACAATATAATTATATAAAGCAATCACAGTATGATAATCATCATACTCCTTTGTAAAGCATCTGTTAATAATGTACAATAAAACCTCTATGACTTATTATATTGGAAGGAATGACTGTCTGAGTTATAGAATTTTTAAACATGATCTTAATACTTCCTAGCACTACCTCATTTATCTGGAGGCCTCTTATGATACGGCCCCCACTAAACCCAACATAGCTGAAAAATCTCAGCGTAAAAAGAGCCCTAAATAACCAACAGAAAGGTCAGAGTTAATTTATACTGAGCAATTACAAAATGACTGTCAGCATACTAAATTTTGGCACTACAGATATTTAGTGAAATTTATGCCGTCTTTAAATGTTATGAGAAACTAATAAAGACAGTACATTATTAAGCGTAATGAGTATTGTGTTTCTACTACAAACCAGGGAGTATTTAGTACTAACATGTCTATTACAAATCTAAGAGCCAGTGGAAATAAACATATTTTAAAAAGTAAACAAATAAGTACGTATTCTAAAAGCTTTAAAAAAATTAAACATAAAAGGGACAGGACTATAAATCAGCCTAAATACCGTAACATTATTATGATTTAAATAATCAAATAATTTCTATAGAACAGGAAAAAACCCTGAATTAGTATAATGAAGTTCAGTGGACTGATAGCCACATGCCAAAAACTGCTAACTGAACAGATGCAG
This sequence comes from Rhinolophus ferrumequinum, assembly GCF_004115265.2. NCBI lineage: Eukaryota > Metazoa > Chordata > Mammalia > Chiroptera > Rhinolophidae > Rhinolophus > Rhinolophus ferrumequinum. The sequence continues at coordinate 31,858,406 of NC_046286.1, forward strand.
TACGGTCTGGGTGCAACCTCAGTATGTCGCTTGTGTCTACTACCTGGTTGCCTTGGCCTTTACACCGGGGGTGCCAAAAAAGTTGTATACACATGACTTGTATTCATCTTTTCGTATCGGTATATATTGAGTATTACACTTTTAATACAGTGTTTTCCTTTCTTAAAATGTGTATATATATTTTTTGGCACCCTCTGTATAGCCAAAGAGCCTAATTTTTCATAAACATTCCTAGTATTCCTGGACTAGAGTGATAGATGATCTTATAATTATGTAAATTACCATTATATTCAATTAGCAAAATAAGATAAAATAATTCCTATAACTCAATAAAATACAAACTTTCTTTTAATGGACAAAAGACCAACAGATACTTCACCATAGAATATGAAAAAAATGGCCAATAAGCACATTTTAAAAGGTGCGCAGTGTCATTAGTCATCAGGAAGATGCAAACTAAACCCACAATGAGATACTGCAGACCCTTTAGAATGGCTAAAATTAAACTGATAATACCAAATGTTGACAAGAATGTAGAACAATTGACATTCCCACACTTTGCTGGAGAGACTATAAAACAGCACGACACTGTAGAAAACTGTTTAGTAGTTTTCTTACCAAGTTCAACATACACCTACCATATGACCCAACAATTCTATTCCTCTAGCACTGAAGTACAATAACAGACGCAAAGTGTTTCTGCCCAGAGAAGCCTGCCTGAGTTGCAGGGTCGAGGGCTTTTATTGGGGACTGTAATACAGGCACGTATGCCCAAGTGACAAGCTAGGATTTCCAAAACTACAGACCTTGCCAACAAGCAAAGCAAGTATTCACCATAGATCATGTTTTGCACAATCTAAGCAAGCTTCTACACATGGTTCGTATTCACTTGTATAAAACCACCTTATCAATTACTAACACAAGGAACATCCCAAGGGCTGGGTTCCCACGAGTTGGTCAAGGGTCAGCCATACAAGCAGGCCCTCCTGAAGATATGTGAGAGTTGAACATTGGGTAAGCGGCATTAACACTTTCACAAGAATGTGCACAGCAATATTATGCACAGTGACAAACACTGGAAATGATCCAAATGTCCATCAACAGATGAATGGATAAGCAAACTGAGTGTTACATTCATACAAAAGGCTATTATACAGCAATAAAATGAGAATTTACAGATACATGAGATAAGAATGAGTCTTACAGACCTTATGCAGAATAAAACAAGCCTAGACACCAGAATACATTTTTTATGATTGTATTTAAGGAAATTCTAAAACTAGCAAAACTATTATGACGCAAGTCAAAAGAGTGGCTGGGGCAGCTGCTGACGATACAGAGACATGAGGATGTACAATAAACAAAACTCTCATATGTTGCTGTTTGGCATATCCAAAAAAAGACAGTTTTTAGAAATCAACACCTAGAGGAAAGAGGTGGAAAAAACACACTATTATGGAGAGACTGACTATATTATCCCCTCAGCAGTCTGTGACCCAAAATAGGTGTAGAACAACTGCTCTCAATCTTTGTTTCCTGACACCGCATTCTAAGCTCCTGGTTCAGTGTTACTTACTACACTGTTCTTTCTCAGTGTCCTTCATATAGATTTCTTCCTTTAGCTCGTAAATGTTAAACTGTAAAGACAGAATTAAGTTAACATTTTTATGTGTTTCAGATCAATTCTAATGTCAAGTTGGGCTTATAGATCTGTAAATGAAAACTAAAATTGCAGCTACCACTATCATGAAACAGAGAAATTGCTTCTTTTCATGTTCTACTTTAAACTAATAGCTATTTTCAAAGGAAAATTATTCTTAACTCGAACAGTGACGACACTCTCATATCCTGACATCTTTATAAAGTAAGCTTTTACTTGTAAATGTTTTGTTCAAAGATTGCTAGTAGCAAGTAAAAGATAAACAGACTATTGGTTTAACAGTCCCACTAACATCAAAGAAAATATATTAAGAAAATATTTTAAAACCTCAAGTCCACAGAAATTGGCAAAAATTAAACTCATAAAACAAGTTCTCTTTTAAAATAACTTATCAAGAACTAGCATAAACAAGTTAACAGAGAACCATGAACAAAAAGGCCATGGACAAAATCTGTGGCAAAGATTGCATGACAATTCTTGTGATTTTTTTTAAATTACACAAAGCAAACAACCTATCTTTTAAAAACTGTTTGTCATTAAATTATAACTCCCATGAAAATTAATTTCGATACATTAGCCTTTCGAATTTTTAGACATTCTTTATTCCTCCCAGCTACCAATGAAAACACTAAGACAAAGAGTAATTTAGTCAATATTGTGATAGTACAATTAATCATTACACAGCTTTTTGTTTTAGATGGTCAAAGTATAAAGATATTTTGGGAACTCTAATAAAAGCCTTCTAAAATTATCCCATTTGCTCAGCTTAAGAAATCTGGGGGTAAGACTGGTAGAAACATATCCAGTACCCATTTTCCTTTCAGCTGGCATTCCCTTTTGTCTTTCCCTTTTCCTCCTGCTTCCTGCCTGAAATGAATGTGTGACACCTTAAACCCCAACAACCATTTTGGATTCTGTGGTAACCTTCAGATGGAAGTCATGTACTAAGGGTAGAAGGCAGAGAAGAAACAAGCATAGGACCCTCATGATGCCATGACGCTGCCATAGCAGTCCCAGAGAGCCCATCTCCAAACTTATTTGAAGTGACACTGAAAAACCACTGTACTAGTTAAGCAATGTATTTCCAACCTGTTAATAGCAGCCAAGTGTAATTCCTGAAACAGAATCTGGTACAAGAAATGGAGGAGCCCAAACATTCACTCCTGAGCTATCCTGAGCCCTTGGTGATCCTGCCTGTGAGGGTAAGTGTAATAGATCTCAGTTAACTTTTGCCATTGAACATGGTAGCATGTTCCACAGAAGTGCCACAGCATCCTCTGGTTTCAAGATATACTTGTCTTCACTGTGCAGCAGCAACCCTACTAGTGATTCAATAATCAGCATGAATCACTCCAACTGATCTGATAACTAGTATTGCCCTGTTCATTCAATGAGGTAAGGAGACAAAAATGGTCAAGTAGAAATCTCACCTCCTAATTCAGTGAAACTACTGTTTCACCCTTGCTGGAAGTACTCCCAGATGGCTATTAAAGAATTCTAAACTAGCAGAGCTCAGCTGCAAGGTAAGAAGCAAAACGTTTGTGAGTAGTTCACTAGGAATAATAGTACAAACTGCCATGCTCACTAAGTTATCGGTAACACGTACACAAAGTATGGGAGAAAGAGAACCATATAGTGCCCTCTGGTCCACAGCATTCTCTAAGAGAGAGCAATTCTCAATTCACTGTATGAAGCTTAGCAGAGCTTTGATACTCCAACCTGACAAGAAAAAGATGAAAGAAAATTACAGACCAGTCTCACCTATGAATCAATTTTTAAAAGAATCCTAAACAAGACAGCAAATCAACTCCACCAGATTTAAAACCAAACCAAAAAAGGCACCCTTAAGACCAATCTAGGATCTTCCGAGGAATGCAAAGTTAAAGAATAATCTACCCATGTAAACATATCAGTTGAATTTTGAAAACAAATCTCACGATTATCTCCTCTGATAATATGTATTCAATTCAACAAATAGCCACTGAGTATGTTCTCGGCATCATTCTAAGGGTCATGTATACAGCTAAATCAAAATTCAGAAGATCCTATCGTGTTTCCCTTTAAATAAGACCTAGCCAGACAATCAATTTTAATGCGACTTTTGGAGCAAAAATTAATATAAGACCTGGTATTTATTATGTTATATATAACACTCATATTATTATTATTTATATATTATATCATTTATATTATATTGTTATATATTATATTGTATATTATACCCGGTCTTCTAAAACAGTAAAATAAGACCGGGTCTTATATTAATTTTTGCTCCAAAACACGCATTAGAGATGTTTGTCCGGCTAGGTCTTATTTTCGGGGAAACACGGTTGTACCTCCCAGTCTCCAGAACTGTGAGAAATAAATGTTTGTTGCTTAAGTCACCTAGTGTATGGTATAGTGTTGTAGCAGCATGAACTAAAACATAGCCAGTCTCATGGATGCGCAGTAGCATCTCATTGGGGATTTCATTTGCATTTCCCTAATGATTAACAACGTTGAACACCTTTTTATGTGCTTATAAGCAATTTATATATTCTTATTGGTGAAATGTCTATTCAAATATTTTGCCCATTTTTTAAAGTTGTTTGTGTAATTAAATTGTCTGTGGTTTACCTTCATTCTTTAAATTGTTTTTTAAAGGCAAGATTTTTCATTTTTATAAAATAGAATTCACCAGGTTTCTCATGCACAAAGCTGCTGGTGTCGCATCGGAGAACTGTGTCCATGTGAACAGCATGAAGTTATGTCTTTTGACTTCTCAAAGTTTTATACTTTAGTTTAGCTCTATGATTGATTTTAAGTTAATTTTTGTGTATTTCTTTTAAATGAATTGAATGGCTACAGCTGTTGAAAATCAACTGACCATTTAATGTAAGGGTCTGCTTTTAGTCTCTGAATACTATGGCTCTATATACTTATATCCATCTGCAGTATTATAATGCCTTGTTTGTTGTGTTTTATAGTACGTTTTAAAATTCAGGATGTAATTCTGTTATTCTTTTACAAAATTGTTTATGGCTACTCTAGATCCTTTGCATTTCTACATAAATTTTAGGATCCACTTGTCAATTTCTTTAAAAAAATAAATGACAAGGCTGTGGGTCAATTTGAACGAACACAGCCACAATTACCACTTTTACAATATTATGTCATCTAATCAATTAACATGAAATATTGCTTTATTTATTTTGATATTCTTTAATTTCTAACAACAATTTCTTGTAGTTTTCAGTGTCTTACATTTCTTTCGTTAACTGTATTCTCAGGTTTTTTTTTTCCTTTTGATGCTTTGTGAGTGGAATCATTTTATTCATTTCATTTGCACTGTCAGTTTCTAGTTTTCATATTAATCTTGCATCCTATGACCCGGCTAAAGTTGTTTATCGGTTCTATTTGTCTTTATATATAATTCCTTGAGATTTTCTACAAATAGGATCACATGTCAGCTGAGAAAATAAGTATTAATTCTTCCTCTCCAGTTTGAATGCCTGCCTGATGCCTTCCTCCTTCCCTCCCTCCTGTTCTTCCTTTTGATTTATTGCACTAGTTAGAACCCCCCTTACAATGTTCAACAGCAATTTTGAACAAGACATTCTTGCCTTGTTCTTAATCTTAGAGAAAAAGCGTGCAGTCTGTCACCACTATTAGTGGTAGGTTACTCAGAGATGATCTTTCTCAGACTGAGGAATTTCCCTTCTGCAACTAATTAGCCGAGTTTCTATTAGCAATGGATACTGGATTTTGTAAAAATAGATGTTTTTTTTCATGTCTTTTGAAATGATCATGTGGTTTTTGTCCTTTATTTTATAAATATGGTATGTTACATGAATTGATATTTGGATATCAAACCAACCTTGCATTCTTAGGATGAATCTCACTTTGTAGTGGCATTGCACATAATATGTAATGCTGAATTTAGTTACCTAAAATTTTGTTACGGATTTTGTATCTATATTCATGAGGAATATTAGCCCATAGTCTCCTTTTCTTGTAATATCTTTGTTTGACTTTGGGATCTAAGTAATAATGGCCTCCAGAAGGGATTGGAAAGTGTTCCCCCCTCTATATGTAAAGGATTTGTATTTGTAAAGGGTTTGTGAAGGATTGGTATAATTTGTTTAAATATATGATAAAATTCATCAGTGAAAAAATCTGGATATGGGGTTATCTTTGTGGGAATTAGTTTAAATAACTAATTCAATTTCTTTACTCACTATAGGGCTATTTTTTCATGAGTAACTTTTGGTAATTTATGTCTTTCTAGGAATTTGCCCACTTCATCTAACTGTCTGATTAACTGATACAAAATTCTTCATAATATTCCTTTATAATTCTTTTAATTTCTGTAATGTTGGCAGTAATGTCCCCCTTTCATTCCTTATTTTGATAACTTGTATCTTCCCTCTCTCACTCCCTGTTCCCATTTTCCCCTCTCGCCCTGGCTCTTTTCCCCCTCTCTTCCCTCTCTTTTCTCTCTCTCCCTTCCTCCTCCCTCTCCATCTCTCTCCTCCCTCTCCCTTCTCCCCTCCTTCCTCTCCCGTCTTCTCCCTTATCTTTGTCCCTGCCCTCTCTCTCTCCCTTTTTCCTTTCCCTTTCCATCAAGCAAAAGAATTAACCAATTTTATTATTTTTCAGAGAACCTACTTTTCATTAAAATGGTTTTTTTCTCTATTGTTTTCCTGTTTTCTATTTCATTGATTTCTACTCTAACCATTACTGTCTTTCTTCTGCTTCCTCAGAATTCATTTTGCTTTGCTTTTTCTATTTTCCTGATATAGAAGTTTAGGCACTTGAAACTTAGTTTCTAATGGGGGAATTTGAAGCCAAAAAATATCCTCTAAGCACTACTTTAGCAGCATCTCAGAAATTTCCAGATGTTGCATTTTAATTTTTATTCAGGTCAAAACATAACCATGCTGGGGAGGTAGGGGTAAGGAGAGAGGTAATAGACCTAGTCTAAAATACTACCAACTATCACTGTCCTTACCAGTTTTCACATATAAATACTTCTCAGGCTGTTGTATACTTTTGGTTGATTTCTAAAACACTAAGTTGTTCTTTGTGAATTTTCTTATGCTTTTGGAGAAGATGATCTAGCAACTTTCTTATTTGGCCATGTATAAAATCACACCATCAGATCATTCCATTTTAACAACATGGAAGTAATATTTATAAGAAGAGACATGAGAGATCTTGTTTTCTCTCTCTCTGATCTCTGCCATGTAAAAACAGAACAAGAAGGCAACCATCTCCAAACAGGAAACAGGTCCTCATCAGGCACTAGATCTATCAGCACCTTGCTCTTAGACTTCCCAGCCACCAGAACTGAGAGAAACTGACTAAGACAGCAGTGAGAAGTGGTCAGATTCTGGAAAGATTGTGAAAAATCAAACAAGAAAATGTTCTGCCATATTTGATACAAAATGTGAAAAAATAGACTCAAGGATGACTCCAAGGTTTTTGGCCTCAGCAACTCTATCCTTCTAGATGCTATTTACTGAAACAAAGAAATTTATGCAGTATAACAGAATGTGGGTCACTTGTTGAAACGTTAAATTTCAGATGTCTTTAACTTCTTGGTAGAAATTGTCATCGACAATTGGCCACAGGAATATCATGCTCAAGAGAGCTCTGCACAAAGATTTGAATCCACGAGTTTGGCATAAAGATGGTATTTAGAATCAAGCAACAGTATAAGATCACCAAGGGATTAACTGAGACGGAGAATAGGTGTAAAGGTTGAAGCCTGGGGCACGTACACATTAAAGAGGCCAGGAAGAAGAGAAAGAACCAGCAAAGGCACTCAAAAAGCACGAGTAATGTAAAAAGGAAAATCAAGAACCTGTATCTCTCTTTCTCTCCTGGAGTGCTAAGGATATTAATTTGACAAATTAATTGACATTAATTTGACAAATTAGTAGTTTGTTTAGAGACAGAATGTGTAAGTCACACTAGCTGTAAGTCCAAGAAAGCACTTGTTTTAATATTTCCTCTTGGAAACAAATTTTTAGGCCACTAAATCTCAAGGAGTCATTATCTAGCGACTCTCTGGAGCAAACCTAAACAGAAAACACTTGGAAAACTCCCCTGTGATTAAGCACATTCTTTTAAAAAGGGAAAGCAGGAGATAGGATATAACTGTTATCTCATCAAAAACAACTTTTCAGACCCAAACCAAAAAACAACCCCAAAATTAGCCCCGATCTTTCTATCTTGTCTGGGAAAGCAATGAAATATATCAGAGATGTTTTCAAGACAATGGCGTCAAAAGCTGTAAATCTAATGAGATGCGAGGTCAATTCTTTCAATATTAATTTTCCCATATCATTGCACTGAGGTTTATTTCTCATGTTCTTTTAGCTGATTTGAAATTAAAATAGCAGATAACACCTATTTAGCACTAACCACATGTTTCACATTCTGAATACTGTGAAGTAGGTACAACTATTATATTGCCATTTCACAGGTGGAGAAATCATAGAAAAGATAAGTGACTTCAAAGTCCCATGGTACTCTCTCAAATTAGACACTAGAAGGTTGTAAACTTTAAGTTCAAAATACAAAGTAAAGACTTCAGGTATATTTTTTCAGCAATTAGCCAATAGGGAGTGTGGAGAAACTTCCTAAAGACTCTTTTAGGTCCTCTAAAAGGCTAGCATAGAAATAAACATGCATACACTTTGACACACTTCTATTTTCACAGTAGAATTGCTTCATAGAAAAAAGTAAAAATTATTAAACACATAATAATCTGGGATTGTTTCAATAAGTGCATCCATACAATAGAAAACAATGCAGTAAAGCTTTTTTTTTTAACTGTCTTTGTACAAGATCCTCATAGCAGCAGTATTTGAAATAGCCAAAAACTGAACAACCCAACTGATCATCAGTATTAGAATGGATAAACAAACTATGCTATGTTATTACAATGGAATGTTATACAGCAATGAGAATCAACATTGTACTGTTACCTGCAACAATATTAAAGAAGCCTAACAGAAAACCATACATACTATATGATTCAATTTATATCTACACAAAAATAGCAGCCTGAGAACTGATGTCAAGAGGAGAAAGTGTCCCAGAGAAGGTGACAGGACAACTGCAGATGGCTTTATGCGACAGCCTTAAATAATTTCTGCTTATGGTTTGGGCTCTCCCCATTTCTACAACCCCTGCATTCAAGAAAACTCAAAATATGAAGTTAGGAAAAATATTAGGTAAAAGAAAAATTCACTTAAAAGAAATTAAAGTAGATGGCCAAAGAACTAAAACTAAAAATGTCGAGAACGGTTAGAAAAAACATTAGACTGAAGTAAACACTTATAATAAATTATAATAAATAAAAGGTAAGAATTAAGGCAAAAATAATTTTGAAACGAAAATAGAATTCAGATAAAAGGTTAAACATACATAAAAGATAAGAGCTAGCATAAGAGGCTCAAACATGAGATTAAAACAGAACTGAAAATGAAAGAGTCAGACAAAAGCAGTTTTTTACAAGAAAATATCAGAGAAGTTTGAAGACACAGATGATTAGGGAGTCTCCTTCTGAGAACAGTGTCCCCATGAGTATAGGGCAAAGGGACAGAAATAAACAACTTTACCCTCTCTTCCTTCAACAAGTTCCAGGAAACTATCTCCTTTGCAGGCAGCTTCAGTTAACTGAGAACTGTTAAGCAATCAACAGCTGGGACGTACCCAGTGGGTACAAGCAGCCATCCGCCTAATTTCTGAGAACTTTCCAGAAAACAGCACCCAAAATTCCATTATTGAAACATCAGGTTCTCAAAAATGTAGCTTCCAGAACTTAGGATTAACAGAGACCCTTTCAGCATGTCCACAGCATGAAAATTATTTTCATACTAATATTAAGACATTGTTTGCCCTTCCACTAGCAGTTATTGTATTCTTCACCACCAAGCACTCACCAGCGGGGGCAGTTTGATTCAGGGTTTTAATATTTTGTGTGAAGGAAAGTACATATAAAGCATATTTCTGAGAAGCATTTCTGCTATTTCAGTTGTGAGCTACACTAGTCACTTTTCCCCCCAAAGAACTCCATTTTTACTTGAAAAAACAACTGAGAGACCAGCAATAGTTCCCGGACTTGAGTATTAGGCAGACTTTCTCAAAAATGAATAAAGTGAACCTGCCACTTCAAAGAAAGGGAGAGTATTTTTTGCCAATGATAAAACTTGAACTTTCAAGAAAAAATTAGAAGTTTTGGAAAACTTGAATCCACCAAACTTAGAGCCTTACATCTTTCCAATATACAACATTTTCCTGATGAGAACAGTGGTGATGTTAACAGGATGCCACAGGAAATCAGAAGCCCTCAGGGTGCAGTCTAGTATTAATACTAAAGGTTCCCAGATGATTTTTGAAGCGGCCCTGGGGCTTCAGCCCTGCTAAGCGTTCCCACAGATAACATCCTCAGAATTATTTATCAAAAGGCGCTCATTAAACGGCAAGCAGCTCCAGCCTAGGAAATAACATCCAAGTTGGACTATGTCACTCGTTAATGAGGTGATCTTTAACATCTCTTAAATATCAATATCCTCATCTGCAAAATGTAAGAAAATACATCCAAAAACTGACACTAATGAAAATCAAACAAAATGTTCAATGTGAGAGTCTTGCACAGTGCCTGGCAAGGTTAGACAATGCCAATGCGTTGGTGTATTAGGAGAGATTAGATGAACCATAGCATCTCACAGAGGGGATGGATTAAAACCGCATTTTACATTGTTTGAATTTTGTGTAGTCTTCAGGATCCAGGAGAAAACGTCTAATAAGTAGTCAGATACTAACTAGCATTTCTGGAGCAACAGCTAAGCTTCAAGATAGTGGCTGTCTTAGAAGCTATACAATCCTTTCAGGCTCCTAGCTGTAGGCCACCATCTGAGTCAAAGTCAAAAGCCTATTAGCAATGGCGAAAATAAATATGACCAATTTTATGACAACAACCATCAATATTATCAAATTAAATCTTCTTGCTTTGGTTCCATGGTCATCAAGAAATCTATTCATAATTTGGCTTATGCAAATTTCTTCCCTAGCTCAATGTCTCAACTATTCCATCACAAGGTAGTTATACCTCCCACTACAACCAAAGTTCTACAGGGAATCAAACCCAAAATCCCTAAGTCATCTACTGTTTATAATGATTAACTCAGCTCCCATGCATTTAAAACAATACTGGGGACACACTATCCTGGGACAATTGAGAAAGACACTCACTAAAATCATTTCCTGTAGGCTTAACTCTCTTCAGGAAACCAACTGAAAAGGCTGCATGAATTAACATTCCAGCTTAGAAGTTTCTGTAACCTTGGTTATAATAGATTAATCCACTAGCCTCTAGGTTCAATAATAAGATATGCTCTATACACCTGGACTGCACTAATGTAAAATTTGACTTATCTTGTCACATGTCCTACAGCATAAATACACTTTAATGTCACATAGGAGACAAACCCCTTACCCCAAAATTGTTTTTGAAGATGTGATTTATATCCTTCCAATAAATTTATATTGAAAACACAACATTCTACTTAATACAGCACTATTTCAAAAGTTTTAACCTAACTGGTCAAATTTAAATTTTATAATATATATTTAATTTATTCATCAGAAACAAACATTCTGTATTAAAATACCATAAAAACATTTCTAAAATCTACACCAAAGGGATAGAATTTTATGGGTCTTACAGATTTTAGATCAAGAGAAAAGGCAAAGGTTAGCACCAAAAAAAATCCAATAAAACCCTTTAAGAATTATCCCATCAATAGAAATTTCTGCAGGCGCTTTTTCAGTTTTCAATTTAGTGTCCTGAAATCTTATTCAACATCTTGATTTAATGCGGGGAAAAAAAAAATGACAGCCATTTCCTAACACATTTTTATAAAAACTCAAGTCATATGTTTATTCAAAGAAAAAATTTTGGAAACATTTAGGTGGTTATTATAAAGCTTTTATAATCCAACATTAGGGAAGGAAAAGGAAGAGAAGGAGTGAAGGACCAATCAACCATAATCCCCTGAATTAAACTAACTCTGTATAGTACAGTAAACTTGATGTTACATACTCCCCAGAGGGAACACTCTACATGTCAATAATTAGAAAAAATTTCTAGGAATCTGAGATTTTTTTTTTTTAATCAAGAGCACAAGTGGGAAATTGGTAAGGATAACAAAGGAAGAGACCTGAGATTTAAAGTAACTTGATTGAAACTCTACAAAGAAGTGCTAAAAGTGAACCTAAATGAAGCAAAGTAGGTAAAAGAAATTTCAGGATTATGAGAATGAATGCTATATTATTTCTGATGTTGAACAGTAATCTCAAATGAGACATCAAAATTAAAAATGTTGATGTAGCTTTATTCTACATTTTGATTAGCAGCCCAGATAGGAAATGAAACTGAAAGATACTTACTGTAGTAACCATATAACACAGTGTCCTCAATCTGTCTGCTGACATTAGCATTAGCCCAGTCCTAGAACAAAAAGCAAACAATAGCAAATTAGTAAAACATTCATTTGTTTAACGATTATAATTAAGTATTAATATGACTGAGTATCACTTATAAATTCGTCAACTCAAGCAGGTCTATGCCTTCAAGAAGTGACAGACAAGTAAACACACAAAATTCAACAGGCAAATGCTGAGATAAGATGATAACATAATTGTGGGGAAACACATATCAACAGGAGGCACCTAACTCAGATTTGAGATCAAGGACTGCTTCCCAAAACAACTGTAAACATGAAACCTAAAGGAAGACAGGTTGTTCTCAGGAAAAAAGAGGAAAAAAAATAGTAGGAAGGAGGGAAGAAAGGAACATACATGGAGAGTTTGAAAAATTGCAAAACACTGAACAGGTCACTAGAACATCTGGAAAGGTAAGAGAAAGCAGGGGAGTGAGGGAGGGGAAAGACATAGGTTTGGGGGACATGCTAAGTATTTTGGACTTTCTCCTAAGGGCACTGGAAAACAGCGATGACTTTTTATGCAGAGTGACAAATAATGATTTGTATTCTAGAAAGAAGATATTTGAGCACAATACATATTTTTTAAAAAATACCTAAAAGAACAATCAATGTAAGTTCCTTTTAATTCATTTCTCACAATGTTCTTCAAATTAGTTTAAATTGAGCAATTTAACTTAGAAAATTCATTCAAATTAATCTTTTCAAATAAAAAAATCTCTACATTAATGAATTAGAATTGAGGTATAATGGCAAGTCTTCTGAATATCTTCAATTTTATGTATATAGAAAATTAAACCTGGAGAGTCTAAGTGACTTGGTCACTGCTATTAAGTAGCAAGACTCAAATCGGTATCTAGGTCAATTTTTTTCTATATATTTTAAGAGCTCAAGTCAGTATCAACATCCCACTACAAGCACTCTTAAGGAAGGGTATCAATATTTAATTCTAAAATAATTTATTATTTTTTTTTTTTTACTGATAAACACCTGAAAGAACAAAAAATGTAGAAAATACACATTTAGCACTACCAATACAAAACCATGACACACAATGCATAATAAAAGACAGGATTTTTCCAGTAACAATTAAGACTATAAAAAATTTAATAAGCTAAATAAAAATTTATGTTAACAATATAAAGAAAACTAGCAATTATGGACTACAAAAAATATCAAAATAAATAGAAAGTCACATGTTCCCACGTGAAAAGATTGTAAATATCAAATCCCTCCTAATTAGTCTATAAAAACTATAATATTGTCACCGAAAAATCCAGTATACTAGGGGATATTTTGACATGCTGATTCTGAAAATCATCTGAAAAACACAGGCAAGAGCTAGGAAATTTTCTGAATAAGACCAACAATGAGGAATTTACTCAATTACTAAACTTTATTAAGAAAACATAAAAATCTATTACTATAGTAAACTTTCATTTACCTAAGTGACAAAAATTTAACTATGAATAATATCCCGTAGTGGCAAATGTGGAGGAAAAGCCATCTACTACACAGTGACAGTAAGAAAGCGAGTCTATGACCTAGACATTCTGGGATGGAATCTATCCTAGCAACAAGCAGCCCAAGGGGGCCTCCCCTTCCCACACAGGAGGAGGAGCTGCACCCCATCACAGTCATCACATACTCATGGGACCCCGGGGCCCAAAGTTTCCAGGTGTTCAGCAACTGGAGGGTCCTGTGCCCGTGAACAGCGTGTATCTGAGCTCACACTACTTGGTACCCAGGTCCACAGTGTTTATCTACCTGTAAGGCCACTCTTCTGCTTGCACTGTAAGAAGAGAGAACAAAAGGAGGTAGAGGTACCTCTGCTGAAAAGCTCACCTCTTCGCAGAATGTCAAACATACAAGAGCTTGTGTACTTACTGATCCTTATCCCCATAAATTCCAACCTGCACCAAGTAATGTTTATTGATTTTTTTTACCCAAGAACCCTATATCCAAAACTATTCAGGGTAACATTGTTTAAAATATTTTAAAAAATAATAATAAAATAACCACAACGGAAAAAAAAAAAAAAAACTGAAGACAATTTAAATGCCTGGAGAGAAACCGTGAAATGTATTGCTATACATTGATAACATGTATACCATACAGACATTAAAAACAGTGAAATCTATAGAAACTGGCATAGATGGATATCCATGAAGCACTTTTGAGTAGGGGGAAACAGAACAAGTTGCAACCAACAGTTTTAATACATGCAGTCTTTGTCTAAAATATGTACTGGAAGAAACACCCATACATATACAGAAAAATGGAAAGAAAGTGTAAATATTAGTAGTACTCACCACATGGGAATGGAAAAACACTGCGGAGAATTCTATGCAATGATTAGAAATTTTTTCATGGATGACTCAAGTACCCAAATGAATACGTACATGATCAAAGCTTCAGCTCCTAATAGCTGTATTTCTTTAGTGATTGTTTATACATCAAACAGAAGTTTAAAAAGATTTTTGAAAGTTGAACATTTTTTGAAATAGGATAATTACATCTATCCCTATGCAAGCTCCTTACCAATTTCCAAGACAACCCCATGAGGTATTTATTACTGTACCCATTGAGAATCTGTTAAAAGTTAAACTTTGAAACTGAACAAGACCCCAACCTCAGGGAAAAAAAAATAGAAAGTCTGAGGGTAACTTAAAGCCAAAGATTCACTGAAATTTAGTGTATTTTACTCTGCAGGGTTCTTTTGTTTAAACAAATCTTGTGGCAATAAGAGAGTATTACTGTTACTATTTTAAAGCTAAAAATATGTATAAAATATACAACATCACTCAAGTACTATTAGTGTATTTGGCTTTTATACACTGTCTTGCCTCCAAAGTATCTGATGTACTGTCAAAAGAGGTTTATGAAACCTTCTGTCTTCTACATTTTGAGAACCACTATGCCCTTGATACATTTTATAAACTACTGCCTCCCACAGTAGAGAGCAAAAAGAACTTCAATCATTTAAGACCCAAAGCCATGCAAGACAATCAAGAACTAATACTAAATGGAGGATATTAGAGAACATTTCAGAAGAAAGGAAAAGGATATAAATTCCACAGAACAAAGATGTCATGAGTCACAAAATAAAATTCTCTTCCCCATTCGTCAAGATGACTTTTTGAAACACCCAGCCCAACCCAAAACTACTGTTGACTCTCTTCAATTTTACCTGATAACCTCTCTTAGATGAGTGCTCTTACTCGGGGGTGATTTTGTCCCCCATGGGCCATTTGGCAATGTCTGGAGACACGGGGTGCGAGGGAGATCAGGATGCTACCAGCATCTAGTGGGTAGAGACAAGGGTCTGCTAAAGATCTACACTGCACAGGACAGTCCCTCACAACAAAGGATTAACCAGCACAAAATGTCAATGGTTGAAAAACACTGACTTAAAGGTATCTAAAATAATTTGAAGCCAAAAGATGAGCTCACTCAATTTACTAATCTAAAATCTAGAATCTAGATTCCATCTGTATTCAAATGTTAGTTCTTCCTTCTGCTAAGTGCCCATACTATTTACAGCCAACCCTTTCCCGGTGAGACTCCCCCACCCCCCAAATCCCATAGCCTTCTCAAGGACATTGAACCTGCAATAATAACCTCTCTTCCCTCTCAAAAATTCCTCTGACTCTAAGGAATGCTTAAGTATACAAACTCCAGTAATTTCCATTAAACAACAAAGGGATCCACAAACTACCACCACAAATAAAAACACCTCCTCCACCTGGAGGACAACTCTCACTGACAAACTGTCAGCATTCCTAGCACTACTTCCTCACCTCACTGTCAACATTTAACCCAGTCCAACTTGACCCACCGCACTGCCCCCACTGAAATTACTCTCCATGCCCTTTAGTTACCACCCACCAAAGCCAACACTCACTTTCCTACCTCTCTCACTACACCTCTCAACATACTGGAAAAAGTTATTATTCTCTCTTCTTGAAACACATTCTTCTCCAGGTTTTCATCAGCCTCCCTCTTCTGTTTTTCTTCCTACCTCTCAGGTTGCAGTCTCTCCCCTTCACTGGTCTTTACATGATGGAGCACCCTAATCATGCTCCAATGCCAACCCTTCTCTGACTACTCAGTCTCCAAGCTACTAGGCAGCCCATAGCTCTACACACCATCCATGTGCTGAAGACCTCCAAATACTTCACCCCAACCCTGAAGCTTCAACTCCCCACTTGACACCTCCACTTGAATATATACAATAGGTACTTTGAAGGGAACTTACCCAAAATACAGCTCTTCCTTCTACATTCTCTCACCCGCCCATGTGCATGCATATGCCCTATTAGTCTTCTAGGCTATTTCTCTAAGGGGTACATCA
The DNA here is from genome assembly GCF_004115265.2 of Rhinolophus ferrumequinum. Taxonomy (NCBI): domain Eukaryota; kingdom Metazoa; phylum Chordata; class Mammalia; order Chiroptera; family Rhinolophidae; genus Rhinolophus; species Rhinolophus ferrumequinum. The sequence goes on from NC_046286.1 coordinate 31,874,916, forward strand.
GTGCTCCAATTTTGTTTTCCCTTCGCAGTCTCACATTTAATCCATCAGCAAATACAAGCAACTCTATCTCTAAAATACATACCACTTGTACTCATTGTCCTCTACTAGCATGACTCTAATCCAATTCACCTTTCTGTTTTACCTTCATTAACTTCACATTGCAGTTAGAAGAAAATCTAAACTCATTAACATGACTTAATAGTCATAAACAATCTGGTCCCCACCTTCTTCTTGATCTCAGCTAGTATCAAAGCACAAGGCCAAACACTGCCCCACAGCCAACACGCCGAACTCATCCCTACGCAAGGGCCTCTCCATCTGCTGCTCCTTTCTCCCTAAAGGCTCTCCCTCCCGCTCTTCACCCGCTGGCTCCTCCTCATTCAGGTCTTAAGTAACCTCAGCAATCTGGCCTTCCCATCCTCCTTTCTAAATTACCCACAACTAATTACACTCTTACATCAATCTATTTCCTCATAGAATTTATCACCATGAAGTTAGCTTCTTTTGTTGTTTACAGAATGTAAGCTCCATGAGAACAGCAGCCTCATTTGTTTAAATAGCTCATCTCCAGCACCTACATTTGTCAGATACATATTACGAGCTTAATAGATATTAAGCAAATGAATATATTTTTAAGGTGCAATGACAAGTACAAAGTTCTAAGATATAATTACCACCATTTGAGAGTACAATTGAACCAGTAGCACGAAGTTCAATGCTGACATCTAGTAACAGGCCATAAAGAGATTCATCATTGGGGGGAAAAAGATATGAACATTTTAGCTATCAAAACATTAAATGTTTTGATGCCATATCTTAACTACTAATTTTAATTTTACATTGTATAAAATAAAGAGTATTTGTTCAGGTGTCAATTTGATTTTCTCTGATTAGTACACTGTGTATATATATCACTATATATATATGTGTGTGTATATATATATATCACTAAGTTACTGACCAACTATACAAGACATTGTGATAGACTACTTCTAGCTATTCTTTAAAGTTGTTTTTTTTAATAAAGTTAATTATTTCGTACATAAAAAAGAACTAGAAACAAAGAAATTCTCTTTGTATGGAAAAAATATATACATAGTGCCATAGTTGAAAAAAAGTCAAAGGAAACAGTTCAAACAATATTACAACATAACGCTGCCAAAAGAAGGCAGAGATGGCTAGGAAGATAACTAAGACAAAATGGAGAAAACATTGTTGAGTGCCTGCTGACAGAAAAGCCCGGGCACCCTCAGTCCCTCAGCCAAACATTAGCCATCATTGATACCTGGAGTTTTCAAATAATTATACCTTATAAGCAAGTCCTTAGTCAGTCTAGAGGCTTCAATATTTGTGGGGAAATGGAGAAAGTTAGAGAATACATACACTCATTTAGGATTAAGAAATGCACATTGTAAAAATTAGGATACAACATAATTCATCATGGAAAACAACATCAATTTGTACATTTATCCTAAAGGTGAGACACATTAAAGCCACGGTGGCATACTTTTTACTCTAACATGGTTACATTTACAATTGTGGCATAAAGTCTGAAAAACTAATTCTTAAATACTTGTATTTGTCTTTCACTAAGTACCTCAAGTGAATTCATCAATAACTTTTTGGAGAAAATAACGTTCTACAGTTTATTGGGAAAAAGTTCTTCAAAAATCTTCCCAGTTCTACTTTTGAGCACTAGTATAGTATAGGCCAGCTTCAAATGAATAATACTCTCGTGAATGTCACTAGCCCCACATCCCCCCAAAAAAAGAAAAACACAAAGAGAAACGGAAACACAGCGTGTCTTAAATATCAAAAAGAAAGATACCAAAGTATTAGGGGAAAGAGCCAAGACTACAACTTAGTCCTTGTAATTCCCAGCCTAGTGGTCTTTTCACTGTATCATACTGACTCAAAGACTCAATGTGAAATACAGATCAAGATTCTGATCTGCCACTAACAAAAGCCCTTCTAAATTATTTATTTCGTGCATTAATGCAAGTCAAGTCAAATAAATCTCAAGCTATGAGAGGCACAAAAATAAAACCTACAATTACTTAATATAATTTTCAGATTAACAAAAGGCATTCTTCACATTTGGTGGGTTGTCAAGTTAATCGTTCTTATGTCAGTTACAGTCTGTTTCTACTCTTCATGTTAGTTGCCACATTCTCAGCCCCTATGCTGCATTTCCATTCTCATTTATTCCCAGAGACAACAATAAAGCACAATATATTGGACTGGACTGCTACGCTTAAACACTTAATTGCCAAGAATTTTAAAGGAATAACATCATATAGTATGATAACAGTTACCTTAAAAGTACCATTTTGATTTTTCATGTAAGAAACCAAAAATATATCCACTGGTAGAAGTGCTGATGTGATAAGTGCAATTGCCAGAGAAAAAATTGCTGTTATAGTGGAGACAACTTCACTTTCCCGCTGACTTTGGTATTTACGAACATATATCCAGCAGAATGCCAAAATAGCCTGAAATAGAACAAAAAGAAATGTTTTGTTATTGCCCTATGTATTCTCTAAAACTGATTTTAGCATGTTTTTGAAATTTTCCAATGGGAAACTCTGTGTCAAGTAAAGATTCTTTTAGATGTGTACAGTAGGTCCACTACCCCTTATAAACTTGTTCAAGATCGATAATTTCAAAGCCTACTTCATAAATGCAGTACAACCTCACTTAGATGCAAGGACACAAAACCAAGTAAAAGTTATTCTTAACAAAGTTCAGTTACATATATCCTCACCGAACACGGTGCAACCATTAATGGTTTCACAAAATGTCAGTTATAACAAGCTTTGAATACTTATCCCCTTTAGATCTCTCCACCCTAAAGGAGACATAACTAGATGTTCTATCCTAAGCTTACTACTGAAACATCATAGAATACAACGTGAACTGAACTTAACTTCTGCCCCATTATGACGGTTTAAGAGTACCATTCAGCTAGATTAACTGCCAATAATCACTATGCAATTGACACATTATACTATCATTCAAATTTTAAAGGGCATTAAACAAAGAAAAGTGAACTCTAAAAATGGATAAATGTACATTGCAAGGAACTTTCCGGTGAAAAAGTACACTCAGGTACTAAGGTTGACATCTCTAACCCACCTGGTACTCTTAAAAGTTACCAATTCCTTTCTAGTGATTAACACACAGTATCGGACTTCAGTCTAGAGATTCCTTAACTTGAGGTGACATCAGAATCACCAGGGATAACTTATTAAAGCACAGACTGCTGGGCCCCAGTCCCAGAGTTTCAGATTCAAGAGGTCTGGAATGGAGCCAGAAAATCTGCATTTGGAACAATTGCCCAGGTCAAGGCTACTGCTGGTCCAAGGATCACATTTTGAGAACTTCTGTTCTACCCAACAATAGGGGATTGTAGAAAGACTAACTCAGTGATTTGCAACCTTGGCTGTGTGTTAGAATCACCTGCGCTGTTTCTAAATACCCTTATGCCCTCCCCACAAATAAATTAAATCAGAGAGTGAGGCTCCTCCAGGCATTAGCGCTCTAAATGCCTGAGGAGTCCAGTCTGAGCCAAACTTAAGAAGTCCTGTTTTACTAGTAAGTAAACTTTGTAAGAGCTCTGGAACAAAAGCATTCTTTTGTTATTTCACTCTTTTCAACAGATTTAACTGTTACTTCCTTTCTGGGTATCCTACTTCAGGAGCCTGAACTGAACCAATACCACCACCTAACTAGTTTCACAGCTTCCAAATTCCCCCACCACAATCAAGATATACGAACACTTCCATCACCACAGCAAAATCCCGTTTGTCATTAACCCCTCTTCATTCCCCATCCCTTGACAACCATTGTTTGTTATCTGTTCCTACAGCTCTAGCTTTTTCTAGAATGTCATAAAGTACTACATGCAATATGTCATCTTTTGAGCCTGGTTTCTTTCACTTAGCATAATGCACACGAAATCCATCCAAGTTATTGCATGTAAATTCCTTCATATTAATAACATTTCAGTTGGTGTCAGAACAGCAGGAAAAAATAAAATGAGAAGAGAATATAGACTTTGGAAGCTGGATGTTGGAGGAAAAAAAAAAACCTAGGCTCAAATTCTGTCTTAACTATTTAGTAGTTTTTGTTTTTGGAAAACTATTTTTCATAAAATGCTATTTATATTAATATTTTAATGACTGGTTTTTAAAAACATTCACACGTTTATTTTATTATTTATTTTAAAGTCATTGGAAACTGAGCCTTATCTTTCTATACTTTGCGGTACCTGACACAAAGTATTCAATAAATTTTTTGTTGGATTTCAGGGTCTGCACTTTTACAGCATTCAAAGTGATAGACATTACTGCAGAGGAGGGAGTTTGCCTGCCAATAGCAGAGAGACATGACAAGGAAAGAGAAACACCAGCAAAATAGTTAAGCCAGAGATTCCTAAATTTTTTGGTCTCAGGATCCCTTTAGTTTTAAACTGAGAACCACAAAGAGCTTTTGGTTTATGTGGGTTAAGTCTATCAGTAGTTACTATGTTATAAAATAAACCAAAGTTCTCCTCTATAGAATAGGAATAAGAATACTTCTTTCACAGCAGGTTAAAAGAATTAAATGAGATGTAAAGAGTTCAGCACCCGTGCCTGGCCATTCTAACTTGTTAACAAATAGCAACAATTATTATTAAATGTCATATAAAATAACATCTTAGAACCGTTCGTGAAAGGGAATAATATATAATTTGCTAACAATTACAAGGAAAGGTTAAGAGCAGGCCCTAACCCCTCTCAAGAGATTCTGATTTAACTGGTCTGGGCTTTAGGATTTTTAAAAACTCCCAAGGTGGTTTTAATGAGCAGTAAAGGTTGAGAACCTCTGGGGCAGAGGTAGGAATGAGAATAGATAAACGTTTGTTAAACTAATAAGCACACATACTGCCTGGAATCTTGTTAAACTGCAGCTTTTCATTCAGTAGGTGTGGGCTCTTACCATTTGTAATTCTAACAAGTTCCCAGGTGATACCCTCACTTTTGAGTGACAAGAGTAAACTTGCTTTACAGAAACGGAGACTATCTTGTAGAGTAACAGGAAATGCAATTTGAAAGGTGGTGCAAGCCAAATTATTGAGTACCTTGGGAGGGGAGAGGGAAAGACAGACTAGGTTTACATTTACAGTCTTGGAGTAACCAGATCTAACCATTCCTTGTGTGGCAGAAGAAACTGAAGTCCATTCTGTTTGCCCAAGATCACAAAAGTCATTAATCTTAGTGTTCTGACTCTTTGTAGATGACTGGCAGCTGTTCTCAAAGTATGAAGTCCCCAGACCCCTGGCAGTCCCAAAACAATTCCTGAAGATTTGCAATTTGAAAATTATTCTCATAATACTAAAATGTCATTTGTCTTTTTCACTACGCTGGTATCTGCATTGGTAAAACTGCTAGCAAATTAAGCATGAATCAAGACAATGGCACCAAACTGTGCCAGTAGTTACTGTATTCTTCACCATCACACACACACACACACACACACACACACACACACACGGAAGAAAAAATTTTTTAAAAATACAATTTAACTTAAGACTGTGCTTGATGAAGCAATAAAAATTAACTTTATTAAACTTCAACGCTTGAGTCTTTTTAATACTCTGTGGAGGGAAATATGAAGTATGCATTTAAGTTCTGCTGCAAATCAAGGTGTGATGGCCGTCTCCAGGAAAGGCAGTACCTCAATACTTGAGCTGGAAACCAAACGAGACAGTGTTTGCAAGGAACATCACTGTTACTTGAAAGCACAGCTCACTGTGGTTATTCAGACTTAGATATTTGGCAGATTTTGTCGAAATTAACAAAGGGAACCTATCACTTCAAGGAAAACAACTGAGTATTTGTTACCAATGATAAACTTCAAGCTTTATAATGAAAAATTAGAATTCTGGAAAACATATCCAAAACTATGAGCTTGACGGTTTCTCAATACTTATTTCTAAGATTTCTTCTGATAAGGTCAGTGGTGATATTAATGAATGTGGAATTGTGATATCATGTAATGAAATATATACGTATTTGGAAGATTTGCATAACTCAATGAAGCAATATTTTCTAAATGACCAAATGCGTGTTATAAAACCATGCACGATGAAAAGATCCATTAAAAGTACAACATGGATCTTAATGAAACAGAATGAAAAGTTCATTGATAGGATTTCTGATTCCATATTGCAACTAACCTTTAAGAAGTTTCTACTTATTGAGTTTTGGTGTAGTATTAAAGAACAACATCCACAATTATCTAAAACACCCCTCTGTTTCCCACTACATATCACTAAAACTGGATTTTCTTCATATACTTTAACCAAAATAACATATCTCAAAAGACTGAATGCAGCAGACATGAGAATCCAGATCTGTCCTAGTAAGTCAGGAATTAAAGAGATTTGCAGAAAATTAAATAATGGCCCTTATTACTAGTTTTTTTCTATTCCAACATTCAGTTTCAAACTCCTTAATTCCCCTCTCATTTCATGTTTTTCCTTCTGTAACACCACCAACTCAAATGCCTTCCCTTCCTTCTTCATCTTTCCAAAGTCTACCTCAATTCCACTTTCTTCCAATATAGTTCTCTATTCTCTGAAGTCCTATTTCCTTATAAAACCATACTTTGTGATTTTCAGTACTTAAAATACCTGTTTCAATAATGTTTGGTTCCCCACCTATATTCAGATACTCTTAAAGGCCCCATTTTGTTTTGTTTGCATTTTCCTATTATTTAAAGCACAACTGCTGTACCTGAAATAGTTATTAATTGACAACTGCCCAGACAGTCCCACTAGACTTTGATACTGGTTACATGCTTGCTTGTTCTCTTCTAAACCAAATGAATATGAGTCTGGAAAAAGCCAATGAACTCTCCAAGTACAGGGCTGCATGGGGCTGTAGAGACCACAGCCTATCTTTAGGGTTTCCATTTTCTCCCTCCACAGGAGTAACGCATGTTCCCGTGTAAAGGCAGTATTATCTTCTGGGAAAGTGAAGGTATCATAGCAAGAGATGCCTTTTCTTAAGTTTTCACATTTTATTTTCTTGGTAGAGTTTCTACTGTAACATTTACTAGCAAAACATACTACATAAGTTGCAGACACGTAGTGGCATCTAGTAAGTAAAATTAAACAAGTCTTGATTTCCAGAACTAAAGTTAAAGGTTTTTTTTTGGTTTGATTTTTGTTTTTGTAATACAAAGTGGTCAAAATAATTTGGGAAACGAAGCAACAACAGGACCGAATGAAGACAAAGAGAAAAGAGTGGAAATAGGGAAGGGTATGACGAGAAACAAATTGACTCCCCCACCAAAAAAAAAAAAAATCCAACCCAAGAGTTTTAACATAAGGTAGGGAAGTAAAAACTAGGCCATCCGGGCCATCACTGGGTAAGCAGAAACAAGAAGGCACCTACATATAGATGGTAGTATACACGCCTTGATACGGGCAGTGAAGAGGGCTGCAGCTGGCCCTACACAGGGTTCTACACCTGTCAAGACTGGAAAGGAATGTGGAACTTCTAAGTCGGAACGAACTCACGTCATCAAGACAATCACAAAATGGACAGAGAGAGGGTTGGAGATAACCACCCTAAGGATAAGGGCTGGGGGGCAGGGAGCGGACAGGCAGCGCTGGGAGAAGCAGAGTGGCCCTCTCCCTAGTCAACTACGCCAGCACCCACTGAACTTGCAAAGATCAGGCGCTGCTGCCCCACCACCGTGCGCTCCCCGCTGACAAGGTGCCAGAGGCCATTACACCCTTCTCTCAACCCCGAGGGTCTCCCCCGTCCCCAAACTCCACCCGCCCCAGGGCTCAAGTCAGGGATGAAGGTGAGTTTCGAGAAAGGAAACCTGCGATGTTAAACGTCATCAGGCAAAAGACTGCAAAGGCAGCCGGAAATCAGCGTCTCCTCCACCCACCCCCCAGCGCCGCCCCCTTTCCGGCGCCGAGGAGACCCCGAGTCCGAGCTAAGAGCGGGGCGGGGCGCGGAGGGTCTCCCCGGCCCGGAGAGGCCAGCTGCAGGGCAGGCCCCTCCCTCTCTCCCACCGGTCTAAACATTGGGTAAACTCCAAGCGCCTCCCCTACCAGTAGTAAGAGGCCGAAAATGCACCAGCCGATCACCAGCTCCGCGGAAGCAGCGCCAGCTCCCACCGCCGCCATCTTCGCTTCCGGCCCGGCCGGCCCACAGCCGAGGGGGTGGGGAAAGGGGAGGGGGAAAGGGGAGAGAGTGCTAGGGCCGCGGCGCCCGCTCACCCTAAAGGTTAAGAGGACGAAATGGGTGGAGCAAGTGGTTGCCAAGGAAACCCAGCCCACGAGCGTCCCCTGGCGATGGGCTGGGCGAGGGGTGGGTCGGCCAGGAACGCGCAGGGCTGGCGCGCGCCGGGAACGCCGTGACGTCACCCCGCTGACAGCTACAGAGATGATGCTATGGTCTAAGTGAGTGTGTTGTCTCAAAGCCACACAGCCTCTTTGAAATGCTATTTGATTCGGCTAAGCTGATGGGACTGGATCGCCACGGGGCTGGGCTAGGTGTTTATGGAGATCCAAGCCAACTTTATCCACTTCCTCCCGGAAAGGAAGTTTGCCCCTAGTGTCCCAGTCTGAATGGGCAGTGTGATATGCAGAACTCCTCACCAGGTTGCAGAAGAAAAAGTTTACAGCTGCCCAAGTGACTTTCTAATTTGCTGGCGTTGGGGCCCGGCCTTAGAAACTGCTCAGCTGGACACTGCGTTATCATGTGACGTGATGTTACGACCTTTCTGTTTTGATCTATACATGTCTGAATTTCCATGATGACATTATATCCCAAAGGTGTTTGAGTTTGTAAACATATATAATGAAATCGCAGATTTCTGTAATGTTCATAAGTGAACAAAACAGATACTGCCAGAGGTCCATAGTGAAGCAAAGGGAAATAGTTTCTGGGATGGCTTGCCTGGGTGGGTCCACTGGAGTGTGGATACATACTTAACCACTGAACTGAATGTAATTTATAATATAATCAAAACACAACTTTATGAGTGAATGCCACCATCTCTTTACAATGTACTATTTGGTGATAAGTATATACCTAGGACCTATTTAAGGCTGGACTTTTCCAGTAGGGAAGAAATGAAGTGATCTCCCTGCAAGGACAAAATAAGGAGGCAAGAAACAAATAGAAAAGACAGTTTTAATATGAATTGGTACCGTTATAGGTTGGCTTCATGCTCTTTGGACCTGCAAATGTTTGAACCTGGTTCTTTTGCAGAGTAGTCACTTTTCTGTAGACCTCTCTCCTATAGCTGCCATAAAGTGAATAGAGACATCTGTTCCAGGTCATTTTAGAATTCCTTCACCAGCTGCAGGGCATACTGTGGTACACGTCTGCCTCTTCCTGCCAAGGTCTTCTGATCCTCTTCTAGAGGCCCACTTGGCTTGGAGGAGAGGTCTAAGACAACCCCAGTCCAGTTTTCCCGTTCCCCCACACAACCCAAATTCCCTCTATAGGAAATGATCGTCATACCTTGCACCAACAACCTTGGGAGTACAGGCCAATCTCAATATATCTGCACTCTCCTAGATCTACCATCAAAGCAAGCAGCCCTTCTTCCCAAAAGGAGTCAGCTTGCCCTTCCCATCCTGCTGTAGTACTTCCAGGCCTGAGTTGGACACCAATCCTCTGTATTTCTCAATTGCAAGGAGCATATTTCAGAAAAATTCTCCAAGTAGCTGCCTTGAGGCTACCTCTACTAGGCTGAGGGGGTTAGATGGTAACATCCCACCCCAACACATTCCTTGGGGTTAGACGTGGGGATCCACAGACCAGCAACAATTCTGAAAGAAACCTCTTCAATTTGTATTCTCCTATTCCAATCCATTTATTGATAATTTATTTGGTTGAAGTGTTCAAGAGTTACAGAATAAATTCCTCTTACATCCATTTTTCATTCTGTATATAAAGGAGAATTCATGGTTGGGGGGGGAGACAAAGAACTAGACCATAATCTTCCCCACCATTTTAAATTTTATATGAAATTGGAGCTTTTACCAAAACTAAACTGAACCCTTTCCATATCTGATGTACTCTTCATTGAAGTAAGTCCATTTCATAAACTGAGTTCACCCTTTTGCTGTCTCTGAACACCTACCTATTGGAGTAATATTGGGCAGTTGCTTGATTATCGGCTTGGAAAAGCCTTATAAACCTGAGTTGTTGATAAGCGTGACGAGTTACAAGGATAGTGGGAGTTTGAATCAGGAAATGTGGGAAAGAGGGAAAAGACAAAGTGACGCACCTGAGCAGGTAGAGATGTGCATATCAATCATGTTTCCATCTAGTCGGGATGTACTATTCTTTCAACATACAACAGACCAGTAAGGACTGGATAAAGTCTCTGTCTTTTTTATTTTTTTAATTTTATTGGGGAACAGTGTGTTCCAGAACCCATCAGCTCCAAGTCAAGTCATTGTTTTCAATCTAGTTGTGGAGGGCGCAGCTCACTGGCCCACATGGGAATAGAACTGGCAACCTTGGTGTTAACGAACACTGTGCTCTAAACCACTGAGCCTACCGGCGACCCTGGATACAATCTCTTGAATGAAGTTCTTAAATGGAAGAAGCCTCCAATTACAGACCAAAGTTATTTAAAAATGATAATCTTTATTTATTGTTTATGATTACAAAACATGACTAATTTAGAAACTGAAAAGGTCCTAATAAGTTGACACAATTTTCCTCACCCCAAGATACTTTAAGAGCTTCACGGTTTGTGTGTGTGTGTGTTTGTGTGTGCATGAGGATGTGTCCCATGAGGATGTAGGAAACCAAAAAATACATAGCCCTTTCCTGCTCCCCTGATGCTATAGACTATATGTATTTTATGTGACCCCTCCCAACCACCACCAAATTCATATATATAAAATTCTAAAGACCACAGGATGGTATTTGGAGGTAGGGCCTTTGGGAGGTGCTTAGTTCACAAGGGTAGAACCCTCATGAATAGTTAGTGCCCTTATAGAAAAGACCCAAAAGACCTCCCTAGCCCCTTCCCCTATGAGAATTTACAATGAGAAGACAGCCAACTATCAACCAAGTAGCGGGCCTTAACCAAACACCAAATCTTTCGGCGCTTTGATCTTGAAATCCCTAGCCTCCAGAACTTTTAGAAACAAACTTGTGCTGATTAAAAGCCACCTAGTTTATGATGTTTTTCTTAGAGCAGCCCAAACAGACTAAGACACCAAGAGTTACTGTAAGGTGCCCTTGCCCTGCCCCCTACCCTACAATTCATGGGAAGGTACAAGGATTTCTATGGACTCTGTTCCATTTTAAGTTCAAAGAAATGGCTATGAATAGCCCATAATTCCCAAGGGGTTAAATAAAGGAGACATTGCAGAAAAACCCCATCAAAACATAGACCCCTTTGAGGATATTAAGAAGGCTAGAAGCCTTTGGAGGAAAGCAAAGTTTATAAAGGAGCAACTATCCTCCCTTCATTCCTCTGTCCCTCAGCTTTTCAATAGAGCTCTGTAAGCCAGTGGGGGGAGCACAAGAGAGGGGGGAGCACCCATAATGTCGGAGTATATGACCTGAATTTGGGGAGAGGCTCAGCATTTTGCTGCAAGTGTTGCAGATGGCAGACTCACAGAGGTGCCTGGTTCTGAGCTCGCATAAAGACATATGCTGAGGAGTATCTTGTTACAAAAAGGGTATGGATTAGCTCCTCCCCATCCTGCCTCCCTACCCCCCAACTAACCCATAAACTCACCCTAGAGGCTTTAGTGGACTGCCCGTGAGAACCGCCCTATCCTTATGCTTGTTCCTGTGAAGGGTGAAGGAGAGATGCAACAACCTCTACTGGAGGAGGGCTTCCTGAGAATTCGCTTGGCCTAGACCAGGAACGCACAGACAGCAGGAAGTTGGGGAAGCAGCCCTAAATGGGAAACAGATCAGGCAGTGATAACCTACAGCAAGGTCATCTTGACACCAAAACCAGACAAAGAACAAAAAAAGAAAAAAGAAAGCTACAATTAACATAGATGCCAAAACTCTCAACAAAGAATTCATGAATCAAGGACAATCACTCCTCTCACTACAATCCTAGTGGCACTCAAGAGGTGACTCTCCATGACCTTGGGCCTGGGAGCGGGTTTGGGGAATTGGAGAGGTGTGAGAATGGTTTCTCACTTCTGGTATGAGGTGATTTGGAAAAACCAAAGGTAGGATTATGATCAAATAACATAAGCTGGGAGGTAACATTTTTAAAAATAGTCTTACATAGGAACTGGTAGGAAGAATAAAAAGAAAACTAAGTTTTAATGAAGAGAAAAGAACAGGCTGGAAAAAAATTTTCTGTCAATGGGACATTAAGGAGGTAAAGAGAATAAAGAAAGGAAGTAGGACATAGAGGCCTAACTAGCCCTAGAACTAGAGAGTAGAAGGGTGGATGAGTCAGGAACAGCTAAATGTCAGGGCACAGTGGAGGGGTCAGAAATCTAAAAGAGCCCCACAGAAATGACTTCAGAATTTAGTCCCAGAAAGCAGTCAAACTAACCACAGAATGGGAACCATACTGGTAAATATGACTTATACCCTGACATTGCATTTATATCATAGCAAAGTATAGTTGATGCATGCAAATGAACTGTGTATATTGCTGCTAGATGTTAATTTTTTTTTTAAGTAGCTGATTTTTATACATCATTTTTTTTCTTTTTTATTTTACCTTGTTGAAATTTTAAAATATTGGACTGTCCGTCCAATTAAGATATTTGAAAATCCTCAAAATTTCTCTGTCATTTTGTCTGTGCTTCTATTGCTAACCCATAATCCTCCTTTTGATCAACAAATTCTTTCTTTAGCTATTTTAATACCTCAGGTTACAGTTAAGCCTTGCTGGCCTCAGATCCTAGTGACGTTGCACATGTCTGTCCTGATCCATTATGTGTTGATTTAGAATTTAGCTCTCTGTTGTGCTCCGTATACCACCTACATCTTCTGTCAAAAGGATTTAACAGTGATCTGGGTGAAAATAACTATGGGCCTGAGGAAGTTGGAGCATGCCTTTTTCCCCCAATACTACATTATCTCCTTCTCTCCTCTAATCCTTCTGCTGTCATCCAACTAAATTGTTCATCACAACCCTAAGAGGTTTCTTCTTTTCTTTATAACAGGACTTAAAGTGTATTTATAAGGTAATTGACACATATGGTTTGAGAGGCGTATTTGGTTCTGCTAGAACATTTGCTCATTTGTATATAACCCAGGAGGGAGCCAGAGGTGTTTGTATAAAAGCCAATCCATGAAAAATGAAATGTTTATGGTCTACGTTTTTCATTTAAAATCAAAATAGCTTTTTGGGATGCCCCAAAGTATAAGGTATATTTTTTAAATGTACTTCATCGATTTTGTTGTAGAAAAATGCATGTTTTTGATTTGTGGACACAGAGGCAACTTTCTAATTTCTGATCCTAAAATTAGATTCCACACAGTATCATAATGTGAATTGTCAAATTCACATTTCCATATTTTTGCAATTATAAACTCTTAATGGATATTGTTTGTGTACTTCTCCTAATGGAACAAACATTTCCACATGAACTGGTGATATATGTTAGTTTTCTTTCCTTAATATTTTCTTCTGGCTATAAGAGATGATTTATTCATAGTCTAGACGTGTTTAAATATCATTTGATACCTCCAAGTGTTTTTCATTGTGTCAATTCCTAAACTTGGTGTTTATGTACTTTAAGGTATAAAAAATATTTTTTTTTATACAACTTCAACACCGGAAGTAATTACTGGTTATCTCCATGTGCTGTTTCCTGTTGGTACCACCGACGAGGCATGAGTCTGGGATCAGGAGGTAAAGCTGGAGGGGATGCTAAGTGCCCTCCGCCCAGGGTGCGAACCGCTGTGCCCAAGGGGCTGGCCTGGGTGCCAGCATGCTGCTCTTCCTGAACGCTGCAGAGGGCCAGGGCCGCCATCACCACGCCCTGACCACTGATTTATTTCATGCAATGCACGGAAGCATCTCTTAACGCTTTCAGTCACAGCCTCAACACTCTGTCACATTGAACCTGTGGGAAGATGGTTTAAAGTTTTTAAGAGAAGAAACAGAAATGCTTCTGCCTCTTTTCAGGAACTAGAGGAGAAGACAGAGTTATCAGAGGAATCAGAAGATGAAGAATTGCAGTTACAAGAATTTCCCATGCTGAAAACACTTGATCCCAAGGACTGGAAGACCCAAGATCATTATGCAGTACTTGGACTTGGTAATGTAAGATACAAAGCTACACAGAGACAGATCAAAGCAGCTCGTTCTACATTTGCAGATTCAACCAATCTGGGGATCAAAAATGTTCAGGAAAAAATTATGTTATTGCTGAAGTGTACAATGTAGTTAGACCTACAATGGTTGTGTCTGCGCTGAACATGTACAGACATTTTTTCTTGTCATTATTTCCTGAACAATACAGTATGACAGATATTTACATAGCATTTGCTTTGTATTAGTATTGTAAGTAATCTAGAGATGATTTAAGTATAGGGGAGGATGTGTGTAGATTATATGCAAATGCACCATTTTATATAAGAAACTTGAGCATCCTCAGATTTTTGTATGGGGGTGGTGGTCCTGGAACCAATTCCCTGCAGGTATCAAGGGATGACTATACTTAAAACCTGAGCATTTTGTTCTATGTAAATTTTATCTCAGTTCAGTAAGATACGTATGATTAAACCAAAAAAACAATCACTTGGGAAATTGAATATATATTGTTTTGAGCCTAGACATATATAAAAATTGTATTAGTGGATTCTTTTTGCAAAAGTAAGATCATTACCTATCAAAACTTAAAGGATAGTAATTAGAACTGTACCATAAGTAAGTTCATTGCTTTAAACTATTATGTTACTTTTTTAAAACGGGAAAATAAAGTAGGCATTTGATTCAAATGTTTAAAAAAATAGCACTAAGGAACATGGACGAAAAAACTGAAGAGACAAAACAGTATCCCAAAATCAATTTATAAGGCAAAAAAACAAATAGTGAAATATAGACAGAAAACCACTATAGAAGAGATTTTTAATTGACAACACTATTAAATGCAATGAATTTGAAAATTGTAATACAATTAACTTTTTTTTTCATAGAGGAAGAAAATTTAATAGTTACAAAAGAATTACCTCCTGAAAAAACGTTTTTAGGCCCAGGTCATAATCTCAGGTGAATTATTTCAAAAGTTAAAGGGATTGAAAATTCTCATGCTAAATATAAACTGTTTTGAAACAGTTCATTTTATGAAGTTAATATAAACCTAGTATGAAAACCTGGCATAGTCAGAGAAAACTATGGGTCAATAAGAAGATCATGATTGCCAGGGGTTGGGGGATGTGGGTCAGAAGGGGTGAATAGGCATGGAGCACAGAAGATTTTTAGGAAAATGAATATATTCTGTATATTATAATGATGGATACATGTCATTATACCTTTCCCCAAACGCATACAATGCACTGTACCAAGAGTGAACCATAATGTAAACTATGGACTTTGAGTGATTATAATGGGGGAGGGGTGCTGCACGTGTATGTGGACAGAGATTATATTGGAAATCTCTCTACTGTCCTCTCAATTTTGCTGTAAAACTATTTTTTTTAAAAAAATTGTCTTAATAATGATTGTTTAAAACCTGAAAAATTAAATAATGTCAAGCTCAGTTTATAATATGAGTAGAAATTACAATTAAAACTAATTTTACATTTATAATATTTAAAAATGATCCATAGCAAACTCAATAATTTTAACAAAGGATGCATTTTTTAAAACTTTGTAACGTATGTTGCTCCTTTCTCCAACAACAGGCGTCCTCTCCTGACTCCATCTTTCTTTTTTTCATAGTGCTGGTCCATTTGCCTCATTTCTGGACAGTTTCTCAACTTATATTTGAAATCAAAGTGTAGCTTTTAGTGTTCAATTCCCACATGTTAATGAGTTATTGGTCATAAAATTTTGTAAAATAAACTAGTCTTAGAATTTATAGGGATAAAGTACCTCAGGTCTAGATAGCTGTATCTGTTGCACAATGTGAAAGAATCTAAAACTGATCTTTAAGTTTTTAAACAATTGATAGACTGAAAATATTTATCCTTATGTTTTCATCTGTAGCCAAATATATACTGCAAAATTTTGTGTTGATTTTTAATGATATGAAGTAGGGAATTTTGACTATTATATCCAAATTCTATTTTTTTTAAATATTTTAATTAACTACATGAAATATATTCATTGAGGTTTAGAAATGACTCCAAGAGGACATAACATTGGGCTAGGTTTTAAAGGATGAAAAAGTTTATCAAGCTAAACTTTTTTAGGAGAAAAAAGTAAGCAAACTACTAGGAGAAAAGTAAGCAAACACTCTATCAAGGAGATAGTACGCGTAAAGACATAGAGCATGAGATACCATGTTCAGTATTGATTAAGCAATGTGTGAGAGTGGGAGGAATTAGCGAACTAAGAGACTAACTAGGTCATGAATGGATGTATATTCCCCACTAAGAAATTGGACTTTATCCTGTAGGTAATGAGTACCAGGGAAGTGTAAGTAAGGGAGAGCTATAATAGGACTTGCATTTTTACAAAGGTTGGAGATGAGGAAAATTTGAAGCAGGGATTTATTTCAGATAAGATGTTGCTACAGTCAAGGCAAGAGATGATAAAAGCTAAACTGAGTCTGCCAACATGAAAAGAGGAGATACATTTCTGAGATATTAATATTCATTTTGACGACATGGTGACTACATGTAGAGGGGAGAGATAGGCAAGTCTGAAATCCAAAGAGCAGGCCATCAGAAGAGCAGTCTGGAAACTCTCAGGCAGGAACTGACATTTATAGACCACAGGCAGAATTTAATTTTTCTCAAGGAACCTCAACTCTGCTCTTAGGGCCTTTCAGCTGATTGATCAGACTCATATAGATTATCTAAAATAATGTCTTATGACTTAGTCAACTGATTGTAGATATTAATCACATCTACAAAATACTTTCACAGCAAAACCTAGTTAGTGCTTGATTGAATAATTAAGTATTCTAGCCCAGCCTGTTGCCACAGAAAAATGATGGTTACAGATTCTTTTTAAGATTCTGAGTTGAGAAATGTGGAGAGTGTGCCACTAATTAAGATAGGGAATACATGAGGAAGAGTAGATTGGAAGTGAGGCATGACAGAGAAATCTACTGTTTCAGAGATTCTAATATGTGCCTTTTTTTTCTTTACATTTTAACATCTCTGAAGTTAGGATGCACCTTATAATGGATGAGCTCTTGACTAAGTGGAGGGAATAAGGTCAAAGGCGGTTTTGTTAGCAGTGATTCTGATTTGAACTTATTTCTAAGACAAATACAAAAGTCGCGGACCACGGTTAGCAAATCCGTCTAAGTGTAGTTATTAGGTTGTCGTATTCACAACTTGAACTCTGAAGAAATGAGGTAATCAAATGAGAAGGAGGAGATGAGTCAATCAGCCAGGATTCTGGCAGAAAACAGAGTATACCCAAAAGGAGTGATTCAAGACAGTTTAATGACTGGACTATTTACAAGGTGTGAGCAGGATCAAGGGACACTAATCCTAGGGCTCTCAACAGCAGGAAGCCACTACCGCTCCTAAAAGGACAAGGACAAGAAGTTACTGGAATCTGGAAAGACCAAAAGCTTAGGAAAGAGCTGCCTAGCAGGCATTGTTAAACCACAGTCCCCATGGAGAGAGCCATGGGAATATATACGCTGACCTCTCTCTCATTCCACCCTTTTATTCCCTGCAGTGCTCCTTTTACATGAACTTAACAGGAAGCCAAAGAGCAAGGGAGTCAATTTGATACAAAGCATAATATCAGCCTCCTGGGGTGCAGAGCAGTGGCGAAATGGAGAATGGATCTGAAGGAGCAAATGAAGACATTCAGTAGAAGAGGAAAGATGTGTTCAAATGGGAGTCAGATCCGGGACAATGGTAGCCGAAGAAAAAGACGGCATTTTCCACAGGTTCTATGATGTATTCTAGCAGTAATGACAAAATATACTATTCTAATTTTTGCCTAGATGATGAGAAACCAATATTTTTAAATAAGAAAATGCTGAATAGCCTTTTCTTAGTTAAGTTTCATTGTTCATTTGTATTGTATATGATGAAAACAATCACTAATATCTATGGTTTTAAAAAAGATTCTAATTCTCTGCAGAATAACTAAACTACTCACATAATATTTCATCTTTGTATTAAGATACAGCTTTCCATTAAGAGGACGATTCTCATTTTGAAAATCTGAACAAATTGATGTTTTTTAAAAAAATAACTGCCTATTAGATTTAGCCCTGAAAAAAATGAACAATGTTAAGCCTTTCTATATGTCTTACAGACCAATGACTTCTTTATGGTTAATTACATATCTATTTTATTTTTTATCATCAATTATAGATACTTTTTAGATAGCAGACAGCTTAAAGATTGTATCAAATAAAAAGTCAATGCTATTTCTACAAATATGAGACCTTAGAGAAAAAGAACCTAAAACCAAAAGATATCAAATTTTGATTTTTAAAATTGCTCTCAGCAATGCATGAACATGTGTCCACGCGCACACTTTTTGGATTGATAGCTCATTGTCCTTCAGAGAAGCCCCTGATATTAAAGCAGAAGGCAGCTTTGGTAATAAATTTGATAGAAAATGCTCAAAACGTTTCCTTTTCTTAACTCTTAACAAACTCAAAAATACACACTACTTTTTTTTTTGTGCTAAGTCATTATACCAATTAGTGTCTGACCAATTCTAGAATATGCTTAATTTTGAAGGGAAGATGGAAGTTTATAGAAGATAAGGAATTGTCCCATACCTTCTGTTTACAACTCATTTTTTCCTCAGGCCAGATTTGTTTTCTGATAAACATCTGCAAATGCAAGTTTCCACAACTTTTTTTTTAAAAACCATTTTGTTTTCACCTTTACTTATCTACCCAAGTCAATTATCTGTTTGCTATTATCTAATTATCTTGTAACCTGTACGATTCTTGGGCTACGCATAACCCAGACTCATGGACTCACATCAAAGTATTACCAGTTGGGTATAAAATATAATTAGAAGCACGTGAAATCTTTACTCAGTCTCTAGAGAAATCACCAATGTATAGTTAGGATAATTAAACTTCTTTAAAGTCCTCTTTAGACCCTACTCTCATTTTCTCTTACATGTCTGCAGGGGCAGATTTACAATGATGCTAATAAGCTTAAATTTCAATGACCCACTTGCACAGGCATTTTCCATGGTCCCTGAAAGAGTCCCTAGCAATGTGTTCACACAATCTCTTGTTTTTGTTTTTAATTTTTGAAAGTAATGTATTTTCATTTCAGTCTTTTGACAGCAGTGTCTCTTTCCATTTATCACTTCAGCTACAGACAAAAAAAAATGTTGTGAGTGGAAAGTCAGTTATGGGAGGTTTACAGGAAAAGAACAGGATAAATGATACGATTGTTATGCAGATTTAAGTATAGGCCTTCTCCTTTGATAGTGAACTCAGGCCTGGTACAGTGAAGGAAACACCCCTAAAATGGAGATTTCCCTTACAAATATAAGTGTTCTTTACAAAGTATAATTTCTACATGGTTTTCTAAACTTCCCCCATGTCTTCTGTTTCTTAAAAGTAACCAGCCTAAAATAATCAATATCCCAAAGAGGTGTATTTTGGGATGGCAAACTCTGCTCCTCTTCCGGTGTCTTTTGAGTGGCCACAGCCATTCTGAGGATCTAGTTCTGGGTAAGTAGGGTTACGGTTCCATTTAGTTTGGGTTATATGGAATATGTTTTTGTGGATCATACTTATTTTCATGTGTAGTTAATTTATTGCTAGGTATCTAGGTGTAGGAATAGCTTCCAGGAATACTATTATTGCCCACTATAGAGTTTTTATAGAACTTAATCTCCAGAGCGCCCCCCTCCCCCCAGTCCATCTTCTCAAGGTCAGTGAGTGGAGCTGAAATTTCCAACCCTTTAATCACTGGGTCTTTCTAGTGACTGTGCTATCCTGAGGCTATCTAGGCGCCCCACTCTAAGTTACCTCATTAACATGAACTTTTGAACAAGGTTTGATGAGCTTCCAGGTAGGTGATCACCTTGAGGTGCTGAAAAGGTGGTGTGCTCAGAGACAGCATGATGCCCCTCCCCCATACTTTGTTCTACGCTCCTCTTCCATTTAGCGGCTCCTGAGTTGTGTCCTTTATAATAGACGGGTAACCGTAAATAAAGTGCCTTTATGAGTTCTGTGAACCATTCTATCAAATTATCAAGGGAGTTGTAGGAAATCCTGGTTTATAGCCAGTTTATCAGAAGTATGGTGACCCAGTACTTGAGACTGGTGCTGTGGGGGAGGGAGAAACTGTTCTGTACCCTCAAGTTTCTTTTGGCTGACATAATAATCTGTTGACATAAGAAATGTTCAAACCTATAGAGAATTTTCATAAGAGTTTATTTGTACCAAAGCGGACAATTGCCAGGAAGCAAGATCTATCTTCTGGAAGGAAAGTAAATGAATCCCCAAGCCCTGTTCCCTGAGACATGACATTGGGAAACTCAGCTGTGTGAAACAGCATATTGGTTTCCATTAGGTCTCAGGGTTCAAGGAAAAGCAAGAAGCCTTTCAAAGAAAACCATCTGGGGAAAATTTGGTCCCTGAAGTAACATCGCCAAAGTTGGTTTGTAAGCTGTATGTGAGAATTTATGCTGACTAGGTCTGAAAGGTGCCTCCTGACCCTGGTATAATGGTTAGGCTTTGGAGAATAGGAGCTGATCAAGGGAAAGTTAATTAAAAAGACAGGCCACTTTGGCTCCCAGTGTGGGGCACCACCGTGACCTTGTGCATAGCCCTGAACCAGCAAGAGCATTTTTGAGGCAATGGACAAGGCCCTGCAGCTAAACCAAACCAGTCTCCAAAGACAACACTACACGACAGGAATAAGCAGTGGAGTGGTGTGTGGCACTAGCTCTCTGGGCCTGGCTCTCCATGATTAGAAGTAGTATTGAACCCTCTCAGAATGAGTGTGCCTCTCGGGTTATTGGATGATTGGTGTATGGGATAGATGGGGAATGCCTCATGAGGGTGAGATTAAGCTTCTTTCAAATAATTACATTGGAGATTTAATTACTCATTTTAACAATAAAATAAACACGAGTATATTGTACCCCAGTATCATGGAGCAGTTTATTTAGATAGATTTCTATGTACAGTTTTTGCCTATTTATGACTGTTTGTTTTTTTCATTACCCCATAGTCTCTTCTCTTTTTGCTCTTTTCTTTCTGAACCTATGTGTAAAAAGGAATGTTATCTCTCTTGCTTGTGATATGCTCTACAGATTGTTACTCTCACACATCCTGGACCTGGGCCTGCAGCCTTGCTGCCCATTTTCCATTATTCCTTCCTACTTCTGTCACATGCCCATCTGCTCCATTTTGCCTTTTCTGGGGGTACCCCAGTTGCTACTTTGTTTATTCTCTGAGCCATATGCTGTCTTCCAATCACCCTTGCCTGGCCTCCCTGCTTTATCCAGTGGCCATAAAGGACAGGATGTAAGTCTCCAAATTCCAAACTCCAAGGCATTTCAATCACCGACTTTTATTCGGAGCTATGTCTATCCATACCATTATTCCACCTTTGACCATGGCACAAGTGATGTTTGCCTCCGACCATGTCAAAAGGTTATAGTCTCCATTTCATATGTACAGGTTTTCCTTCATAGTACATCTTAGATGTATTAATATTCTATAGTTCAACCCTGTAAACAAACCATTTTGCTAAATGAAAAGCACTTACTACTTTATGACAACATAAGTTTACTACTGACCCTTAACTGTTGATATTAATGTTAACACATACTTCAAATATCTATTTCATTTATTTTGGAGATGGTTAGCTTCATGTTACTACTTTACAATGAACTGGGTGCATACTTTGCAGGACCCAGGGAAAAATAAAAATGAGGGACCCCTTGTTCTAAAAGCAGGGAAAAAAATACTACTAAAGTTATTAAAATATAAAGCTTTTTCGTTTCTTTCACTTACCACCTTTGCTCTTGCATACGCTTCTTTTCCCCACTGGGCCTCACTTACAAAATTCAAAAATACGATTTTTGAATTCAAACACAAACAGGTTAAAAATACAATTATTGAGAATTTCAAGACAATGACAGTAGAGCATTAAACCAAGCATGGGGTCTTTCTGAATGTGGGCCTATGTGATCACGTTCTCAGAAAGCTGACCCTGACTATACCCTTTAGTAGCATTTGTCTGTCTATTCATCTGCCTTTGCTAAAGTGTTCATTTCCCAAACAATTACAAGTCTTTCTATATCAAAGCAGATTAACAGATAAAATATGTTGTCATCTGGAAACCCTGTCCATCCAAATACTGAAGAACAAGTAGTTAACTCCATGAGTGGCTTCCCTGTGCCAACAATGTTTGGGGATCATTTCACTATATGCCTGCTATGATCTGAAGGTTTGTGTCCCCACAAACTGCACATGTTGGAGCCCTAAAGCCCAATGTGATAGTGTTAGGAGGCGGGGCTTTGGGGGGGTCATCAGGTCATGACGGTGGAGCTCTCAAGAATGGGATAAGTGTTCTTATAAAAAAGCTCCCAGAGAGCTCTCTAGCTTCTTCTGCCATGTAAGGACACAACCAAAAGACTGTGGAATAGATCCCTCTCCTAACCATGATGGTCCATAATCTTGGACTTCCAGGCTCCAGAATAGTGAGAAATAAATTTATATAATTTAGTAAGCTACCCAGTCTGTGGTATTTTGTGATAGTGGCCCAAACAGACTAAAACAGTATTTCACCTTTATATCTCAATGGTGGCTCCAGGAACAAAGAGCAAAATGGCACCAAGTTTCCCTCCTGTTTGAGCAGCAATTAGCTTCCCAGCATTCTAATGGGCAGCATTTCCAACCACATATGTCATCTATTTTGCTAAGTGTCTAGCTACATGAATGGCATGGAATCACAAGCAATATATGCATTTTATGTGTGTGCGTGACTGTACACAGAGAAAGTGTACAATCCTCCATTTACAGGTCTTTTTCCCCCCAACCATATAGAGCCGGTCCTGGGTAAAAATTCGTGTGTAATGTGCGGGAAAGGACACCAGCTGTAGAATCAAATAGCATACAGCCCACTTGCAGTGACCAACTAAAACCTTCAGAGTTGCAAACCTTTAGTTGCATAACCAACTAAAACCCTCAGAGGCTCAGTTTACCATCTTGGGTTGACTATGTTAGACTGGAATTACATCTCCTGGAATCCCCTAACCTTTATAGTTCCAAGTTAGTGTCGGCCACAAAAGAAATTTTGCATAAGATTTGGAAGGCAGAAGTAAAGTAGCAGCCATATTTGTTACTCTCAGAAGTTCAGTGCCAGGCACCAAGCATTGTGGCAGTTGATTTCAATCTTCTCAAGAGTTTCCATGGCCTTCTAGACATATACAATGGATATTCTATTTGGATCATTTCAAGATTACATATTTGAATCTGAACTCATAATTTTCTCTCAGAAATCTGCTTCTTAATTCTCAATGAGTTAATGGCATTGCTAATCACTCATTCACAAATAATGCTATGATATATATATATATATATATATATATATATATATATAGTTTTATGTTTGTAGGAGTTAATTAATCTTCATAATAGGTTCCAAAAACAAGACTTTGTGTTCAAAAAATAATTTCTTATGCATTTTTCATTAAATAGTAACAAATTCTCCTCCAGAAGGAATGTACCCTTTTGCACTCCCACCAGCAATTAATGGGTTCTTCATTTAAAAAATAAGTAATCAAGTTTTGAATGGTTTCCAGTCTCATATATAAGAAATACATATATCAATACAATTTTTTTAAGCATTTCTCTTAATATGACTGAGGTTGAGCCTTCTTTTCCTATATTCAGAGCCATTGTAATTTTTTTCTGAGATCTGAGTTTCGTTTTGCTTTGTTTAGTACCTATTTTCTATTGAGTTTTATCTTTTCTACCCCAGTGATTTTTTTTATATGTAATTGACATCTAATATTGTATTCGCTTTGGTTGTACAACAGAATGATTTGATATATGGATATAATGTGAAATGGTTACCACAATATATTTAATTAACACTCGTTGATTTTTAAAAGCTCCTTATATATTTAGGAAATTAACCAAACTGTAAATATGTGCAATAATTTTCTCCCAGTCTGTTGTCTTTTGACCTTGTTTGTTGTCCTTTTTGGCCAAGTATATTTTATAAAGTGTTATGTAGTTGAATTAATCAGTGTTTTCTTTTTTTTTTCCTTTTTTTAAATTTAAAGTTAAGTCAATTAGGCATTCCCCCTACCCTGGTTATGAAAGAATTCACCCAGGTTTTCCTCTAGTATTTGTATGTTTTTTTTGTTTTTTATTTGTTTTTTTTTTACGTTTAGATCTTAGATCTTTTTGTAGTTTATTCTGATATATGGTGTAAGATACAAGTCCAATTTTATCAGCTGTTCCAGCATCATTTATTAAAAAGACCATTTTTCCTTTGTAATTTGAGTTGCCATATTTTATTATTCACTAAATTTTCTTATGTAGTTGAGTCTATTTCTGTAGTTACTATTCTGTTGCATAGGTCTTTCTATTCATATTAGTGTTACACCGACTTTCAGGTATATTTTAATAACATGCAATGGTAGTTCCCACTAGTTATGGATTGAATTGTGTCTCCCCCAAAATTCGTATGTTGAAATCCTAACCCCCAGGACCTCATAACATGGCCCTATTTAGAGAGAGGGTCTTTATAGAGGTGTTAAGCTAAAATGAAATCATTAGCGTGGGTCCTACTCCACTATGACTGGTGTCCATAGAGAAACAGGAAATTGGCCACAGGGGCATGCATAGAAGGAAGGCAGTGTGTACAGACATAGGAATAAGAGCCATTTACAACCCAAGGAGAAATGCCTGGAACAGATGTTTCCCTCATAGGCCTCAGGAAGAACTAACTGTGCTGACACCTTGATTTTGGACTTCTAACCTCCACAACTGTATGCCAATAAATTTCTATCATTTAAGCTACCCAATTTGTGCTACTTTGTTATGGCTGTTTTAGCAAATTATACAGCCTCTATTGACCATCTTTTGCAGGATTATTCTAGATATTCTTGCATGTTTTGTTTTTTATGTAAATTTTAAAATTGATGACTTAAAATTAA
This sequence comes from Rhinolophus ferrumequinum, assembly GCF_004115265.2. NCBI lineage: Eukaryota > Metazoa > Chordata > Mammalia > Chiroptera > Rhinolophidae > Rhinolophus > Rhinolophus ferrumequinum. The sequence continues at coordinate 31,900,185 of NC_046286.1, forward strand.
CTTCAGAAAATAAAATTTGCTGGTAATTATATAGACATGTTTCTATGTGTTCAAGTTTCAAATCTACTTTTACATATTTTAAAGATGTTTTAAGTTTTACTCATATGGAGTTTTGTATATTTCTTGTTGAGTTTACTCCTAAATATTTATTACAATACATATAATATAATTACTAACATATATTCAAATAAAACATAGACTAATATAGACTTTATTTCCAAAATATTTACTAAGGATAAAGAGAGACACTTTATACAGGTAAATGTTCAATTTCTAAACGAGATATCAAATATTGTTTGTATATACTTAATAATAGAATTTAAAATTTATAAAGAATTGGCAGAATCACAGTGGTATAATCAGTATCTACAATCATCAAATCTAAGAAATTGGTATAAAATGCAGGCGACAACTCAATAGGAGTACAGAATGTTTAAAGAATATAATTGGCACACTTGACCTAATGAACATGTGCAAAACATGATAACCAACCAATGCAAAATACGCTTTCTAAGCACACAGGAAAAGTTTACAAAATTATCTCTTCCAAGAACTTCTAGCTTTCCATTCATCTCAAGAGTGTTCAGCTTTACCTCAGTGAGTATGCTTATAGTTGCTACTGTAAAGCTTTGCTTGATAATTTGAACATCTAGATCACCTTGGAATTTCTTTGTATTGATTGTCTTTTCCCTTGAAAATTTATCATATTTTTCACATGTCAATTAATTTTGCTTTATATCCTGGACGTTTTGAACCTTGTGTCTTAAAACTCTGAATCCTGTTAAATTCCTCTGGAGAATGCTGATTT